>NC_141698.1:363789577-364487077 GCF_964263255.1 Lissotriton vulgaris
TAGGCGCCTCTCAGGTCCAACCAGGTGTAAATAACCGCCCTCCGAACCTGATCCAACAGAACAGGGATGAGTGGAAGCGGGTAACGATTACGGATGGTAACCTTGTTGAGCTGCCTATAATCTATGCACGCCCGCAATTCTCCATTCGCTTTCGAAATGAAAAAAAGCGGCGATGCTGCAGGACAGCGCGAGGGACGAATGAACCCTATTGAACAGAAGTGCTCCAGGTATTTCTTCAAATGTGCCGTTTCAGAAACTGACAGGGCATACACCCTACAGGAAGGCACCACTGCCCCATCAACCAAATCAATCCGGCAGTCATATTCCCTATGTGGGGGAAGACTTTCTGCCACAACCTCACTAAACACATCAATATACCTAGCGTATGCCTGAGGCAACTCAACCACTTTTTCCGCAGCGGTAAATACCTGGACCAGAGAGAACACATGAGACATAGGAGACTGCAGGCAATGACCCCTACACCACTCAGACTCAAAAGCAATGGATTTGTTCCTCCAATCCATAGAAGGGTTGTGTTGCCACAACCATGGCATTCCTAAAATCAATTCATACTGAGGGGCTTCAATGTTTTTCAACACAATCTTTTCCTTGTGATCATTCGACTCCCCGGGCAAAACAAGGTCCAGTTCCTCAGTATGGGCTACTATTGGTCCTGATTTCAACGGCGTGCCATCCACTGCCAATACTGCCTCAGGTACAAGATTCGGCACTTTCACTAACCCTAATCTGTTCACTAAACCTTGGTCGATAAAATTCCCAGTAGCACCGGAATCGATCATAGTCGACACCGGATAACTACTCTGTGTAGTGCACAACCACATGGACAACACTATGCGTGTTTCCTTCTTCTTACATGTAGACACCTCCAATGAAGGAATTTTCCACTCCTGGGAAGACTGAAGGACTGTCTGCTCTTTCGTACTGTCTTGCGGACTTACAGGGGTATCAGTAGCCTTCGTTATTGCTATTCTTTTACCAGAAATGAAAAGATTCTCTTCTTAGGTCTCATTGTACAGTCCCTAACGTAATGCCCCTTTTTGCCGCAGTACATGCATTGACCCTGAGCCCTTCTGCTCTCTCTCTCTGCCTTAGTTAAAGGTGGTCTAACGGCCCCTATCTCCATAGGCTCAGGACCCACATCTTTCGGTCCTGCGCGTCCTGCCGTATCCAAACCTCCTCCCACTCTATCACCCTTTCTGCGCTCCCCTCCTCTTTCTGACATGCGATGATCTAACCTCAAGGTGAGATTTATCAAGGCCGTACAAGTGGTGGGATGGGGATCTATCTGCGCCAGAACATCCTTAATATCTTCATTTAGACCCTGATAGTATAGGGCCATTCTCTTTTCTTCGGGCCAAGATGTTTCCGCTACCAACTGATTAAAAGCAGTCATGTATGAAACAAGTTCTTTCTTGCCCTGTCGCAACCCCAACAGCTCTCTCAGCACTTAGCGTAGTAGCGCGCCTGTCAAAGACTCTTTCAAATTCTTTGCGAAAATCATCCTAATCTGTCAACAAAGGATCATAATTACGCACCAAGGGCACCGCCCAACTAGCTGCATCCCCAGTCAGGTAGGATATCGCGAAGGCTACTCTGGATATATTAGTAGGAAAAGAGGCTGGCCGGCATGAAAAGTGTAACTCTATCTGCGTTAAAAATGTCTGAATCTTATTGGGATCACCAGCATACCGCTCTGGACTAGCTAATGGTACAGGAGGGGACACGGTGACTTGTATAGGGGAACCACTAGCTGTTGCATCAAAAGGATTTCTCTCTTGCCTATCCAGGCGTTCTTTCAACGCTGCCGTTTCCGCCCTTGACGCCTCTAACTCTTGTTGCACTAAGCCTAAGGCATGTAGCACATCATCCATGGTAGCCATCTCTCAAACACCCCTGACCGGGAGGAAGTTAATACTTGGGTACGTGATTCTGTCACGACCACGCTTCCTCAGGATCAGGTGATGCTTAAAAGGGGTCCACCTCCAGATTGCCCTATACTCTGACTGTACAAATTACTCAGAGCATAAAGGAAATCAGGCGAGGGTAAAGGTAAGGAAGGGTCTGGAACGGGAAGGGAGGCTGAAACGAGAAAAGAAGAATACATATAAAGGTAAGTACAAGAAATCACTGACTACGCTCATTCAATTCTCGCTAGAACACCACCTACCACTTTTATCTAACTGTGGACTGCTCTCCTCCTCTTTCATGGCAGGTATCAGATAAACGTCTCTATACCCTAGCATCCAATTCTGTAATAGATAAACCAAAGAAATGATCAAACCTGAAGTTCTCGCAACAACATTCACCTCTCTACAGAACCATGCATACCTTCCAGCCTTCCCTTATTTAACGGAAAAGATCCCCTTGTTCACTCAAAATATATAAAGGGGAAAAAATAGTTCTGGTACAAATCCAAAAGTCTAACAACAGTCTTGCACGACTAATCCAATCCGGTGAAGAACAAATAAGTCTTTATCCTCCTTAAGTCGAATCAAGTTCCACATTCAAAATTCCAATCACTACAATAGCCAGGTTCTTTATCGTGGGATAGATTATCCGGATAATGTAACTGAACTTAACAGCACGTCTCAGCCGAGAACGCTAGTACTCACGAAGTGAAGAAATCCCATCAATCATTCCACAGAATTGACAAAACGCTGGGACTCCGTTTTCTTCAACGAAAAAGGTCTCAGCCGAGAACCTTTCGCTATTTCCTCTTTTGCCCGAAGAAAAGAAACGATTCCGAGATATGCATTCGGCAGCCGCCTGAACGTGTGTCTCCGTAGCAAGAAATCCAAACAGTCTCTCTCGTGTCTGGAGGAAACACGGGCGAGTTCGGGAAAGCGCTCGGCAGCCGCTTAACGCCAGCAAACAATCCAAAAGGCAACAGCTCCTTTCGTGTCCCATCCGAGGCACGACGCTTCCAGCAGGAAACACGAACAGGAACGTTCAGCAGCCGCTGAACGGAAAACAGGAATTCACAAACAAGATCTGAAACCAGTCTCAGGTTCGGGTAGCAACATCATGTACAACTTGCAGCCCGGAAATGGCCACCTAAATAACTTCCCAACTCCTCCCAGTCGCTAGGCATTATGGGACATGTAGTCGAATACGCGCTATGGCAATGTTATACAATTCTGAACAAGTTATTCATGTAGGCACTTCATGTGGATCAAGGCAGATCATGACTATGCCCCTCTCCTTAGCGCCTCCTAGCACCAGGCTTCTCCGGATGTCGGTCGTAGAACCTGCGAACCGCAAGAGGGGCATGGACCCCAGAGCTCGGCTCCCACGAATTGTCCTCTGCAGTATACCCTTTCCACGATACCAGAAACCACAGGCGCCCCTGCCGGAAATGGGAATCCAAAATCAGACGGACCTCATACTCCAGGTTCCCATCATGGAGAACCGGAGGCACCGCCTTCCGACGTGCCGATCGAGCCGGTTTCAACAAGCTACAATGGAACACCGGGTGGATCCGTAACGACGCCGGAAGCTTGAGTCTGTACGCCACTGGGTTCACTTGGCGCAAAACCGTATAAGGCCCAATGAACCGAGGATGGAAAACACTCCGAAGACGGAAACGAATGTTCCTGGTTGAAAGCCACAAACGGTCCCCCACCTGATACACTAGACCTTCCCGCCTATGTTTGTCTTCCCATGTCTTGTATGTCGCCTTGGCCTTCTCCAGATGCTTCTGCACCTTCCTGTGAATCCCCAAAAGCCTTCATCTGGCCAGCCACCATGGGATAGTTCATCACATCACTCGGGATTGTCACAGGTAGAATGTTCGCATGAAACCCAGAGTTGGCACGAAAAGGAGACTCACCAGTGGAACAATGACAAGCATTATTATATGACAGTTCAGCTAGCCATAACCGAGAAACCCATGAGTCTGCCGCTTCGTAGGCGTAGCAACGCAGATACTTCTTCAAGGTTTGATTCAACCTCTGTCTGACCATCAGACTGCGGATGGAAACTTGTTGAGAGGGCAGCAGATATGTTCAACGCCTTGCACCAGGTATGCCAGAACCTGGCGATGAACTGTGGACCCCTGTTCGAAATGATAACCTGAGGGAGACCATGAAGACGAACCACCTGTGTCAACAGCAGCTGTGCGGTTTGGGATGCTGTTGGGAGGTTTTTACAGGGGATGAAGGGACCCATATTTGTAAAGCTATCCACGACCACCAGGATGGCATTGCTACCTGCATCCAAAGGCAATCCCAACACAAAGTCCAAGCTGATGACCTGCCATGGCTGGGAGGGAGTCGGAAGTGGCATAAGCAAACCCGATGCCTTTGATTGAACGTTCTCCGCTCTTGCACATGTCTCACATTGGTTCACCCACAACTTCACGTCTTTGGCCATGCCTTCCCACCAGAAGTGACGTCTCAACGCATGAACTGTTTTCTGATGACCCTGATGCCCTGCCACCAAGGCATTGTGGCACCAGTTGAAGGCCATTAACCGAAGAGCATGCACAGGAAGAAATAGACGGTTCTGTACCATCGGCAAACCATGTTTGAGAGAACGATGCCTATCTGCACCAGCCCACTTCTTCCATTGTTGCAATGTCCGATGCTTAGCCACTACTTCCATAAACTGTTCTGCTTGAATGGAACACAACACTACCTCTGGAGAGAGAATGGGTCGTGGATCGGTTTTTAGATGACTTTCTGAGTCCAACTGCCTAGATAGGGAGTCCTCTTTCCGGTTTTCTACTCCTGGACGGAAAGTGATAGTGAACTCGTACTTCGCAAAGAAGAGCATCCAACTCATCTGGCGTTGAGAAAAATGGCGAGCAGTCTTAAGGAAGTGGAGATTACGATGGTAAGAATATACAGTCACTGGATGGTTCCCACCCCATAAATAGTGCCTCCATTCCTGAAACGCCTTCTTCACCGCTAAAAGCTCCTTTTCAGCAGTGGTGTAATTAGCTTCAGCAGAATTGAGCTTCTTTGACAAAAACGCAACAGGATGCATCTGGCCAGTATGTTTGTCTCTCTGGGACAGCACCGCTCCTATGGCCACCTCCGACGCATCAGCTTCCACTATAAAGGGTACATCCATCTGTGGATGAGTCAGAATCGGGGCAGTGCTGAACGCCAGTTTAAGTTGGTCAAAAGCTTCTGAGGCTTCCTGAGTCCAGGTAAAGGGAACACCTTTACGCAACAAACGAGTTATTGGAGATGCTAGTTGCGAAAAATGGGGAATGAACCTCCTGTAATAATTCTAAAAACCCCAGGAAGCACTGGACGTCTCACACTCCCAGGCACTGGCCACTCCAGGACCGCCAACACCTTTCTCTCCGCCATTCTGAACCCTCTCGGGTTAAGGATCACTCCCAAGAACTCCACCTCATTCACATCAAACTCACACTTGCTTAATTTACAGTACAAGCTGTTTTCCTGTAACCTCTGCAAGATTAAGAGTACATGGCTAACATGTTGTGCTGGGGACTCAGAGTATATCAACAAGTCATCAAAATAAATGACAACAAAGCGGTCCAAGTACTTTTTCATGATGTCATTCAAAAAGAATTGGAATGCTGCCGGGGCATTGCAAAGCCCAAACGGCATTACCAAGTACTCGTAGAGTCGAAAACAAGTCTTAAAAGCCGCTTTCCACTCATCACCTGCCCTAATACGGACCAGGTGGAGGGCGCCTCTCAGGTCCAACCGGGTGTAAAAAACCGCCCTCCGAACCTGATCCAACAGAACAGGGATGAGTGGAAGCGGGTAACGATTACGGATGGTAACCTTGTTGAGCTGCCTATAATCTATGCACGCCCGCAATTCTCCATTCGCTTTCGAAATGAAAAAAAGCGGCGATGCTGCAGGACAGCGCGAGGGACGAATGAACCCTATTGAACAGAAGTGCTCCAGGTATTTCTTCAAATGTGCCGTTTCAGAAACTGACAGGGCATACACCCTACAGGAAGGCACCACTGCCCCATCAACCAAATCAATCCGGCAGTCATATTCCCTATGTGGGGGAAGACTTTCTGCCATAACCTCACTAAACACATCAATATACCTAGCGTATGCCTGAGGCAACTCAACCACTTTTTCCGCAGCGGTAAATACCTGGACCAGAGAGAACACATGAGACATAGGAGACTGCAGGCAATGACCCCTACACCACTCAGACTCAAAAGCAATGGATTTGTTCCTCCAATCCATAGAAGGGTTGTGTTGCCACAACCATGGCATTCCTAAAATCAATTTATACTGAGGGGCTTCAATGATGTTCAACACAATCTTTTCCTTGTGATCATTCGACTCCCCGGGCAAAACAAGGTCCAGTTCCTCAGTATGGGCTACTATTGGTCCTGATTTCAACGGCGTGCCATCCACTGCCAATACTGCCTCAGGTACAAGATTCAGCACTTTCACTAACCCTAATCTGTTTACTAAACCTTGGTCGATAAAATTCCCAGTAGCACCGGAATCGATCATAGTCGACACCGGATAACTACTCTGTGTAGTGCACAACCACATGGACAACACTATGCGTGTTTCCTTCTTCTTACATGTAGACACCTCCAATAAAGGAATTTTCCACTCCTGGGAAGACTGAAGGACTGTCTGCTCTTTCGTACTGTCTTGCGGACTTACAGGGGTATCAGTAGCCTTCGTTATTGCTATTCTTTTACCAGAAATGAAAAGATTCTCTTCTTAGGTCTCATTGTACAGTCCCTAACGTAATGCCCCTTTTTGCCGCAGTACATGCATTGACCCTGAGCCCTTCTGCTCTCTCTCTCTGCCTTAGTTAAAGGTGGTCTAACAGCCCCTATCTCCATAGGCTCAGGACCCACATCTTTCGGTCCTGCGCGTCCTGCCGTATCCAAACCTCCTCCCACTCTATCACCCTTTCTGCGCTCCCCTCTTCTTTCTGACATGCGATGATCTAACCTCAAGGTGAGATTTATCAAGGCCGTACAAGTGGTGGGATGGGGATCTATCTGCGCCAGAACATCCTTAATATCTTCATTTAGACCCTGATAGTATAGGGCCATTCTCTTTTCTTCGGGCCAAGATGTTTCCGCTACCAACCGATTAAAAGCAGTCATGTATGAAACAAGTTCTTTCTTGCCCTGTCGCAACCCCAACAGCTCTCTCAGCACTTAGCGTAGTAGCGCGCCTGTCAAAGACTCTTTCAAATTCTTTGCGAAAATCATCCCAATCTGTCAACAAAGGATCATCATTACGCACCAAGGGCACCGCCCAACTAGCTGCATCCCCAGTCAGGTAGGATATCGCGAAGGCTACTCTGGATATATTAGTAGGAAAAGAGGCTGGCCGGCATGAAAAGTGTAACTCTATCTGCGTTAAAAATGTCTGAATCTTATTGGGATCACCAGCATACCGCTCTGGACTAGCTAATGGTACAGGAGAGGACACGGTGACTTGTATAGGGGAACCACTAGCTGTTGCATCAAAAGGATTTCTCCCTTGCCTATCCAGGCGTTCTTTCAACGCTGCCGTTTCCGTCCTTGACGCCTCTAACTCTTGTTGCACTAAGCCTAAGGCATGTAGCACATCATCCATGGTAGCCATCTCTCAAACACCCCTGACCGGGAGGAAGTTAATACTTGGGTACGTGATTCTGTCACGACCACGCTTCCTCAGGATCAGGTGATGCTTAAAAGGGGTCCACCTCCAGATTGCCCTATACTCTGACTGTACAAATTACTCAGAGCATAAAGGAAATCAGGCGAGGGAAAAGGTAAGGAAGGGTCTGGAACGGGAAGGGAGGCTGAAACGAGAAAAGAAGAATACATATAAAGGTAAGTACAAGAAATCACTGACTACGCTCATTCAATTCTCGCTAGAACACCACCTACCACTTTTATCTAACTGTGGACTGCTCTCCTCCTCTTTCATGGCAGGTATCAGATAAACGTCTCTATACCCTAGCATCCAATTCTGTAATAGATAAACCAAAGAAATGATCAAACCTGAAGTTCTCGCAACAACATTCACCTCTCTACAGAACCATGCATACCTTCCAGCCTTCCCTTATTTAACGGAAAAGATCCCCTTGTTCACTCAAAATATATAAAGGGGGAAAAAAATAGTTCTGGTACAAATCCAAAAGTCTAACAGTCTTGCACGACTAATCCAATCCGGTGAAGAACAAATAAGTCTTTATCCTCCTTAAGTCAAATCAAGTTCCACATTCAAAATTCCAATCACTACAATAGCCAGGTTTTTTATCGTGGGATAGATTATCCGGATAATGTAACTGAACTTAACAGCACGTCTCAGCCGAGAACGCTAGTACTCACGAAGTGAAGAAATCCCATCAATCATTCCACAGAATTGACAAAACGCTGGGACTCCGTTTTCTTCAACGAAAAAGGTCTCAGCCGAGAACCTTTCGCTATTTCGTCTTTTGCCCGAAGAAAAGAAACAGTTCCGAGATATGCGTTCGGCAGCCGCCTGAACGTGTGTCTCCGTAGCAAGAAATCGGAACAGTCTCTCTCGTGTCTGGAGGAAACACGGGCGAGTTCGGGAAAGCGCTCGGCAGCCGCCTAATGCCAGCAAACAATCCAAAAGGCAACAGCTCCTTTCGTGTCCCATCCGAGGCACGACGCTTCCAGCAGAAAACACGAACGTTCAGCAGCCGCTGAACGGAAAACAGGAATTCACAAACAAGATCTGAAACCAGTCTCAGGTTCGGGTAGCAAAATCACGTACAACTTGCAGCCTGGAAATGGCCACCTAAATAACTGCCCAACTCCTCTGTCGCTAGGCGTTATGGGACATGTAGTCGAATACGCGCTATGGCAATGTTATACAATTCTGAACAAGTTATTCATGTAGGCTCTTCATGTGGATCAAGGCAGATCATGACATAGTGCATGTGGGATATGACGAATTGTTCTCCTGATAACTTCCTGGAAAATTTCTGCTGCTGAGGACCCCCCAAAGCTTAGTCTTTTGTACCTGAACAAACCCTGATGGGTCGAAAAAGTTGTGATATATCTTGACCGCTCATGCAGTTCTAGTTGGTGGTATCCTTTGTTGAGTTCTAATTTTAAAAATATTTTTGCTCCGTTGAGTGACGTTATCATGTCACTGATGTGTGGACCTGGATGTCTCTCTCTTTCTATTGCCGTGTTGGGCGCTCTCATGTCCACGCATTGACGGACTCGGTTGGCTTCTCCTTTCTTTGGGACTACTACAAACAGGGAAGACCCATGGTGTTGGTCCATCTGTTCTTTCTATGATGTCTGCCTCTAATAGCTCTTGTAGCTCCTTTTCAACGGCTTCTTGTAGGTGAAATGGAATCTTCTGATGGTGTTGTGCCACCGGTGTGATTTGTTCATTGATATGCAGTCTTACGTGGCAGTTCTTCATTTTTCCGAGGCCTTTGAGGAGCGTGGGGAATTTTTGGATGACGTTCGGTTTGTCGTCGACTTTGTACAATAGGTCAATCAGTTTCAGTCATTCAGCGTTGGCCAGACTCAGAAGGCAGTCTGCCTCGGGCCCCTCTGACATGTATGTAGGCTTGTATCTTGCGGTCTTTGTAGGACAGATCGGTTACAAACTTCCCAAGACATGTTAGTGGTTTCTTCGACATCCATGTATACACCTATACGTGGGCGTTGACCAATTTTGGAGGTGGACTCATTCGTTGATATTCCGGTACTGGCAGGTAGATTAACGATGCCCCACTGTCCAGCACGAACTTGGTAGGGTGAGAACCAACTTTGATGTCTAGTTGTGGATATTCCTTCAGCCGATCAGGGTCAGCTACAAAATAGATATACTAGTTTCGGTCTTGTGAGATGGGTGAGAGAGATCGAGATTCTCGCGATGTTGACCGTCGAGATTGATAGGTCTGGCAGGAGTGGCAGCTCGATTGTGACGACCCAGTGGACGAGACTCGTCTGTCCTGGACTGCTCTGACATGGTGACGACTGTCTGAGTGATGATGTTGCCGGCGTTGCTCTCGTTGATCACTCTTATGTAGTGTCCCGCGCATGCTTTCGAAGTGATTGTCTCGGCCGCACTTCCGGCATCGTTGCCCTAGTGCTGGGCATGAGTCTGCATGCGGGAAGTCGTAGCCACATCTGTAGCATTTCAGTTACTTGTCGGATCGTCTCTTGTTGTGTCTTGTGCTGTGGCTTCCATTGTGTGACTGTTGACGCTGTGTCTTTGATCTGGAGGAGCGTACTCGAGATGGCGATCGTCCATGCGCTTGTCGAGACTGCGTTCTGAATGCTTGTTCTCGTCTCTCCCCTCTTCCGGATTCGATCTTTTTTGCATGTTCCTCGGCTTGCTCCTCTACTCTTGTCATTTCTTCAAACTCTTCTAACGAGTAGCTATTCTTGAGCAGTTTACGTCTCAGTGGTTCTGAGATGCAGCCTTCTATGATTCTTAGTCGAAGGGCATCGTCGGTGGAAAATTTGTCGAACTCACAGTATCTCGCCAACCGTCTCAGGCGTGTGACGAATACACCCATTTGTTCACCTTTCTCTTGGGTGGCTAGATTGAATGTGTACCGTTCAAAATCAACGTTCCTTTTGTGTAGGAACTTGCGGTTGAGTGCTTCAGACTTTCTCAAAAGACCCAGCAGACTCAGTGGGCAGTTCTTTAATTATTTGTCCAACTTCTTTACCGACCAGGTTCTGGAGAGCTAGTAGGTGCTCTTCAGCGTCTGTTACCTTCGACCCTTTCATGTAGACCGTGAAGTCGTCGATCCATTCTTGCCATCGCAAACCCATACCCCCGCCATATTCAAGAGCGAGGGGCTCTGGACGGCGCAGAAATGAGGCCCCAAGCCTACTCACTGGAGCTGGATCAGCCATTTTCCGACTCTGCTGTTCTTGACTGCTCTTTTGGTCTCTTTCTTACTGTTCGTTGCACTCACCAGTGTTTGTTTGCTATGTCTGTTGCACTCGCCAGTGCTTGTTTGTTGTTTTCATTGCACTCGCCAGTGCTTGTTTGTTGGTTTCGTTGCACTCGCCCGTGCTTGTTTGCTATCTTCGTTGCACTCGCCAGTGCTTGTTTGTTGGTCCTATTGCACTCGCCAAGGTATGTTTGCAATTCGGGTCTCCTGCCTGACTTCAAAATGGCCGCCGATGGTCCCTCGCAGGGGATTGGACGATGCTGCCTGACTCCAAAATGGCCACGCGTGAATCTCGTGTTGAACGAGATTTCGGCCGTTTTTCCTTTCCTTTCACCTGAGTCACTCGGTTTCTCAGCGCTTTCACTCCCCACTCACCGCTTGCCGGTTGCAGCCACGATTCACCGCCGGAGTCACCGTTACAGGTAGGGGAGCTTTCTTCTTCGTGTTTCTTCATTTTTTCGTCCCTTTTGCCGCCGAGGTGGGCTCTCGGTGGGCACTGTAAATGAAACGCTCCAGCCTCCACACGCGGGGCGAGCTTAGATTTCTTCGCCACAGGGGTGGGCTCCTGGTAGGCAGGCGCAGCAGCATGCTCCAACCCCCACACGTGGGGCGCGCTCCGGGGCTAGTCAATCACCACCGGGTGCCACGCGGTCACTCTTCACTGGTGGACGCCTCTTCTCTGTGGAAGTGCAACGAGCTAGCCGTCCTCACACACGTGGGCCGGGGTCTGAACTGTTTGTTCAGCCATAGCAGCTGTCTTTTTCTCCTCTCGCAAACTGAACTCATCTGTTCGTGGTTTAACCACACGCCTAATTAGATCGGCCACCAGGGAAGGGAGAAAAAGACCGTCACGCAATTGTTTATGATCAGATTTTATATCAACAGGCTCTTATTCTTTGGAATGTTTCCTTTAATTTTCTATCACTTCTCCAGTAAACGATTCTGCAAAATATAACTGCTCTGATTCTGGCCATTGCTGAACATCTGCTATAATGTCTGGAGCAGAGGTGGTACCGCGAGCTGCTTTACGGGCAGCAGATCTAAGAGAGGCCGCACGGTCAGCGGTCAAGAAAGAGCGAGTTTTCCGTTTATTTTCTAATTTTGTCCGTTCCTGACCTGAGTAAGATTTATCGTCATCAAAATCATCCTCCAGTACAGAGGGAAAAGTATATGGAGGCGGAGATCAGTCTAACAAAATGGCATCATCCTGAGGTTGATTAAGTAGAGGATAAAGGGGAAAGAATCAAGCTGTCTTTTCAATGCCTGGCTATAAATACTAGGACTCTCTGTATACCCCTGTGGAGCTCTACAAAATCTGAATGATTGATTATTCAAAGTGAAGCCGAACAAATAACGGCTGTCAGGATGAATAGTTATGGAGAAGAATGCATTCTTCAAAACCATCACAGTAAATGTGGTAGCAGTCAGAGGAACCATGGTAAGAAGTGTTGTAATGTCAGAGACTACCGGGTATTGGGGCACTACGATCTTATTAACCTCTCGTAAGTCAACGATAAACCTGTATATTTTAGTATCAATGTCTTTTTTTCAAGATGGGAAGGATAGGGCTATTGCAAATATTGTAAGGGACTTCTTCCACACCCCCGCTCCAATCAGACCTTGAACAATACGTATTAATGCCTCTTCACCTTCTCGAGATTTTATATTGGGGAAGTCGTGGCAATAAAGCACCTTCCTTTACTTGAATGTGGACTGATGGGATAACCATTTGTCCCACATCGGTATCTGATGTAGCCCACAAGGCACTAGGTAGTGATGCCAAGGCAATATCTTCTCTGAGACAAGACCTATCAACCATGGGATAGTTATCGTTCAAAATAACACCTTCTGGGGAACATCGTATCTTAGCACGAAAATGTCTGAGCATATTGAGACCCACAATATTGTCCGGTGTGTTAGGGGAAAGCAAAAAAGGACATGCTGAAGTAAATTTATCAACATGAAATGGTAGTTGTGACAGTGGGCTAAGGGAAGGTGTCCCATCAAATCCTATCGATTTTATTGTTAAGCCAGGCAAGGGAGCCCTAGGAACCAATTGTTTAGACAGAGCGCTATGAGTAGCTCATGTATTAACCAGAAACCGATCAGTAGAACCCAAGACATTTGCATCTACATAGGAGCCCTTCTGATCTACTGGGATTTCAACTGATTCCTTACCCCATCCTAGGCATTCCTATGCATAATTAGAATCCTTCAAATCATCAGTCGAATAATCAGACATTTGATATTGATTTTGCCTGTCGAAAGCATTAGAAGAATTCTGAGTATGCTCTACTGCCTCAAACCTAGTGCGATTATTCATACCTCCCCTATATCCTATATTCCCTGGGCGGCTTCTCATTTGTCCTCTACCACGCTGATACTGCTGACCTTGCAAAAGTGGGCACTCAAAACGCCAATGTCCTATCTCCTTACAATAAGCCCACTGATCGGAAGACAAAGTAGCTCAAGGGAAAGAGGGTGCACCAGGACGATACATCGCACGTCCACCTCTACCACCACCTCTATAAGATGGACCATAAACCTGAGCTAACATACTTTCGTCTTTAAATCTTTAGCCTTTTTATCCTCCTTGTCCTTCACTTCCAATTCCTGATGTTCATAATACTGAGCCAGAGTCAAAAGAGAGACTGGGGAAGACTTAGTCCATGAACTCTCGATGGCTACTAGCTATTTCTGGCAACATGTTTGCGACAAATTTGTCAACAAACAGATGCTTGCCCATGTCATCTGTCAATGACTGCCCACTAAAGTCATGGAATGTCTCCTCAAAACGTGTAAAGAAATCAGAAACCGACTCATTCGCTTTCTGCTTACAGGACGCTAACATAGTTCAATTTATCTTTTTAGGAGGTATAAAGGTTTTCAATTTAGTTATTATAGCCTTTGGAAGGCCTAATATCTCTTGTTGCGGTTTCTGTGCATTCTCTCTTACTGCATCTTTTCTCTCTATTTCCTTCCAAATATTTCCAAAAGCGGTATGATCGTCTACTTTACGAATAGATCTCCACATATCAGGGGGTAAGTGAAGCCCAAAAAACATGTAAATATCAGGTAAAGTCATAGTGCAAGAACTAATAGCTCCTTCAACTTCTTCATAAAAAGCAGCCAGGTTTTTCCGCAGGTCAGGCAAAGCAGCTTTAAGAGCCATGACATCCGCTCTATTCCAAGGAGTATACACCTAATGGTAAACAACATATCCCTTCACATCAGTTGAATCTTTGTCACTTGTTCCTGCACCCCTAGGAGGTTCAAATAAAGGCGCAGCGTCACGCATTGGTTTCCCATAAACTACATTATCCTTATCTGTCCCTGGATCTTCCTCCTGCGGCACGGGGGTCCGAACTGTTTGTTCAGCCATAGCAGCTGCCTTTTTCTCCTCTCGCAAACTGAACTCATCTGTTCATAGTTTAACCACACGCCTAATTAGATCGGCCACCTGGGAAGGGAGAAAAAGGCAGTCACGCAATTGTTTATGATCAGATTTTATATCAACCGGCTCTAATTCTTTGGAATGTTTCCTTTAATTTTCTATCACTTCTCCAGTAAACGATTCTGCAAAATATAACTGCTCTGATTCTGGCCATTGCTGAACATCTGCTATAATGTCTGGAGCAGAGGTGGTACCGCGAGCTGCTTTACGGGCAGCAGATCTAAGAGATGCCGCACGGTCAGCGGTCAAGAAAGAGTGAGTTTTCCGTTTATTTTCTAATTCTGTCCGTTCCTGACCTGAGTAAGATTTATCGTCATCAAAATCATCCTCCGGTACAGAGGGAAAAGTATAAGGAGGCGGAGATCAGTCTAACAAAATGGCATCATCCTGAGGTTGATTAAGTAGAGGATAAAGGGGGACCCGGACAGGGTATTGGCCATTTACCTGTAAACGACGCCCTATCCTCTTTCTCTTTTATTTCCTTAATTTCTTTATTTTTCATTTCCAGTGCTTTCATATAGATATGTTTGCGCTGTTCTTATTCTGCTAAAGCTTGCTCTTTCCTCACTCTCTCATGCGCTTCTTTCTCCCACATTGGTACACAGTCAAAAATATCTTGTCTACTTTTACGATTAAACACAAATTGTTCCACATACTGAATCTTTCGAAGATCAAATGACCTTTTTATTAGCCATCGTAGATCAGGATCCTTTTTAGTGCATTTGTTCCACAGTGCACTGTACATTATGGAAGAAATACAGTTTTTAATGTACATATACCGATTTGGTGTTCCCTCAGGGGAGCTGGCTGACTTTGTTCTAAATCCATTTTGGTACCTCCAAGAAAGCAACACATCCTACGGAGCGTGCTAGTGACTGGCATGTTGTAAATATCATAGTAAATATAATATTATAACAAAAATAGTACTTAACACAAATACAGTACCGTTCATAAATTCAAAAGTTATAGAAAAATCTCCTCATTGCCTGCCTATGTATGTTGCAACACACATTACCTAAACCATACCAGAATTTTGGCCAAAAATCAAGAGTGCCGCTTCAGCGACCTTACCGAGCAAAAATCTCCAGCCTCCAACTGCCTAAGCTCTGAATCGACCTAATGGTCACTGTAAAAAGAACGCCAAAGGGATCTCAGTCAGGGACCGATA
Source organism: Lissotriton vulgaris (assembly GCF_964263255.1). NCBI lineage: Eukaryota > Metazoa > Chordata > Amphibia > Caudata > Salamandridae > Lissotriton > Lissotriton vulgaris. The sequence continues at coordinate 363,805,084 of NC_141698.1, forward strand.
GCCACCTGGAGGGTCAAATCGGGAAAATCGGAAAAGCACTTCAGTCTGCAAAGACAAGGGTCTCCCATTGCAGCATACGTCCTCCGTGAGATTCCAAACCTCCGTCAAGACCACTCCGTCGGGTAGCCGTGTCTCCGATGAGCTCCACGTGACGGGCGTTAATTTGTAATACAAAGAAAGGCCGCCATAAGTGTGGCAGGGTATGCTCAGACGTGAGTCCCTTGCTCACTTTGCCACTGGATTCAAGCAAGCCGGGCTGAAGACGGCTGGAATGCCAGAAACCGGTCCTCGGAAGCTTGTTTCCGTTCCAAGGAAGACATGGCTTGGCAGTTTGGGCTGGACTGTTCCCATGAGGCACAGGGTCAGAATGATTTGCATATAGCCATGTCTGAACTGGGGTGGCAGAGTGGGCTAAAGAACCCTGATGGATTAAACCCAGATCTTTTGACTGGGTGTGAGTGTTTGATTCAGATGCTCCGTCCATCACCACCCCTTTTTGTACCGCTAAGAAACAAATAAGAGCACATTTTTGGTAGCCTGGTATGGACATTTCAGGTGGAGAAGATTGTAATATTTTGTTATGAATGCCGGATGAGTGATAAACAACAGAAAACCAAATCATCTCTTTTGATTTGTCATGAGATTCTTCAAGGTGTGTGGGAGGATTTAGCGTTGGATATCCTGGGACCTTTGAATGTGGGTGGCACGTCTAAGAATTTGTTGGTACAAATGGACATGCTTTTAAGGTGTCCTGAGGTCCGTGTGGTGCAAGATATCTCCACATCTTCGGTGATCAGGTTTTTGGTTGAGGTGTTCTCTAGGGAAGAATGTCCCAAATGTATTCTGACCGATAATGGAGTGCAGTTTACTTCAAAAGAGATAGGGAAGTTCCGAATGAGAGACTTGTTATAGACAAGAAGAGTGCCTAGTACCACCCGGAAACAAATCGGATGGTGGAATGATTCAATAGAACGCTTAAGAAAACAAATATTTGAATTGCTTATAAAACGCAAACCCTGTACAATGATGTTTTGGGTTTGGGCAAAAGTCTGTACCTTAAATGGTCAGTGGTGATATCCAGGATAATAATTCCAAAATCCAAAGAACTTTTTAAAGCATCGTATGCGGTATTTATTAATAATCCAAGCTACAGTCAACATGTGTTTCATCCGTATGGCCAGCAGGCCAAAGGCTTTTTCAAGGCTGACATTCACAGTGAAACATAATGTGAAATGTGACAAAAGATATCAGAAAAATTCATAGGGTCATTGTTAAGCGAGTGTCAACCATCAGGGTAAGTGAAGAAAGATGTTAACGTTATAGACACCATAAGTGGGGGAGAGAAGATGGTTTAATTGGTGTGTTTGAGAGCAATGGGGAGAGGTAGCAGTAGAGGAATAACAGAAAAGGGAGAGGAATAGAGAAGTAAAGACAAAGTATAATTAGATTCAATGATTAACCAACAATTAACAAAAGGTTACACAAATTAATAACAAACAAAAGTGGAAAGGGTCTAAGGGGGATACAAGATTAAAGACCTGACAACACCCTACCCCTATTGAACTAATGAAAACACATACAAGGGGTGCTAAGGTCTGTAGTGGCCTCAAATGTCTAACATGTCTTCAAAAGATAAAAGTATAGACTGTAAGGGTGAGAGAGCAAAGCAAGAGTAAACCCATCAGCCCACCCATTGGCGGAACTTCATCATCTGGGATTTAGAAACACCAGCCTGGTATCCACTAGGTGTCTCACCTTGAGAGGAATGTGAGTACAACAGCTAGTGTATTGAGGAAAATTGAATTTTATATGGCCAAGTATGTCCCCTATCGTGTACCCCAACGTTCAATGTACATGTATGACATGCATGCATTTTCCCTCTATGGCCGAAATGAAGACGCATATGCATTTGCGTCCAAAGTTAACATGTCAGTCACTAGGCCCTCCATGTTAGAAACGATAATTCTGCTTTTAAGCCTATGTTGCCAACGTCTTTATAAGATGCACCCGTTTTTGTGGCCTAGTCGAGCTAGGACCCGAATTCAGCCTCCTGAATGCTCTGAAAGATGCAGTTTAGTTATTCATTCCTGACCTCTCCCTTACTTCCTACTCAGCCGAGAGGTGCCCGGTCTGGCCTGTCAAGACTGTATTTTGCCTACAGTTATCTGCTCTGCTCCACAGAAACGCATTCCTGCTTAATGAAAAGGATAAACATATTCAGCCTGCAGAAGATAGGGCCTAGCCTTCCTGTCTCCATTCAAGTGATTTACAGAGCTCGCATCCATAGAAAGCTCACAGCCTCCATGCTATGCATGGAGAAAATATAGGCCCATACTAGCATTCAGTGATGAATAGCCTTTGCCCGAGCGACCTTTAAGTTAGATAATATGTTCTCCGAAACTAAAGATACTATAGATACTAGATAGTACTCGAGGTACAGGTCGTTCTGACATCCAAGACTCCTCTACTAGCACAAAAGTCAACCCCCTCCTGTCTCCCCCAGCTACACGTCTGTTACACGTCATGACTAGGTTACGCACTCAAGTAGGGTAAAGGTTCCAGCTGGACATTCAGACCCCTTCCATGACCCCATCCAAGCCATTCAGATCCCCTCTAGGTATCCACCCACCTATGACACACTTGTAACTCACCAAGGGAACGCCTACATGTACGCCTTTTTTCACGCCTATGTGTTCTTATCTCTCTCTCTCTCGCTTGCTCCACCTTCTCCATGCAAGTTAATGTACATTTGTACTATAAATGATGTACTCTGTGAATAAACGTTAGATTTCGATCCTTCCTGAACCTTAGTGGTGATGGAACCCGATTCTCCATTGGCTGCAACGAATGTAATAAAGCCCTTCTGAAACGGACGCCACGGACTCTGCCTCTCATTAGATATATGCTTCTTGTTAATGTATAGAAATTACGTATGGGGTATTAATTTATTTACCACAGTATGGTACACCAGGTTTTTTTTTTTTTCTTTTTTTTTTTTTTTGTCCTCATATATGCCACCAGAATTCGTATGCTCTAGATGGGTCTCACTGTTGCCTCTTTTACTGTTGTTTTCGAGTCCACCCTGGAGACAGTATCATAGCAGACAGAGATGTCCCAGAGGTAGGCTGCTTTCCTTATCCTACTCCTCCAGGCCTATTTTGGGCACCCTAGGCCTGGTGGAGGACAGGACCGACACAACCTCTGGCATAATCACAGGACCGCTCACCTATTTATCCAGACCACCAATTTAGACCAGACATTCTCAGTGTTCTCGCTACGACCAACCAAATCCATTTTACATACTTCCATTATATACTTCAGGCATACTGCGAATCTAGGAGGAGACGCTGACTTCCACTCCATGCAAATTTGTCTCCTTGCAATGACTACTATATAAAAAATGAACTGAGTATCCAAACTATTGATATTATAATCTTTCAATAAACCAAAGAAGACAAGTCTGCGAGAGCAAGTAATAGTTGTTGAAAGTACATCACCCAAAAAATCCATTATCGCTTTCCAAAAGTCTTGAATACCTGGACATTCCAAAAAGATTTGAATATCATCAGCTGCGTAATGGTTACATCGGGGACAATAATAGTTATTTCGTGTAATCTTGTACAATTTGGCCGGAGTCCAATAGACTCTATAGGCCGTAAACAGGTGGTTGCGTCTTAAGTTGGCTGGTTTAATTAGCCTCTGTGAAAGAGAAAAGGAGTCTAACCATACTTTACTGACTTCTTCAGTAGGATCAGATATGCAATTTCCCCATAACTTTATCACCTCCAAGTACAGATTACTCTCCTCTTCTTTAATCATCAAGTTGTACCAAAATGAAAGTTCTTTTAACCATTTCCCCCCTCTGCCAATTGCATCAAAAATGTCTGTATCTTTCTCCCTTTGCATATTTTGACTAGACCACCAGGCAGATAATTGATAGTATTTGAACCTAGTCAACTGGCCATTAGTAAGTTGTACTAAAGAGTTCCAATTCACTAAGCCCGAATCTTCCCAGAGATCTCCCCATTTTTTTTAACCCAGCTGTTTTCAGAGGTTGTGACAGTTGATCCTGGAGGCATTGAGGTGTACCAAGAGAATCCCATATTGGGGTATGTGTGTGATAGTAAGGGATATCAAATGTCTTCCTGATAAACCCCCAATTTTTTAATGCAGTCTGTAAAATTTTGAGGCGAATTTTTTTTTAAAAATTCTGGTCTCCGAACTTAAATATAAAGTAATCATGGACGTAAGGTAAATCATTTAATAAAGCTTGAAACAGGCGGCCCTGTGATGATGCATCTAACTTATTTGCAAGAAGCCTAAAATTTTTAAAATGAAATGCATGACAGTATGATAATAGATCAGGGAGGGCTAACCCTCCTATTTTTAAGCCTCTTCTCAATTTCTTCCATGCAATTCTTGTTGACTTACAGGCCCATATAAAAGATCCGATTTTACCCTGTAAAGTATTAATGTCTTTCGGTGCGAATGATAAAGGGATACAGTTAAATAGAAAAGTCAATTTTGGAAGAATTGTCATTTTAATGAGGTTGACACAACCATATATATTCAAAGGCAGGTTCCCCCATCTTATTAAAGTTTTATTAATATCTTTAACCACCATTTGCCAGCTGAGTGATGTAATGTCTTTTAATGATTGGGTTAAGTAAATTCCCAGGTACCTCATTTTCTGTTTTGCGCCCAATATATGTGTGTTATTATTCCATCCCATAATCTCCGTTTTCTCCTTATTAATCTGGTAACCTGACAGTTTCCCAAATTCCTCCGATAAAAGAAACAACCTCGGTATTGCTACTGAATGATCAGAAGTATATAAAAGAAGGTCATCTGCGTACAACGCCACTTTCAGGGACAAATTGCCGAGCTGAAATGGTTGAATTATGTTGTCCTCTCTAATTCCACAAACAAAAGGCTCCATATAAACATCAAACAAAAGGGGAGATAAAGGACAGCCCTGCCTAGTACCTCGGGATATATCAAACCACTCAGATAAGATTCCGTTGACTAAAACCTTTGCCTTTGGATTGTGATATAATGATCTAACCGCCTCTATAAAGATAAGAGGGAACCCAAATGCCACCATTGTGGCCCATAGATACTTCCAATTGACCTGATCGAAGGCCTTAGCCGCGTCTATGGCGACCAGGGCCAGCGGGAGATTTTTGGCGTTGGCATAGTCTATGGCCCCTATTACTTGAAATGTTAATTCATTTAACTGTCTCCCTGGGATAAAGCCTCTCTGGTCAGGGTGAATTATAGATTTTATGACCTTCGATAGTCTAGTGGCTAAGATTCCGGAGTAGATCTTCATATCAGTGTTTAGCAATGAAATGGGTCTATAAGACTCTATTCTTTTTGAGTCTTTATTTGGTTTTGGTATGAGCGTTATAATGGCTTCTGGCCATGAGGGAGGTGTAGAATAACCATGGATTAATAAAAGGTTGAAGAGTTCCCTTAGTGAAGATATTAATTGATCTTTGTTGTCCAGATAGATCTCCACTGGCAACCCATCTGAACCTGCAGCTTTCCCTCGTTTCATTTCCTTCAATTGACCCAGAATTTCCCCTTCTGTGATCTCACTTTCCAAGTATACTTTATCCGTTTCAGACATTTGCGGCAAATGTTTTGTTATCAGCCAGGATTCTAAATCCTCCCCCTTAGGATCTTTGTCTTCCGTATAGAGACTTCTCATAAAGGACCTTGCTTCTTCTCTAATCTCTGCGTCTGTTTCCATCAAGTCTCCTGTCTGCCTTTGTAATAGGGCTTTGATACTATTTCTCGTTCTCTCTTCTCTAGCTTTCCAGGCTAGGAGGGCTCCACACTTTTCTCCGTATTCGAAATTTTTTAGTCTACTAGACTCCCATTTTTCTTTAAGAATTCTCTCATCCGAAATTTTTAACTGAAGTTGTAAATCAATAAGTTCCTTCTCTAGCAAATGTACTCTACTGGAGTTCGTTAGAATTGCATTTTGTAATTCAAGATCCTTTCTTGTTATTGCTGCCAAGTCTTCCCTTCTTTTTATTTTCATGCTCTTTCTCTTATGATTCATTAGTGAGCTTAAGACTCCCCTCAAGTAGGCCTTATAAGTTTCCCATACTACTTGGGGGGAGGAAGTTCCTGAATTTATTATGAAGAATTCTAATGTTTTATCTTTAACTTCTACTTTTATTTGATTATCTAATAAAAGTGATCTCTCCAGTGTCCACCTTGGTTTTAGAGGAATTATATTCAATTCAATTACCATTTCCAGAACAGCGTGGTCCGATAAACCTGTAGGCGTAAAGGAAAGGTAGTTGATATCCTTGAGAAGGTGTTGATCGACTAAAAAGTGATCTATTCTAGAATAGTTCTTATATTTCTTACTATAAAAAGTGAAGCCTGGTTGAGTTCTATACTTTTTTTCTCCAGACATCTACTAGTGTAAAGTCTTTCATTAAGGCATCTAAAGTGGCAAGTGATTTTAAGGGAGCATGGTATTTAGCTTTAGAGGTTCTATCTAATTTTTGGTCAAAGACCAAATTAAAATCGCCACCTAAAATTAAAGGGCCAGTTGTCGCAAAGTAATGCTATTTCAAGTTTGGACAGCGGGCCCGGATTGTCCTCGTTTGGACCATAGTACACTGCAATTGTGTAAGGGATGTTTTGAATATATACTTCTGCAGCTAACCATCTTCCCGATTGATCTGTCTCAAAGCTTCTTAAGCTTATCCCTCTGTTCGCTCGAATTATGATAGAAACTCCCCTTGTGACACCTGATTGCCTGGAGCTAATTATTTCTTGAACCCACCTTGACTTCTTAAAGAGAGAATTACATGATGCTGCCTCTAAGTGTGTTTCTTGTAACATTATAATTTGAGCGTCTGAAATTTTTTAAAATTCACAAATTCTATTCTGTTTTATTTTTTCCCCTATACCATTAATATTCCATGGCAGGACCTTAAGCTTATATGGATTAATCATGAGTCTAGTATCCACTCGTACCCATCCATACCTTTATACAGAGTGCGTTTGTTTATATATGAGGATTTTTTATTTTTCCCCCTAGCTCCCCCCACCCAGTGAACCCCTCCCCCCTGAGGAACCCCCCCAACATACCTGGCGATGACTTCGCCTTTCGGAGCAACCAGGTGGTGCCTGTGACCAATTAACTGTATTCTAGCGAGACAAATTAAATCACAAATAAATCATGTCCCCTGTTTTGTCATACAGCATATTTATACAATGATTTACTTTCTCAAATTTCCCCCAACCATTTTTTTTTTTTTAATTTTTTTATTTTCTTCCCTCCTTAAGGTAATCACCAGATCTGACCAATACTATTCCTCCTGCTCGCTTCTCATTCGGTCTAAAAGATTATCAACCTCTTCTGGCTGTGTCAAGTCAAGTCAAGAGATGTATATAGTGCGCTGCATACCTATAGGGTCTCAAGGCGCTTGAGGAAGGGTGGGGAATTACTTGAATATCCAAGTTTTGAGTTGCTTTCTGAATGCTAGGTGGTTCTGAGTAATGCGAAGGTGAGTGGGAAGAGAGTTCCAAGTTTTAGCTGCCAGGTAGGAGAAGGATCTACCTCCCATGGTGGTTTTGTTGATGCGAGGTACAGTGGCAAGGGCTTGGTTGGAGGATCGTAGCTGACGGGAGGGGGTGTAGAAGGACAGTCGTGTGTTGAGGCATTCGGGTCCAAGTTCGTAAAGTGCTTTGTGTGCGTGGGTTAGGAGGCGGAAAGTAATCCTCTTGTTTACGGGGAGCCAGTGGAGGTTTTGCAGGTGACCAGAGATGTGTTCTTTACGCGGGATGTCTAGTATGAGCCTGGCTGAAGCGTTCTGGATGCGTTGGAGTTTTTTCTGGAGTTTTGCGGTGGTACCGGCGTATAGGGTGTTTCCGTAGTCCAGGCGGCTCATGACCAGTGCGTGGGTGACCGTTTTTCTAGTTTCGGTGGGGATCCAGCGAAATGTTTTTTTGAGCATGCGAAGAATGTTGAAGCAAGATGATGAGACGGCGTTGACTTGTCTGGTCATCGAGAGTGAGGAGTCCAGGATGACGCCCAGGTTCCGTGCGTGGTCTGTCGGGATGGGTGCTTTACCGAGGGCCTCTGGCCACCAAGAGTCATCCCAGGCGGAGGGGGAGGTGCCTAAGATGAGGACTTCTGTTTTGTCAGAGTTCAGTTTCAGACAGCTGTGTTTCATCCACTCGGCTACTTTTTTCATTCCTTCGTGTAAGTTGGTTTTGGCGGTCTTAGGGTCTTTGGTGAGTGAGAGGATCAGTTGAGTGTCGTCAGCGTAGGAGATGATGTTGAGGTTGTGTTGGCGAGCGATGGCCGCAAGGGGGCTCATGTATACGTTGAAGAGGGTGGGGCTGAGTGAAGATCCTTGTGGCACGCCACAAATGACTTCCGTGGCTTCTGACTTGAATGGTGGGAGGCGGACTCTCTGGGTTCTTCCGGTGAGGAACGAGGTGATCCATTCCAGTGCTTTTCCTTGGATTCCAACGTTTCTGAGGCGCTGTAGAAGGGTGCTATGACAGACTGTGTCGAAGGCAGCGGAGAGGTCGAGGAGGATGAGGGCGACTGTGTCTCCGTTGTCCAGTAGAGTTCGAATGTCGTCTGTTGCAGCTATGAGTGCGGTCTCAGTGCTGTGTTTGGCTCGGAATCCGGACTGTGAGGTGTCGAGGGATTTGTTGGTTTCGAGGAAGGCTGCGAGCTGGTTGTTGACAGCTTTCTCAATGACTTTGGCCGGGAATGGAAGGAGCGAGATGGGGCGGTAGTTTTTGAGTTCGGTGGGGTCAGCTGTGGGTTTTTTCAGGAGGGCGCTGAGTTCTGCGTGTTTCCAGCTTTCCGGAAAGGTGGCGGAGTTGAGGGAGCAGTTGATGACATCTCGGAGGTGTGGTGCTATGGTGGAGTCTGCTTTGTTGAAGATGTGGTGAGGGCATGGGTCAGTTGGGGATCCTGAGTGGATGGAGTTCATCAGGCGGATGGTGTCCTCAGTGGAGATTGGGTTCCAGTCGTTAAGGATGTTCAAGGGGGGTGAAGGTCCTGCAGAAGGTTGGGTGGGTTGGTCTCCGGGTCGGTTGTCGAAGCTGTTGTGGATGTCTGTGATTTTGTTGTGGAAGAAGGAAGCAAGGGAGTCGCAGAGGGCTTGGGAGGGGGTGATGTCGTTGGAGTTGGCTGATGGGTTTGTAAATTCTTTGACGATGTTGAATAATTCCTTGCTGTTGTGGGCGTTGTTGTCTAGTCGGTCTTTGAATGCGGCTTTCTTGGCAGACCGGATTAGTTGGTGGTGTATGCGGGTGGCGTTTTTGAAGGCGTCCCTGGTGCTGGTGTTTGGGTCTTTTTTCCAGGTCTTCTCGAGGGAGCGACAGAGTTTCTTCGATTTCTTAAGATCATCGTTGAACCAGGAGGCGTTTTTGCTGCCTAGTTTGATTTGACGTTTTTTCAACGTTGCTAGGATGTCAGCGCTGTTGGATAGCCATTGGGTGAGGTTAATGGCTGCTTGGTCGGGGTTTGAGGAGTGGGCGGGGGGGTTTAGAAGAAGCGATGAGGAGATCTGGTCGATGGTGATTTTGTTCCAATTTCTTTGCAGGGTGCGTTGAAGATGGTTGTGGATTGTGGTCTTATTGTAGATAAAGTGAACGCAGCTGTGGTCCGTCCAATGAAGAGCTGTGGTGTGACTGAATGAGACATGTTTGCTGGAGGTGAAGATAGGGTCGAGCGTGTGACCTGCGATGTGGGTGGGCGTAGAGACAAGTTGTTTGAGTCCGAGCTCGGCGAGATTGTCCAGAAGGGTAGTGGCGCTGCTGTCATAGCTCTTTTCCAGGTGAAAATTGAGGTCTCCCAGTAGAATGTAGTCCTCGGAGGGGAGGGCGTGTGGGGTGATAAAGTCAATGATGTCGTGAAGCTATAGGTCTTATTCTTCCACATAATCCTGAGCATAGCCGGGAATCTCATCTGCACATGTGCTCCCAGTGACCTCAGATCCGGCATTCTAGTGCCCAGCTCTCATTGTCTTTGTGCGGTTCTTGCACCAATATCAGACCTGATAAAATAAGGACTGGACTTGTAACGGAAATCTGTTTTTGAAAGGGATCTCCCCAAGATGAGCTCCTTGACGCTGTATGTTTGGAAATTTACTAATATTTTTCTAGGTGCTTTCCTATCTGTGCGTCTCTTGTAAGGGTCTCTATGCACCCTTTGAATTTCTGCCTCCAGATCTATATCCGGGCGATCTTTTAAAACACCTTCTCTCAGGAGTTTACAAACAAATCCCTTTATGTCCTCCAACTCTTCCCCTTCTGGTATTTTCAAGATCCTTAAGTTATTCCTCCGTGCTTGAGTCTCCAGCCGCTCAATGTCCATAACCAATGATCTATTCTGGGCTTTTAGATGTTCTATGTCCTTTTGATTTCCATGTACAGTTTTGTTCAGAGCAGCTGCTTCTGTTTCAAGGTTCCCTGTACGAAGAGTGGCCTCCTCTAACTTAGATTCTAACACATCAAATCTGTCCTGTATTGTTTTTTGGTTAGTTTCTGATATCTCAAATTTCGACATCATATCACCTCTCAAAGATCGAAAAAGGTCCCCTAACCGGCCACTCTCTCGCTCACATGAGTCCTCAGACCTTCTCCTTATTCCAGAAATTATTTGAGCAGAATCTGATTGATTATCTTTACTTACGTCCTTTCTCCTTGTCCCTTCTTCTAACTCCTTAGAGCTACTTTGTGCAGGTTTGGCTGTTCCAGACTGACTCTTGGGTCTAGTGTCTTGCTTTCCTCGCACTTTGTCTACTGGGGGTACTTTATTTAGATTAGCCGGAATACCTAATGCAGGGGGTGCCTTTGCACTTTCAGTCTCAGGAAGATTTAGCTGAGCCTTATGCTGCCCTAAGCTCACTGAACTCAACATTTCTGTTCCCTCATCAACATTTTCCATATTTCCCAAGTTTTCTAGAGCCCCGTAATGGTTTTTTAAGGGTATAGTGCCAATGTTGTCCTCCAACTGCACAGAAGAACGCCTAGCCTGATCTAGGACCTTGAAAAAAGATTTGAGGGATGGGGTACTTTTCACCACCTGGCTCTCGAGGGATACTCCTTTAAATTTTTTAACTAAAGTAGTCTTTTTCTTTTTACTTTTGCAGGGGGATAATGGCATAGGTCGCTCCCTCTCTTCAAATTCTAAAGCCCCTTTCTCTTTTAATTCTACCCTAGATCTCAGCTGGTACCTATTTCTTCTTGTTGGGAGGATATTTCCTTTTTTTACAGGGTTTGAACTTATCTCAACATTAACAGACTCGATTGTCTCAGATATAGCAGCTTCCGTTAACTTTTGTCCTACTGACTCAATACATTTCAAGAAAGCCGGCTCTTGTACTGGAGCTTTTCTTAAATCAGCATAACTGTCCTTGTAAGTTGGAAGGTCGATCTGCGTTTGATCCATACAACCCAACCTCCCAGTGATAAATCCGTGAGTCGCTACCACTTTACTCCCCTTCTCCCCACACCTTACCGCAAGAGAGTAAAGCTTCTTTCTCTCAGACGCCGTTTTGTGGGGTTGTGGCTCAAATGTGTATGTCGCCAGGCCTCCAAGTTTAAGTTTAAATAATACGGAACGAAATCTGCTCCATAGGCACCGTCGGCGTTCTTCCAGCGTGGATACAGGTAAGCGCCGGTCCGTGGAGGTCCTAGCGCCGTCTTTTTTCTGTGAGTGGTCAAGCCAGCCGTAGCCAACCAAAGCCTCGAGGGAAAAGGAAAGCAGAGCGGGTTGTGGATGTCTGACTCTGAGGGAAACTCTAGGATTTTTGGTGTCTCAATAACACGTTTTTTGCCGGAACCTCTGCTGGTGTTTTCTCCATATAACCCTGCCTTGCAAGGAAAAGCAGGGGACTTACTGTTATTCCCCCCTTTGCTCTCCACCTTACCGTAGGAGTAGAAGTGTAGATATGCTGTTCTCCGAGTGGGGCGTTCTGAATTTCCTCGCACACCGGTCCTCTGAGGCAGAGTTGAATACGTACAAAGCGCAACCTGGCCTGTAGACTCCGCCGGCGTTCTCCCAGTGAAAGTGTTTCCTCTCGCGTCAAGCGGGTCCGGGTCCGGGTGTGCGCTGGTCCTAGCGCCGCCTGCTGCAACCCCCACTCAGACGGCCGTTAACCTCGAAAAGGACAGACAGAGGAGCCAGCTTAGCCTAACAGGGGGAAGCTCGCGACCTCTCGCTACTGCATGACATTCATCTCAGTCATCGGAGAACACCTCGGTGCTGCCGCGACCGGCTCTCAGCCCGCCGCCATGTTCCTCGTGGGCGTGTCCCCGCCCGTAAAAAAAAACGTATGGTACACCAGTGATGGAAATCTGGGTAGCAGTGTATAGAGGGCTGTGGGAAGTGAAGAAAGTTGCAGTGTACAAAGCATATGTGCTATAGAGAAAGTGGTGAGATAAAATTAACAAGCATGGTGCCTAATAAACCTTTATTCAGACGGTCACCATGGTGCCAAAATTAAAAGCAGAGTGTGAATGGATGTAAGCATATATTACCATTCATAGGTGAATCAATCGGTCGACATGTTTCAGCCTAAGAAGGCTTTCTTCAGGACCTAATACGACACTACTGCAACTGTGGTAGAAAAAATATATATGAATGTCTAAATATAAGGGTACATACCATGCCAGAGACAATAACCTACCAGCCTTGTGTGGGTAAATAGGTAGGAGATGAAGTCATGGCATATTGAAACCAACTGCTCCTTACGGATGCCGCCAGGGGCTCATTAAACACAGGGATGTTAACACACTCAGTCCTTGGGTTTATATAAGCAAGGATCCCCCGTACTGAGTACGCTAGTTAGAACATGAAAAAATGGAGAAATAGCAAGCATTCCGATAAAGTCACTCGTGGGATGCAACAGCAAGCTAAAAGCCAAAAGCCAAGAGCTATTGGGCACTCACCTGTCCGTCGGTACCTCGAATCCCTTCTGAGTCGAGGGGAAGGTAACTCGACGGACAGGGAGGTCTGTCTAAATGTCGGTGCGGCGGACCAGATGGTAAACACTAATTAGCGTCTTCCCCGACACAGAAGAAGAGCCAATGCGCGCCTCATGGAGAGCTGGATGTGTGCAGAGGCTGAAAAATACGTCAAGACAACTGGTTGGGTAAAGACGTGAATAGGCAGTTTTGATTGGTCGAGTCGCTAGCCAATCGGGGAACAGGACCCTCGAAGCGGACTCAGCCACTATGCGAAAAACCACATCGTTTTTAATATGTTTGCTGTTAGAAAACACATTGAAATGTAGCTTCAAAATATTATATTAAATTGTGACACGAGTGGAAACAAAGCAAGCACGTCTAAACAGTGCAGATCGGTAAATGCACCTAATGAAAGGCAGTGGCACACGCAACCTGCAAAACAGGCCAGCTCCGTTCAGCTCAATAGCGTTGTAGTACATCCGCTACAGTGTGCATAGTGGCCTCCGACATCACGTTTTCGCGTACAAGGGAAAGAGAAATGCAGAGAGTGTGTGGGCTATGATAGCAGACAGACCGGCTGGAGGGAAAGACTCAAAGCTGGTAGGATCAGAGGCTGGCCAATCCTGTCGCGCAACCTGTCTCAACCGCCAATGAGGGAAGCCCCGGCAGTGTCCTGTGTTCGCCGGAGTTCCTTCTAACTAGCGTACTCAGTACGGGGGATCCTTGCTTATATAAACCCAAGGACTGAGTGTGTTAACATCCCTGTGTTTAATGAGCCCCTGGCGGCATCCGAAAGGAGCAGTTGGTTTCAATATACCATGACTTCATCTCCTACCTATTTACCCACACAAGGCTGGTAGGTTATTGTCACTGGCATGGTATGTACCCTTATATTTAGACATTCAGATATATTTTTTCTACCACAGTTGCAGTAGTGTCGTATTCGGTCCTGAAGAAAGCCTTCTTAGGCTGAAACATGTTGACCGATTGATTCACCTATGAATGGTAATATATGCTTACATTAAGCATGGGCGGAAAATCCGTTTCGCTCGTGGATTTTGCGGATTTTCGGTAAATTCGCAATCCGCGAGATTTGCGAATCTCCCGCAAAATCCGCAAATCCGCGAGCAGCGGATTTTGCTCGCACTGTTCGCGTGAGTTCGCGGCTTCCCAGTACAACTTCGCGCCCCGCGAATAAGTGCAAAATTGCAGAAATACGATCTTAGCAAAACTGAAACTACTTACCAGGTTCAAAAGTTCAGGCTCATCATTAGTAGCCATTTCCTGTAGTGCTTCCTGAGGGGCCCCTCCAGAGTTCAGTTGCCAGTTGCAACTATTATGTGACCCTGTTCTCAACCTCAGAATAGTTACACATATGCCACAAAGGTCCTGAATTACAGCTAAGGGAGACAAGCAGGAGCCAGGCTGGAAGTTCAAATCCATTAATCAGCCCCTAATTCATTATTGTCAGTTGGGGCAGGGCAGGTGTTGTAACTAATTTTGCAACAATGAAAGCACTTAGCAAGTGCAAAAGATCACTAATCAGGAAGCACTAAGGAAGCAGGTGCCAGCTAAAAAAATATTCTGTGACACATTAATCAGCCCCAAATTAATTCAGGTCACTTGAGGCAGGGAAGGTGTGCTTGCGTTGCCACAATAATGTACACTGACTGGACAACCAGAGGGTGCTGTGATGAAACAGAGGGTGGCATGGGTGGGCCAGAGGGTGGCATGAGTAGTCAGAGAGTGGCAGTGGTGACAGAGAGTGGCAGTGATGAAGAAGAGTGTCCCAAACAGGCTGGACACGTAGAAACAACAAGTTCGCGAAACTTGCGACCCGACAGGTAAGTTCGCAATTTGCGAAATTGTACAAAACCCTCGCGAACTGGCAGAAACCCGCGCAACCACAAAAAAAAAAATCCGCAAATTCGCGAGAATTCGCGGATTTTGCGGATTGCGAGTTCGCAAATCCGCAAAATTCGCGAACGCGAGATTCGCAAAATTCGCCCATGCTTAGCTTACATCCATTCACACTCTGCTTTTAATTTTGGCACCATGGTGACTGTCTGAATAAAGGTTTATTAGGCACCATGCTAGTCAATTTTATCTCACCACTTTCTCTATAGCACATATGCTTTGTACACTGCATCTTTCTTCACTTCCCACAGCCCTCTATACACTACTACCCAGATTTCCATCACTGATGTACCATACACTAGCTGTTGTACTCACATTCCTCTCAAGGTGCGACACCTTGTGGATACCAGGTTGGTGTTTCTAAATCCCAGATGATGAAGTTCCGCCAATAGGTGGGCTGATGGATTTACTCTTGCTTTGCTCTCTCACCCTTACAGTCTATACTTTTATCTTTTGAATACACATTAGACGTTTGAGGCCACTACAGACCTTAGCACCCCTTGTATGTGTTTTCATTACACAAATTAATAGCAGTATTCCTGTCTTAACCAAAAGGCTGACCAGCATGTATTCTATGGCATCAATCTGATCGAAATTTACATGGTTTTGGTTTGGACAAAATTGCAATGAAGGGCAAAAGGTAACATATATTTGAGGTAAACACAAACTTCATTTCATCTTAATGTTAAGAGAGAGACACACTCATTCAACATAAATATTCAATAAATAATTCAGTCATATGGATTCTATACAAGTCCCTTAAACTACATAGCCCAACAAATTACTACGGAACCCCTGAATTGATACGGTTACGGTCTGTACGTGAAAACACTGTTAAATTTGAGCAATGGCTAAGAGGGAGCAGGAGATTAAGGGAGCCACACTGACCCGAAAGTCTTGTTTGTGGTCATACAATATATAGTAAAAAGAAAGCAAAAATTGAAGACCGGGTATGGGAAAAACCCCGCTCTAATTATAACTGTAACTGTAGTCGAGCGTAAAATCATTTAAAGTCATATCCAACAGATTAAGGATATCGGGTCTGAGGTGGGGACGCGTTTCGGTCTTAACTCGACTCAGACTCAAGAAATGTGAAGTTCAAGTGCGGATGTAATCAGACATTGTAACCAGGACTAAAGACACACAGACAAGGAAAAAAGTATTGTATTTGTTTGTCAATTTCAATAGTGATGCGATACGTACAAATAGATACATCATCACTGCGATCGGAAATTACGGTCTAAATCACAATGGTAATAGAATGAGGTTGTTGACGAGGATTGAAAACTACAAACTTTTGTAAACAACGAAGTCCGATTGTGGGCTTGGACCTGCAAATTGGACACTATATAGGCCATAAATTGAACCCAATGGTCATTCTATGTGACTAGAAAGTAACATGTTACGGAGTGAACTCAAAAAGACTTACAATAGAGCACATGTTTCTGAATCTTGTCCCTACGGTCCAGAGAAAGGTTAACTCGGCCTGCGTCCATTACTCATGATTAAGTAACTGCTGGAGAGCTGACATAGGAGTGACGTTTGACGTCAGACGCTTGTAGCATACATGGCGCGAAGTTGAAAGACACAGAGGTTACTGCGGGCAGCAATATTTGTTCATTCATATGATGGTTGATCCCGATCAGGAACCAAGTGCATTGAAAATCGTTAGTAAAATCACCAAAAACTTGCAATAAAGAATCAATCGCAACAACATTATAATTGGCCATGTACTATGCTGTGTCCGCCCTGGGTAAACATGTGTAACACTTTTGGCTCAAATATTCAACAGATGGTTCAGATGGAAAAGTCTAGGGAGCATTGCATGCAGTATGAAAGAAAACAAGCATTTGCAATGCCATAGGTTTCGCATTATTAAAGTTTGAGCTATTGGCATTGCTAATAATAATGCAACACCAATAGCGCAAACATCCAGTAATGTGAGACTTATTGCATTGCAAATGCTTGTTTAGTGAGTGCCCGGGCCGAATTGTGATCCCAATCCGACCCTGACTGGGTTAGTTAATAAAATTACAGGACCCCTGATAACTGAGCTGAACTCATCTAGTAACGCATATTTCAGAGCGATCAACTGTCACGGGACACCCTCTTTCTGCCACAAGAGCATCAGGGGTGCCAGGGCTATACACAGTACTACATAGAGCCGCGTACATCAAAAAGAAAAGTGTCACTTGTAAAACTTCAGATAGTTCTACCGTTTTACCAAACGTCTTTGCACTCTGGAACTTCTGGATTAACTTTCCTTATGGTAAGGTCTCCTAATGCGTACGCAATGCATTGTTGGCTTGGCTAGGAATGAGCTTGTATAAGGCGATGCAGTGCAATGTTAGGAATGTGTCACGCAGATCAGAGCACAGTGGGAGCCTCTCCCGGGTAATCGCAGGTCTGTGACGCTGCTGTGAGGCGCTTGCTCGTTTTACCCGGGACTTGACATTCCAATCTAGCTGTGACGCGCAGCGTGCCTCCACGTGGCTAGTCACGTGCGTGGCTTGTTTACAGCCCGGTCACTGGTGCAATGTGCATCAGGTTGGCGGTGACGTCAGCAGCGACTCAAGCCGGGGCCATGAGTGCGGGAGTTGAAAGCAGCTGCTGATTTCAATTCTAGCTGAACCACTGTTGGTGCAGCGGGAACCAGGCCGGGTATGCTTGCCTAGCGCCCACCGACAAACAGGGGCCAAGTACAACCACAGACAACAGGGGCAAGGGAGAGTATGTGCTGTGTTCTAATATTGCCTTAAGGGCAGTAGTCGAAGTGGGGAAAAAAAGTAGGGGAACTGTGGGTGGAGAATCAGGGGACGGTAATACACGAACATTGAATCAGTGGGCGGAGTCATGGGTGTGGCTAGAAATAGCAAAACATACCAATTTTTAGTACATTTAGTACGTTTAGCATTTCACTGACCAGTTACAGCTTATAAAGTTATTTAATTAAAACAATGGATAAACATGTTTACTTGAGGTTTAATTCAGGAAAAAGCAAACTCATAGGGAATACAGGTTTATGTAAAGCGTGTGAAGCGTGTGAAATATAAGCAGGAACAACATGTTACCTTGCTTTTACTCTCATTGTTCAGAAATCCATGATTATTTTTTGTCTCAAACATTGAGGACATGAATAAAGGGTTCCTCCTGTACACATGTGTTAAGAAGGGCTCAGAAGAGAAAGGGACTCTTCAGGAGAATCTAGACTCACGGAACCCCACAAAGGCTCCTTCATATTCATGTCAGCCTGCTAGCTGCTCAATCATAATATAGCAAAAAGAACAACTGGTGGACAGAATACAGAAAAATATCATACATTCACCCCAGTACAGATATCTGGGCCTAAATCCATTGTTTCTTTGCCCCCCATGCCATTCCAGTTTGGAGCCAGCCATATGCAAATCAGTCTTGATCCTGCACCCAATGGGAACAGTCAAGCCCGAACTGCCAGGCCAGGTCCTCCCTGGACTGGAAACAAGTATCCAGGGACCGGTTTAGGGCTTTCAGCTCTCATCAGCCAGGATAGCTTGATTCCAGCGGCATGGAGAGCACGGGACTCATGTCTGAGCATACCTGTCCCACTCGGGGTGACAAATGCAAAAAGAACAATTGATGGACAGAATGCTGAACAATGTCATACCTTCACCCCAGTACAGAGATCTAGGCCTAAATCCATTGTTTTTTTGCTCACCATGCCATTCCAGTTTGGACCCAGCCATATGCAAATCAGTCTTGATCCTGCGCCCAATGTGAACAGTCCAGCCCGAACTGCCAGGCCATATGTATTCAAGTGTCCTTTCATTCGGGAAGTGAACACAAAGCAGTACCCACTGAATTATGCACATAACATATTGCTCTTTGATATGCATGGTACATGTTCTTTGCAGCAGGCATATTAACCCTCTAGATGAGAAAAACAGCCACTAGACAAAACATGTTCCCATCTCTCCCCAGAAGGTTTATTGATCTCCAACGTTATCTTGGCACTTGTATTGTTGACCGAAACCTGCTGAATATACAAAGAACTTTGCAGTGTTTTTAAAACTCCTGCACTTGTACAAAACTGGTCCCCCGAAACTAAACTGCCCCCCTACCCTTCCAGTCGCCCTGGGAAACGCCTGCTCCTGCCCTTTCACTGCTCCTGACCAGTCAGTACTCCTGCTCGATCAACACTCCTGCTTTGTCAATTCCCCTGTCCCCTCCCTTCTCCTGGCCGTTCACTTCTCCCGGCCCGTTCCCTGCTTCTGGCCCATTCACTGCTCCTGGCCCGTTCACTGCTCCTGGCCCGTTCACTGCTCCTGCCCTGTTCACTTCCCCTGCCCCGTTCACCGCTCACTGCCCCTGCCCCATTCACTGCTCACTGCCCCTGCCCCGTTCACCACTCACTGCCCCGTTCACCGCTCACTGCCCCGTTCACCGCTCACTGCTCCTGCCCCGTTCATGGCTCACTGCTCCTGCCCCGTTCATGGCTCACTGCTCCTGCCCCGTTCATGGCTCACTGCTCCTGCCCCGTTCATGGCTCACTGCTCCTGCCCCGTTCACGGCTCACTGCTCCTGCCCCGTTCACGGCTCACTGCTCCTGCCCCGTTCACGGTTCACCGCTCCTGCCCCGTTCATGGCTCACAGCTCCTGCCCCGTTCACAGCTCACTGCTCCTGCCCCGTTCAGGGCTCACTGCTCCTGCCCCATTCACGGCTCACTGCTCCTGCCCCGGTCACGGCTCACTTCTCCTGCCCCGTTCACGGCTCACTGCTCCTGCCCCGTTCAAGGCTCACTGCTCCTGCCCCGTTCAAGGCTCACTGCTCCTGCCCCGTTCACGGCTCACTGCTCCTGCCCCGTTCACGGCTCACTGCTCCTGCCCCGCTCATGGCTCACTGCTCCTGCCCCGTTCACGGCTCACCGCTCCTGACCCATTCACCGCTCCTGCTCCGTTCACCGCTCCTGCCCCTGCCCTGCTCACTGCTCCTGCCCTGCTCACTGCTCCTGCCCTGCTCACTGCTCCTGCCCTGCTCACCGCTCCTGCCCCGTTCACCGCTTACCGCTCCTGCCCCGTCACCGCTCCTGCCCCGTTCACCGCTCCTGCCCCGTTCACCGCTCCTGCCCGGTTCACCGCTCCTGCCCCTTTAACCGCTAATGCCCCGTTTACCGCTGTAGCTCCTGCCCTGTCACCTCCCCTGCCCCGTCACCTCCCCTGCCCCATCACCTCCCCTTCCCCATCACCTCCCCTGCCCCGTCACCTCCCCTGCCCCGTCACCTCCCCTGCCCCGTCACCTCCCCTGCCCAGTCAACTCTCCTGCCCGTCAACTCTCCTGCCCGTCAATTCTCCTGCCCCATCAACTCTCCTGCCCGTCAACTCTCCTGCCCCGTCAACTCTCCTGCCCCTTCAACTCTCCTGCCCGTTACTTCTCTTGCCCGTTACTTCTCCTGCCCTAGTACCTCTCCTTTCCTGTCGTCTCTTCTGTCCAGTCACTGCTCCTGCCCAGTTCACTCTGTGTACAACAGTGACAAATTACACAAGGTGTCAAATTCCCCACATTTCTCTGTTTGGGGAAAGCTCCTCTGTAATCACCAACTCTGATCTCACTGGCACTTGATATGCTAAAGGCAGAGGGCGGGTGCATTGTCATTCGAAAGGGAATAATCTGCCTCAACTGGAATGATAATGGGCCTGCCCTCCATCTCTGCGAGCTCAGGGAGGGGCTGCTGCAGCTTCTGGAGTTCAACATAAAAGTACGAGCAGCCCCTGGAAGCTGAATGAAAAAGTTATTGTTTGCCGTCCCTGAAAGATATTTTGGAAGAAAGAAGTAGGGGAACGGACTGAAATAATTTTTATAAGTAGGGTCACGCCGTGCCCTTCTGTCCCCGCCCACTTCTACCACTGCTTAAGGGTTATGATCCTCGTTCCAGAGAGGCCAAAGAGTGAAGTCCAGCTGTTTGGCAGGGGGGATGGCGTCCCCCCAGTAAAATAAGTGGGGGGACGCCGTCCACCCGCGTGGTACCCTGACTCAAGCCCTGGTTATGATTAGTTGTGTGCCTCACACAACAGCAGCAGCTTTGTGTTTACTTTGTATGAATGGGGTCTCGTGATTGACGGAAGGTTTGGTGGTTGAACCTCCTGGTTCTAGAGTGACCGGTTCTAAGATCGACAGTTAGATGGAAAGCTCCCTTTGATCGCCCCATCCAACAACACGGGTCAGGTCTACGCTTCTCACCGCAGAGGCACAAGCACGTGCCTGAACTGCAAGTCCAGCCGAATAGGGGCAACTGAGGCATGGCCTCATAGAAACCACATAGCAGCACCACCCACCATCAGTAAAGACACAGTCAGGACCCCCACCGGTGCGGGTATAAATGGCATGATTTTCAGGGGACGGGGCGGGGTGCCCAAGAACCAGAGTATAGTGCTCTGTACTATGTGTGTAACAGCAGGGTGGACGTCGAGGATACACGCGGATTGATGGCGTCAACTCACTTTTTTGACAAGGTGGACGCCGTCTCCCCTGCCAAGAAGTTTGAACCCACCAAAATACCCTGAACTGGTTCGACTGTAACTTTCAGACCCTGGACACATTCAGCACTGCCTGTACGTTGTCTGCTTTCATTTCAAGCAGCAACCTGCAGGTGGAGAGTGGCTTTCATAGTGCAGACTCCAGCTGGGCCCCTAACAAGGGCCAAAGTTAAGTAAGTTAAGCAGGCCTTCTTTTGATTGAGTATGCTGGCTGCAAGCTATCTGGAGCCTCACACCTACCTGCAAATGCAATGGAGGGTAAACAAAGTCCAACAGCTTGTTATTACTTCACAAGTACTTGAGAGGCATGCTTTTGACTTTGTTGAGGTACAAGACATAATCATGCACTATAAGAATTTCAGATGTAACTCATTATATACCATTTGTATGCCCTACCATTAACAACCGTATTTGTGTATCCAATTCTGCACTGAGTCAAAAGGGTAATCCCTGGAGTCTACTTGTTCACCTATGCCCTAAGCCCTGTCTTGTCAGGGAAGAGGGACCTATGGTGCACTGTATATCAGATAATATAAAAAGGCTTCCACAAAGAAATAGAATCGTTAACAATCTAATTTTATTAAAAACCAATGTCTAGGCAAATAAATAAACAAAGCAAATTCATACAGATCAATACAATGCAGTTTAAAATTCAAGCAATATACCTTGAAGAGATCATACACAAATAAAAACAGAATTACACAGACACAATGATAAAATGCACAATTGATTCAGACATATCTAGAACATATAAACAATTTATGAGCAAAGGACAAAAATACATATCATGACAAAACCCCTCGTATCACTGTGGCTCACAGATATCTCTGCCACTAAATTTTTCTTAGATCAAACAGCCTCAACCACTTAAACTCATGTAAACATTAGTGATAGAGTTGGATATCCATCTAAAGTTTACTAGGCCCTGACTGGATTCTTTTTATCAAAAAACAGTGCGTCGACGCGTTTCGGTGCAGTACAGTTGATTATGTGGCACCTTCCTCAGGACTTTTCTTGCTGGGGTTTCAAGAAGTGGTTAATTACACCGTATCAATTCTGCACTGCCCTCTTTCTGTAACTTGGAATGACGATGGGGGGAACGCTAGAGGGCGCACTGCAGAATGGCCGCACTGCCGTGAGGCTCCTGCCGCCCGGAGCTTATATCCGTGTACTGATCCTCTTGGCCATCGCTAATCCCTGTTTTGAC
Organism: Lissotriton vulgaris; assembly: GCF_964263255.1. Classification (NCBI taxonomy): domain Eukaryota; kingdom Metazoa; phylum Chordata; class Amphibia; order Caudata; family Salamandridae; genus Lissotriton; species Lissotriton vulgaris. The sequence goes on from NC_141698.1 coordinate 363,827,684, forward strand.
CCCGGATTCTGGCTGGAGTAGCTGTCGACCACACTCGGTCTAACTCCTGTGGCAATCGGAGCCTGCTGACTGAAGATACGGGGGCTTGAAGTTTCCCCCGCCAGATGCTTTGGAGGACGGGTGCTCCGTGGTCCGGCGTCCCTGTCAACTCCAGACCGCGGCTTCGCACGTGGGGTGGAGGCCCTGTCCCCCTCCCCCTCTGAATTTTCCTGGCGGCTGGGCACTCTGCTGGGCACTCTGCCGCAGCGGGCGATTGTGGCCGCTGCCTGTGACCCGGGGAGGCTTGTATGGAGCAGCGGTGCAGGAGCCACACCGGACCCTGAAGGTGAAGCGCGAAGGGGCCACGTCTACGGCCCGAGGTGAGCAGCGGCGATTACTCAGGCGGGGTGTTCGCGCCTGCTCGTGCCCCCGGCTGTGGTGACTTTATGTTCGCTGGGAAGCTGCCTGCGACGTGAAGCGGTGAGCACAGTGTGGACTACGAGTGCTGGTGGCTACTGCCTGGACATTTCTTGGCGCCCTTTTCATCACTGCGGTGGCTGGGTGACGGAGCTGCCCCGCATCGACGGCGCCTGTTGTTGGAGTGCTGCGCTTTTTCGTGTGCATGGTGGCACCTTCCTGCTGTCTGGCCCATTGACTGTTGTTTCGTGCCTTGGACCACGGGCCGGGTGGTCCGGAGTGTGCTCTCTACTTTTCTTGGGAGACTATGCTGGTGCATGCCTGTGCACGCCGCCTTTAGTGCATCCTTTGCGTGGTGCTTCTTTCCCTGCGCTATGGAGTAATGTGCTGAACTACTGTTGTGCCCCCCCAGCCTGATCCTGCCTACAACTGGGGTGCTCTCTTCTGCCACTGCAGGAGCGGCTGGTTTTGTGACTATTGGAGGGGGCTGACCCCGTAGTAGCGTGACATCTCTGTGTGGCTGGCCGGACACTACACGCCCGTGTAGTGTCTGGCTGGTGGGTCCCTCCGTTGGGGGCCTGTGGCTTTGGGCCCTGCAATCCCTTAGCTTCTCCTCTGACATCGCTTTGGGCGCTGTCCCACGCTAGGAGCGTGTTATCATGGGGAAACCTGACAACAAGCAGCCCAAGCTGTCCTTCGACTCTGTGGCGGCCAGGAGGGGTGCACGTCTGGTGCAGGAGGCCGGGAGTTCGCGTTCCCCCCCACCTGTCGCTGATGCTGTGCTGCAGCCTCCCGCCCCAGATTTTCAGCAGATGATGCAGGAGATGAGGCAGGGATTTGCCACTATTGTGGATAAAGTGGACAAATTGTCCTCGCGCATGGACGCAGCGGTGCAGAAACTGGATGTGCATGAGGAGCGCCTGACCTCGGCGGAGCAGCGCATCTCTGATTATGACGATACTGCCGCCACTCATACCACCCAGTTGGCAAGAATGGACAATATCCTGAGGGTAATAGCCGCTAAGAATGAGGAGTTGGAGGCGAGGAGTCGGCGTAACAACATACGCGTGGTAGGTGTGCCGGAGACGACAAATGTGGGGAAAATGGAGAAGTATGTGGAGAGACTCCTAGTTGGCGCGATTGGCGCGGAGGCGTTCTCTACGCAGTTCATTGTGGAACGAGCGCACCGCTCCCTTGGGCCGCGTCCGACCACGGGGGCTACACCGCGCCCTATCATTGCCCGTCTCCTGAACTATCGGGATGGAGACGCTGCTCTCGGGCGGCTCGCACTAATCGTACGCTTTCCTTTGAGGGGGTCAACTTCACCATATACCCTGACTTCACGCCAATGGTGCAAGAGCAACGTCGTAAATTCCTGGCGGTCAAGAAAAAACTTTGTGATCTGCAGGTGGACTATGCTTTGCTTTATCCTGCTAAGCTGAGGGTGACCCATCAGGCAAAGCAGCATTTTTTCACGAACCCGCAGCATGCAGAGGACTTTGTGAAGCGCCTCAGGAGGAAGCGATCTGCGCATGACCGGCAGGATGTGGGGGAACAGGAGGGCCACCGATCGGCGGGAGAGGAGGAGGACGCTTGAATATGTTTCTTTCAGCGCGGCGACTTTGGTGCACGCTGTGCGCGGACATTCGTATGACTGCTCTTATGGCCTAGGCACTTCCAGCCTTGTACTGTTGGAGGTGGACATGAGAGTCACCGGTTTGGTCCGAGTGGCCGCTATTGAGGGTCACTAAGGGGGCGATGGTTGATGACATTGATGTGCTCCGGGCACCCACCCCCACACTGCTCCTGGGCCGTGTGTAAGCCCTGTGGTTCGGAGTGCGGCGTAGTGTGTGGGAGTGGTGATGTGCACCTCTGGTGGGCACCCCACCGGGAATGCCCCACTACTTTTCAGTTTCTTAGTGCGATTGACTTGTTGGCTGCATGGACGGATGGATGGGGGGAGGGGGGTGGAGGGTACCTGGGGGTCCTGATAGTTGGGGGTTGATCAGGTGGGTGGGGGGGGGGGAGGCTGTGTTGGCAGCGCATGTTCCGCTTGCTCCTTGTGATTGTGGTGGGGGGGGGGGGAGGCTGTGTTGGCAGCGCATGTTCCGCTTGCTCCTTGTGATTGTGGCGGGGTTGGCTGCGGCTGTGTGTTTGTCCTGGCATTGACCTGTGACCACTGCTCTGTTTTGTCCTCGGCCGTACCGGGCCTGTACTGTTCTACTGCGTATGGAGGAGGGACTGATTTGCCCGCTCATTGTGGCCATTGTCGTAAGGGAAGGGGTGGACGGTGGCGGGCTACTCCTGGGGCGCTCATGGTCGGTGCAGATGGGACATGGTGTGTGTGCTGCGCGTTACATTTTGTACTGTCTGCGTGCCTGTTGCACGGTTGTTGTTGTTTGGGGCTGGGAGGGGGGTATCTGGTTTTTTGGATTGGGGATGGCAGGGATGAATGTGGTGTGAGGTTGTTGGAGAGGCCGTTGTGTGCGATGGTGCCGTTCCGCTGCCTTGAGCCGAGAGAGTGGGATGGTGCACTGCTTGCGTATGCCCCGTTGCGCCTTGATCATGGGTGATGTCGATTGATACTGTGGATAAGATATCGATCTTGTCTTGGAATGTGCGTGGGCTTAATGATGCCAGGAAATGTCGGAATGTACTACAATATTTGGATAGACATGCAATACAAATAGCTTTCCTGCAGGAAACACATCTGCGGCGTTTGCCTGCTCCTACGTTTGGTGGGAGGTGGGCTGCAGTGAGGACATTTGCATCGTACTCCTCGTATGCTTGTGGAGCTGTTATACTTATTAAGAAATCGCTCTCCTTTCAAGAAATGGGGTCACGTGTGGACCCTGAGGGGAGGTATGTGTTATTGTGGGGGAGGCTTGGGCAGGTCACTGTGCTCTTTGTGAATTGTTATGCACCTAACATTGATACGCCTGCTTTTTTTCTTACACTTTGGGGTCATGTTCTTGCTGTGGAGGCCTCACATATTGTATGGGGGGGGTTTCAATTTAGCGGTTCAGGCTCTGGAGGACAGATCGGAGGGTAGTCCTCAGTACAATACACAAGCCAGGGATGTCTTGCGGGGTATTGTGGAGGAGGCAGGACTGATTGATAGCTGGAGGTATGCTCACCCGACGGATAGAGAGGGCACGCACTTCACTGCACAGGCTCGCTCCTGGGCGCGACTGGACTATGTCTTCCTCTCCAGAGGGCTGGTAGCGGGGTTGCAGGAGGCGGTACACTGGCCAGAACGTACTCTGATCACTGCCCGGTTAAAGTTGTGTTTTCGGTGCCCGGGCTGCACAGGCCGCGGCCGCCCTGGAGGCTCTTCCCCTCTGCCTTATTGGACCCCGTTTTTAAGGCGGAACTTGGCGAGGAGGTGGAAGCTTTCTTTCCAAGGAATAAAGGATCTGTTGATAGTGTGGAGGTGATATGGGAGGCATTTAAGGTTACGATCCGGGGTGTCACTATCTCCAAGAGCTGTGGGGTGCTTAAATCTATTGTTCGGACTCTCGAGGGCTTAGAGGCTGACTTACGACAACTGGAACGCAGATTGCAGGCTGGTTCTGATCCCGACCTCATGGGTCAGTTTAGGGGTAAGCTTTCAGAGTACGAGGAGGAGGCTGCCAGGGAGGCTAAGCATAGGGGGATGTACTGGACGGCGAGGAGATACTGCGAGGGTGAGAGGCCTGGGAAGGTACTTGCGGCACTCAGGAGACATCAGAGGTATAGTTCGGATGTGTTGGAACTGGTCTTGCCGGATGGCACACGCTGTAGAGACACAAAGGAGATTCAGGAGACATTTATCCACCATTACGCCCACTTGTACACTACTCAGCAATCGGGAGATGTGCGATATGGCGGATTCCTTGATGATTTAGCGCTTTGCTGGCTGTCAGACGATCGCAGGGCGTTCCTAGGTAGGCCCCTTGAGGAGGAGGAGATCAGGAGCGCCATCATGTCCCTGAACAACGGGAAGGCTACGGGGCTGGACGTCCTTCCCGCCGAATTCTATAAATGTTATGTGGATATTATGGCTCCTGTTCTTCGTGAGGTTTTTGAAGAGTCCCTTGAGGTGGGGAGACTGCCGGGGTCTATGAGGGAAGTTGCTATCACCTCGTTACTCAAACCGGGTAAGGACCCCCTAGACGTGGGTTCCTATAGGCCTCTTTCATTACTTAATTGTGATGTCAAGATTCTGGCGAAAGTATTGGCGGTTCGGCTTTCGGAGCTCATGCCTGTTATTGTCTTGCCTGATCAGTCCGGGTTCGTGCCTGGCCGGGCGACTTCTCATAATCTTCGGACATTGTTTTCCCTAATCCCGACTATAGCTCCGGAGCTCCCGGTAGCCGCCGTTTTTTTGGACGCTACTAAGGCGTTTGATTCCGTGGAGTGGGGTTACCTTATTGATGTTTTATGCAGAATGGGGTTTCCTCGGATCTTTATCTCGTGGGTCAAATTGTTGTACACTGACCCGGTGGCGAGGGTGGTCGTGAATGGTGTGCTCTCCCCCCGGTTCCCTATTACAAGGGGGACCAGGCAGGGATGTCTCCTTTCTCCCCTCCTGTTTGCCATTGCCATAGAGCCTCTTGCCTGCCGGATTCGCCAGCTGCACCAACAGAGTGCGTTTAATTGTTTTCAGCGCCAAGTGGGAATCTCTTTGTATGCGGATGATGTCACACTTTATGTGAAGGATCCACAGGCGAATCTTAATGCGCTTTTGCGAGAGCTAGTTGCCTTTGGAGGTGTCTCTGGGATATATATCAATTGGCAGAAATCCCAATTCTTCCCGCTCACTGCAGCGGTTCATCGATTTCCGTTGGACTACCCTTTGGAGTGGTGTGACTCGGAGCTGCGATATCTTGGTATTGTGGTCTCTTTGAGCAAAGAGGAGACTATTAGGCTTAACTATGGCGTCGCTATCACTAAACTGGCGGATAACATCACGAGATGGATGTCGTTACCTTTGTCCATGGCGGGTAGGGCGTCTCTGATTAAAATGGTGGTCTTACCCCGCTTTTTGTATCTTTTTCAGAATATTCCGTATCACCCTGGAGCGTATTTTTTTAAACGTCTCCGCTCGGAGCTAATTCGTCTGTTCTGGGGGGGTAAACAACCGAGAGTGGCGTGGGCTACCTTAACGTTACCCTATGTCGATGGAGGATTTGATGTTCCTGACTTTGAACTTTATTATTTGAGTGCTCAAACACACTATGCATACCACTGGATGCGTCCCACGCCGTTTATGCCACAGATTGCGGCTGAACAATGGGTCGCCCATCCTCTCCCGTTGGAAGGCATGGTGCTGGGCAATGTGGGCGATGTGGATACCCACCAGACAACGGTGACGTGCACAGTGGATGCTTGGAAACGCGTGGCGAAATTACTGGGTCTTTCGTTCCTCTACTCACCTGCACTACCCCTAGCATATCATCCTGCTTTGTACCTATTGCAGGAGACAGGGTTCCAGCGTCTGTGCAAGCGTCTTGGGGCACTTACGTGGGGAAGCCTTTTTCGCGAGGGCACCTTTCGTACCCGGGACCAGTTTTTTGGTGATGTGATTTGTTCCCCCTTGGAGATGTTTTATTATGTCCGCCTGCGACAAGGCCTGCGTACCTTACTGCCGGAGTTCCCTAGGGAGCCGGACGTGACCTTACCGCTCCACGTTCTGTTAGTCTCCGATGGGCAACATTTGGTTTCGAAGCTGTATGGTGCCATTAGACGGCAACGGGTTGCACCGGCTAGTCGGGTACGGGAACAATGGAACGCTGAACTTGGTATTACCATTTCTGACGAACAGTGGGCGTACTGTTGTGGTGTTACTGCCAATATCTCCTCTAGTTGCCGTTTGAAAATCATACACTACAAATTTATCCAAAGGTTTTATTGTACCCCAGCCAGGAAACTTAGATTTCGATTGTCGGAGGACGATAGATGTACCCGATGCCGGGTAGTAGGTGCCGATTTCCTGCACCTGGCATGGGAGTGTGCGACCGTCTTGGAGTACTGGGTGCAGGTCCATGCTGCTCTTCAGACTATGACCGAGGATGGGGTGTTGTTTGACCCCATGGTCCTCCTGTTGGGGTATACTAAGGAGGTGCCAGCCCTCCACCGTAGATTTGTGGATGTGGCCTTATTGTTGGCCAAACGACGAGTGGCTTGCTGTTGGGGGCGGGGCAGAGTGCCACAGTTCAAGGACTGGTTGAGTGATATCATTTACTGTCAGGACCAATACAACGTATATGCGGAAATGATGCCCGTGCGCTGTAGGCCTAAGGATTTTTGGAGCCCGTTGCAGGTGTACCTCCTCATTAGGGCGGTGCAGGACTCTGAATCTGAAAGTGAGGACCGGGTTGGGGTTGGTTAAGCGATACGATGTTTGTTGGACCACGCTGGCACCTGCCGGACCCCATACCCCGCTGTGAATGGGGTTGTTTCTTTATTCTGTTGCTATGCTGATTATATATGTCACACTGTGCTGTCCTTGTGGGAGGTATGGTGGGCCAGTGACTGCTTTCTTGTGGTGGTTGGGGGGGTCCCTCCTCTGACCAAATGGTGAATGGTGGTTGGTCGTCCACTGGGTTGCTGTTTGTCTCCCTTCCTTACCGAATGTGAGCTACGGGTCTGTACCCCTGCAGTCACCAACTGTTTTGTGCGGATGCGTTCCACGCAGTCCGATTGCAGATGTTATGTGTTTTTCCATTGATGTCTACACTGTACTATGCCTTGACATGAAGCCTGGATATTTCAATCCTATTGCTACATTGCACTGTCTCTGACTATTTGTATGGTTTATGAATGTACCACTGCTATCTTTTGCTTGTCTCCAAATAAAGGTTTAAAAAAAAAGAAAAAACTTGGAATGACGATTCACAACTGTTTAATAAACAAGAGTTAACAAAAAAAAAAGAATTTCAGATGTGATGGTCGCCCCAATATTGACACAAATATTTTAAATACTACTATTTTCTTATATTTCTTTTATAGTTTTACTCATCCCAATCTAGGGTGTCTGCGCGCTTTACAGCACACATACACATTATACATAAACAGTAAATCATATGTGTTTAAATCAATGTACAGGATGTGTTACATAAGATAGTGAGAGTTACAAGGTGTAGGAGTCACATGTCCTTAGCTCACTGTGCTATATTAGAAAGATTCAAATGTATGAATTGCAAGTAACAAAAGGATCTCTGTGTTAAAAGCAGTAACCTGCTTACCTATCAACATTAAATAAAAATCTGTCATCTGCATGTCACATGATGTACTTTGAAGGAGACATATTAGCTCTCCATGCTACTTTATATCAAAACTGGGACTAGACAAAACACAGATCTCTCCAGCAAGTGCATTAACCTCCTGAGTTATTTTACAATTATTATTAACTGAGATGTACTCTGTACACAACGATCTATGCAGCAGGTGCCTTAAACACATAAGATATTTTAAAATGCAGGCTATGCAAGCAAGCAGAACAGATTTACAGCCACAGTTCTCCCTGTTGATAATTTCTTGGTGGCAGCGTTTTCAAAAATAAATGTTTAAGTTGATGCCCAGATTTTGTCTGGTTTTTTTTTGTCACAACCTCGACGGAAAATCTAATTTGTTAAATATTGTAATCTGCTCAAATGTTTTGCTAAACATATGTGTGAGGTCTTAAGTTCTGATGTCACTTCTTGTGATGTCACTTTCTGTGAGATCATGGGTTGTGATGCCACTTTCTGTAATGACACGTGCGATGTCAGGCGCCATGATGCTACTTGCATAGTACCTGACTTGGTTAGTCCACCCTCTTCTGTTTTTTAGGACGTGTGCCCTGGTAAACAATATATGAGATGCTGTACCCCAAGGCATTAGACAATGAAAGGTGAAATGGGGGCATGAAGGAAGGGCAGAGTAACCAGGTCAGTGCTCCGCGAAAGGGAGTAGCTTGACCTGGGAAGTTACCTGGCTGTGCCACAGTGCCAGAAAGGAGTAGTGGTCACTTGCCTTGGCTGTGCTCCAACGCGAAGAGGGTGCACCTTGAGAGAACTGTGATGCACACCAAGGGGCTCTGCAGAACAGGGATAGATAGGCATAGGAATCACGTTTCTGGCCTTCATGAGGTCACGCTGACCAGGGCTGCTTGCGGTGTACAGAAGACCGACAGAATGGTCAGGAAAGTGTTTTGGCCATTGCAAAAGCTTGGGAGGAGGGACACTGTGACTTGAGCTGTGCTGTATAGTTCGGGAGGGGTACAAAAGGGGGTGGTGATGGACGGAGCGTCTGAACCAATCAAACACTCACACCCAGTCAACAGATCTGGGTTTAATCCATCACCGTTCTTTAGCCCACTCTGCCACCCCAGTTCAGACATGGCCATATGCAAATCAGTCTGACCCTGTGCCTCATGGAACAGTCCAGCCCGAACTGCCAAGACAAGCCATGCCTTCCCTGGACCGGAAACAAGCTTCCTCGGACCGATTTCTGGCATTTCAGCCGTCTTCAGCCAGGCTTGCTTGAATCCAGTGGCAAAGTGAGCAAGGGACTTACGTCTAAGCATACCCTGCCAACTTATGGCGAACAAAGCGGTACAAAGGGGTGTGGTGATGGACGGAGCATCTGAACCAATCAAACACTCACACCCAGTCAACAGATCTGGGTTTAATCCATCACCGTTCTTTAGCCCACTCTGCCACCCCAGTTCAGACATGACCATATGCAAATCAGTCTGACCCTGTGCCTCATTGGAACAGTCCAGCCCGAACTGCCAAGCCATGCCTTCCCTGGACCCGAAACAAGCTTCCTAGGACCAGTTTCTGGCATTTCAGCCATCTTCAGCCAGGCTTGCTTGAATCCAGTGGCAAAGTGAGCAAGGGACTCACGTCTGAACATACCTTGCCAACTTATGGCATATAGTTAGGGAGGGGCAAAGAGACCCATAACTGCTGTATGGGAGACTGGCCTGTGGGATTCAAGAAGGAAGATTTTTCAGAGCCCCTGTTCAGGGCTCTATGTATACAGAAGGTGGCACAGTGCGCGGGGCTGTGCATGAGAGGCAGAGAGATCTAAGCAGTGCCATAAAGGAGAGGCCCAATGCCATGTCTGTGGCATGCGAGAATAGAAGATCCATTGCGTGCTGTAGTGTTACGTGAGTAGCCATGGCTGTGCAGAACTGCAGGGGCACTAGTGATCACAGCAGTGCTGCAGAAAGGGCGAGGTGTCCAGTGCGGTTCTGTACAGGGGGCACAGTGGCCTGGAGTTTATAGAAGGAACAGAGTGACCAAGGTCTTTGATGGACTTGGCCCTTCTGGCAGGTTCACGCCTAAACTTTTTGCTTTTATATGTGACCTGGTGTTGGTTGTTTTTGGCTTCTGCGCATTTTACCACTGTGTCCCAGTGTAAAGTGCGTGCGCACTCTGAGTGCATGTTGTGAGATTGCCCTACCTCCCATAGGAATGCATGGGGAATGTGTGTGACCATGGTAGTTCCTGATGTGTACGGAGTGCAGGGGCGAGTCTGGTATGTGCAAACTCGTGAGATTAAATGCTGCGTGACGATGTGCGCAGATTTAATGTGTCTGGTGTGGAAGTGCCACTTCTAGAAGTTGGCATGTCTGTGTAGTAAATGTGAATTGACTGTCTGGTTTGTGATTGGCTGGAGCTGGCTGGTGTGCCTGGCTCCAGGAGTCAGGATGGGTCTGCCCCGGTTGTGAATGGAGAGATCTGCATGTTGATGGGAGGGAGGAGTACACCTGGGACCTGAATAGGGATGGGCCTTCCCTACACAATGCTGGCTCTGCCCCCTGTGGTGCGACTGATGTCCCTAGCCTGTCCTGTGAATAGGGAGAGGGGCTGAGGACAACAAAGTGCTCCAGAACCAGATGCGTCTGGTTTTCCCCCACCCTGCACCCTTGAGACTAAGGGAATATGTGTATAAAAGAGGGGCTGTGACCCCATGAAATTTTCTGTCTGATCCTAACTTGAGGGGGCCTGCTGCTGCTGGATGCCAGGAGGAAACGCCACTGGATGCTGCCTCCCTGTTGGAGGGCCCTGTGAGCTGGCCCCTGGGCCCAGCCTTTGCCCCCCCTGCCTCCTGAAAGACTTCTGGACTTTTTGCCTGGGAAGCGCTGGACTCCCCTTGCTACATAGCGCTTTTGCACCACCAGAGCAGCGATCCCTACCCTGAGGGATTCCCCGGCGTGAGGAACCCCCGGCCGGTGTGATTTTCAGCGCTGGTGCCCACTCCGCTTAATTGCCGTAATTTGAACCCTTTAGTGGGTTCCCTCCCCACCAGAGACTTTTGCTTCTAACCGGGAGCCTACCCCAGATTACTGCCGTGAGACGCTCCCACGGGCCGCCGTGCTGCCTGCGACAACCCGAAAGCAGTTACGCGAAACAGGAAGCGGACGGGAGCCCACCCCGCGCTCCTGTGTGAACACGGTGGGAAGTGCAGTCGGAGGACTGGAGCCCACCCGGCCTCCACCCGACGCGACCAGAGGAAGGCGGCGTCTCTCCCCCAGGGCTACCAAGTGAAGCTAAGGAGTGCGGAGGAATAGCCCAGAGGAGCGGGAGCTCTCCGGCAGACCGGACGACAAGGAGAGCCCCGCAACACTGCTGCAGCAAGAGGGAAGCTGGCCGGTACGTCGGAGCCTCCCTGTGTTGTGAATAGAAGCCGGTGAGTGAGGGCTTCGTGGTGGGAGCAACCTGGCTTGTTGAGCGGCCCCGGAAGGTAGCAGGCCGCTCCAACGGTGATTGAGGCATTGTTGTAGTCGGAGCCCGAGAGGCTTTGTTGTTTGGCCGCATTATTTAATGACCGAGCCCCGTGGCTCCAACGTGATTTAGGGCCCGTTGGTTCCAGAGCCCACGTGGCCCCCACACCCATGGGGGCATTTCTTGATGGTTAAGACCCCATGTGGCTCCCACGAGTACTTGGGGGCATTTTGTGAAATCGAGCCCGCAAGGCTCCCACATTGTTTTGAGGGCACTGTTGTTTCTTTGAGCCCTAGAGGAGAGCCAGGAGGCACGCTGGTGCCAGGCTCAGTTTCCCCAGCTGCCCAGCACTTAGTGGGCAGCTGCAACGTTTAGGTGGTGCCCCTGCGCATTGCTGCATTGGCAGCTTGTAGCCCTGACTCTGCTGGACAAAGGGCGTTTGAGCCCCTGAGAGAGTAAACTGATTCAAGTCCTCGAATGCTTAGAGTATTAGAACCCTTTATTCTCTAAGTTCAGAGGTGTTTTAGTTGTTCAAAGTTTCTCAATTTTTGACAACTATATGAGATTAATTATGTATATATTAACTGTTTTGTGACATACCATTTGTTGTGTGTAAATGTTTTGAATATAATTGTTTTGTGATACATTATAGGTTGTGTTTAAATGAATTGAACGTGTATGTGTAGTTATATGCACAATAAGACACACTTTATTTGTTTCTGCACTGTTTTTGTATTAATGTGACATTCTGTCTAGTAGATGATGTGTTCTTTTTGTGATTAAAAGCATAATCTTAAAAAAAGATATAAAATAAAAAGGCAAAATTCATTGCCAAGATAAACGTATTAATTTTTGTTTATCTTATTTCATATCAGTAATATGATCGAAATAATTTGAGGTTTAGGTAAATTTCTAGGCCTCCTCAGAGCCAGCACTGCACCAACAGGATGTCAGGAGTTCATAGCACTCACTGGAGCTGCACAATAAAGCTCACCGCAATGCTGCCCCCAACGGTCATTTCTACCAGGAGGATAGCTTTTCCATTTCAGTAGGGTCTTGTGCAATAGCAAGGTCTGTTTTCCTTGAACTCTGCCAAGTCTTCCCGATTCTCTTGTAGCCTCGTTCTTGTTGTCCAGTAATTTTTTGCTATACTGTGAGGGTTATGAATACTTTAAATAAACGCACCATGTTTGGATCAAGAAAATCTAGGACACCGAAAGTGTCCGTATATGAAAACGTGCAAGCAAAAGCAGAAACGTTTACAAAACAAGAAGCCCGCGAGTGGTGTGCCCGTGCGCGCCACAGGGAGACATGTGGTTTCGATGCCCGTGCCTGGGCACGATCATTGAAAGCACATGGCCTTTGGTGGCCATAATAGACACCAATAGGCCGTGGGCGGGCCAATGCGCCCAACTTTGGCCTATTGCGTGCTGGCTTTGTAAACAACACGCACACAAAGGCCAATAACTTGCCCCAAAAGGAAAAGCACACGCTCATACGTTTTGCTATTCCTAGGTCAGCATCTTAAACCCCGTTTTTACCTACTAAATGTCTCGCGCTGCACGAGAGGTGCACTGCAACGCTAGGCACGAGACCTAAAAAATGACATGACCATCGCATAGCAGTTCAGTCACTTTGTGTTAAGGTGGGGGGTATTTTAAAGGTGAAACTACAAACGGGAGTAAGTAATTCTTCATGTTTTATCAGACTGTATCGAGTGACCAAAGTGTTTGCTGGGGTTGCAAAGTAGAAGAATTTGGAATTTAAGCAGAATTGTGATCAATAATCATAAAATATTTTTGTTGTTGCTTTTTCCTATTTCTTGGAGGATTTCTTTTTTTTTTTGCTGGTATAGTTATCAGTTGTTTTTATTAGAACATATATTTGGTATCTCCTATATTCTTTCCTTCGGCCTGTGACCATGGTATGTTCTTGTGGAATGCTGGTATGTTTGTACTTGAGTGGGGAACAGTGAAGGCTGCTAGCATTCTGACTGCCTGAGCTTCTTCCTGTGTCGAGTTTCCTTTTCCTGCACTAAACTTGCAGATACTTTAACTCTGAAGTTGTTAATTACTTTCCGCATTTCTGTTTAGTCCATCTTTCACTTTCAAGATTATTGGCTTTTAACTCTGGGCAGTTCTCCCTACGTGTAATCAAGTCTTTCGCAAATGGTGTCAGCTGAGTTCACAGTTTGTTTCTGTTTCTCTCTATTCTCGGCTTGTGCTGTAACTCCACATGTAAGAACTAAGTTGGGTATTGAGGGAAATACTCATTGCCCTTCAGTCTCCTCTGCCACCCTACCCCTCATGCCTCCTTTTTAGGTCTAAGCCTACTTGATGGCGCTTGCGCTAACTGCTGCAAGACCTATTGAGGCTCATCAAGAGCCTGTGCATTCCTACCATTGGTTGGCTTTCCTTGTAATTTTCTTTTGCCAACTTATTAGTTTCCCAGGTTGTCAATACTGTGTTTGTCCCTGCCATGGAGCATTCCCTTTTTCAGTCTTTTAATTGGTTGCCTTCGCTGCTTCCAGTGCTTCCTTTTCAAAAAGGTATTTTTTTCTTTTATATTAAGCCATTCAAGAGACTGCCTGTGTTTCTGAGTAGTCTGCCTTGTTTACTTCTCACCCCCGCTGCACTTAGTGTTGCTGTGTTGCAAATTTGCTTTTCCCTGCCCCTCCATGTTGCACTCACCCATGTACCTCTACCAAATGCTTCCCCTGCTTCCACCCATCCGCTGCCTCTTCTCGCCAGTTCCTGCGAACCCCTCATTTTGTCCTCCGTGTTGCTTCCCCCAAACCATACTGCTTCTCCAACCCCCTCCCCTTCCCCCAACGAAAATGATGAGGAAGCTGTACAGTGTGGCTATAAACAATTGGCAAACAAGCAGGTCTCAAAGGGGAGTCCGAATGGCTTTGCCAATACATGTTTCAGGAGAAAAGATGTCCTTTATAATGCTGTGTTGTCAGAGCATCTTTTTTTCAGTTCATGGCCTCATCACTTAACACTGACGTGGAAGCTTGTCTTCTTACAGCCCTCGGTGTGTTAGTAACACACCAGACTTTATGGCTTCATATCCAGCCATGGGATTTCTGAGATCTGTTGCTGTTCTGTAATCCCCAATTCCTACTATTGTTTAAATGTCCTTAACCTGAACTCTTCTGCTTGTCTGATACAAGTCTCATGCTGTGAGGGCAGACAAAGTGATGCATAATATGGCTATTGTTTGTTGAGATAGTCAAGCTACGTGGACGTAATACAATAACGTGTAGCAGATATTTCTGTCTTCTGTAATCTGATTTGGATGTTTTAAGGCTGTGGAAGGCATGGAATCATGCAATTTTCTGCTCATATTACTTAACTGAATTTCTTGTCTAGATGTGTTTAGTACGAAAACCTCAGTACCTAAAGGCAAGAGAGAAGGATTTAGATATCAGACTTAGAAATTACTTGTATTAACCAAAGTACTCCAGCTGTTGAAGCTCGTACTCTTTTCTTGTGGCTTTGTTTTTTGGTTTCAACATACTTTCAACTGTGCCTTCCTTACCACATAAAGCTTTCAACATTGGACGTTGTCGACTTTGATGCTTCTTTGCGTACTATGGGAATCATTTGGTTTAGCCCAAATTAATGAAAGGCATTTTGTATGAACCACCTCTTTGAATCCTATTGTTTAAACATTTTGCTTTTGCAATTGTGCACAGACGTAATCTCTCAAATACGATTCGCCAGTTTTTGTTTCTAAACTTGTGCCACCTTTTGCACTTGACCAGAAATTTACTTTTCAGACAAGTCCATTCAAAGATCATGATGGGACAGATGAAGCCTTCGCAGGTGCCACTTTTTGCTGACAGAAAAGTTCTGTTTTAGGAGAGGCTTCTCCACCTGAGTTCTAGCGTGACTAATATTATAGATTAGAAAGCTGTCCAAATTTCTGGGATTCATAAATTTTTCCAGGACTATTTCGGAAAAGCTCAATGTGATCTTTCAATTCTCTTGAACTTTATTGAAAAATCATTTCTTTATGCCTCAATATACATAGTGTGCATTTGAAAGTGTATTTGCACCAATGTGCTTGCACTTGCTCTTTTCCACATTTGAAAAATGTATTTCCTTGTGAGATAACTGCTTCTCCCTGTCCAACCCTGCCATTGTTATTTTGGAGGTGTTGCCTTCCTTTTACCACTATGGAAAGGGATTTATGCCTGCTCTTGAAGGGAGTAAATTTGACTGTCTTAAGCATGGGAATACGCTGCAAAAGTTTGAAAACTCTGTTTGATGGCATTTAGGGTCATGTCAACATTGCTAAATTAGCATGAGCTCTCCTGCCATGATGCTTCTTTTGCGCACATTACTACATGACTTTAGTTTGCAAGACTCTGTTTATGCCTTTCACAATAGAACTCCTCTGCTTTCTGCATTTTTTTGCTTGTTCCTGGGGTTTAGTCTGAACACGATGTGCAAGGTTGATAAACAATGCTCCTTGTTATTCTGTTCTGGTCAGTCCTTAGCGTCTAGACAAAACATGCTAACACAGCTGTGATGCTGGAAACATGTGCTTTTATATTATGGGGATGCATGTTGTTCTAAAAACACACTTGGAGAGGGACCTTTCCAGGGAAAAGCGTTATGCTGTTCCAATGATGGAAACCTTCCATCTAGGCAGTAAGGTATGGGTTCTGTTGACAAAGCCCAGAGATCTTCCTTTATATAATAAACTTCACCTTACCATGGGGAGGCTGGTTAAGCCTTATAGTCCTTTTTCCACTGTCTGTATATGATGACATCCCCTTTTATATTCAATCGAATTGTAACAACGCTAACTGTTTTAAGTTTATGCATTTCGCTGCTGGTAGTAGCTCGTATGCTGCATTATGGAGCACAATAGTTAAAATAAACATTTTGAACTATAACCGTGAATCTGACAATTCTTATTGTGGACAAGTACGAGTGAGTGAGCGAAAGGGTATGTCTTGTTACCGCGATTCCCGAGAGAGTCAGGAGTGTTGTGGTCTTGGTTGTCTAATCATTTGTACCTTCATGATTATGCAGGAGAATGAATGAGACACTGCAGCTAGTCTATTTTGGGTACCTAGGTGGTAGGAAGGTTCAGGCCCTATACACAGAGGTCCTGTTTTCCTGCGCATAGTTCTGTGTATGTGCAAAATCCCGCAACATAGCTCCCAACATTTGGTCTGGTACTTAACTGCAAGACTCCTGAGTAGTGCTTGTCGAAAATCCCCTCACATCTATTTCCGGAGACTGTTGTGACGGAGTATCCTCCTGTATTATAAAGTTATAGTTTTTTCAAGCTTGAATTCTAAAAGGTCTTTTTCTTTCTCTAACCCATAGTCGCACTGCCTGGTATAGGACGTTTCATATTTTTATTCCATTATGGCAGTCGCCATGGCAACTCTGAACCGCGCCCCAGTCACTGCTTATCTGACTCAATATGGAGTCCCAAATGGTGGTGCTGAACTTATTTTTGTTGTTGAGGCAGATGCAACTCACTGCTTCAAGGTGTTTTATTCTTAGGTAACATTCCTGGCGGCGGATGGCACAGATAACTTCTTTCACAAGAATACTAACATTGTGTTATACGGAATTACCGCCCTTATCTATTTCTTGATGTTTCATTAACAGCTTGGCAAGAATCTATATGGTTTAATGACGCATTTCCTCACCCCATGACAGCGGTCCTTTTAGGCACCTTATCAATAGATGGGGCCACGTGGCCCGTATTGGCTGGGTCTACCCCGCACCCAAATTATCTTAATGCTACTGTTGCAGAAATACGCGTATTGTATACTTCGTTAATACGTGTACACTGAGCTATTCTACAGTTTGTCTCGCAACATGCAGGTCGGACCACCTAGAGTTGCTGCCCAACCACCGGGAACCAGTGGTGTAGTTATCAGTCCTATCATGAAAAATTAGGTGATGATTAAGCGTCCACAAAATAAGGACGGGCTTCCTTATAGGCTCACTGAAAAATTTGGGCAACTCAAAGCTGTTTTTCCAAAGACAACACCTGTGGAGAAACACAGGTTCGTGACCATGAACTTACCTAAAGGCCTTGTTCCCGAATTGGCTGATTGTAACACTTGGGGTAGAGTATTTGCAGCAGTATATTCAATGTGTTTTGGCACTCCCTCAGCGACCGTTCTCCCTTCTGTGATTAAATGTATTCAGGATGAACATGAGTCCGAAGCGGCCCTTGGGTTGGGGATGAGATTGGTGGGAGTGTTCGATAGTGTTTGCAAAATGATCCTTCTAATGTGAAGGGTGAAGCTGTCAGCTTACAAGTGACATAATGCTTATAGGCTGTTTCTGACACAGACAAACAGTGCAAATTGCCGAAGATTATTGCTAAAGCTTATAAAACCTTAGGACGCAATAGTCTGGATATTAAGCCTTTAACTCAAACTCAAACTCAATAAAAAGCCCAGACATATAAGGATGGGCGCCCATTCTTTCCTAAAAGAAACTGGAGAAATAAGAAACAGGGGCAGCAACAACAGAAGCAAGGTTTGTGTGCTGGTTCACGGACACCTGATTATTCTGAGCATACTTATGATTTGTGATCACGCCAAAATTAAGACTCCTGATAGATTTCAAGTACCTGATCAGCGCTCTCCTCGTTCTTTACAGGACATATCAGACTCTCATGTCGGTAGTGGAGAATACCAGGATCGTGGCAAAGGTCCGCTCATACAGCAGGGACAGGATCAACCTGGACAGTTTGACTTTAAAACCAAACGAGAGGAACTGTCTCATTTTGGACCCCCATATCAAAAGAAGCATGTTGCTGCTTTGACAGCAAAGTATGCCTCAGATAGTGAGAACGCTATTCTTAGACTTCACATGGGCAGTGAGTCTGCTCGACAGCGCGGCCAAGGTTACCATAGTGAGGGAGGCACTGCGTCCCTGTCTGGAGGCGAGAGCAACTGATACATTTATTACAGTAGAAACAGCAGATACACGAGTTGCACCCCCTGATAGACTCTATGAAATTGTCTTACAAATTGAAGGTGATATACAGCTTACAATTACCGTGGTTTTCTGGAAAAATCTCACCTGCTCGTACGACATTTTGTTGGCAGAGGCAGATTGGCTGCCACCATTTCTGATAGCCACTTCTAGAGGGGAGGACGTGATACTTCAGGGTACCGTAATCAGGTGGGCTTGGATAGAGATTCACCGGCTCATGAGATACCATTACGATCTATGCCACAGCCGCGAAATCCAGACGAGAGACTAGGGCTCCAGTTTGTGACATTCTAACTCAGTTGGAGTATCAAGGAGTGATTGAATCCTGTGTATCACCGATGAATAATCCTCTATTTCCGGTTTCAAAACCCGATGGTTCATATTGCATTATATTAGAGAATCGAAAATTGAATCGTTATTGTCGTACATTTGCGGTACAAAACACACACAAATCTGCACTAGTAAATAGCCTTATTCGTAAAAACTACAAAACTACACTGGATATATCCAGTGGTTTCTACAGTCATAAACTGGCCACTGAGAGCCTTGACAGCATTTACAGGCGTCGGAAATCAGAAAAAATTACACGCTTGCTTATGAAGTGTAGGAACAGCCCCTGCGGTTTTTACTGCACGTGTTGGTCCTTTGTTGTGCAACATAGATCCAGATGCGTTCTCATACGTTGATGAAATTTATTTGATGGACGAGGAACTGATGCCGCATCTTGTCCGAGTCGACCGCATCAATCTTTCGTTTGCTGACTATGGATACAAATTCAGTTTTGCAAAATCACACAATGCTCATTTTGCAGTGCTCTTTTTGGGCTATGAGCTCAATAATGAAGGAAGGGGTTTAGCCCCCCACTTTCCGGAGAAATGTTTGCAACAATTGCAACCTAGATCAACACTGAAGAAACTTCAGTCTTTGCTGGGATTTTTTAATTTTGGAAGGACTTACATCCGAAATTATGCCCAGCGTATTAAACCTCTTTATGCGTGGATACAACCAACATATTCTTCTGCCAGCTGGCTTCCAGAACATATTACTATTCTGCAAACAGATCTGCTGCGACTAACTACTTGTTGACTCGTAATAATAACACAAACCTGGTGATACGTATTGTACTGGGGACGGTGGGTTTCACTTACTTGACGTTCAATGAAGAGGACAAAGTACCTATTTCATGCAAATCACATTTGTACACATCGGTTGGAATGCAATTTTGGAATGTTGAAATATTTTTGATGGCGGTACAAATGGAGGTTCTGAAAGAACGCTCGCTGGTCCAGGGAAAATGCATTCTTATGTTCACTCCTCTCCCTGCTTTAGAAGCAGTGGCTTAAGGCAAGTGTACCCAACTCTAAGGCACTACATCCCCATACAATGGCTACTTCTTTGACATCATCCAATGTCACATTTATCCATGATCCTGCTCTTCAGACACAGGAGTTTTTACAGTATAAACATGTTCATCCTCCTCCGTTGTCGTTGCTTTCTTTTGATGAGTACAAATGTATCATGGCTCAACTCAACTGGCAATTGGTTCCAAACACTCTTATTCAGCGGCTTGCGCTGTTGTGGCTGGCCCAATTGTAAATGGTGAATTTAAGTCTTCCATAGTGCACACACAGGCACTTGAGGACTGTACAGCGCAATTTTTGGAGCTTCGTGCTCTTGTTCTAGCTCTCGAGTTTGATGATTCTAATGTAAATACTCTTATTGTATGCAATTCTTACTACTGTATACAGTATTTTAATGACCACTTATTCTTTTGGTCTCAAAATGACTATTGAGACGAAAGGCAGTGCAATAAAGCATAAAACTCTTTGGGTTCAAGTTGCGGAACTTTAAGGACTTCTGCCACTCACACAGGTTATACATACTCTTGGCCGTCAGCGTGTGGGAACACATGCTGTTGGTATTTCTTTGGCTGACGAGGCAGCCAAATCTGCAGTAGCCACGTGTTCTGTTGCAGGAGTTACAAGGTCCATGACTAAGATAGATAATGACATTTTGGCAGCTGTACCTGCTACAAAGGATGGAACTGCTTATCCGCAGGGCTTCCCTTTGAAGTATTCTTATCATTTATCTCCCGAACAAGTTCCTTATGCTAAAATACCATCCGTTGGGGATCTGCTGATTCCCAACATGGACTGCAGACTTTCTTTGATCATTGCCGCTCACGAGGGCATGGCTTCTGCACATTTCGGAGTGTCCGTGACTGTCTCTATTTTACAGCAACGTTACTGGTGGCGTGGTTTATATAAACAAACCAGTAATTATGTACTCTCTTGTGACATTTGTCAACAAATCAAACCGTCAACTGTTTCACGACTACCACAAACACAGCTATGTATTTCAAATCAGCCATTTGGCTGTGTATATCTTGATCATTGTGGTCCATTGTCTTCTGATACTGCATATAAATACATTTTTGTTGCAGTTGATTTGTGCACTAGATTCCTATGGGTTTGGCCACAACGCAGTGCTGATGCTCGAAATGTCATTAGAGATTTGCATGTCATTGACTGGACGTTTGCCTGTGGCACTTTCCATTCTGACCAAGGTCCAGCATTTGCCTCTAAGGCAAACAAGGACGCAATGAAGCCGATGTGGGTGCTGGTACAGTTTTTATCTCCATACAGGCCTAAGGGCAATTCTATAGTGGAGCAAAGGAACCGTGACTTAAAGCAATCTTTGACAGCTAGGGTCTTAGGTACTGGCAGGAACTGGCTAACCCATTTGTATTTGTATGGAGTTCAACGTGCACTCCATAATCTCCCTAGACTATCTCTGGGTGGGCGGACCTCATACAAAATGCTCTTTGGCATTAAAATGTTTGTGCCAGACCTTGGTCTAGATGTTGTGGCGGCTGCCGCAACCTCTGACATAGTTAATCATTCTACTATGTTACAGGATCTACAAAAGACCTGTGACAGTTACGCAACTGAACATTTGCCCACTTCCAATGAAACAGCAATGCTGATTGCTTTCGCCGGCTGGCTTCCTAAGATTCGAGATCTGGTACGAGAAAAGCTGGAGAACAAAAAATAATTTGCTCCCTTATTGTGAACCGGTCCCAGTGCTTGGATTGAAGGGTAATCGTACAGTAATTCTACCACCTTTGCCTGGTCGCAAAGAAAACAGATACATTTCAGTGGACAATGGCAAATTACACTGTCTGGCCGATTCTGAATAGTGGAACTCCTGTAGTTTCATGCAACGCTATCTCTTTGAATCCGCTGCATTCAGCCTCTTTGTCTGATCCCTGTATTGTTTATGGTGAGATGGAAACTACTATTGATCTTTTGCCTGTTCTGCCTCCATCCTCTTCCAACGTAGAAGTTGCGTATACTTACCCTGCGGATGAGTCCCACAGTGAAGTGCCAAACAGTCCTCGACAACATCAAGCTGATGCTTCCATACCACCTTTAAAGAACATGGGTGCAGGCAGTTATTTTGGGGACCGTACGAGCTTCTCTTATGACTCTACCTCCTCGTCTTCCACTTTGGCACTTCCACCAACAAAAACAAGTATTTTCATCTCTTCAATCGAAAACTTACCTAGTCCCGCTCTGGACCTACATCTGGTTGATACTTATCCTGATTTTCCTCTTCATGTCAATTGGATTTGTAACAGTCTTTTTCTTGCTCATTAATGATCACTATTTGCCAGAACGCTCTGCTGTAAAATTGATTTACGGAATTCTGTCTCCCCATACATCACCCCATATCATGAAACATGATCAGACCCTTGTGAACATTTCGGCTTTCCCGTTTGCAGATGGCATCGTTTGGGATACTGTTGCATTCGAAATTCAAAGCCCGACGGAAGTCCTCAAGATACCATATGTGTTTCGCGTTTCTTTAGGAGATGTGGTAACACCGGACATACATTACGATGATTGAGATCTACAAGCAGTACATTCATTGTTTTCTGATTTAAAGTATTATGCTGCTTTTGATGCTGAAGATTTATATTTAAATTCTGTCAATTATGCTGATTTATTCAGTTATCGACACTATGAGCATCTTTTCTTACACAAAACAAACATGTTAAGACCTGTTTTTAATTACAGGCAATGTGAACATTGTCCAACTCCCTTACAGGGGAGTTCTAACAGCCTTAGGGATAAATTCACCTATTTCACAGATTATAACGAGTCCAATCCAGAATCCTATTTCTTTAAATTGCAATTGTCTTCTCAATCCAAATTCATTCTAACCCGCACAAAATTAATCTATTCCACTTACTTTAGAACTGAATTGGCCATACAGGGTTATGATCACTGGAGAGATACCACTGATTTGAAATCAAACGTATTATGCGATCACTGTATTACAAGCTCTGTTTCAAAATGACTTTCAATGTCTCTGATGTTGACCGGTCCGGATGGTTGTTGTGGCAAACCAATTCAAATGCATGCCAACTGCTTTTTTATAATGCAACGCCTGGTTTCACACAGACTAGATAAGATCCTCGTTTTCCACATTCACATTTGGTCACCACATATTTAGTGAGTAAATTGTGCCAACAATGGTTGGAACACCCACTTTGTCGTCAGTAAAACAACACCTGTAACTCTTGTCAAGCGAAATCAATTTGGCTGATTTTATCTTAGGTCCTAGTATTCCTAGAACAAAGAGGTTTAACTATGCATCTTACAATGAAGTATGGAAACTTTTGCAGATTGAAGTAGTGCTTCATCTGCACCAAATTGATAAAGCAAATTTAGAAAAAGACCTAGCAGTGGTCGACAACAGTATCAATACACTATCTGCACACATTTATACCTTGGATAATATTGTTTCATCTGTTATTGATATAGTTCAGAATGATGTATCTGTGTTATATCATGGTTATAATCAATTACGATCAGTGATGCAGTTTGCATGGACGTTACAGACTCTCAAAATGGGAAAAGTCCTTTGAAATTATTTGAATGCTTCTACTTTGTTTTTACCATTTAATTTAACTGATAAACAGAGATTTATGTGCATGAAAGATGCTACATACATGCTATTACACATTGAACGATTAGAACAATTGCCATTCTCTGTGGCTGAGACCGATTCAGTTGTATGGTTAATTCATAGGGTTATCTCTCTCCCATTTTCGCTGTTTCAGTCTAAATCTTGCATGAAACATTTCCTAATTGGCCGCTTTGAACACCTGGGTAGTGTGTTTCTCCATGAATTATCTTCCCTACCTTTCACTTACAGATGTCATGGGAAGAAAATGAGGTTTTCCTAACAGGGGAGGACTGCAATTCCACAGTAGGACATTCCCTAGTTTGTAAACATGTTGAGTTGCACGGTGCTTGTAATGTATCCACGCCTAATCTTGCTTGTTTTTTTAAAGGAACTTCTGTCCAAGGAATAGTTCCTGCTTTTACATTGCTTACTAACGGCAGTTATCATATTTTGAATAACACTATGAATGAATGAATGAATTTGAATTTGTAGAGCGCAACTAAACCCGAAGGCATCAAGGCGCTGAAAGATGGTATGGCAGTATGAACCGGTGATGTGCATATCACAGGTAAGCTTCTCGGAAAAGCCAGGTCTTAAGTGATTTACGGAAGAGGGGGTGATAGGCAAGTTCCTTGAGGTCATCTAGGTGCGTGTTCCATAGTTTGGGTGTGAGGGAGCGGAAGGCCCTTCCACCCCATCTGGCCTTGCGGACTCTGGGAACTGTCAGAAGATTTTTGTCGGCGGAGCGAAGAGCCCTGCTGGGGACATAGAAGGACATGAGGGGACGAATGTCTTCTGGCCCAGTCCCATTTAGGGCGTGGTGCGTAAGGCAGAGGGCCTTAAAGTTAATCCTGGCCTGGATGGGGAGCCAGTGAAGGTTCTTTCTAATGGCAGTGCCTGACGCACTCTTCGGGGCATCTACAACAAAGCGGGCCGCTGCATTTTGCACAATCTGAAGGCGTTGGACCAAGCCGTTGTTAATGCCTAGGTATAGTGCATTGCAGTAGTCCGGCCGAGAGGCTATAAGAGCCACCGCGACCTGTTTTCGTGCTTCCGGGGAGAGATAATGGGAGATTTTTTTAAGGATTCTTAGCGCACCACAGCAGGTGGAAACTGTCCTATTTACCTGTTGATCAAGCTACTGCTGTGGTTTACGGGCAGGAATCCCGTATATAGTAACAGTTTCACAATGTGTTACTTATTGTAGCAATGTGCTTTTTCCACCCCGCATAGGAAGGTAGATAGTTCTATTTGGCCATCCGTTACGACTTTGAAAAAAGATTTCAACAAATTAAGCAGGCTCAAGTGCTATTGTTTCAAGTGGCTCACACTTCGGCTTGAGAAACCTTCTAATTGCAGGTGGCTAGAACATCTAGCGAGATTCAGTAGCTTCTGAACACGAACCTCCCACTTCACTTTGGGGATCTGATACACCAAATATTTAATGCGTCTGACACCAAAGGCCTTGCTCATTTTTTTAAGCTTGTCGGATCCGGCCTTGTGACCTCTTTTCAGACGATATTTGGAGGAAAACCAGCTTTTATCCATTCTAGCTTCTTCGGAGGGTTCCCATTATTACTGGTGCTAGCTAGTGGAATCCTGATTCTTCTGCTCCTGCTACGCAATGGCTGCTCATCTTGGAATAATGCACAGACCAGACCAATTACAACTGCCCCTTCTAGTGGGCTTATATCCATTCTATTTTTTCTACCGTCTTCGGAGGGTTCCCATTATTACTGGCGCCAGCTGGTGGAATCCTGAGTCTTCTGCTCCTGTTCCTGCTAAGCAATGGCTGCTCATCTTGTAGTAATGCACAGACCAGTTCAATTGCAACTATACCATGACAGAATCCAACAACTTTTTGGAAGCTTGCCATTAGCAACACTTAGCGTGAGTTATGGATTAACTTTTTGCTTTGCCTACTTCATTTGCATGCAACCTGTGTTCTGCTGTCAGTGGTGCCCCTTCTATTGGGCTTTGAATTTATGACTCTCCAATATGGCATGTTCGGGCCTGCATTATGACCAGCTGATTGGGCCCTTAGTGGCCCATGAACAGGCCTGTTCTAGGAATGGACGTATGGCACGTGTGGCTGCACTTGGAATCTTGGCTGAGTGGAATATCTGTGCAGCTACGCAGAACCTCTTGCAATGGAGTTTCATCGAATATCACGCAAGTAGCCCGGTATTGCTCTTGGAACCATCAGATTATGAGGAGCACTTCTGTTCCTTCGGCCTGCTTGATTGGATGCATCCCTTTTTTCTACTAACAATAGGGATGAACCTTTGGAACGAATTGCATTCTTAAGTTCATATACTTTGATGGATTTGACAACTCATTCTTAATCACGTTTCCCTTGAAACAACAAACTTTTAAAACCAATTTGTTTCCCTCCATTTTTCCAATTTCTTTTTTAAGCGCATATGGACTCTGCTTACCTTTGAAAACTATGCAGTTCTTTATCTATATACTACGGCCTTACCAAGGGGAGGAAGTTATAAGGCTGTTAGGGTCATTGTCGACATTGCTAAGTTAGCATGAGCTCTGGTGCCAGGATGCTGCTTTCGCGCACGTTACTACATGACTTTATTTTGCAAGACTCTGTTTGTGCCTTTCACATGAGAACTGTCTGCTTTCTGCCTGTTACTGAAATTTAGTCTGAACATAATGCGCAAAGTCGACAAACAATGATCCTTGGTATTCTGTTTTGGTCAGTCCATAGCACCTAGACAAAACATGCTAACACAGCTGTGCTGCTGGAAACACGTGCTGATATTACGGGGATGCTTGTTGTTCTAAAAACACACTTGGAGAGGCACTATTCCTGGTGGAAGAGCTATGCTGTTCCTATGATGTAAAACTTCAGTCTATGCACTAAGGTATGGGATATGCAGACAAAGGCCAGAGATCTTCCTTTTTATAATAAACTCCCCCTTACCAAGGGGAGGGTGGTTAGGCCTAATTGTCCTTTTTCCCTGTCTGTTTATAAAGACATCCCCCTTTATATTCTTTGAAATTGTCCCAATGCTAACTGTTTTAGATATTTTGCTGCTGGTAGTGGCTCGTATACTGCATTATAGAGCATGATAGTAGAAATAAACATTTTGAACTATAACAGTGATTCTGACAATTCTTATGGTGGACAAGTACGAGTGAGTGAGCGAAAGAGTATGTCTTACTACTGTCATTCCTGAGAGAGTCAGGAGTGTTGTGTTTTGGGTTATCTAATCAGTTGTAGATTCCTGATTATGTAGGAGAGAAAATGAGACACTATAGGTAGTCAGTTTGGGATTTGGGGTTCCAAGGTGGTAGGAAGGTTCAGCCCCTGTACACGAGGTCCTGTTTTCCTGTGCATAGATCTGTGTATATGAAGACTCCCTGCAACATTTGGAAAGGAGTTCACACCTGCTCTTGAAGGGAGTAAATCTGACTGTGTCAAGCATGGGAATAGGCTTCAAAAGTTCGAAAACTCTATATATATTACCTAATAATGGGATTATTATTACAAGTGTGTGAATTGTTGAGTGGAAAATCAATTTTATGAATTTCAACCCATAAATTAAGCCATTTGCTGGTGTACTTTAGCTTCCACCTGTAGATGGCGTAAATCACCCCCAAGTGTTCTCTACTGTGTGTTCACGAGCAGAGACACATGTTGGGGCCTCATTTGACCTTCTTTGTACCACTCGAGTTTAGGTGATAAGAACTGAAACTAGCAGTCATGGTCCTGCCCCCTAAACTTGAGCATTATTATCCTAGTTCTTATGAAACAAAAGCTGTGTTTTGTAGGTGTAGGAAAGGGTTTTATATCACCACAGAGGTCTTGCTCCTGAAGCGCTAGCCTAGACCCCTGAATCTCATCTTGTGGTTGCGTAGACTGCCAGAGCAGATCATGCACCCAGCCTTTGGCCCTTTGCCTTCAGTGTTCATGCCAGTGAACATTACTCTGTGATCCTGTCTTTTCAACACTTTGATTGTAATTGTTGTCTGGCTTATAGCAAGCTGCCAAGCTGTATCATACCAGATAACCGCACCCATTTTACTCCCAGCTCCCTAGACACTGAGTCAATAAAAAGAACAGGTATTGTTTTTATTGTGCGCTTATCACCAAAGGGGGCCTCTAGGCGCTAATAGCCATTGTGCGGCCAGCCCCAGAGGGATTACTCGAAGATTTATGTCTTAGACTTGTTGATGAAGTCAAGAAGAGAGGAGGAGGCTCCGATGTGTTGTGGTAGGTTGTTCCAGGCCTTATGGGCCAAGTATGATAAGTTGTGGCACCCTGCTCTGCTATATTTGTGGGGTGTGTGTTAGTGAAAGTTTGGCAGAGTGGAGGTGTCTGGGATGTTGGTGGAAATAAATACAGCTGTTCAGGTAGACGGGGGCCTGTGTTGTGGAGCGCTTTGTATGTGTGAGTTAGAAGTTAGAAGTGTGTGTGCTTATGTGTTGTTAGGAGGTGGAGTTCTCGAAGGGTGATATGGGCTTGGTGTGGGTTATTGGGGACTAGTTTGGTTACTGCGTTCAGGATGGTCTGAATTCATTTTTATGAGCTGCTTGGTTATGCCTGCATACAGGTTGTTTCCATAGTCAAGTCTGCTATTGATAAGGACTTGGATGATCATTTTGCTGGTGTTTTCCAGTAGCCACTTAAACATTTTCTTCTTCATCCTTAGGGTGAAGCAGGACCAGGCAACTTCATTGACTTCAGTAGTCCTATTCAGTTAGTTGTCTTTCATCTATGATGGAAATCGCTATATGAAGTCTTAAATGCAAATATAACCCTAGCTGAAAGTTCAGAATGTTTGTTGCAGGGTATAGAGATTTTTCTTTATTTTAACCCTGACATTTCTTCTTCAATATAATGTAGTTTGCACCAAGGTCATAGTTTAGGTTTTAAGCCCTGAACACAAAAATTAGCCTTTAATTAAAAAAAAGATAAAGTTAAAATGAGCATGAGCCAGTGTTTCACGCAAATCAGAAATATAAAAGACTCTGGACTAGTTCAGGCCCTTAGTGATCCCAGAACAATTGTTGCAAAACATTTTATTTGAAACTCTGCAAAAAAAAAACATAGTGTTGGGAGAGATTGTTGTTCCATATTGTATAGAAGTTCACTAAAATTAATCCACTCCTTGTCACCAGTAAAGCATGGCAGACCAGAATCACTGGTTTAGTTGATTTTTAAATTGCTAAATCTGCAGGACCTTCAGCAGCCTAACATGGAGCCTGCCACCAACGGAATTTCATTCCAAATAGGTTTTGAGGTTCGCATCGGAGTAGATTCTGTGTACTTTTCAGTTCTTTTATAAAGCCCTCCCTTTTAAAGTAATTTTAAGTCGAAGCCTACAGTCTGGTTTGCCTAAGAAATCTTGGACATTCAGAAAGCTTCCCTGGGAATGAATACATTCCGCCCATTGCTTATCATTGGCTTTGTAACTCATATTTTCTGACGTTCTATTTACCGGCTTTATTTGTTTTAGGCAATGTAGGGTTTGTTGTTGATCCCAAGGAGCAAAGCCTTCCCACACCAACTCCCCTTGTGTTCTTTCACCAGTGCTTCTTTCTGTAAACAGGACTGTAAATCTTGTCCTTATAGGAGGATGAAAGCACAATGCTTCACGTCCCTGCACTCCATTTGCCCCAATTCTTCATGGTAAATGCAGTGCATTATAAGCCTGACTTCAGTAGTAGTCTTTAAGTTTTCACTCTTGTTGGTGCAGCTTTTAATGTGGAACTCTAAACACATGTTTATGAATTAATTCCTTCATCAGTAGAGAGCAACAAGTTGTTTTGGGGGTGCTGGAGAAGCTGCCCAACTTCTTCTCTTGTTTCTGTACCACTCACTGAGTGTAGGTGCATCAGCACAAACTTGTCAGCTCAGTAGTTCAAAGGGAGACTTTCCAGCAAGAGGAGGGTGGGAGCACACTGCTCACATCCCAGCACTCACTTTGCCCCAATGCATCATGGTAAATTCAGTGCCTAATGACACTTACTCCAGTAGTAGTCTTCAATTGTGTGATCCAGCAGTTTACCAGCAACAGGTACTCTAATATCATATACTTACCTGGGCCCATAAACACACATTCACACATCCTGGTTAAAAAAAACTCTGGGGTCAATCGTTTATAATTCTCCACCATTTCAAGATTAGTCACTTCTTATTCTCAACTAATCTTTCACTGATCAGAAGTTCTTTCCTCTGGTCAATGGACCAATAGTTGAACTAGTTGATGGTGACATTACAATAAAGGGTCCCCCAGGAAAGATCAGGCGACAAAGACTTCAGGACAGGAATCAGGACAGGATGGATGACCTTTCTACCACCAAGGCTTGCGTAGCACCCCTCTCTGGCACTCTCTTCCTCCTCAAGATTCTTCCGCGATCTTCTTCTAAGTAAATTAATTTAGGATACAGTGGCTCTGCACTCGATTCTTCATTAGCATTTCTCAATACTCCGACAGCATCCCGAGCTCTGCAGCATTTGGCAAATGTCCATCTACTTGGGCAGCATCCCGGTCTCATGCACCACAGCATCGATGTCTCTCTAACTAACGAAGAACTACCTCAATTATACCCTACAATATTCATGTACCTCCCAAAAATGTTTCAGTATCATGAAACTGCTAACTCTGATTGGATAGGCAAGGGGGGATGATCATCACACCATGCTTATTTTCCTATTTACTCTTGTAGTCCATTGTTAAAAATCCCACTCCTTATTTTTTATTCATAAATCTTTATTTCCCACCCGTATTCACATCATATTTGAAACAAGTGTAACATTTCTCATGTATTTCTATTCATCCGCAGGACTTGAGTTCTGGTTCCCAGGATATGTTTCTCTTTTGTCCTTGGACTGTGTTCAAGTGTCCCATCACTTCATTCAGCTTGGTCGCACCACGCATGTGCAGAGATCAGGTGGCAGCCAGACTTTAGATACGCACTAATAAAAGAGTCAAAAAGATACATGTTAATTTTGGAAATAAATAGTTTCACTGTATACCACCTATCTCTACATCAATCCCATTAATTTATTAAAGCTTTCCCCGCATTAGCATTAGTAAAATAGTTTCAAGGAGCAATATATTAATAGCATTTGCGCTGGCGCAAGAAATTTCCTCCAAGCGACAGTTTGTCATACTGCTTAGATGCAGCTGACGCAGCGGCCATTTTAGAATTTTACTCGAGTTACTGGTTAGAAAGACACGTAGGTACGCTTCTCTTTCTTGCATGTTCAATGTTGTGCATATTAATATACACAATACAATATTAGAAGTTGAATGAGAGGATTAACTTCAAGCAAGTCTCTTTTCTACAAGTCCTTGCTCCATCAATCCAGTCTCTGATGGCATTTTTGAGCCCTCACAAATCACCCATCCCAACCAGATGCCAACTTTAGCACTCCTTCCCTTTTTCCTTCTTGTTCTCATCTTTGATCTTCAAATCTTTCATTTTATCATATAATTTTCCCTTCATTTCTTCTAACTGTATTTCTTCATACTTTCTTTTCTTCCCTTTTCCATTCATTTCATATCTTCGTCTTCTCAGTTTATTTGTGCAAAACTTACACCATATTATTATTAAGACTATTACAGTAATACCAACTAATGGAAGAACTACTTGACCTAAGAAACTTTTCCCTAAATTAGTAAACCAAGTCCCTATTGAGGAAACACTTTGTTAGTCTTTCCCATACATTATCAACCTCCAGTGGTTTCCATGTAGTTTTGTAATGTTTCTAATATATCCTTTAATTTCCTTACTCTTATCTGGTATGTAAGTGCAACAATGTTGCACTTTCAACATTTTACAGACTTCAACTTATTTTGCCAATAATATATCAAGCTCAAGTCGATTTTGCAAAACCATAGACCCAATTGCAACCATTTCTGTATTAATCATGAAGAAACCTCCAGCAGTATCGGTCGAAAGACGATCAACTACTGTTGACGACTGACAGATTCTATGTGAATTTAGAACGCCTTCCACTGAAGGTATCAATGCACTAAATATGTCCCCTATTATTTCTGAAAAACAAGCTCTTTCTTTGTGTTAGTTCAATGGTGTTTTCATTGCTTCCAGTGATTCTTTTTACATGATACATTTTCGGAAATACTATTCCGAAGTAGCAACTCCCATACCACAGTGCAGACAGCTTATAATAAGCTTTATTCCCACACATGTACTAAACTCCTGGAAATACTGGATCTGTTCCCTCCTTTTAGTCCCCAACCTCCCAAAATTAGGAAGTTATGTTCACATTCAATAGAACCAATAAATATGTTGTTATAGTCTGTCTTTAGTCTATGTAGGCAGGTTTTCCTTGTCTTTACAAAATCTAGGGATATCGTAGCATGAGTATTGCCAGCTGTATATTTCCCTCTCTCTCTCAGCTCAGGGAGGTATATGGGTTTTCTGTTTAGCAGCTTTTCTTTGGAAATCCAGTCTCCTTTCTTTAACTAAATTCAAAAACATTTTCTCTTCTTCACGTAATGAGCAAGTAAGGTTATTCTTGTGCACCTTCGCTATATCTAATGAATTTATTGTTAAGAAAAATTCACCCATAAACTGTGCATCTAGACTACTATGCACAGGATTCATATTCTTTCGAATAGGAATTTCTGTAAATACTACATCTAGATTTGAATAATAATATTGAAGTTTTCCTGTTCTATAAAATAAACTTGACAATATGCTACATGAAGTACCATATGTTAAAGGCAAATGATGGTTTTTGACTCCTTCTGCTACTGAAGCTGGCAATTTCATACAAACATAACAGTCCCTAATCTCCATTGTGTCTACGTACTGAAACAATTTTGTAAATACATTCAAAGACATGTCATTATCTATTACTGTGTGATGTAAATCTACTTCATCTGTTGCTTCTAATTCTACTCTATCTCCTTTCATATTAGCTGTCTTTTCATTTGAATGAATGACTAAGTTTTATTGCGTGGTTACTCAAAACCATTACATTAAAACAAGATACAAAAGAGCGCAACATTTCTTAAAAGGATAAATATTTTAAAAGGTAAACAGTGTAGTTAAAATCTAAGGGGCTAAGGGTCCATAGTCTTTCAGTCCAACATAGGTTTTTGAGCTTAGCCAATGGCTGTGTGTGCTCCAATTGAGCTAATCGCTTGGTACAAGATATTATGTGACCTCGGCGCAGATGCTTATCTTGGCACTTAACAGGGAGTGGACATCAGCTTGATACGAGTCTGTTCGACGAATTTACCAAACATAGTCATCTGCTTCACTGTGTCCAGTGTATACAGTTGATGGACTGCCTCCTTAACAGTTCGCGTACCCAGTTGTAACAAGATGGGCCTCAGATAAAGTCTGCGAGCTAAGCGCAGGGCCCAACAGCAAAGTAGGAGGTGGGCCAAAGACTTGCGTTTGTATTTGCAGAGCCGGCACTCCATGATCGCCGTTCTTGTCGACTCAGTGGTGTATAATTCTTTGAGGGGCAGAAGGTGTAATCTGAACGCTAAAATCCTGTGTATGGCTTGTCGTCCCACAGCCTGCGTGAGGTGAAGTTTAGGGTTGTACTCTGTGTGTGGGAGGCTTTGGGACTCGTGGAAGCCTCTTGTTGCCAGCGATTCCAAGTCTAAGTTGCGAGAGCAAAGACGAACTTGCTTTTTTATAATACTTTTGATGGCAGTGTACTTGATTGCCTCGGGGTCCCAGTTCTCTAGTACTAATAGGTTCCAAGAAGATACTTTTAAATGCTGCCTTCATTGTATTCTCTTGTGCTGCTGTTGTAAGATAGAAGTATTTGCTCAGAGAGGCCATCTCTTCCAGTTTTGTTGGTTCAGGTTGAATTATAGTTGCACTAGAGTGTTCCTGGTGCAGGCAGGTAGATGGAATAGCTTTTTGTATGCCGTACAGTGGATTTTTTCTAGATCTTGCGCTAGTTTTCCTGGAAACGCATGTTGTGCGTAATTAAGAGATGGCTTTAATTTTGCCCTCAAAACTATTTGAATAGCCGTTGTTGTGGGGCTATGTAGAGTGGCGTATAGCTTGCAGAGGGCGTAAGTGAAGTTTTTCCCTTTATTTTGGATTTTGTGGAGATGGACTCCTGGGCGGCCTGTTTCGCTAAAACAGACCCCCAAGTAGTTGTAATGCTGTGTGCAGTCCAGAGTCAGCTGGCCAAGCCTCCATTTCGCCAGTTTTTTTGGGGGGGGGGGGGGGGGGTAATGCCCGAAAATAACTGTTTTAGATTTAGATGGGTTGGCCACCAGCTTATTTTTAACATTGTAAGTTGCCAGAGCCGTGAGTGCTTTTTGTAAGCCTATTTTAGTGTGATCTAGGAGTACCAGGTCATCCATGTATTGCATTATTTGGTTCTTAGTGCCCCCAATCCTAGGTGTTGCTAAAGTGGCTAAAGTCAAAGCTTGACCCATATCTATGGTGTATAAATTGAAGAGCAACGGGGCTAAGACGCACCCTTGCTTTAGGTCGCGGTCCGTGTCGATTTTCTCTGTAGCAGATTCACTCGAGAGTTTAATTCTGACCCACGTTCTTAGATACATTGATTGAATTGCTTTTAATAGAGCTGGGTTAATATTCCAGTGTGCCAGCTTCTGCCAGAGGGTGGAACGATTTACGCCATCGAACGCCGCAGAGTAGTTAATAAAACAAGCGATTAGTGTCTGTGTTGTTCTTCTTGTCTGTTATTATAAGATAAGGTACTGCTATTGTTAGAAATAGCCATACTATGATCTCTAATAAAATACTACATATGCAACCCCTACAGCATTTCTTTATACAGTTTCGTTTTGGTCTATCAGTAACCCTGTCTGCAGCCATTTTGACTTCAGAAGATTTCTCTTCTTTCCTTTTGATATGAATCAGAAACTTTAGTACTTCAAGTAGGCCTTGTGAGAAGTTGGCCTGATATGTGATGTCCACTATTCTAGTGGGCACCCTGTATCAGTCCAAACAACCCTTATGGCGATGGTTGTAAAGTCAACCTCTTAGACCAGCTATCCTAGTGGTAGCATGGACAAAGCAGTCTTAGGCTAAACTCAAGAGGGCATGTGAAGCCAGCTGTTTTACCATATGTAACCCCTTTAATACCAAATGAAAGGACACCACACAGGTTATATATAAAATATATATGTATTTATTACTAACACAACCCCTCTGAACTCTTTGAGGTCAGAGGCACAAGCACATAACAAGATACTTAATTATCATACAATAAGTTGCATAATATACAGTAGAGCCCTAGGGCCCCGTAAAACCATATACTAAAATAGTGGTATAAGAACCACGTCATGAACAAGGAATAGGCCTAGGGCCTAGGGAATCGCTGGGGCTACGCTGTACTACCAAAGGTTAGGAAGCAGGAGGCCCACGGGAAGCGTGTGCAGTGTCTTAACACACATGCGAGTTACCATAGGGATACAATGTGAATGAAAGAATTGGAAACTAGTTCTTTTAGGACACTTCCAGATGGACTAGGAGAAAGCCACTGAAAACTAGGACACTAGGATAGTCAATACCCACAGGAGCACCGGAGTACTCGCGTTACCTCACCCACAGGAGCCGGGTGCATAGGTGTCAAAGTGTGTCGGGTTTCGGCGCTGAAACCTGTGAAAAGATGCTGCAGGCGACCAGGAGAGAAGTGTCCGGTTGGATCCAAGGGCGGATCGAGGATGAAGAGTACCTGAAAGCAGAGGGGACAGAGTCTGGGTCACTAACCAGTGACCAGGAAGGAACCAGGCGATGTCGTGAAGCAATCAGGTGATGTCATGAAGCTTGTCTCTGGAGCCACGTGGACCAGGAGGTGTCGACGATGGCCAAGAGCTGGGAATGGACTGTCCCACAAAGGATCTCGCTGTCGGCGGTGTTGGCTTCCGGATTGCAGTCAACAAGCCTTGACAAAGGCAACCCACGAAGGAATCAATGAAGGCTTCTGTTGCAGACCAGCAAGGTCTGGGGGGCTTTTTCTTTTCAGGGAAGCAAGGGCCAGCCTGGAACAACCAGGCCAGCAGTGTAGATTTGAAGCTTCGTCGTCACAGAGGCCACTAGCCAACAGGCACGTGACTGGACAGATGCGTCGAGCACTAAAACACTATCATGCCCTGCGCAGCACTCGTGGAGTATGGAAGGCTGTGCATCTGTGTAGAAGGTGCTCGGGGCTGGGGCTTTTCAATCCCCAATGCACAACTTCGAGGGTGCCTCGGAAGCTGCACAAGCAGCAAAGTGGAGGTTTTTCAAGATGGCCGGTCCCACGTCTCTCGTCGCCTCTACGGGTCTCAGCTTTGCTGTGGCTGTGGATCGGGCTCAAGGAAGTCTGGAAGTCTGGCTCTTGTCGGACTTTGTGCTCGGGCTCCAGCGGGAGCATCGACAATGTAAACCACAGATCGTTGGATGGTGCCTGTGTGCACAGGGTGGTCACTCCTTGACCACAAGGGAGA
This sequence comes from Lissotriton vulgaris, assembly GCF_964263255.1. Classification (NCBI taxonomy): domain Eukaryota; kingdom Metazoa; phylum Chordata; class Amphibia; order Caudata; family Salamandridae; genus Lissotriton; species Lissotriton vulgaris. The sequence goes on from NC_141698.1 coordinate 363,863,168, forward strand.
TTCTTTAGTCTTCTAGTTGCAGTAGAAAGTCAAAGGTCTAGAGTTTCGTTTCAAGTTTCAGTTCAGGATAAATCTAAAGTCTCTTGACTCAGCTCCTACTTATATACCATTCTGAGAGGCTGGATTACCTACTAGGTCCCTCCTATGGGTGGGACAAGGGAAGGGGGTAGTTACACCACTTTCCCTTTGTCCAGTTTTGCGCCAGAGCTGGGCTTGAGTGCCCCAGCAACTGGTTTCAACCGGACTATGCATGGAGCACCTTGTATGCCCCAGGCAGTGTCTCATTTAATTCAGCCCTCCCTGTCCCAATACACGATGGCCTGTCTGGAATGGTGCTAGCTCCTCCCAAGACAGGAAACCTATTGTCCAAGCCTCCCTCGCTGGAAGGACTCCCAGCAGCAGGAGGTCAGACTTGTGTCTCTGGCAGCAGCATCCATTTTGTTATGCTGAGGCTCTGGTTAACTTTAACCGGGTTTACTAGGAACAACATGTCTTCTCCCTCTAGAAGGGTGGAATGCTACCCTCGTCACCAGAACTGGCGAGGGGGTAGTATTCCAAAGCGTATGACACCTTACACAACATGTTTTGATAAAGCCAAACCAAAGTTAGCAACCAACCGCGAGGATGATAATGCACTTAAGAGTATATGGTATCGCTAAATCATAGAACAGCTATAAAGACATGGTTCCAAAGGCTGCAGACAGGCTCAGCTCATGCTAGAGCCTCATCTCACATAAAACCAAGCACTCTGCCTCCAGGATTGTTAAGGCCTGCCATAGGAGGGACTTATAGGTGTATATGTGTCTATATATAAGGTTAGATATAGATTCACTATATCTAAAGCAAAGGGTGATTACACCACCTTTCCCCAGCTGAGTGATCAGCCAGTTGTGTCTATTTGGATGGCCAGCCAGGGGTGGCATAATACATGCTGCAGCCCCTGGTAGGCCTTGGATGCACCTATGCCCTGGGTACCTATGGTACAGTATACAGGGGCTCATAAGGTGACCCAATGTTCAATTGGAGATGTACCTAAAGTACATGGAGTCCATTTTACAGTGAGAGCAGATAGCCTGGGGCCTTGATTAGCAGGATCCCAGGCCAACAAATTTGAAAACCAACTAAACACTAGGCAAAAAGTTGGGAGTAACCATAGTCGGGTATCCACCTTCCTACAGGCCTCAATTCCCCTTCGTCAATCAGTTCTGCAATTATTTCTTCATCTGTATTTTCATTTAGATCAAGATTTTATAAGTCTTCTAGTATTATGTAGTCTATTCAGGACCCTTGAGTTTATTGTTCAAGACTTTCAATCTTGGGCTCCCCGGAATGTTCTTAGCAACTGACTGTTCCAACTGAGATTGACTAGTAATTTCATTCACTTGTTCTGGGATTTCATTTAGCTTTCTCAATCGATATTTTAGCATTTTGACCGCCCCTGGCCAATTATCACCTTTTCTGACCCTAATTTGCACTACACTTTCACCTTATTTGTCTTTCTCAAGAGTTCTTTTATTCTCGTTATGTTGTGGCACAATTTGATCTTTACTTTTTTCAGTATCACTCTCTATCTGTCCTGGTTCAGGTCTTGCTATTGTGGCTTCTTCTACCTGAACATGTTCTTCTTCCTCTAACTGTTCCTGTTCGGGTATCTTTTCAGACTGTTCTTCTTCAGCCCGAACTTGTCCTTCTTCTCCTAGCTGGTCCTGTTCAGGTCTTACTACAATTGGTTCTTCTGCCACCTGAACCTGTTCTTCTTCACCTGTTTGTCCCTGCTCAGGGTTTTCAGTTGCTTGGTTTACCTGAGTTTGTTCATCTCTCCCTATTTGGTCCTGCTCAGGGTCTCCAGTAGCTTTGTTCTCTTTTTCCTGAGCCCGTTCTTTTACACCTATCTGATCCTCACTAATTTCTAGTCTTTCTAATCTTGTTCTACTTCTTGTTTTAATGGCCACCTCGGGTATATCAATCACTGGTATCCAGTCCTCCTGACTTGTGCTCGGTTGTTCTTGGTCAGTCCCTTCAGAATCTATTCCTCTATATTCTTCGATTGGGCAACCTTCAGCAGCCTCAACTGTTCCAGCCAGTTGTGGTTTGTCTTCAGTAGGGGCTAGAACCCCTTTCGTGTGGCTGGCATCCAATTGGGCAAACTTGCACACTTCACTGCTGTAGTAGTGACCAGTATGACCTGCCGTGGATCATCCCACCTGGGTGCTAGGCATGACTTTCTGGTGTGCTTCTTCACAACAACCCAGTCTCCAGGATTCAAATTAGTCTGCCTGGCAACTGCGTCTTCTCCAACCTGGTGAGAGACAGAATGCACTAGGTCAGCCAATCCTCCTGCAATAATCCAATACCAGATCATCAGATATATTCAGTAATTAATGTCCTGGTATAAATGCTCGTCTCATTTCCCTTCCCATGAGAATTTCATGGGGACTCAATCCTGTGTTTCTGTCAAGAGTCCCATCAAGACAAGAGGCAATGCATCTGGCCAATCCATGGAGGTGGATAAACACACTTTTGCCAAACTTGACTTAATTGTGCCATTCAATTGATCTACCACTCCAGGAGCCTCTGGGCGGTATGCACAGTGCAGTTTTTGTTTAATTTTAAATGATTCACAGATTAATTGAATTATTTCATTATTAAAATGAGGTCCTCTATCTTATTCCAAAGTGACTTGAAAACCAAAACGCAGAATTAACTCCCTCAACAATAACTTGGCAACTGTTATGCTGTAATTTCTCCTAGTGGGGGTATGCCTCCACCCATCGTGAAAACAAACCCACTATGACAAGGACGTACTTCATTCCTCTACATGGTGGTAAATCTATGAAAACGAGTTGTAAGCTGATGAATGGTCCTTCTGCTTTTTTCAATCTTTCCCCAACTGACCACTGTTTTTCTGACTGGGTTTTTTGTTGACATAATAAACCTCTCTGGCAAAGACTTTCTGCGACTACCCTAAACTTTGGGTTATGCTAATTTTGTCTAAATAGTTTGATCATAGCGTCTCTGCCTACATGAGTGTCTCCATGATGCATTCTTGCAAATTGAGAAAGCAAACAATCTGGCATGACAGGTCTTCCATTGGGGTACACCCACACATCGTCTTCTGCCCTCCTGCCACAACCTGATTTTATCAATTTTTCCCTTTCACTTTCCTTTACCTCATCCTGTAACTGTCTCAACTTATCCCATGTTTCGAAAGCTGAGAATAGCATAAGTTGGCAGCCTATTCCACATGTTTCCATTTTCTTATTTACTGACAGTTATTTCTGGCACAATATTTAGCCACCTGGTCAGCGTATCAATTACCAGCCACCACATAGTCATTTCCTGAGTGATGAGCTGCACACTTGACCACGGTTATTTCTTTTGGAAATTGTATTGCTTCCAACAGTTCTTTGACAAATTTCCCATTTCGAATAGGGGACCCTGAGGAAGTCAGAAATCCCTTCTGCATTCAAAGCTGGCCAAAGTCATGCACAACCCCGTAACCATATTGACTAACAGTAAATATGGTTACTTTCCAATTTTTCCCAATTTTGCATGCTTTTATTAAAGCTATCAATTGGGCTACTTGTGCAGACTTGACTCCCGGGAAACAGGATGCTTCAATGATCCCAGATAATTTGCAAACAGCGTAAGCTACACTTAGTCCTCAACTTTCAAGTCTTAAGCAAGAACCATCAACAAATAGTTCACGGTCTGACTCTTTTAGAGACTCTTCCTGTATGTCGGGGCAGGGCTTGGTGCACAATTCAGTTACGTCCAAGCAATCATGTTCAGGTTCATCTTTTACCTCCTCACAACGTGAATCTGGCATTAAAGTAGCTGGGCTCACCATGGTACACCTGATCACTGTCACATTTTCTGCTTCCAAAATTAATCTTTCATACTTAGTCCTCCGACTGGGAGTAAGATGCTGTGTTCGAGTTCTTGGTAACAGAATCTCGACTGAATGTGGAGCATATACCCTCACTGGATGTCCCATCACAATTGACTCACTTTGTTCTAGGCTCATACAAGTAGCAGCTACTGCTTTCAAACAGCCAGGTAATGCTGAAGCCACAGGATCTAAAGTTGCAGAAAAATATGCAACTGGACGTCTGCTTAATCCATGTCTTTGAGTCAGGACTGAAAGTGCACAACCTTCTCTTTCACAACAGAGCAGTGCACATTATTTCAAATAATCAGGCATATCTCAAGCTGGGACCTCACATAGACAATTTTGCAATTTTATAAATGCTTCCACACTTTCATCATCCCAGACTATTGGATCTTTTACTCTCTTCCGTGTCATTCGAGTCAATGGTTTGGCTAGTAAGGAAAAACCTACAATCCACTGCTGAACTACCCCAACACTCCGAGAAACATTCTGATTTCTCTTTGTGTCTGTGGTAATTGCATTTGCTTGATTATTTTAATTCTCTCAGTGGTCACTTTTCTCACTCCTCTTTCTATTTAGTGACCCATGTATTTGACTCCTGTTTGGCAAAATACATTTTTTTCTGGAGACACCTTCTGTCCTCCCTCAGCCAAATGATTTAGCAATGCAATGGAATCAGTAACAGTCTTCTCATGATTTCGATGCTATAAGTAGATCATCAATATACTGCACTAAAACTGAATCTCTCTAAACACTGAATTTTTCGAAACACTTTTTCAGTATTTGAATAATATTTGAGGGACATTCTGTGTACCCTTGAGGAACTCGATTCCATGCCAGGGTACGGTCTTCAAATTTAAACAAGAAAAGATACTGGCTACCTGGATGTAAAGGAATTGAGAAAAAGGCTTGGCACAAATCTATTACAGTAAACCAGCCTGCATTCCAAGGGATCTGAGAAAGAATCACTGCTGGATTTGGCACCACAGGACAACAGGGCACTACAATGTTATTAATTTTCCTCAAATCCTGAACTATTCTCTACTTTCCACTAGGCTTTTTAAGTCCTATTATAGGCGAATTACAAGGACTACTCATTATTTCTTTTTAAATGCCCTGCTTAATCATACAGTCAATTTCTGAAGCCACTCCTGATTTTACTTCTGGGATCATTTTGTATTGTTTGGTGTTGGGGTAAACTGCACCTTCCTTCACTGTTACTTTCACTGGGTCTACATTTGCCGTTAGTCCTATCTCTTTTCCCATGAAATCCCATAATTCTGGGTTCACAGTTGTTTTAAGTTCTTCTGGTAAGTCATCTTTTGTCATCAGAGAATACATTTAATCTATTTCTGTACCTTGCTTAGTTAACATTATTTTGTATATCATATCTTCATCAGGGGTCTGGAGAGCAACACCATCCGGTGTGCAATAAATTGTGCAGTTCATTTTGCACAACAGATCTCTTCCTAGTAAATCCACTGGACTAGAATCACAGACCACAAATCTGTGCACGTCTTCAACATTTCCAATGTGAACCTCCATAGGTTCTGTAACTGGGGTTCTCATCTGTTGATTCGACACTCCAGCTACTTGGATCCCTTCTCCAGAGAGGGGTAGGTTTGGGATGTCTGCTGTTCTCACAGTAGAACGGGTAGAACCAGTATCCCGACAGAAAAGTGATATCATTGCCTTCCACTTTCCCCATCAATAAATGGACCTGACTGATCTACCGGCAAGGATGTGCCAAGTACGCATTCCTTTTCCTCCATCCTCTGGCACCGTCATTGCTCGCTTTTGCTGTCACTGTTATTCAACAAAAGATATTGTAAATCACAGAATTTTTCTTACCACTTCCTCCTTGAAATCCGGCACCCGCACTGTACTTTGGCTGATTCACAAAATTTGGCCATGGGGCAGGTGGCACCTGACACTGCTGATTAATTACCTGTTACAGCTGATTCATACGCACCCCATTCTGCAGATTTAAAGTTTGGGTTGGGCCATTATTCTGAATATTTTTACACTCGTTTTTCCAATGTCCAAGCTTTCCGCACCAATGACAAGGACATTTCTTCTTTGCATCCTCTCTATTCATTTGTCCTTTTGATTTACCACTACTCACCACATTATCACTCTGATTCTGTTCTTCCATCTGACCATCAGTATGACTATTTAATTTAAGTTCCTGTTGTTCTGTTAGTTTCACTTGTTCCCACATCATTTTCTCATTTAACTTCTTATGCCTTGCCTCAATATCATATCCACAATATTTAGCATATTTCAAAATCTCATCTATCGTTTTTCTCTGCCAGCACAACATGTACTGTTAAATCATCTGACTAATTTCTGGCATACACAAACCGATATACAAAATTACCCATATCCTTATCTCCAATGTTCTCAACTCCACTATACTGTTTGAATGCTTGTAGCAGTCATTCATAATATGCACGGACAGACTCATTCGATTCTTGGGTTGTTCTGTCTATTTTTACTCAATATGTTTCTTTAGGAGGGATTTTTCCTTTCAGGAAAGTAATCACTTGATTATATTTCTTCATCACATCATCTGAAGGTACTCCTGTTTTTGCATCTCTTGGGTACTCGTCACTTGGCCAATCAATTGTTATCTTAGATTCTGTCCATAAATCAGCAGTTACCACTATATCAAACAGACCATCCAAGTCTTTCATCAAAACCTTTGAAACCTTCACTAACCTCAACTTGTTTGTACCATTCAACTGGTTTCTCAATCAGTTTAGGGAAATCGTTTGTAAATTACAAAATATCTTGTCGACTCCATGGAACATGAACATATCCACCACCAGGTACCTCTCTCATAGGACACAATCTTTCTACCTTTCCTGGCTCTCTTAACATATATGCAGTACATGCTTCTTTCACCTGGTCTTCCTCCTTCTTCTTTGTCCACCTCGTTCGCCTCCTGTCTCCCCACTTTTGCAAAATACTCAGCAATTCCTTTACCTGTTTTTTTTTCCAGACACATTCATGTTTTACAAATCCTTGTCAGTAAACTCCACTCGATAAGGTTTCTGTAGTACTTTTGATCTCCCTATCTCAATTCCTATTACAGAGGCAAGTTCTGCAAATTTCTCATGAAATAATCTCACATTCCTAGTTATACTTCTACAGATGAATAACAAATCTTCCTCATTGTAAGTATTCAATGTTTCTATTCCCACATTTCTACCTATCATCTCTTCCAACTCTACTTTCATTTTGTAAATATACAATATTTTACGGGGTGTACTGTTTTTCTATTCCCTGTGCCCATCACTCCAAATCTTCTGGAGTTACTGCTGTTGCACTTTTAGCTCCGGAGGATACCACTGATCTACCTTCTTTTGAACTACAAGGTGTAGCTCTTTTTGGGGTTTCCATTACTGAGTCTCTTATTGGTAAATCGATCAATGAAATCACTGAATCACACTCACTAGCTTGATAATCTAATATCATAGTTTCTTTTCTGGGGTTACTTAAGGGAGCTGTCACAACTGATGGTTTAAGGCAATTTGCTTTGTCTCCATACAAGGGAACCACAGGACCTATTGTTACTGGTATTGTAAATGCTTCAGGGTTCAACTTTAATTGCCCTATCTTCTGTAATAATTCTTCTCTATTTGTATTTGATGCTTCCTTTTCCCTATCTTGAAGTACCCTATTAACTATTGGATCATGTACAATTTGGGGAATCAGGGGTGCTCCCAGTACCGGTGCACTTGGGGTGATTCTACTTGGTCCTTCTTGGTATGGTGGAGTGTTCCTAGTCAAACTATCCTCTAGCAACTTATCTTCTGATTCACCATATCCTGTTGGGTTCAAATGTTTCAATTGTTCTTTACTCTTACTCCCTGTCTGTTCCTAAGCCATTAACACTGGGCATCAACCTTCTGATACCATTGCTTTTCTCCATTGATTCATCTTTTTTTAAATTAATTTTTGTCAATAATTTTTATTGAGAGAATAAACACAAAATTATTAAACAGTACATATCAGGATAGAGATGTAAGAAATAACAATGGCATCACAGATTAATAAAATATTTTTCAGCAAATTAATACATAATAACATTGGCAAATATTATAAGAAAAAGAGATATTGTAACAGGAGAGGAATAACGAGGGTAAAGAGTTACATCAATATAATAAAAGAATGTGTTCCATAAGAAGATAACATGTTTTGTTTGTGTTTGTGATCACGTTGGCACACAATCTTGTTTCAAAAACTGTATGGTCCAGGTAATCAATTGGATGGGTAGAAATAAATTACAACTAAATGGTAGCAAGACCGGGATCATCCTGTTTGGTAGAGCAGAGGAATTCTGGGCACAAGACTGGTGGCCCCCGGAAATACGCTCATGTCCTTCCCCTAAGCTAGCAGTACATAACCAGGGAGTTAACATCGACAGTTCATTGTCCATGAAAACCCATGTTAACCAGGTTCTTGGTGTTTGCTATGGGATCATGCGTAATCTCTGCTGAATCTTCAAGTGGCTACCCATTGAAGCTAGGAAACCTTTGGTGCAGGTTCTTGTTATCAGCGGACTTGACTATGGGAACGCCTTCCTCGTGGCACTCAATGAGGATCTGCTTTCCAAACTTCAGATTCTTCAAAATACTGCAGCCAGACTCATTCTTAATCTTCCCCTAGACCCCCCTCTGCCCCAAACCTCAAAACTCTCCATTGGCTTCCGGTACAACAAAGAGGCCATTTCAAAATCTTATTTCTCACACATAGAACAAAATATGACACCGGCCCAAAATACCTAGCAAATCAAACTTCAATGGTACATGCCGGGAAGATCTTTAAAGTCCGGTACCAAATCGTACCTTGTTCAGCCTCACATTTCAACTTCTCACAATGGCAGACAATCATTTTCCTACTTGGCCCCTATGCTAGGTAATAAACTACCATTACACCTCTTGTCCATAGTTGACCACAAATGCTTTTGTAGAGAGCTGAAAACTTGACTTTTCCCTCAGTAAACTCACTTTCATTGTTCCTGTTGCTATCTGTATTGCTGTTCTGGTGAGATGTGCGCTTAACAAGAACATTGCCATTGACATATTTTGTTATATAAAAAGAAAGAGCAGAAGAAAGGAAGAAAGAGGGGGAATAGAGGAAGAAGAGATAGAGGATAAATAAGTAGAGTAAAAAATAGGTGTTATAAGAGGGATGAGTGTGAGGATAGAAATGTAGTAAAAGGTAACCATAATAAATCAGATTTAATCTTAGAGAAATAGAGCAATGAGAGATAGAGGCAATTCTGTGCTCATCACAAATCAAATTCCACCAGAGCAAAAAGGATAGTTTAGAGTTATCTTTCCAACATGTTAGTATAACTTTAAAGGCGATAGCAATAAAAAGGTCAAATAGAATGGTTTTAGAGGGGAAGGGTCGAAATCTGCAGATACGGTACCTAGAAAAATATTATGCATAGCAAATAGAACATCACAAGAAAAAATGAATAAACATTTCGACCATATAGCTTTCCAAAATTCATACACCTTGGGACAATAGTAAAGTAAATCCATTAACAAACCTTCAGAAGAAAGACAGTACCAACATAAGAGCGAAATATAATGGTAAGTTTTGTGTAGAAAGAGGGGAGTAATTACAACTCTGTTTTAAATAAAATATAGGGATTGTATAATATTCGCAGTTTTAGATAATTTAAAAATCTTTTGCCACATTCAGTCCCATTGAGAAACAGTAAGTATGTCTTGTTCCCAAAGTAATTTGATAGGAGATTTACTCTGACTACTGATAGGGGAGGCTAACGTTTTGTATATAAAAGAAGTACTGGGAATGGGGGGTTAAGGGGAACTTGAAATAACGGTGTAATAGGAATAAATGAAGTAGGAGTAGGATTGGAGGTAACATTTTGTATAAAGGTTGGAAGAACAGGGGATAGTGTATTATATTGATGAATACAAGAGCCAGAAAGGTTACATTTCTCTTGTAATTGATGAAAAGGTATAATCGAATTATTGACAATCAACTGATGTACATAAGAAATGCCCTTTTCCTGCCAGTGCTTGTAGTAAAAAGATTTGTGGCAAAATTGAATGTTTTTTAAACCATTTAGAAGAGGATAGGAAGAATTGATAAGAGTCAAAACCTTGGGAAAAAGGGGATGTAGTAGATGGTGAGAATATTTTAAGATGGGGTATTTTGAAATGAAAGTACAATTGGTCATAAACACAATATCCTGAAAAGAAAAATTACTTAACACTGAGCGTTCAACAGCAACCCATGTTTGCATAGAGGATTCTTGACAACACCATGTTCCTAAATATTACATTTGTTTGGGGCACCAAGTGAAGTTGGTTGAATCAAACATGTAGCAATCACATGATGAATTTAAAGGTAACATTTCAGTTTTGAAAAAATTGAGTTTATAACCAGAAACTGTTGAAAAGAAATCAATTTCTTGTAGAAAATGGGGAAGGGAGTTGCAGGGATTGGACATGTAAATAGGGATATCTTCTGCATAAGCAGAAAGTTTAATTTCATAAGAGTTAAGGTTAAAACCTGTAATATCAGGGTTATGTCTGATACGTTCAAGAAAGGGTTCTAAACAGAGAAAAAAAAGTAATGGGGAAAGAGGGCAACCTTGACGGGTGCCTCTTTGTAACTGAAAATATGGAGAAAAATGACCATTGGCAAACGCACAAGCATGCAGGGCAGTATAGAATAATTTGATATAGGACATAAACTTTTGCCCAAAACCAAACCAGTTAAGGGTATAAAGCATATATTGCCAATTAATAAGGTCAAAAGCTTTTCCAGCATCAAGTGAGAGGGCAGCTAAAGGGAAAGAATACTTTTTTTCAAGGGTAAGAATATTTGAAAACATTCTAGCATTATCAGAGGCAAGTCGGCCTTTAATAAAGCCAACTTGATCTGGTTTAATGAGATGTGGGATAATGTTCTGTAGGCGGGAAGCGAAAATCTTTGAAAAATTTTACATTCATAACTAATCAGTGAGATGGATCAAAAATGTTTACAGAAAGAAGAGTCTTTGTCTGGTTTGGGGACAACAACAACCAGGGCTTCTAAAAAAGAACTGCATGCTTTGGAATTTGAGAGGAATGAATTAAAAAGATCCAATAGTTTTGGGGCAAAAATTGTTGAAAAAGTTGAGAGTAGTTCAACAAAGAACCCATTAGGTCCCGGGGCTTTGGCCTTTTTTTTAAGATTTAAGAGCATTGATTATCTCCTGAAGTAAGATATCATTTTCAAGAGGTAAAAAAGTATCAGAAAGGGAGGGAGGTTTAGGAAGACCTTGGAAAAAAGTCTCAAAATATTTTTCAGATGGCGTTTTATTTTCCGTATATAAATGTTCATTGTATGCTTGAAATGTATCTACAATGTCTGAATCGGAGGTAAGAAGTTTGTTGGTTACTTCTGAATGTATAGGTCCAATATTTTTACATTAAGATTCGATTTTCAAATAGTTGGCTAGCATTTTACCTGCCTTATTTTGCCCTCCATGATATTTCAATGTAATCTTAAGGAGAATGTTACAAGCATCAACAGTGGCTATTGTATTCTAGTTAGATTTGACTTTAATCATTTCATGCAGAGTGGAGGAGGATTTAGAGGAAAAGTAAGTGTGTTCAAGGGTTTTAATCTTTTGAAGAATTTCATGGTAGTTCACATTGAGTAATTTCTTTTTCCTTGCGGAATAGGAAATGGTAAAGCCTCTAAATGAGACTTTAGAAGCGTCCCCGTTGTTATGAACTGAAGTGTCCGAAGACTTGTTAATTTGAAAAAATCATTAATAAATGAGGTCGCTTCTGAAAGGAAGATTTGGTCTGAAAGTAGGTTGTTCAAACGCCAACAGCCTTGTTTGCAAGTGTTTAGGGAAAAATCAAAAGAGGCAGACACAGGGGCATGGTCAGAAATAAAAATAGAACCAATGTCGGCGGAATGGATACAAGGGAGCAATGACTGAGAAACCAAAATATATTCAATACGGGACATAGTATGGTAAACAGGTGAAAAGAAAGTAAATTCGCAGACATCTGGATTACATGGTTTCCATACAACAAACAAAGGATGAGAAGCGATGGCAGAGTGAAATGATTTGTGGGTCTTATCAGGTTTAAATTTGCATTTGGATTTTCTACCAGAGAAAGGATCTAACCAATTATTAAAATCACCTCCAACGATTATATTGGGGTTAGAAATAGAGGATAATTTCAATTTATAACATTGCCAAAATTGTGGGTCAGGTTTGACAGGGCCATGAATGTTGAAGAATGTAACTTGTTTTTTACAAATAATAGCATCAACCAAAGCCCATCGTCCATTGGAGTCACATTCAGTTGATAATATTTGTACATTAATTGATTTATGAAATAAAATGGCAATACCACCATAGCGGTCAACAGCAGGGGAGAAAACAATTTAGTTAACCCATTGAAGTTTAAGCTTAAGAGATTCCACATCATTACAATACGTCTCCTGTAGAAAGGCAACATGAGTGTTAAGTTTGGATAAATGAGACAATACCTTTTGACGTTTGACAGGGTGACCTAGACCACGTACATTCTACAAGACAACGTTAAACATGGTGAGGAGTGAGGGGGAACATATGGAAACAGGAACCGTAAGCTGCAGGACCAATAAAAAAGAAAGAGAAACAATATTTATCAAAAGTTAAACAATGCAAGCAAAAAATATTGAAAATGGAAAAAATAGAAGTCAAGATAAACACTCATAAAGGTAGAAAAAATAACCCAAATACAAAAAGAGAGGTGAAGAGAGAGGGCGGAGAAGGAGGGAAAGATAAAGAAACTGGATAAGTAAACAGATCAAGGAAAATAATCCAGATCTGACGAGAGATAAGTAACAGGTATAAGAGGAGCATGGTGACGCTGAAAACAAGACCAGCGGTAGGAATGAGTAGGTAATGAATAGCCTCTTATAAAGTAAAGAAATAAACAAAAAATAGAAAATAAATAATAGCGAAAGAGAGCAAAGAAATAAGGATAATTTAATGAATATTTGGCATAAAAAAGGATAAAGGGTAAATGAGCCTGAGAGGAATAGAAAAAAGAAGAGAGTGATTAATAGAGAAACATGATTAATATAAATTTAGAAGAACAATATCAACCAATTAATTAAGAAGAAAAAGTTAAGCGTTAGTTTCCATGTTGCGAGAAGAAAGACTGTTCAGAAAGAGTCTCAGCTTCTCAGGATCGTCGAAAGAGCGTGACCTTCCTTAATGAGTAATTTTGCAGAGGCAAGCATGAAGAATGCCCTACTGAATGTTGAAATGTCTCATATGGGGGCCCTTACTGGTTGTTTGCTGACGCTGGGAGCCGATTTTAAGATTTTACCCTCGCCTGCTTCTGCACAACCCACACCTTGCCGGACCCGCTTCGCGGGTCCCGCTGCGCCCTCCTGGTTCTTGGACTTTCTGGGGCTGTGAAGACCGAGTGATTGCAACCGTCTTGAGGCACCGGCAGGGCTGCGAGCAGTACTGCAGGGACTCAATATCCCAAGAGTCCCTGCCTGTCACACCTGTGGCTGCTCTCCCTGCCGGCAACGCCCCCGCCCCTTCTTAAACTGTGCTGGAGGTAGTGTGCTCTGGGAACCCTTACTGGTTGTTTGCTGACGCTGGGAGCCGATTTTAAGATTTTACCCTCGCCTGCTTCTGCACAACCCACACCTTGCCGGACCCGCTTCGCGGGTCCCGCTGCGCCCTCCTGGTTCTTGGACTTTCTGGGGCTGTGAAGACCGAGTGATTGCAACCGTCTTGAGGCACCGGCAGGGCTGCGAGCAGTACTGCAGGGACTCAATATCCCAAGAGTCCCTGCCTGTCACACCTGTGGCTGCTCTCCCTGCCGGCAACGCCCCCGCCCCTTCTTAAACTGTGCTGGAGGTAGTGTGCTCTGGGAACCCTTACTGGTTGTTTGCTGACGCTGGGAGCCGATTTTAAGATTTTACCCTCGCCTGCTTCTGCACAACCCACACCTTGCCGGACCCGCTTCGCGGGTCCCGCTGCGCCCTCCTGGTTCTTGGACTTTCTGGGGCTGTGAAGACCGAGTGATTGCAACCGTCTTGAGGCACCGGCAGGGCTGCGAGCAGTACTGCAGGGACTCAATATCCCAAGAGTCCCTGCCTGTCACACCTGTGGCTGCTCTCCCTGCCGGCAACGCCCCCGCCCCTAGCTCTATATAAGAGTTAGTGGATCCCGCTGCGCGGTAGCGCGCGGTAGCGCCCGGGGCTAAGCCCGGGCAAAGGGCGGGCCCTCTGTGGCCCTCCGAGACCCGTAGAACCTGGTCTGGGCCATATCTCCAGGTTATTATTATTGATTGTTTGGTAATTGTTATAAATAAGGGTGTCTTTCATTACTTCTCATAGGGCTGTCCTTTGGGTCCAGGGATGTGCACTCGTGAAACCCGAAGTAAGGCTGCTGCTAACGCCGCCAAACTGACGGGAACCCTGGATAATTTTATTGTGCGCACTAACTCGTTAATAGATGAGGGAATTGCCCTCATGGAACGAAGAGTGTCCAGGGATCTCGAGGTTGCTAGGAGATCATCGTTAGGCCCTTTAGCCCATGCACCCTCACCAAACAGTTCCCAATGCATTCGCCTCCTAGACCCTTCACAATCCATTTCTGAAAACCAACCGGGTTCTACCAGTCATACTGCATCTGAGGACCATACTCCCTTACTAACCCCCCAAGTTGCCTCTTTGACTTCATTAATAGTACATCCAAATAATCCAAATGAACCTGATGCTCTACTCGCACTTAAAGGTCTTAGGGAAGGTGCTATACCCAAATCCTCGCATTGTTCGAAACAGAATAACACTGTTTTAATACCCGTATTGGTTGAGGGGGGAACCCCTAGAGATCCAAACGGTTTGTCTGGTGGGTTGGAGGTAGAAAACGATACTGTGGGCTTCGTATTAACCAGCGAAGACAAAACTGCGGAGCATCGTGCTTCTCACCCCCTACCATTGGGTATTCCCGATGACACAGCCTCAACCCAAAGTTTGGAAAACTTCCTTGAGGATTGTTCTCAGGTGGAGCAACCTGATGGGGAGGAAAACGAGAGAGGTATTTTTATGAGCTCCATAGCTACACTGATGGCTTCCCTTCTGGCCCCTTTGGAAACTAGATTAAAGGCCATAGAAGATAATCTGAAAGCCTTGAATCTAGAATTAAAAGGTAAACCAATTCCATTTCCAGTAAAGACCACTGGAGGGCAAGTTTTAGTTGGTGATATACCTTCCTTGCCCTCCTTACCAGCTGTAGGGAATGTCCCGGCCCCACTTGTGCGTCCTGCTAAAATCCTCCCTGCCAAGACTGTTAACAATAGCTCCAACATCCTTCCCTCTAAGTCAACCAGCTTGCCTTTAATAGGGAAGGTTGCCTCAACTACTGCCCCTAAAACTCCCAATACAACTGATCCTAAACCACCCCCAGCCCCTCCTGTAGGTACTAAATCCTCCAATACAATTGACTCTAAACCACCCTCAGCCCCTCCTGTAGGTATTAAATCACGACGGAATATCAACCTACCCCCTGATGCTCACCCCTATGTAATTGTCTTAACAGGAGTTACCGAGCTACCCCCCTCTTCATCTGAACCATTTTGGGCTCTTAAGAATAAAGTATGCTACTGGCTTGACAGAAATTATCCTTTACCGCCAAATACTCGCAGTGACATGCTTATGTTAGAAAGAGCACCTTGGGTGGGCCAGAAGACCAAAAACATTCAGGGGGATTGTATAGTTGTGACATTTGGGGACCCGCGCACAGTAGAATTCATATGTGCCGGATCCCCATGTGACACTAACTCGCCTATTCAGGTTAAATCGCTCTCTTACTTTTATATGTCTCATGATCAACGTAGCAATAGATGGAGTTGGTTAAGAGCTCCGAACAATTCAAGATGGGGATCGAGAGAATCTTTCCGTGATCATAAAGCTAACTTCTGGGATGGAGGGGAAGATAGAGGATGGAGTACCGTACGAAGGAGAACAGGCAGATACCCTCAGGGGGCTAGCCAGTTTCAGGGAGATTGGTCGGGCCAGCAACATTACCCCCCCCCTCTTCCTTGTTTCAATCATTTTAGCAGCTTAGAGGGAGTAGATTGACTTCCAACCCACACCTTAGGTGATAGGGTCCTAATACAGACTGGTGGAGAAAATAGAGAAGATTCTTTGATCGATATGCCCATTAGAGCGATTGAATCTGAGTGCAGTCCCCTGTCCTCAACTCCGGTAATAGTCACTGACTCTCGGTCCATCCACATTCTCTCTTGGAATATAGCGGGACTAAGGAAAAACCTTGAAATCCCAGAATGGAATGACTTTGTTGATAAGTTCCACATTTGTATGTTCCAGGAAACATGGTGCATGACTCCCCAATATAAAAATGGGTATTCTTCTTACTTTGTGCCAGCGGTCTCTATAGGCAAAGGGCGCCCCTCTGGCGGCCTGCTTATTTGGGTGAAAGTGATTTTGAATTATTCTGTTATGTTACATAATACACTGTCAAGCGATATCCTGCATATTTCTCTGAAAAGTCCCAATGGGAGCTGTGTTCATCTGTTTTGTGTATATGCTAGAGGGACACCGGGTGGTTCTATTTCCCCAACGATTGAGCTTTTAGATGTTAAATTGTCCGAGCTTCCACCTAAGTCTAGAATCTTGCTGGGGGGAGATTTTAATTGTACATTTGAACCTTTGGATGAGGAGGATGTCATGGGTTCAAATACCGAAGACGTGAGTCAGGCTATTCCACTGTTAACGTTGGTGCCTATCAAAAAGTGGACAGCAAGAGCATTACAGTTGAATGCATTAGCTCTGGACCATAACTTACGGGCATTAAATGGTCGGACAATTTCTGATCGTGAAGGAGCAATGACCTTCAATAGAATTAACTGCCCTTCACGTATTGATTATATCTTCCTAGATGTACCTTCTTGGGCTAGTCTAAAAGATATGGAAGTTAAACAGTCCTCTGACAGTGACCACAACCCACTTTGTATGGAAATTGACTGGGGCATTGGGATTAACAACAAAGGTGGCCCCGAGATGATCACAAAGGATGTTCAACCATCCAATTGCAATCGGAAACTGAGGTGGGAGGTGGTTAAGCTTGAAGAGGGGAAAATCGATAAAATTAGGGAATTGGTCCGAATAGAAACTTTCAACCTTGTCGAAATGGTAAGAAGTAATACTCCCCCTATGGGCCAAAAACTTCTGGACCAATACCAAACTTTCATTGACAAAGTAGGAGCAAATTTTGTTAAAACATCGCAAAGGAAACCCGCAGTGACCAACGGATTGTCTAAAGAGAATCCGTGGTTTACAGCAGAATGCAAAGCCAAGAGGAAAGCTATTGGCACAGCAATAAAATTAAAGGATCCACTGTTAGTTAGATTAGCAAGGAAAGAATACCGTGGTGCCATTGCCTTGGCAAAAAAAAATTGGGAGGAAGAGCACTGGCAGAAGCTTAAAACTGCTGCCAGTGGTAAAAATTCCATTATATTTTGGAAATTGATTAACAAGTTAGACAGGAGGGCTGGTAGCCCAATTGTAAATCATATTACTGATCAGCAATGGTATGCCCATTTTTTAAAACTATACTGTAATCCTGTTATTCAGGCTCCCATCCCGTCTTTGTTGGAGTTTAGTAAAATTGCATCTGGTTCGGAAATGTTGACTAACGGATTACCTTTCTCCGAGTTAGAAGTTAAAGCGGCGATTTTAAAGATGTATCCAGGGAAAGCAGCTGGCCCAGACGGCCTGCCGGGAGATCTTATACTACATGACCCCCCACTCTGGGCTAACTATATAGCTACTTTATTGGCTCTTATCCAGCTAGGCCACCCAATCCCTGCATCATGGAAAGGTGCGGAGGTGATTACAATCTTTAAAAAAGGAGATAGAGAGGACCCGGCTAACTACAGACCCATTAGTCTGATTGACACTATCCAGAAGGTAGTTGGTAGGGTCATCATAAACCGAGTAGAGACCTGGTTAATGGATAATGACATCCTCACGCATTTTCAGGCTGGTTTTAGGCGGAATGTTGGTGCTATGGACCAAGTCTTCCGGTTTTGTGCCGTATACTGGAAGTCAGTATCAATCACCAAGGGTTGCCTGTACTTGGCTTTCATTGATCTAAAAACGGCATTCGATGTTATCCCTCGGGCTAAGTTATGGGAAATTCTTGAAGCTATGGGGTTTCCATGCCCTCTACTCCAATTAGTTATTAAAATGCATGAGAACACCTATGCAAGAATACGTTGGGGAAAGCAGGGCCAACTGACAGAGAGGGTTCCAGTCAGCAGGGGGGTACGGCAGGGATGTGTGATGGCGCCAACACTATTCTCCCTCTTTATAAATGGGGTGGTGGACCATTTGAGGGAGGTTCCGGCAGATGCCCCCATTCTTGCCGGGGAGAAAACCCCGACCCTCCTCTTTGCTGACGACACCCTCTTGATGTCTAAAACCCCCAAAGGTTTACAAACGCTTCTTGACCGTTTCTCTTTATTTTGTGAGGACCGTGGGTTAACTGTCAACACTTTGAAGACTAAATTAATGGTCTTAACCCGCAATAGTAAGTTGAGAAAGGTACATGTTACCCTGTGTGGTTCACCCTTGGAGGTTGTGAGTGAGTTTGACTACCTGGGGGTGAGACTGTCTAACCGTATGACTTGGGACTCCCATATTTCTAAGATGGTACTGAATTTAAAAAGGGTGTCCGGTGCAATAACAAAAAATCAACGACTTTCCATAAGCCGTCCGGTAGCCCCGGCCCTAATAGTCTACGAAGGGAAGGCTTTATCTTCGGCAGTTTATGGCGCCGAACTTTGGGGGGCAGAAAACACTAGGCCACTGGTAATTGCTGAAAATAAGTTTATCAGAGATTTAGTGTCACTCCCGATCTCCTCACCCTTGTTACCCCTATTTTTTGACATGGGTAAAAAGTCAATTGCGGACAAAGTTCGGCTTCGGCCTTTGTTATTTTGGGTCCGCCTTAGAAGAACCGAGGAATTAAGGGGGTACGCTCGAGTGTTGGATGAGCTAATTACTCTCAATGTTTCCAAACAAATAAAATGGCTTAACAACCTCAAAAAACTAGTAGTGTCAGTAGGACTGGGGGAGTTTTGGGCGTCACAGGATCCACCCCCAAAAGAAAGTGTAAAAAAATTGTACTGGGATTGGGTTGAGTCCAAAATTAATAACAGTTCAAACTTGGGAACGCTAACAACGAACTTTCTTGCTCATAAACCACACATGAAGCTAGAACCGTTCCTAGATTTCATCCAAATAGCCAGCCATAGAACATTATATTTGAAATTAAGGTATGGCACCCTGCCCCTTAATGGTTTTGTGGGAAAATGGAATTCTAAGGGGGGAACTGAATTAAAATGTCCAGGGTGCCAATGTCCTGAGGAAACCCTTCCCCATTTCCTATTTGCTTGCCCAACGTATAAAGTTGTTAGAACTAAATGGCTGAAACCTGTATGTAGGGAGTTGGGGGTTAAAGATTGTATGTCAGCCTTACGTATTATTACAACCAACACGGTTTCTTTGTACATTGTTTGTGGGGTGGCCAAATATTTGGGGGGTGCGTGGATATTACGCTCTAGATTGGTGAACAATGTGTAAATTTCGGGAAAGGGGAAGTTAATTTCTTAAAATAATTTCTGTTTTTTCCTGTTTTATGAGATGTAATTGCAGTACTATGGATCATTTGTTTTATATGTTTGTACGTTTGTACTTTTATGATGTATGTTCATCGAATAAAGTATTACAATCATATGGGGGCCAAGAGCCAGGAATTCTTTACGACGAGCAATCGTTGCATTGGAGACATCCTGTGAAATGAAGCTATTATGTCCCGACCAGGTGAGACGTTGTTTGAGTTTAACAGCCTTCAGAACATGCATAAGTTCAGAAAATTCCATGAAGAGCATTATAATACCACGAGGTTTATTTGATGCGCACGTTGTATGTTGAGTGGTGAGGAGATTAAAGTTCTAAGAGAATGGTAGAAACTTCAAGAAGGATAACATATCAGGACCTTCAATGTTTTCCGGAAAACAATAAAGGCGAAGGTTGTTCCTCTGGTTTTTGATGAAATATCTTGAAGTTCTCCAACTCGGTGTTCAAGCTCCAAAACCCTTCCCTCCATGATGATCCAGCGGTTTTCAATTTACAGTAACTTAGCATTAGTAGCGGACATAAAAGGCTGAAGACAGCGTACTTCCTCAAAAATAGAGTCAAGAACAGGATTTTGCGAGGAAAGAATGGGAGCTGAAGATGATGGTTTGAAAGAGGTGTGAGGGTCACTAGCCATCTTGAATTGTTGAAGCGAGCAGTTTGTAGTAATAAGATACGGGAAAATTCGGCCCATACATCAAAAGGGAAGAGGGCAGGAACTGAGACCTCAGTGTGTATAGGAGACGCCACCACAGAGAATTAAGAAATGTCTGCAAAAAGTGTAATGAAATTCACCATCCAGGATATAGAGATGAAAATGCACATTCAGCGTGCCACATTGAGGTTGAAGCACTATGCAATATGTGTAAAATCCTCATTCAAGTAGCAAGCAGGATTAATTAATTGAAGAGGAGGCCTCAATATAAATTGCGGTTTACATGAACAGAGATTATGAAAATAATGAGAGTTTAACATGAAGAAAGTGAGCACTGATACGTTAACAGGTCTAGAAGTGAAGCTCTCACATAGAACACTGAGGCATTCCCCACCTTCTTGTTACTGCTATGTGTACCTTGAAAGCTGGGCACATGTAAAACACTGGTTACTCATTTGTAGAGTTAAGTCATTATCGCAATGATGTTCTCACATGGAATGCCTCTTCTGTAAAATATTAAAAAAGTACATCACCAACTGTTTTCCTCCATATAATGTCAAAGCGGCACACTGCCTTCTCACATTCAATCTAATTACTCAAGCCATCAAGAGACTAGAGCAGTCAGAACTCAGGCTCTTAGACTTGTAACATTCTGCCACAGCAACTTATATATCTAGGAAAATTCCAAAACATAGATTATTTCTTGCCTCCTACTCCACTTCAATATGCTGCATCTCCTCATTGTAATATGCATATTGGCTGTTCAAGCCCACCTGGCAGCCACTGAAAAATTAAGCATGAGTGCCACGACTCAAAATGGCGGTCACTAGCGGTAAAACTGAGGAGAAATCACCACTGCGGCTCCCGAGGTCCAAACAACCAGAAAATGAGCAACGAAGTGGCATAACAACTCACTGCCGCTTCATCCGTGTCGGGCCGCTGCTGGAATCAGGAAAGGCTGCACCGGAGAGGCACGATGTTAAGAGAAAGCTCTGCGCTTGCTCGGAGCTTATGGGAAGTCCACCATGTTGTTGCAGCGTTCAAGCTACACCCCCCTCCATTGCTTCATCTGACCTGCATGTGTCTCTCGCAAGTACCTAGGAAAATGACCCATATATCTTCCACTCCAATTTTTCTCCCGTTCATACGACTCAGTCTTCCATTCTTCTAATGCCTCATACTGAGTTAGCCTTGGCCTTGGTTCTAAATCATTCATCCGCAACCTCAAATTCTGCAAAATTGTTCCATTAAAGGTACCATGTTCAGGAAAAGCTAAAGCAGCATCATCATTCGTGTATTCAATCCAATTCTTCATCCATACACATGTATCATATCCTCTCTCCATCATCATAAATAAAGCAGGCATTTTAGGTGGCGAATAGGAATCCCTTCTCTAGTCAATTCAGGTGTATCTTTCTTAAAGAAATTCTTAATTTTCTTTATACATGATTTTATTCTATTTTCTCCATACGTACTAGATACTCAATACATGTTTGATAATCTGTAAAACTTCTAGCTTTTCTGTCCGAATCTTTTTCTCCAAAAGACAAATGAAAATCAAGCCTACAAATTTTCATCTACCAATCCAAAATCGGCTTTCATTCAACTATCCAATTGGATTGCGGCTCACGTTTGTGATCTGTCCAATGCCAGTGCAGCCTTTCTGATGTCGTCAGTTCTGCTCCTTACTACGTACCCCTCCTTTACAATTCACGTTTGTCACACGCCCGCTGTTTCTACTTATCCCAGCGCGGCACTCTGTGATGTCAGTGCATCTTCAGGGACTGATCCTCCTTTCACCAGGTAATACGAGAACGTATTTCTTTTTCTCTTCCTTTAACTAAACTCCATTAGTAACAACGTTAAAACAGTTGCTACTCTGCCTGTTCCTCTAAACAAAGGGTACATTCCGATTTATTCCGTAGACTCGAAATTGCTCCTCTAACACTGCGAGTAAAACCTTCCATTTACCCTTCATTCAAGCTTGAGAGAACCTGTTACTCCTTCCGTGTTACCCTTTCTAGGTGATATAAGACCAAAGTTTCACCAGTGAACCCCTTTGCTTTCACTCACACTCAACTTTTATACGAAATAATCCCTAATTTATCACTGTCAGCCCTGCGTAGCTTCTCAAAGCTATTCCAACAAACGAGTAACCTCACTGCAGTGTGGCTTCTATCACCACCCGCTATCCATTCACCCGGGAATTTTTCCAGACGACATAAAACAAGACACTAACTCTTTTTGTTAAACATAAATCAATAATCAAAATCAATACTTATCACCAAACTAGTCAATAATAACCATAGCTCTGCTACCAGGAAACTGATCCAGCGGCTTTCCAGCAACAGGTACTCTAATACCATATACTTACCTGGGCCCATAAACACACATTCACAAGACCTGATTAAAAAAAAACAGTGGGGTCAATTGTTTATAATTCTCTATCATTTCAAGACTAGTCACTTCTTGTTCTCAACTAATCTTTCACTGATAAAAAAGTTCTTTCCTCTGGTCAATGGACCATTAATTGAACTAGTTGATGGTGAAATGACATTAAAACAATCTTTTTACATTTGATGAAATGACCACAAACGCGGGATATATTTGAAATCTTTATCTACATTAATTTCATGTGACTCACTTACAAAGTACAGTACAGTCTCCGTCACTCATAGGAAGGAAGTTTCAATTAATCAATCATCACAACACATGCACTTTTATATCTAGCAAGTACTTATGCTCAGAAAGGAGAGGATAGAGAGAAAAGCACATCTGCACAGACACGAAAATATAGTTACCAAGGATGGTGTGAAAACCAGCACTCTGGCAAAGAGCTGGGAAGGGTTCCCCGGGAAAGATCAGGCGACAAAGGCTTCAGAACAGGAATCAGGACAGAATAGATGACCTCACTACCACCGACGCTGGCGTGGCACCGGTCTGACACTCTCTTCCTCCTCGAGATTCTTCCGCGATCTTCTTCTTTTTTTTGTTTTAAAATTTTTTTTATTGATAACACAAGCAAGAGACAGTTAGTAGAAAAGGAAAAAAGAAAAAGAAAAGAAATATACAAACAAGAATACATTTGATCAGTAAATACTGCATCTCGAACATCTAAGTAATAAGTGCAGAGAGTAATACATAATAAAAAAAGAAAAAAACATCAAGTAACCAGAGCAAATTCATATGTCAGCTAAAAGACAAATAATAAGGGATCGACGTAGGCAAACCCCCAATCAGATCAATTCATATCAGAACAGGAAAAAAGACATCCCCAGATTCTGTCTATTTTCTTGAGTGCTTTATAGCCCCTTTTCCTACCTTAAGATAATTCCATATCATATATCTCCTTCACCAGAAACCACCATTCGTTCACATGAGGTGGTTGGTCCGATATCCATGCCCTCGCAATAACCAGTCTTGCACATCAACAAAATAAAAACAACATCCCAAAATGGGGAAATTGTAGGTTGCATACCAAGAAGAATCATTTCGGGTAGTAATGATGTGTTAATTAACAGTTTCTGTTTCAGAATGTTTTCTAAGCTATCCCAAAATGAAAACAAAGCCGGGCATGAAACAATAATATGTTCTAAATCGGCAGCCTGTAGTTGACACTTTGGGCATTTCATGCGATCATTGAAAACGTTATTAGGAGACCACTTACAGAAATGTTGCGGGGTGTAATAAAGCTGGCATACGGTCTTATAGGCTTGGAGTTTTAAACTGGATGAGTGAACTAGAGTATCAATATTGTTTAGAAATGAGAAAATAATGTTCCAAGAGATACCGGTCGTAAATTTTAAGGTCCATTTCTGAGCCAGTTTAGGGCAATCATCTATCTTATATTGATTGAAGCATTCAAACCCTAGGCTGGTCGTAGCTTTGTTCTTCCCCCCTCCTCCATACATACAAATCCAAAAATCTGAATCTGAGATCTCTTTAAGCTTTAGTTTCCCAATGAGGAAATCTCGGATTTGTATGTATTTAAAGTATGCATGCGCCGGTAGTTTATATAGTAGCCTAAGTGTTTCAAACTCTAACAAGCCTGACGAACCGTATGACTCATTGCCCAATTTCGTTATGCCTAGGTTGGCCCAAATCCTGCACCCTAAAACGCTAGAAATACCTGGTAAACCCGGATTATTCCAAAGTGTTAAATTAGGGTGAAAGATTGACGTTTTGTTCAGCACCAGTATTATATTCCATATATATATTATGTCTTTGGCGGTCTTAAACCTGACTCTTTCAAAATAGTTTGGGTCAATGGTTCTAGCAAGGAATTGTAAGGAATCGGTACCAAGCATAAATTGGTGAAAATAATAAGGATTATTGGAATTAAAGAGACTCTGTAGACGCCCCAAAAAGGATGCTAAAAAATAAGTTCTAAAATCTGGGAAATTAAGACCGCCCTTACTGAACAGTAACTTTAAAGTAGAGTGATCTGCGTTTTTTTTTAAAACCCCATATAAAACTGCCTAGAATGCCATCAAGTTTTCTGAAGAATAATTTGGTAATTTTCAAAGGGATACACCTAAATAAATACAAAAACTTTGGCAGAATGTTCATTTTAATGAGGTTTATTCGCCCAATGAGGTTTAGGAGAACCTTATGCCATTTTTTAAGAAGAACACTAGTGTCCTTTAATAAAGCATCATAATTCAGAGTCATAATACCCCTAATGTTGGATGTAATTTGAATACCTAAATATGTAGCTGTGTGGCATATGCCAGCGACTGGGATCTGTGGTTTATGATTAACTATGACTTGTGTCTTATTTAGGTTTAATTTGTAGCCCGAGACTGCACCAAAAGCGTCAGCTTCTTTAATGATTCCGACCATGGCTTCTGTGACATCTGTTGTGTATATCGCCAAGTCGTCAGCATATGCTGTAATTTTAAGTGAGTTGGTACCAAAGTTAAATGATTTTATACGTTCCTGGGATTGTATAGCATTAATAAAGGGCTCCATAACAAGAGCAAATAAAAGAGGTGATAACGGGCACCCTTGATGCGTCCCTCTTAAAATTGGAAACCTAGAAGACAGCAAATTATCATACCCTATTATAGCATTTGGACAGTCATAAAGTGCTTGTATTCTCATTAGGAAATGTTTTTTTAAAACAATTTCCTTAAGAGTAGCCCAGAGATATTCCCACCCCACTCGGTCAAATGCTTTTTCAGCATCGAGTAGTACCATGCCGAGTGGGGAGGAGTTAGTTGCAGCAACATCGAACGCAGTAATGGCCATATTAACGTGCAAGGTTGTATCTCTGCCTACCGCAAAGCCGTGTTGGTGTTGGCTAACTAATTTTGGCATAAGAGGAGATAATCTTGTAGCAATAAATTTAGCGTAATTAATCAGAGAAATGGGCCTGTAAGACCCACACTCTGAAGGTGCTTTATTCTTTTTTAAGAAAAAAATTATTTTAGCGGTACTCCAAGAAATCGGAGCTCTACTAGTTATCCCTATATGATTTATACCTGAGCAAAGTAAAGGGAGAAGCTCCTCACTACAACTTTTATATATTTCAATCAGGAGTGTATCGTACCCAGCGGCTTTCCCGGAGGGAAGGGAAAAGATGGCTAATTTTAATTCAGCAAGGCTAAAATCTTTTTCCAATTCTTCCATCGCTTCTGCATCTGCTTCTAATAACCAATTATTTCTGATGTACCTTTGAACAGATTCAATCGGAGGAAGATTCTCAGGAGTATAGAGTTTAGTATAGTATTTAACAAATTGTTGTAGAATCTGCTCGGGTAGAGTATAATTAATTCCATCGGCCCCTCTTATGCTCTTAATTAAAGAGGTAGCTCTATTCTCTGCAATCTTATAGGCGAGAATTTTGCCGATTCTGTCAGCGCACTCATATTGTGATAGTTTGTACTTGTGTAACTTGGTACTAAAATTAGTTTAAGTTCCAGCCTTGCTTTATTCAAATTAGTAGTTAACCCTGCACCCTCCTGTCTAGTAACTTCAGCCAAATGTTCTTCTAAAGCCCTGATATTAGATGTAATGCCCCGTATCTCCTCTTTTCGATTAGCATTCTGCTGAATAATGAATTGCTGGGCAAAACCTCCAATACTTGCTTTACAAGCATCCCATACGGAAATAAGTAGGGCCGAGTCAATATTAAACTCCAAAAATTCTTTTATATGTTCCTTCAACTGATTGATGAATAGGGAGTTGGATATCAAATGTCTTGGAAATGAAAATAACCTGGGTTCCTGTTTTTTAGATACAATATTAAAACCGAACAGAATGGGGTTGTGGTCTGAAGTTACTTTAGGAAAGATCTCCATTTTACTACCTTCAAGTATATTATCCGTGGTCCAAGCCATATCAATGCGGGAGCACATTTTATGTGGTATTAAGTATATCCTGCCAGTGTAGGGTGGAGATTTCTCCAAACATCTTTTAAATTATGTATGCGTGCAAGTTCTAAAATGGCGGCCCTTGTTTTGCGCATACGTTGTGAGGGGATGCCCTTCGTAGTATCTTTTATATAATTAATCACACAATTGAAATCACTCATTAATATTAGCTCCCCCTCCCAATCTAGTAATTCAATATTAAGTCGGTCAAAAACTGCCGCATCGTCATCATTTGATCCGTACACTGCACATAAGATATATTTGCGGTTTGATAACATTAATTGTGCAATTGCCCACCTACCGGCTTTGTCAGAAGCAGCTCCAAGAACTTCTACCTTAAATAATTTTTTCTTGAGTATAGCCACTCCCCGGATTGATGCATTTAATCGTGTACATATTATTAACTCAAATCCCCCTTGTTCTAACATTTTTCTATCTTGAAAACGAATATGGGTTTCATTTAGAAGTGCAAAATGAGGGTTGTACATTTTAAGTTCCTCGAAAACAAGTTGTCTTTTACTTTTATTGTTGAGACCTGAAACATTCCAGGCTAGGGCAATTAACTTGATGCATATCTTAATTCAAATATGTTCTGAATGACTGTTTTAATCATAAAAAAATAGAAAATTTCATACTCAATCTGTACCTTATGTCTTTTCTGCTTGTGTCACTTTTTCCCCCTCCCCCTGAAAACGCCCCTCCCCTCCAAGCTTCATCCCCTAGCCCTATCCTCCAACCCCTAAACCCCCCTACCCCCAGAGTACCTACCAGGAAGCCTCCCCCTAGCAACGGCTGCCGATGAATGGGCAGCCTACCAGCAAGGTCTCCACAAGGACCCCCCTCCCTCCATATTAAACTCATAAAAGGTGCCCTAGTGATCCCAAAAAAAAATGTAAGAGAGCAGAAGGGAAAAAAAAATCTTTTTATAGTAAGGTTGTGACCATCAAGCATTTAACATCTAGTTGTCCGATGCCATCTTAGAAAGCAGTTGCTCGGACTTTTTAACTTCCTTAAATAAATAAGTATGCCCAGCTTTCACAACTTAAAGGCGTGCAGGCTCTTGAAGATACACCACCGCTCCCACAGATTTAAAAGGGTCGATCAATCTACGTAACCCCCAGCGTATTTCCATCGTAACCTTACTGAGGTCTGATTTCACGAAGAAAGTTACATCGTCCACCGTCACTGGATTATTTGGCCTCGCCTTAATGGAGACCGCTTGCCGTAAAAGAAAATTACCTAAGTACATCAAAATAGGTCGTGGGAATTTGCTCTCTTTGTTTCTGGTAAACATAGGTAATCTATGGGCTCGCTGTATTTGTGAATCCCAATCCCAATCAGATAAGTCCGGGAACGCTTTTTGAAGCAGCTTGACCAGGTATGCTCGGACATCTGCACCCTCTGACCCCTCGGGTACTCCAAAAAGTCTCAGGTTCTGCCACCTTTGTCGATTTTCTAAATCTTCAACTTTATTCTGCAGGATCACAATATCTCTATCATGTTGGTTAGTAGAGATCACAGTAGTAGCTAAAGATTCCTCAACAACGACAACCCTCTGCTGGATTTCTTCAATCTAGACGGTAACATTATTCAATTTGCTTGTAACCTCCAGCAGGCAGGCCTGCATTTTGCTGTTGTCTTCTCTTAGCTGAATAAAATGTTGCTGGACCTCTTGCCGATGTTCCAGCAGTGTCGTCAAAATCAGATCCTATGAGGTTCGTGCCGGGGGGTCCGGGGGGACAGGAGCGCATTGGCGAATTATGGCTTGTGCCGCTTCTCCTCTAGTGGTAGTGGTGGTGGATAAGACGAGAGAATCAGTGTTTTCATACCCCATAATAATAGGACCAGTAGACACCAGGCCACTACCTCCTGCTCCCTTTGAAGAAGTCTGAAGAGGTTCCGGAGAGATAAAGATAGAGATAGTGCTGTTGAGAGAAGTATCTTTAGGGATCTTCATACCTTCTCCCTCTGCAGGGTTATTACCGGATAAGCGCATGGCCATACTTTTAACTCCCCCTTTTGCCTGTATCCATTTCCTTAATGGGCTCTGATCTTTGAAAAACTTCTCCCGGGCGCTATTGGAGGCCATTGTTGATGATAACATGTTAAGGTTCGTGTTTCTGCCTTTCTTAGCCTTAATCTTAGCTTTCCCCTTCCATTTTTTAAGGCCAGAGATTTTGCCGGCACCCATTGCAGTAGAGTCCTCCTCCGTTTCCTCTGCTTCCAGCCCTCCTCCAGCCAGCAGATCCACCACCTCCTCGTACTCATCCTCGTTGGATTCCGCAGCTGATAAATCTGTCTTATCCAAATCATCGCCGCCTTCAATTATAATACTTGTAGTTTCAGGGTCCAAGATTGTGGCTTTCTGGGATTGTGTAACTTGTGAATCTTGTGTACTTGGTGAGTCAAGTACATCATCAGTGATAACCTCTACTTCTACAGTATTGTGGTTGTCTATATCTATTCCCGGGACCGGGCCAATCAAATTCTCCTCCTTGTCCTCTAAATCGTTCCTCTCTTGTGTTTGAGGTGACCTCTGCAATGTACATGCCTCTGTTGTGCAAGTGTCTACTAAGGCCTCTTTTATAGTTGTATCAGCCTCTTCCTCTGCCTCAGTTATGTTGTTATTAACCCCCTGAGCCGTCGGGGTGACATATACTTTGTTAACCGGGGGATCGGTTTTAGCGGAGTCAGCAAAAGTTTTTTTACCCCCGATAGCCCGGGCTCGCGTCGCACCCCTCTCTGGCACTCTTTTCCTCCTCAAGATTCTTCCGCGATCTTCTTCTAAGTAAATTAATTTAGGATAAAGTGGCTCTGCACTCAGTTCTTCATCAGCATTTCTCGTCACTCCGACAGCATCCCGAGCTCTGCAGCATTCGGCAAATCTCTGTCTACTCAGGCAGCACCCCGGTCTCATGCACCTCAGCATCAACGTCACTCTAAGAATTACCTCAATTATACACTACAATATTCATGTACCTCCCAAAAGTGTTTCCATATCATGAAAATGCTAACTCTGATTGGACAGGCAAGGGGGGATGATCATCACACCATGCTTATTTTTCAATTTAGTCTTTATGGCCATTGTTAAAAATCCCACCCCTTAATTTGTATTCCTAAATCTTTATTTCCACCTGTATTCACATCATATTTGTAACAAGTGTAAAAATCCTCATGTATTTCTATTCATCCATTACACTTGAGCTCTGGTTCCCAGGATATGTTGCTCTTTTATCCTTGGACTGTGTGCAAGTGTCCCATCACTTCCTTCAGCTCGTTCGCACCACACATGTGCAGAGATCAGGTGGCCAACAGACTTTAGACTCATACGAAAGGCCCAAGATACGCACTAATAAAAGAGTCAAAAAGACCTATGTTAATTTCGGAAATAAATGGTTTTACTGTATACCACCTATCTCTACTCTAATCCCATTCATTTATTAATGATTTCCCCGCATTAGCATTAGAAAAATTGTTTGTTTTAGTTTCAGGAAAGCAGATGCTGAGCATGTGAGCTTTCAAGCAGCCATATTAATAGCATTTGCGCATGCGCAAGAAATTCCCTCCTAGCAACAATTCGTCATTCTGCGTAAATGCAGCTGACGCATGCGTAATACAGTTTTCCCCGTTAGCGGACATTTTAGAATTTTTCTCCAGTTACTGGTTTGTAAGACGCTTAGGCAAACTTCTGTTTCTTGTATGTTCAATGTTGTGCATAATAATTTACACAATACATGGTTAATACAATATTCGAAGTTAAATGAGAGGTTTGTCTTCGAGCAAGTCTCTTTTCTACGAGTCCTTGCTCCATCAATGCACCCTTGTTGGTACAGCATGTGCTCAGTGGGATGTGAGGGAGACAGTGTGCTCCCACCCTCCTTCCGTTTGAAAATATTATTCTTATCTTATTACATTTGCCATGTTTCTAAGACAGAGGTCAAATGTCAGGCTCAGTCTTCTAAAGGAGACTGATGTTTACGTTTCCTTCCCTGACTTCAAAGTGAGGAGTTATGTGACAACCTTGCTGGATACTGGGGGTAAGAAAGTGTTTTTTCTTTTCTTTTTTAAACCCACAATGTAAATGAAGCCCATTTTATGTTAATTCTGAAGTGTTCCGGAAACATACTTTAATATGATCAGAATAAATCAACACACTAGGTGATGCCTTTTTCACACATAATCATTTGTTATGTTATGTTATGTTAATTTCGATTTATATAGCGCCAAATCACCGACAGGTCTCTTAGCGCTTGCTTTGGGAACCCGTCCTGGCTTTCCCTGCGAGATAACACCTACTGGGCATCCCCAAGGTGAAGGCCAGGCATCCCATCGCGGTAGGGCCATAGTGGAGATTAAGCAAGCTATTGCCCAGAGTTGCAGAGTGTTAACCCATGATTCGAATAGGCACCGAGGCGAGAATTATCGAGTCCGTGGACATGTTGAGCTCAAGACCCTGCCGCGTCGGGAATTGAACCCTGGTCCCGGTTCTGAACTCTGCATCAGGGTCTGCCTCCTCTAACCAGTGAGCCACACTTCTCCTCTAACCAGTGAGCCACACTTGTGTGCTGTATAGTTTATTAGTAAATCTATATGTGCAAATGTAATGGTTATTTCAATTAAAAATGTGTAGTCTTTAACGGTATTGTGCTACCACACCTTGCATATTCCACTCTATGCCTCTCTACTCTGCACCACTGTACTCTATGCCAGTACTTTCTATGGCACGTCTCTCCACACAACTCCACTCTTCACCACTGCACTCTACATCACTCCAGTCAAGGCTGCTCCACTCTGCACACTTCCACTCTAGGCCACTGGACTCTGCCAATACACCCTATGCCAATGCCCTCTACTCTCTACCACTCTACTGTACGTCCCTGAACTCTGTGCCAATACACTGTACTCCACTCTAATCTACTCTGAACCACTGCACTGCACTGTACACCACTTTACACCATTCCACTCTACACCACTCTTCAGCACAGTCCAACCGACTCTATGCCACTCTACTTTACTCTGAAGCTCTGCTCTGACGCTACACTATATGCCATTGCAAATTGCTCTAAACCACTGCACTCTGTGCCAATGTGCTCTATGGCACTGCACTCTACTCTGCGCCACTACTGTCTGTGCTACTGCACTCTACGCCAATGCACTCTACTCTGCAACACTGCACACTCTGTCCCTTAACTCTACTCTGCACTACTGCCGATGCACTTTATGCCTCTCTACTCTGCATCACTGTACTGTACACCACTGCACTCTGCATCACTCCACTCTACAACACTCTAGTCTATGCCAATGCACTCTATGCCGCTCTACTCTGCACCCCTGCACCCTATGCCACTACTATTTAATCTGTGTCTCTGTGTTCTATGACGCTGTATTGTATGCCGCTGAATTGCACTCTACATCAGTTCACTCTACTTTACTTTATGGGTAAGTTAGAGCCCTGAAGAAGTCCTTGTTGGATGAAATGCGTTGGCTACTGTTTTCCAATGGTGCACTCTTTACAAGCAGAAAACAAATGAATGATTGAACATAGAAACTCTCTTCATATGTATTAATTATATACTGAGTGCCGATGCACCAGAATGTGTATGGGATGAAAACCTATGCAGAACTTTAAATGCTTTTTGTTTGATGCAACCATACATTGTGAGTGCTGAACCATTTATAATCAGTTTATTGGAAGTATTTTTCCATTTGAAGTATTGAGGGGCTGTGTAGTAGTAGTAGTTATGAACTTTATTCAGTAAACAAGTACAGTCAAAGTGCACATGTACGAGAACAATACAAGAGATATATCTTAAAACTATTTAAAACATATCACATCATAATTCATTAGAAGAGAAATATCACTATTCAAAATTTAATTTCCTTTAATCATTACTTATGTGCAAATTGGGGGCAAAAATCGAACAGAAACGTGAGCAAATTGAGTAATAAATACATAAAAGCATTTAAAACCTAT
Organism: Lissotriton vulgaris; assembly: GCF_964263255.1. Classification (NCBI taxonomy): domain Eukaryota; kingdom Metazoa; phylum Chordata; class Amphibia; order Caudata; family Salamandridae; genus Lissotriton; species Lissotriton vulgaris. The sequence continues at coordinate 363,895,792 of NC_141698.1, forward strand.
CTTCAGCTGTATATATAAAATCAACATTGCACAAATAAAACAGACATTAAAAAGATTGGCCTAATCGCTTAGTGGTGCTGTCAGTTGTCTACCAGGTTTATGCCATACTGCCTGTAAAAATGTACTCGTAGCAATGGCTATTAATGGAGTTGTCACTCCTTAGTATTCTAAGGGCCACTATATATTTTCATACAGGAATGATCTATTTCTGTTGCGGTCCATGGTAGCTCAGGCAGTAGAATAATGTGTGCCACCGCTTCATCTGCCAAGTCACATTCCGGACAAATACTAATACCGAGGGCTTTGCTCCACTAACTCGTTACTGATCTCAGGGGCAAACTTCCAAACTGGAAACATATATTCACTCTTGGCTCGAGGGGAGGAGATAAAATCTAAAAATTCCTCGTAACGAGAAGACCGCTTAGTATCTAAAAATCTGTTTGTTAGTTTACCAATTGAGTGCTTACCTAAATGAATATCTCGGATATGGGTCCAATAACTTGATTTTAAAAGGTTGGGATCAAGCTTACATATTCTTTCTGGATTAGTCCATAGCCATGTTAATCCCAACTTCTTAAACCAGCCTGAGACAAACGTGACCCAAGGTATTGATTTGGCACCCCTTATACACAACAATTCAACAAGGCAATCTTTAAATTCCTTCAGCTCAGGGGTGACCCATAATCGGATCCAATAGACAAGTGGTCTAAGGGAGCCCATATCTGCAATTCTTTTAAGCCCTTGATCATAAAACAAGGGAAGTAATGGTGTGCTACTGGGGACAGAAACCAGCCTCCTGGCAAATCTATTTTCTGCAGCAGTAAGTTAAGAAACATTAGTGCATCCCCAGGTCTCTCCTCCATCTAGGACTGCCCCTTGTGCTTTGCCACAGTAGACTTCCAGGGCTGGCGATACTGCACGGGAACTTGTTTGCCTATACAGCCTACTAATGGCATTTGCTCTATGCTCTAGTAGTAGTGAACTTTTTTTTAACTAATCGTTCCACTCCATACTCCCCATTACCTTAACTCCCAAGTAGTTGAAGCTCCTAACGCTCTCAAGTGCTACTCCCCCAGCCTGTAAGGTTGAATTTTTGGCTGCACCATTACCAAATACCACATACATAGTTTTGTTGGCATTAAGCTCCAAGCCCCTTGCCATACAAAAATCCGTAAATTTAGCGACAAGAAGCTGAAGACCCATTGGGGTCTTAGAAATGAGAAGGGAGTTGTCTGCAAATAAAAGAATTGGTACCTTATTACCTTTGTGTGAAGGGGAGTCATTTCTACAATTATTCGAGACATCAACGCATCGTTTATATAGAGTGTAAAGAGCGTGGGAGCAAGGACGCACCACTGTCGTACACCCCGCTATATGGGGATACGCTTGGTAAGCTCTCCTGCGTGCCCACACCGCACCTGGGCAAAGTTATTACTATGTTGCTGGGACATGAGATGAATTAAGTTCCCTGGGACCCCCATCACATTTAAAACAGACCAGAGATTTGTACGGGGGATGAGATCAAAGGCAGCTCTAAGGTCAACAAATGCCACATAAAGATTCTGTTGTTGTAGTAGAGTGTATTTCCAGTGTCGTGAGTAGAGGGGCTGTGCTTCAGGTTCATTGCACCATTGGAAATATATTCTGCCCAATTTCTTTGTTGGCAAGTGCGGTTTTTTAATTGCTTCAACCCCTTTCTTCTCTTATTGCAAGTGTAGTGTATTAGTTAACTCTTGTTACACTTTGTTTAATTGTTGCTGTTCCCTTTAAGGTTTCAGTCCGTCATTGTTGTGTGAGATAATTCCGAATGATTGTGATGCTTTGGCTGTCGACTGCATAACGCCGATTGAGGTCTTTGTGGTCAGTCGCTTTGCCTGTCGTGGGCCGCCTTCTCATCGAATAAACATCTGCTTTGTTACTGTTATATTGTAATCTGTAGGCATGGTCTGGGTGATGTCTTATAGAACCTTCTGATAGTAAGTTGATCTTGACTGGAGGTTCCAAGTCAGTTGGGGAAGTGTGTTAATGAGTGTGAGATACTCTCTTGCTGTACCGTGCCAAGTTGTGTGCAATAAACTACTTACCTCACGTCAAAGCTGGTTGGAGATTCACTACAATTACCACCTAAATATTTCTTCCTGCTTGTCTACCCACCACAGAGAGGCTCTTAATATCAGAAGAAAGTGCTGCACTAATAGGGCCACGTGAAATGTTAAAACCGTCCAAGACTGCCAAAAGAGCTTTCAGTGCCACTACAAGAATATGGGATCTCTTTCCACAACATTCTTGTCTAGCTTTCATGGCATCTGCAGAATGCCCGAGACCACCTCTTTTCACCTCACTTCATATTAAAAAATGCAAAAACCCACTGCCTCCCCTTAATTCCTGCAAATCCCTCAACTGGTTGTATTATTTTTATGTTCAATGTAAAGCACTCCTCTGCTAAAGTAACACTGTGTTTGGTAGCTAGATAATGTAAATACATAAATAATCAAATTTGTCAGGGCTTTATTAAACATTATAAATTCAGAATCTGTAAGTAACAAAATTAAATTGTTCCGAAGTTAAATTTACTTCTATCAAGATATTGTCCTACAGCCTTCTTAAAATACTTATTTACATTCTGATTTATTTAGGGTTAGCCAAAAACTGAAATATTGTAGACCTAGAGATTAATTTGAGCTGACAGTGCTTATTAGAAGCCAAGAAACCCCAACTCTGGCCTTATTACGATCTCAGGCAGAAAAAGTCCACCCAACACCGTTGCTGAAAGGAACCGCCTGACCTCAGGATGGCGGTTCCGACCGCAGTATTTTTATGCTACCGCTCATAGGGCGTTCGCAAACCTCCATTTCTCATTAGAACTTGTGCGCGGGCGGAAAATACCCACAACACAAGCTTCCATTGAGAAATGGAGGTTTTGAAACCTCCCTGCACTGTGTGGCAGGCACCATTTGGCACGATTTGGTGCCTGCCACACGGTGCTGGGATGTTGTTTGGGGGGGCCCATTGCAGAGGTCCAGGGGAAGGGGCCCTGCTAGGGGCACCCATGGGCAGTTTCCGATAGCCAAACCATGTCGGAAAGGCTAACGGATTGGCTGTTGGAAACAGGCTTTGTAATCGCGCCTGGCTCCGTAGTCACTGTAGGGATTAGTATTCCGCTCTTGTTCAGCCCGTCAGAAGAGGAGCGGAATCTCCCCGCTGGGGTCCTTCCGACTGCCATTATCAAAATATGGCGGTTAGAGGGATACCAAGTATGTCGGGCGGAGAGCTTTCCGCCCGACATCCTAATCGAGCCCATAGTCTCTGTCCAGTTTCACTAAAGCACATGAGGTTGCTTTCCTCTCCATACCGATCGTTTCCAATTGTGCTATTCTTGTTAATCTTTTATGAAGAAAAGTACTCCCGGATAGGTACAAGATTTGACCTCTGGATACATTTTTCATTTAGCTTGTATTTTGATAGGATAGTCCATTGGCACCTGGCTGAAAAAATATAAGAAGGTTGCGTAGTAGAGACAATCTTCGTGATGGCCAAGGTTGTGCAAGCAGAACAATGCAATGTTAAGGGAGAATGGCTGCTCTTGGACAACCGTACACGCAAGTAATGAAAATATCACAGATCAGTCTCTGGTATTACGCATAATAAACACGTGCTCCTTGAAAATAAGGAAAATTACCCTTTTGGTCCAGAATTAATTAAACCACGCAGTTAAAAATCCTCAACAAAATTTCTCTTTTGGTTGCAGATAAACAGTGAGCTGGAACACTTGTTTTATCAAACCTAAATGGAGGTTTAGCAGTGAAATGCTGCAGACTGGTTCCTTCTTGCCTCTTTAACATATGTTGGAGTATTATAATCCACCATGATCTAGTTCTCTATGTTTGCTTCCAAGACCTCAGGCAGTTTATGTATTGCATAATATATGATGCAAAATAAATCTCTATTGGAAACCCTACATAATTCCGCTAGTCACTTCAGAAGGTATGTGTGATTTTTGCAGGAGATCTTGCCAAGGATAAGAACTTGTTTGATCCTCACAAGTGAACAATGGTCGTTGAAGGACCAGGTGCAGAACCCCGACTTGGCCCCTTTTATAAGGCCCTTTTGAGTGGCTCCCCAACAGGTTGTTAAGCTTAACTGCATGACCCATGTTGAGTTTTAGTGATTTGGTGGCCAGCTTACGTTTTCTGCCTGGTTCCTGTGCCAATCATTAACTGCACTGACACAACTAGAAAAAAAGTTATCTGTTTCTCCATCAATCAAACCCCGCAAAGGAGCTCAAAAGAAGGAACGAAGGGGCATATTAGCAAGAACCTCATTAAAATGATCGCCGTTTTAGCGGCAGGAAACTGCCGCTAAAGCAGCGATAATGGGCTTGCTAATATGCGTTATAGAATTCCAATAAAAGCCCAGGTTAGTTGTCCCGCACATCTAACCTGGGCTTCTATTGGAACTCTATAACGCATATTAGCAAGCCCAATATTGCAGTTTTAGCGGCAATTAACTGCCGCTAAAAAGGTGATAATTTTAACGAGGTTCTTGCTAATATGCCCCAATGTGAGAAAATGGAAGACTCATCTGAGGAGACCTCACCCGCCAAAAGAGAAGACTCTTTTGAGCACAATGCATGTGTTGCATGTTGATACAGCTTAAAAAATGTCCGAGACTGAAGCAGCAGTGAAGGCTCTGGCGGTGAAGCTGGGAGAACTGGCTGTTACTATGTGTGTGGGGTGGGAGGGTGAAATAGGACCAGGAGAATTGTGGGGAGGGTTGAGAAATTGGAGTCGGAAGACCGAATTGAGAGACCCTCTGGACACAATAACCACTTTCAGAACTTGTGTGGTTGAGGCAGGGTCACTAACCCGAATGAGAAAATTGAACTTGCAAATTTTCAATAGGGAGTGGGTGCATTTTGCATTGCGCGGAGTCCCATTTGTGATGGCAGAGAAGATCCAAGTGCTGCTGGATGAACCATTGGGACCACAGGCCGAGTTCGAGCATCAGCTGGCGCGGTCTGTGTTTAGACTGTCATCGAAAGACTGAAAGGACCATGACAATTTGAATGGAACCTCAAGTCTCTGGTCTAGAAAGAAAGAGTCCCCGAGCTTTACTAATGATCAGAGTGGGGTACCTCAGAGACGATAGGCAACTTCCGGGACAATATCCAGTAAGAGCGACCTGATTCCCCTATAAAGAATGGGATGAAAAGGAACTCCTGATGATGGAGCATCGGAGAAAGTGTCCCCTTTTCTATTTATTTGTTTAAAAGAGCGTAGGAAGAGCTTGTACATAGGAACTAGTGTAACAGAACATTGTTAAAAAACAATCTGTACATTGTTTTGCTCTTTCAAGTATTTGAATTAAAACATGTTGTATTTTTCTTCTAGAGCTCTTCACCCAAGGATGCCTCGTTATTTTTTTGTGTGCATGTGATAATGTCCTACTTGTCAAATCAAGTGAAAAAATCAAACTCTTCTTAACTTCCCACCTGCCCAACTGAAATGCCCATCTGTAAATCCTGTACCACGTAAAATAATTCGTTTTAATATAGTGATGAAGAGATGCCATCACAGTTTCTGTGCCTGGAAATATCCCCTCTGAGTTTGCACCTGGTAACCAAACAGCGTTGTAATTGCTGCCACAATGTACCAGGGAGGGGGTGCCCAATACACCATGGGCTGCCCAGTACGACCTGGCGCTGATTAACATGCAATTTGTTCTGATTCTTTCTATGTGGTTAGTTGTGAATGTTTCAGGAACCGTTTTAGGTGCTGATCAAAGAATAAACAGCCTTTTCAGGTGGTTATTTCTGTGCCAGGGGATGATCAGTATGCAGGTGGCAGCGGTGGCTGGCACAGGTAAGTATGGTGAGGCGGGCCAGGGTGCGGCAGAGGGAGGCCAACACACGACTGAATAGGTGATATTTATTCATTTAAATATACCTATTCCGTCGTCTGTCAGCTTCCCCCCTCACCTCCCACCTGCCCCCACCATGCTTACCTGTGCCGGCTGACAGTTCATTTCCTCAATTAGCTACACTTCCATGAAGGGGTATATCTCCATTACATCATGCTTAATCTCCTAATCTGCTGCATACATGAACCTCTTTGACCCTCCGGGGATTGGTCTTACTCTTAGCATGAACTTTCTCGCAATTAAATCCATGTCCTTTTTATTATTTTTGAGCATCAGCAAGATGGCTTTACCCTCATATTTGAGAGGTACGCCAAAATTGCAGCAATAAATGACATCTTGTCTGTAACTATATGTTTTAATTGGCCGCGCTATGTGCTTTACCCTCATGTTAGAGAGGTACGCCATGCAGATATCTTTTGGCTGTCTGAGATTACATTGTTCCTCTGATTTTGTGACCCCAATGTATTTCCGACACTGATATTCTTGTACCAATTCATATTCCTTATGTCAATTCACCCTTTTTTGACTCTAGATATTGTAATGATGGATTCCCTCTTGTTTGTATTTTAATAAGGTTGCATTATTCATCAATTGCCTTGCCTGTCCAGTGTCCTTAATATTTTCACTACCGACGCCACTTGGCTAGTTACGCAACTCATAGTCTGTCTTCAGGCTCCATGGCTCACTCGAACACCACGTGACCACGTCACCATGGTTATTTCACTAACCAGGAAACTGAGCGCGCATCGCCTACACCCGCACGGAGCTCTCTGATTAAATCTAACCTAGTGAGTATAACTCCCCTCCTGTTCCGCCACCATTCCTTAAATCATTTAATGTCCTAGTCCTTTACTCATGGTCCTACCTTTTTGACCCACTAGACGAACTTTGGATTCATTCCCCACGATGCCTGTAATTCGTCCAGCACCGCGTGAGTGCTCTATAAAGCGATCGGTAAGCCTAATTGCTTTGGGTTTTTTTTAAAAATATTTTTATTGATACATTTTTCCCCACATTTTATTTCCCCCCCCCTCCCCCATTACATGGACAAGGCACAATAAGTTTCATAAGGCAGCCACATACTCAACTACATATTCAAAAGAAAAAGGGAAAGTGAAATATTACAATATACATACTACATACAGATCCTATCATAATATATACGGATACAAATAATATATGTTAACATTCCATAATACATACATTCCTCAAAATACCTTATTCAGTTCCAGCCTTCCATTGAATCAAAGGACCCCAGATTTGTATACCCAGTTTTTTACCCTTTCTCCCTTTCCTAGAGTAAATAGCTGTTTCCAATTTTTGTATTGACAAAGTTTTTCCTAGCCATTGACGATACGTGGGAGGATTTGGATCTAACCAAGTTGAGGCCACAAGCAGTCTAAAAATCGACATTGCTACAAACAGAAAATATTTACAATTAATTTGTCCGTTGGGGGATATTCCCAACAAAATAGTTGCTGAGTCCAACTCTATTGTTGTGTCTAAGGCATTCTAGGAGGCAAGATGGCCGCCGAGACGCCGTAGTGGATGGTCGCACCCTGTAACCCTCCTGACTGGGAAGATGAGGTGTACTACGTGCTCATATGCTTAGATTGCAGACTTGCAGATTTGCAGATTCACCGATCTACTACCAACTTGCTGTGGAAAATTTGCCTTTATTACTGGGAGAAAAGAGCACTCGATACTGATAAAAAGCGATGCTGAGAGAACTCACTGGCTTGCTTTTTTTGATATGTGACTTTCCACAAGAGAAAAAGTGGGCTCTGCAGAAATATCTGCACAAACACTGTTCAGCTTTGATTTCCCGTTCACCCCTACCTGGAAGTCGCTATTGGAAAGTTGCTTCAAAATCTATGGCTACAAAACCTGCACTTTACTCGAGGAAGAATCGTGACCGAGACGATTGGAGCCGTGACTCTGAGGTGGAGGAGGATATGGATAACCTCGGGCCCCAGCGCTTAATTTAAGAGGGAAAGCACGATCTAAAGCGCAGCAAAGGCGAGAAGCGGCAAAGGAAAATAAATTAAAGAAAATACGTGAAAAAGAGGAAGGAGGGAAAAAAAGAATGTGACTGTCCCAGCGTCAGCTATTGTAAGGAGAAGAGAGGAAGCAAAACTCACCGCTGGGGAGGTACTTGGAAAGGAAACTGCACTCCGCCAGATGACCATAGTTGAGACATTTTTGCCCGCAGCAACACCAGTAACGACTGACCAAACAACTTTGCAGTCGAATCTGCCACAGGGAGTGAGAGTCCCCACGTTGGTGAGCCTGTGCAGGGTGTTGCAGCCTGCTGTGGAGAGGGAACCATTTGAACAGGCAGGAGCAGATGGGGATGGTACCTGCACGCTCGAGGTACAGCCTCTAACTGAAGTTACAGAGGCAGCAGAAGGCGGAGACTTTTCTACTGCTGTGGAAGTGGGCGGACCCAAGCTCTTAAAGGAGAAAGCCACAATTCATTTGGCACCAGTGGTATCTGGAGTTAAAGGGCCAGGCGCAGAACAAAGCCTGGTGGAGGATACTGTTGTAGAAAAAAGTAATTCTGAGGCTGCAATTAACTTAATTGAAACAGAGCTAAGGGTTGATAAAGATATTAACTTGGATTCAATTAATAAGAGGGATGCAAGCACACGCAAATTACCTGATGCACTTCCTGCCTCTCCCAGTGATGAGGTTTTTTTCACTGGTAATGACGAGGCGGATGATGAGGAAAGTATGAATGGAAGTCTGGGATCAACGACAGACACGGAGTCAGAGACGGAGAGTTCAGATGATGAAACAGTGAATACTGACACGGGAAGTAATGAGACTGTATCAGGGACTGACTCTGAAAACTCCTCAACTCCTATCAGTAGTGAGATAGAACCTATTGATAAAGAATATAAGGATTCAGTTCAAAAAACATTGCAAAAAGACGTCTCTTCTAGATCAAAGACAAATCCTGAGGACAGTATCATATCTGTGGAAAAAATTAAAACTAAGAGCAAAAAAAAGAAGTCAAGCAAACGAAAAGGGAAATCTAGACAACAGAGATTGTCAAAGGAACGCAGAGGCAATATGAAAACAGTAGTAAAAAAACTAAATTTGGATAAGATGGCAGAGAACTCTGGAATACCGGCAGATGAGTTTGTAAATGGTGAAACTCTGGACTCTGCGGACCGTGGAGCGGATGGTGGTATGTCTAATTTTGAAGTTTTATTTACAACATTAAAACAAATGCAGAGTGAGGCTCGCATTGAGAGCCAAAAAGCAAAGCGCAGGGCTAAACAGGCGAATAGAAAAATACAATCCTCCTTGCGTAAGGTCAGCAGGTTGTATGAGGAGATGGCTGAGAGAGTCTCTGAAGTAGAGACTAGAACCGGGAAATTAGAAGATGATATGGTCAAAGTGAAGGATGACAGAAAAGAACAAGATAAGACTACGGCCGACATGTTATGGAAACTCGAGGAATTTGAGAACAGACAAAGACGCAACAATGTTCGCCTGATTGGAATACAGGAAGGGAAAGAAGGAAGTGATGTTCGGGGGTATGTTGTTGACTTATTAAAGGGTGCCCTCCCAGAGTTGTCTACATGGGATCTTGACCATGAAATACAAAGGGCGCCTCGTTTTCCTCTGATCCAGAAAGCAGCGCAGAGTAAGCCTCGTGCAATACTTCTATACGTGGGGAATTTTCTTCTGCAAGAAGAGATAATTAACAAAGCAAAGCCCCAAGCTAAATGCAAATACAACGGCGTAGAGTTCTTTGCACTTCCTGACTTTTGCCACACCACTGTGGAAAGAAGGTGGAGGATGAGGCAGCTCATTACCCCATTTCAAAACATAGATTGTGAGGCTTACCTTCGGTATCCCGCTCGTTTGAAGATTGGAGTAAATGGGAACTTTAAAATTTTCTACTCTGAGATACTTGCACAAGAATATCTTAACTTTCTGCAAGACCAACGGAAAACAAGGCACAAGGAGAATGTTGAGAATAATGATCATGCAGTAGCTCTTAGGGATATTCCCCAAAAGAAACGAAGATAAATATAATATGGAAAATAGAGACTGTGTAAAGTAATTTTTGGGGACGAAAGCTACATATGAGGACTTATTTAAAATAATAGAGGAAACTGTTTGCTCAAGGTCTATGAAAAATGTATTTGATGTTTTACTCCTCTTTATTGGATGGTTTTCTTGAGTTGTAGCTTTTTCTGCTTCAATAAGTAAAGATTGGTATTAATATAAGAAGAATTGGGGTAGAGGTTGAGCACGAATAGGGGTGGTATTTGTTGGACATACACTGAGGACAGTAAGATGAAGGGAAAGTTAGGGGGGTTTACGGGTTTGACATCCAGGAGGCAAAAGTCGGCCAGACATAGGTCCGTTGGACCTATTTGCCTGTAGGGGGGGTGGGACTCTGAGGGTGGGCAGTCTGGGGTGGGGTTGGGGATGGGCAGGGAAATGGACAGGGCACAAAGGTACAAGACACTTAAGAGGATTTGACAAAAGTAATTTGTATCAACTGTATGATATGGGTAGTGACACTGAAGATGTGGAAGACAATATTGAAATTAACAGGGAAGTCTATTTATGCAGTGTGCTAGGCCTAGTATTGTATATCGTTTCTAGAACATTAAATAAAAGCAAGCAGATGGGGTCTGAAGAGAACTGGCTGGGGAAAAAAAATAAAATGAAAAATGTCTATTAGATTAGTGACATGGAATGTATGCGGCTTAAATGATGTAACGAAAAGGCAGAAGATAGGAATACGGCTACGGAAAATGAACGTAGATTTTGTGTTCCTTCAGGAGACACATGTAATGAGTACCCATGAGATATATCTTAATCAGCTGGGGTTTCAATTAATAGTTGCTTCTAAACAAGGAGTTAAACAGAGATGGGTAGCGATTCTATCGAGGGATAAAAATGTAGTAACAAGGAGAAAGTTAAGAGATAATTGGGGGAGATGGGTGATGGTTGAGGTACTATTAGGGGGGGTGTGGACAACATTAGTTGCAGCATATGGTTCTACACAGGACGATCCAGAAATTCTGCAATTTTTGGATTCTGAGTTGGCAGACTGGGCCCCTCGAGTTATTATAGGTGGAGACTTAAATATTGACGGAGCGGAGGGTCTAGGATCAGGCTCAATAAGACAGTATAAGGGGAGGAAAAAAAAGGTCTACAAGGCCCTTACTGATCTTTTAGAAAATAATATATTGCGAGATGTCTGGGGGTCAATCAGATCGAAACAACTCGGTTATACATATTATTCAGCTCCGCATCAGATATGCGTTAGGCTGGATTACTTCCTGGTTTCCAATGATTTAATTAGTATAGTGGAAATTGATAGACTTCCTCGGATACTTAGTGACCACAATCCCCTAATCCTAACGATAAAGCAGAGTGGGGGAACAACAATAAGAAGGGAGTGGACATTCGAAAGGGGATTGCTTTTAGATGATGACTATATAAAACATATGTCTAAATGGATTACTGAATTCTTTGAATATAATAGAGGAACTGCTGCAGTTGGCATAGTATGGGATGCCTTTAAGGCAGGAGCACGCGGTGAAACGTGTAGTTATAGCGCCTTCAAGAGGAAAACAGAAAGACTGCGATATAAGGAGAAAGAGGGAAAAGTACTGGAGGCAGAAGAACAACTTAATAACTGTGTAATAAGGGGAGAGCCGACTGAACAATTCGTAATAGAATTACTGAAGGTGAAAAGTGAGGCAGAGGAAGAACTTGCTAATAGAGTCGCAAAGCAATATACAATCAGAAGGGAGAGATGTTACGAGTTCAGTGAGAAAATAGGGCGAGTCCTTGCTATACGAACCAGACAGATAGCGGCGGCAGGGACGATTAAGGAAATAAAGGATGAAAAGGGACAACTACATTCAGATCCAGAAGAAATTCGGGAGGTCTTTAGGAAGTTTTACCAATCTTTATATGATGAGAAAGATCCCAGTAGTATCGATAGAATAAATGAATATCTCCAGAACATTGAGGTAAAAACTATATCCCCTGAAGATGCAGAGGAATTAGAGACCGTGTTGGACGAAACTGAGATTAAAGAAGCAATGACTGCTCTACCCTCGGGGAAGGCTGCTGGACCTGATCAGCTACCGATTGAGTTTTATAAAACTTTCTGGGGATGTTTAGGTAATAATTTAACTCAAATGTTTCAAGCTGCACAAAGTGGGGTATCCATTCCCAAATCCTGGAGCGGGGCAGATATAGTATTAATTTTAAAAAAAGAAAAGCCTCCGAATGAACCAGGGTCGTACCGCCCAATAACATTGATGAATAATGACACCAAAATTTATTCGAAGGCACTGGCTGCAAGATTTGCAAGAATTATAAGTAACCTGGTTAGTGATAACCAACATGGGTTTATTCCTGGTAGAGGGACAACTCACCATATTAGAAAAGTTATAACTTTATTTGATGTGGCGGAAGTAGCAGGAGACCCGATGGCAGTTATGCTTTTGGATGCGGAAAAAGCATTTGATCGGGTCTCCTGGCAGTATTTGTGGCAGACCCTAGCTAGAGTTGGGATTAGAGGAGGCTATTTGAAAGCAATTCAGACTCTATATATGGATCCAGGTGCAGCATTAAGGATAAACGGGGGTATAACTGGTCAATTTAAAATCAAGAGAGGAACTCGCCAGGGATGTCCTTTCTCTCCCCTGCTATTTGCCATCTATATGGATCCCTTAATACAGTGGATAGAATCAGCACCAGAGATCACCCCAGTCAATACAGCTCGTGGGCCATGCAAGATATTAGCCTATGCTGACGACGTTGCGGTGATAACACCTTGCCCTACGAAAGCAACTACATTTGTAGAGGCAGAGGCCTTAAGATTTGGACAACTCTCAGGGTACTCATTGAACGCGTCTAAAACCCAGATTATTAAAAACTCTTTTACACCTTGTGAAGATAGAAGAGTAGTGCCGGCAGGGAAATACCTCGGAATTAATATTATGTCTAATTTAGATAGTTTGGTGGATAATAATATTGCCCCAGTAATCGAAAAGGCAAGAAAAGATTTGGATCGTTATGAGAACTTACATTTATCATTAGTTGGGCGAGTTAATATTATTAAAATGCTGATCTTACCCAAACTGTTGTATCTTTTTAGGGCAATCCCTCTTCTAATTGAAAATAAGTGGTTTAAAATTTGCGAAAGTATGGTAAATCGTTTTATTTGGGCTAGAGGTAAAACCCCGAGGGCATTGAGGTATATGTCCCTTCCCAGGGAGAGAGGGGGGTGGTCACTGCCGGATCTAAAGGTATATTATTGGGCTGCAGCAATACAAGGAATGGTTGGATTAATTGGGGGGGCTGAGATGGATGGATGGGATAAGACAGGCTCGCTGGCTGTATATGGTTTAGCTCTGGGTACAAATGCTGAAAATATTTTTTTAAGATTTACTGATGGAAGTTACTTTAAAAGAACACGTTTCAAGATAATTATGGCGGCCTACAGCATATGGAAAGGATTTTCCAAAAAAGTTGGAATAGGGAAATATAGTGTATATACTAGATTCAAAAATAATCCCTCATTACCTAGGGCTGTGTTCTCAGGAATGGTATATGAGGAATGGGAGAGTCGAGGTATAAGAATGATTGGTGATATGTGGGATGATAATGGCATCTTACAATTTATAGATTTGAAAAACAAGTATATGTTAAACACAAGTCATTTCTTTAAATACCTTCAAATAAGGAGTTGTATATTAAATAAAAAAGGGGGAGCTCTAGGCTTTGGGAGGAGTATAATGATGGATCTCATACAAAAAGGTAATGACTGTACTATAAAAAGATTTTATTTAGAAATGACAAAGTTAAAAAAGGATGATCTTGACAAATGGATAATTAAATGGTCCTCAGATTTAGATATAGCTAGAGAAAGAGATATTTTCTCTGAATCACTTGAGATGGGATGTAAATTACTATGCTCAGCGTCTCTGCAGGCCCAGCACTACAAGAGCCTGTATCACCTGTATTATACGCCATGGAAAATTGCTCAATGGGGGGCTGTGTCGGGCATCTCGTGTTTTAGATGTGGCAGTATGGAGGCCAATTTGTTACATATTTTCTCTACTTGTCCACACTTAGATAAGATAAAACAAGATAGCAGGATTTTTTTCCGGAATGCCTTAGACACAACACTAATTGCTTTGGATTCATACGGATATTGCCGTATTGTTGATCGACAGCCTTCCTCTGTACTGACTTCTAATTAGTGCACGATTATTACTTTGTAGGTGCAGCCCGACTATTGACGTTGCCTTAATTAATCATTGACCACATGGAGGACTTCTAACCCGGTGGTATGTCTCCCTTCGAATTTTTAAGTTACTGTGATGACATTACGCTTTGGAATAGCATGTGATAGTCTTATTCACTATATTCCAGGTTCTCCTATGACAACTGGGACCTAATTCAAACCTATGTCCAACATATCCCAGGTAATTTAATTACAACACGCCTTACATGTGAGAGGCTCTGTCGCCTTCACACGTGCCAATTTTCTGATCTGGATGCTCGGGTCCTCTCTTCTAATAACCTGTATTACTACCTGTATTACTGCCTTTCATGTTATAGACGTGGTTTACACTACGGTACTTTTAATTTTCCAATTTTCCCATCCAACTAGTATGTTCATTAATGCCACAATTACCGATGTGATTAATTCAACAGATTGAAATAGTACCCATCTAACTTTAGCAGAATATATTAACTTCCATTAGGTAACTAGTATGTTCATTAATGCCTTAACTACCGATGTGATAAACTTTAGAGGTCGGAATAGTACCCCTCTAACTCTAGCTTATTATACTCATTTCTATTAGGTTACCTGCCCCAATCCCCTGGTCCTGATGAAGACCCTGCAGCAAGGATATTACCAATTCCTGCATTGTTAAGAGGGTCGAAACGTCGACTGATGTTCTATTTTGTGGCAACCTCACGCCAATATTGTGTAGATGAATTGTACATTGTGAAGTATGCCTTTCTAAAATAATGGTCGCCATTTTTATTATGGCCGTTGCTGTTATATAAATTACAGCCATACATATTTTCAAATGCTTGATTTTACTGTCACATAATCCTACCACTCCCTTATCCTCACTTTTATCACTTCCTTCCTCCCGGGGCACTGTATGACCTTGAATACAGCTGACTGTTTGCTATGTGTATTCATTACATCTGATCCCTCAGTGAATAAAAAACTCTGTGGATCGAATGATTGTTTTCTGATCAATTCATTTAAGTGTGTAAATTGTTTCTTGTCTACACTGGGACCCCTTCCTCCTAGTACTTACTGAACCCAGGTCCCAGTGACTATATTTGGGTAACCCACTTATATATAAACTACTTCAAGCAGGCTATCGTCTGCGAGGTTTCTTTCCTTTCCTTTAATTTAATTTTCAACATCACAATATGGTAGAAAGAGAACTCTTGTCCTATTCCGAGGACTATATAGACAAACTCTTGGAGAATCCCAAAAATATTTTTTTCCCCTCCAACATTCCATCAATAGACTTCTCATTGAAGGATAAGATCTCGTGTCTCGAGCGCCTTGAGAAGAAATTGGTGCGGACACGGTGGCATGGCCACTTGCTCACATGGTATTTAAAAGAGAACATTATCCCAGTAGGACTGCAGATAAAAATCGAACCAGCTATCTTCATCGAAGTCCCAAAATTTAAAGAAGGTTTCAGCCACATCTCCAATAACTGCTCGCGCCATTGGATGGTGCTTGGCGTGGAAACTGCCGCGGAACAAGTACAACAGATTACCGCTGAAATCAAGGCATTGAAAGCCGAGATTGCCGCTGACACCAACTTCGCCAGTGCCAAGGATATGCTAACTAATCTGGAAGCCACACTCAAAGACTTTGGCCTAACCACCCAAACCCGCAAACTTGAAAAACTAGCCCATGACATTCGTCTATACGACAAGAAAAAGACATACCCATACTTCCAGGAGGATCATTATCGGCAAGACACTCAGGGTCGTTTCACCAATAGAGGTCGTGGATCCTACCGGGGCAGACAGAATTTTCAAACTTTTTCCGATTCATCCTATAGCTCCGAGGGAGAACAGGATTCAGCCGGTCCAAGTTACCAATACCAGTACTCTGATTACAATTACCCACCTCATCAATTTTCTCCTTTTTTAGGACAAGGCCCAGGATCATGGCGGCCTCCTCGAGGCAGAGGCAACACATGGCCCCGTGGCCAACAACAACGTGGCCCACAGCACAATCAGACCAATTGGGAGGGAGGACGTGGCCAAGCTTCGAAACAAGTCCGCTTCCAACCCGAACAACACGGCGAGAGGGTGACTCGCAACAAAACCTACCGCTGGTAGAAACTATCGAAACCCTGAATCCAGTGGTGAACATATCTCAACAACCACTCACTGATGTTGAACTTCAAGTACTGAGTAAAGGAATCTCTTACGTTCCCACGTATAAACCAGACAATTTCATCATACGAACTGAACTTTACAAATTCTTTCGTAAGATCCGATTAAAGTACTTCTTCCGCAACACTGAAGCACAGTCCAAGTCATCTGTTATGGGCCTACGACCTCCTTCAACCTTTGTTCCGTATTCCAACAGTATGTCTAATTAGATTCTAGCATATGAAGCGGTCGTCTGGCGAGATGTCCAACGAGTCCTTCAGGACAGAACCTTCATAAGGTACAATACCAGCAAACCTGAGAAGACAGCTCTACAGTCATTGGCAAACAACCAACAAGTCGTGATCAAGCCCGCAGACAAGGGTGGTCTATTGTAATCCAAGATTCATCTGCCTACAAATCGGAGATCCTACGACAATTACAAGATGACTCATGCTACCAACTATTGAGGTCGGATCCCACCAAATCCATCGCACTGGAAATTCTAGAAGTAACCCAGGAAGGTCTCGATCTAGGCTTCCTGTCCGAAAATGAATTTCAGTTTTTGAACAACAAACATCCTCGCTTGGCGACATTGTACACTCTACCCAAGATCCACAAAAATATGGAAAACCCCCCAGGCCGCCCAATTGTCTCCGGATGTGGCTCCATATTGGAACCACTGGGGAAATATATAGACTTTTTCCTCAAACCATTGGCTGAGTCCACCCCATCGTACCTACGAGACACAATGCACACCATTAACATTGTGGAAAGTTTATCCTATGATCCACTGATCCAGAGACTAGCTACATGTGATGTAGTCTCCCTATACACCTGCATCCCACAACACGAAGCACTTACAGTGATTGTTAGATGTCTTCAGAAACGCCCTGCTCCTGTACAAGTCCCTTCTGAATTTATTGTGGCTTTGCTCAAAATAGCGATGACTAGAAACTTTTTCTTTTTTGACAACAATTTCTACCTCCAGACATCCGGGGTAGCCATGGGGGCTCCTTTCGCTCCTGATGTGGCCATACTCTATATGGCAGCCTTTGAGGATGATTCAGTCCTCAATCAATCAAACCCATTCAGAGACCAGATAGGTCTCTGGATGAGGTATATTGATGACATTTTACTAATCTGGAACTGCAACCACGATGAATTAAGTTGCTTCTTTACCTGGCTGAATCAACAATCCCAATTTGTCAAATTTACTATCCAGTCTAACAGTGAAACCATTGACTTTCTGGATGTCACTATCTATCATCAATCTGGATCACTCTGTACCAAACTATATCGCAAACCAGCTGAAAGAAATTCTCTATTGGCTTATAAAGGTCATCATCCGCGAGCTCTCCGCGATAATCTGCCCTTTGGGCAGTTTCTAAGAATACGTAGAAACTGTTCCAGCAAAGATTATTATTTCTCAGGGTCTGAGGATCTCTCAAACCGACTGTTAAGCCGGGGATACCCAAGACGTCTGATAAAGAAAGCACGCAAACGTGCTTGGTTCTATCCTCGTGAAGAATTACTATCACCCCAAGACAGAACCAACCAGCAAGAAAATCGTATTGTCTGTGTCACCACCTTCAATACAAAAAGCAACAGGATCAAGCGGATTATTAACCAACATTGGCATTTGGTATCTGAAGATATCCAAAAACCCTGAGGCACCACTACATGCGTTCAAGAAGGCTAAGAGCATTAAGGACTATGTGGTAGGCTCTTTCCTATCCCCGGACAGCCAACCCACTATCACTTCCTTGTGGAATTTACCACCAGTCAACGGCCATTTCAAATGCGGCCACTGTAAAGCCTGCGATTAAGCATGGGCGAATTTTGCGGATCTCGCGTTCGCGAATTTTGCGGATTTGCGGATTCGCAATCCGCAAAATCCGCGAATTCCCGCGAATTTGCGGATTTTTTTTTTTTGTGTTCGCCCGTGTTTCTGCCAGTTCGCGAGGGTTTTTACAATTTCGCAATTTGCGAACTTACCTGTCGGGTCGCAAGTTTTGCGAACTTGTTGTTTCTACGTGTCCAGCCTGTTTGGGACACTCTTCTTCATCACTGCCACTCTCTGTCACCACTGCCACTCTCTGACTACTCATGCCACCCTCTGGCCCACCCATGCCACCCTCTGTTTCATCACCACACCCTCTGGTTGTCCAGTGTACATTATTTTCGGCAAAGCAAAGCACACCTTCCCTGCCTCAAGTGACCTGAATTAATTTGGGGCTGATTAATGTGTCACAGAATATTTTTTTAGCTGGCACCTGCTTCCTTAGTGCGCCCTGATTAGTGATCTTTTGCACTTGCTAAGTGCTTTCATTGTTGCAAAATTAGTTACAACACCTGCCCTGCCCCAACTGACAATAATGAATTAGGGGCTGCTTAATGGATTTTAACTTCCAGCCTGGCTCCTGCTTGTCTCCCTTAGCTGTAATTCAGGACCTTTGTGGCATATGTGTAACTATTCTGAGGTTCAGAGCAGGGTCACATAATAGTTTCAACTGGCAACTGAACTCTGGAGGGGCCCCTCAGGAAGCACTACAGGAAATGGCTACTAATGATGTGCCTGAACTTTTGAACCTGGTAAGTAGTTACTTTCAGTTTTGCTAAAATCGTATTTCTGCAATTTTGCACTTATTCGCGGGGCGCGAACTCACGCGAACAGTGCGAGCAGTGCGAGCAAAATCCGCTGCTCGCGGATTTGCGGATTTTGCGGGAAATTCGCAAATCTCGCGGATTGCGGATTTCCCGAAAATCCGCAAAATCCGCGAGCGTAACGGATTTTCCGCCCATGCTTACCTGCGATTCTGTAATTCAGACCAAAGAATTCCAACATCACCATCTTACTGTTAAGCTCAAATCTTTTAGCAACTGCAATTCGAATAACATTATCAATGCTATCGTCTGCCCATGTCAAAAAATGTACATCGGCCAGACCCAACAAAAAGTAAAAGCCATTCTACAACATATGAGCCGGATCCGCTGTGATGTCTCTGGCGCACCACTGGTGGACCACTTTAAGTTGAATTCCCATCCCCCTGAAAGTCTACGATGGCTTGTCATCGAAAAAGCAACACTGGGACCACGAGGTGGAAATATTTCTGATATTCTCAACACCCGTGAACTTAAATGGATTTACTTCTTTAATTCAATTGAGACAGGCCTCAATGAACATGACAGTTCATTTTCTCAATTAGCTACACTTCCATGAAGGGGTATATCTCCATTACATCATGCTTAATCTCCTAATCTGCTGCATACATGAACCTCTTTGACCCTCCGGGGATTGGTCTTACTCTTAGCATGAACTTTCTCCCAATTAAATCCATGTCCTTTTTATTATTTTTGAGCATCAGCAAGATGGCTTTACCCTCATGTTTGAGAGGTACGCCAAAATTGCAGCAATAAATGACATGTTGTCTGTAACTATATGTTTTAATTGGCCGCGCTATGTGCTTTACCCTCATGTTAGAGAGGTATGCCATGCAGATATCTTTTGGCTGTCTGAGATTACATTGTTCCTCTGACTTTGTGACCCCAATGTATTTCCGACACTGATATTCTTGTACCAATTCATATTCCTTATGTCAATTCCCCTTTTTTGACTCTAGATATTGTAATGATGGATTCCCTCTTGTTTGTATTTTAATAAGGTTGCATTATTCATCAATTGCCTTGCCTGTCCAGTGTCCTTAATATTGTCACTACCGACGCCACTTGGCTAGTTACGCAACTCATAGTCTGTCTTCAGGCTCCATGGCTCACTCGAACACCACGTGACCACGTCACCATGGTTATTTCACTAACCAGGAAACTGAGCTCGCATCGCCTACACCCACACGGAGCTCTCTGATTAAATCTCACCTAGTGAGTATAACTCCCCTCCTGTTCCGCCACCATTCCTTAAATCATTTAATGTCCTAATCCTTTACTCATGGTCCTACCTTTTTGACCCACTAGACGAACTTTGGATTCATTCCCCACGATGCCTTAAATCCGTCCAGCACCGCGTGAGTGCTCTATGAAGCGATCAGTAAGCCTAATTGCTTTGGATTCATACGGATATTGCCGTATTGTTGATCGACAGCCTTCCTCTGTACTGACTTCTAATTAGTGCACGATTATTACTTTGTAGGTGCAGCCCGACTATTGACGTTGCCTTAATTAATCATTGACCACATGGAGGACTTCTAACCCGGTGGTATGTCTCCCTTCGAATTTTTAAGTTACTGTGATGACATTACGCTTTGGAATAGCATGTGATAGTCTTATTCACTATATTCCAGGTTCTCCAATGACAACTGGGACCTAATTCAAACCTATGTCCAACATATCCCAGGTAATTTAATTACAACACGCCTTACATGTGAGAGGCTCTGTCGCCTTCACACGTGCCAATTTTCTGATCTGGATGCTCGGGTCCTCTCTTCTAATAACTTCTATTACTACCTGTATTACTGCCTTTCATTTTATAGACGTGGTTTACACTACGGTACTTTTAATTTTCCAATTTTCCCATCCAACTAGTATGTTCATTAATGCCACAATTACCGATGTGATCAATTCAACAGATTGAAATAGTACCCCTCTAACTTTAGCAGAAAATATTAACTTCCATTAGGTAACTAGTATGTTCATTAATGCCTTAACTACCAATGTGATAAACTTTAGAGGTCGGAATAGTACCCCTCTAACTCTAGCTTATTATACTCATTTCTATTAGGTTACCTGCCCCAATCCCCTGGTCCTGATGAAGACCCCGCAGCAAGGATATTACCAATTCCTGCATTGTTAAGAGGGTTGAAACGTCGACTGTTGCTCTATTTTGTGGCAACCTCACGCCAATATTGTGTAGATGAATTGTACATTGTGAAGTATGCCTTTCTAAAATAATGGTCGCCATTTTTATTATGGCCGTTGCTGTTATATAAATTACAGCCATACATATTTTCAGATGCTTGATTTTACTGTCACATAATCCTACCACTCCCTTATCCTCACTTTTATCACTTCCTTCCTCCCTCCCGGGCACTGTATGACCTTGAACACAGCTGACTGTTTGCTATGTGTATTCATTACATCTGATCCCTCAGTGAATAAAAAACTCTGTGGATCGAATGATTGTTTTCTGATCAATTCATTTAAGTGTGTAAATTGTTTCTTGTCTACACTGGGACCCCTTCCTCCTAGTACTACCTGTGCCGGCCGGCGCTGCCAGGTGGTAGCTCATTGGGCCAAAGTAAAGTGTTAATACGCCAGGAGGATGCTCACTATGCCATTGGCACACATTAATATGGGAGGAGCCGCTCCTTTAACTCTTTAAACTACAACATTAATCTCCTAATGAGGCCACTACCTTTTGCTGATTATTGTGGGCATTTCATCCTGCCTCAACCATACTTCTAGTGGTGAGCACCAGCAGAGGATAAGTCCCTACCACTTGTTCCTCCTCTTGGCTGTACTGCAGCCAGGTGCACACCGTTTAGAAGGATGGGTTGAACCATCTGCGGAGACTATGCAGGGTTCTGAAAGAACTGTGAGCCTCCAAGCCCACAAGTCCCTCCCCTAGAAAAAGAGCAGGCCTGATGCTGAAGAATCCCCAGAATGGGAGACCTTCATCCAACACTCAACTAAGAGCGCATGTTTGCGGTTTGTGTACTCTTCAGGGAGAATCCCTGCGACCAATGGAAAATGTATTCCTTTTAATACAAAGCACTCCTCTCCCCTTGTTGGGGAGGGATCCAGTATCTATGCCCTGGAGTCTCAGATACTCCTCAGAGTCCACAGTGTTTAGGGATTTCCACATAGTGGAAGTTTTAGGAATGTTCCCATTATTGCTGGGGATCCAGCACCTCACTCTGTGATAGGCGCTCTCTGAAACCTTTTGATGATCTCCTCTAGGCTGATACTTTAACCCTCTGATGTACTTCGGCACCCAAGCTTACCTTTGGCCGATGACCGGTGGAGTTGCCCTACGCAGCTACTGAGGAATTTGGCTCTGGTTCCCCCTTTGGCCGTCACCTACCCATCCAATGGTCAGACACTGTGTCTATTCTCATCGCTCCTTTGCGTTTCCTACCCCTCCCTCTCCTCTTTCACTCTTTTTCCTCTTTCTACTCTCTTCCCGAACCTCTAGCCCGTGCCTGCTTTTCCTTCCCCTGCCCGAGCCATGCCTTTGTAATTCTTGTTTCTCCAGTAACCACGTACTTGAAACTGTTGGAATCCCCTAAATGATGCCCTTGTGAATGATCCTTTGATATCAGAATGAGGTATGATCAGTCTCTGAAATTGATCGATCAAATGAATTGGAAGGTAAACCCATCTTCCGGGAGTCATTATGTTCACCTACTTGAGTGTGAGAGTGTCCCGCAGACATGAACCAAGGGTTGATTTATAGAAACAACACATTTGCTTAGGGTAGGTTTTACAATTTAGGGAAAGTTTAGAGCCATAATAGATTCCCTGTCAGTTTTACCTTAATAGGACATAAATGGTAAACAAACAAAATAAACAAAATATTTACTTGACGTAATGGGAAACTACCAGCCTAATGCAGGGGAGAAGATACCAGTGAGAATAACAGCACTGCTGGTTTGGGAAGGGTCAAAAGCTACATGGGGTACAGGGCCCCAAACAACTAGTTACACAAGTATCTGGCAAACAAATAGGTGAAGTTGTAAAATGAAAATTCACAATAAGAACACTAGATGTCGAATAGAATGACAGATTGGTTGTAACAATATACCCAACATTGGAGTGGTAAGTCAATGAAGCATTTCCATGAAGTTATCATTGCCAACTGACAACACAATGCCTTCTGGCCCAACATGCACAGGCCAGTATTCCACAAAGATACCAGTGCATAAGGATACCCCATACCTTCCCTTACAGAAACAAAAAGGAATACAACTAAACTACCCACACAATGACACACTAATAATTTAACACCCACAACAGAAGTAGAAAAATGTAATCCCCAAATCAAAGTATTGTGACACATGAGTCCACTTCTGCTACTTCCATAAAACTAATCACTACTAGCCTCATGTAAACTACGAAATAACTATTGCGGCTCCCCCAGGCACAACACAATCACATGTAACAGATTCATGTACCGCAACTTTGGAGTTTCTCACAGTTGATTGACACCTAAAAACACATCTCTCGCCGACAAATTGCAAGACATTTTGTTGTTGCAATTATACCAAGATTCCCTATTATCTTCCAATTTACAGTATTGCAAACAATGTTTGATACACTCCAGTTAGTTCAGACCATTTTGACGTGCCTTTGTTATCATTTGTCATGTCCATTGACCTATCTGGCCAGGTCCAATGATGAAACGTACACTTTGTACTTTAAATCTGTGTTTGCTGTTTAATATAAAGTCTCATCTTCACTTGCTCCAAGAGTTCTCCAACTACTACTTTTCTTTTTACCAGTCATCCTGACCTACCTCCATGAATACAATCTACTAGCTTGTTCCTTACACTTCCAACAGTTGAACGGGTGACTTCTCAGTGACTGAATGTAGTGTTCCTAGTAGCCAACCTAGAAGTCTTCAACACCCTCTGAGGCACATATTTGACTTACTGGCTAACTGAATTGGATTTCACCTACTCAATTAATTCTTTTAATGTGGCAATTA
The DNA here is from genome assembly GCF_964263255.1 of Lissotriton vulgaris. Taxonomy (NCBI): domain Eukaryota; kingdom Metazoa; phylum Chordata; class Amphibia; order Caudata; family Salamandridae; genus Lissotriton; species Lissotriton vulgaris. The sequence continues at coordinate 363,919,790 of NC_141698.1, forward strand.
GACTTGGGATGATGTATTGCAATTGTTTTCTAAGTCAAATACCAATATTTAAAGGTAAGTATGCTTCTTTTCAGAGCAGAATTGGTCACAATTCTCAGAAATTATTATTTCAGGTTTAACCACACTACAGATGCATTTCCCAGCAACTTGATGAAAGTAAGCGTTTATCACACTTCTGCTGTCGTTATCTCCTACTACTTTGAGATTTAATCTATAATTTCCATATCAAAAGAACGCCTTGTGATACAGAAAATGGCCCATAACATTAACCAATAATCTACTCTACACCCTTTGCTAAATTCCACTGAACAGACAAGAACTACCACACCTTCATAAACGTATAGTTCAGGCTACACCCCATACAATTACATGCTATATATTACATCAAAGCCTTCGTCTCAGGCCTCCATAAATATATGCATGCTCTCGGTTTAGTATCGTAGCCCATCAAATGCTATTCATGACTCAACTGTATAAGTGTATTACAAAGCCAGTACACAGTTACAGCCCTGATCAGAAAACGGTCTCCTCAACTTAACTCACCACATATGCTGTGTAAGTATTGAACACAACCCCGCAAACTCCTCTTATTCAGTATATCTCGTAAATATATTTCTCACTCATTTTTAGGGTCTCCTCATTCAACATTTCTAATTCCCACTTGTCCTTACTTCCTTCAGTACTCTGCCAGTATTGCAAATAGCATGCCTGCATGTAAGTAAGACCTGATCCTTATTTGTTTTTATCCATGCTGCAGTTCCTTTCATAGACATTTAAAGGTAATCTCTCCATACAGCCAACCCGAATATTGAAACATAAAATGGCATTATGAATACCATTTTATGTATCTGCTTCTCGCACTGCGAGAAAGCTGAAGGGTTTGGTTGGCTGGTTCTGCTGCAGGGGAGGAGTGGCTTGCCCACTGTTGGGGCACTGACTGTTTGGCCGACACCAGGGCCGACCAAACTAGTCATACGCACTCTCCCGTTTTCTCCATGTAGGCTGCATGCAGCCTGCATGGAGAAAACGGCCTCCCCATAGACGCCAGTGTGGTGGGGGTCCCAGCCAATCACAACGCTGCCATTGCAGCATTGTGATTGGCTTTGGACGGGGAGGGGGGGGGGGGATGCCTGCTTCTTGGGACTCAGAGCAGAGAGAGAAGGAGACGTGACGCGGGACCGGAGGCAAAGGTATGTTTTTTTGTTTTTTTTAATGAATGAAACAGCGTTTGTTAACAGTGTAGCTACCCAGGGGCATCCCAGCGCTATGGCAATAACCGAGAAGGACATCGCAGCACACTTAAGGGAAAAGCCAAGTCTTTAGTAATTTCCAAAAGGCTAGATGGCTGGTTTCCCTCCATAGGCGGAGGGGGAGGGTATTCCACAGCTTAGTGGCATTGTAGGAAAACAGGAAACCGCCACTTCTGGCTTTCTTAATCCTGGAAACAGAAGCCAGATATAGATTGTCTGAGCACAGCCGTCTATTTGCCGCATAAGGCTGGATCATGGAGTGGTTGATCACAGGACCATTCCCTGTTAACATCTTGTGAGAAATGCACATGGCCTTAAAGTTGGACTCTCCCGTACAGGGAGCCAGTGAAGGGACTTCAAGGCGAGCTATGCAGATTGCCGGTTCGAGATCCCCACAAAAATCCTCGCAGCGCAGTTCTGCACTGTTTGGAGTTTTGTGAAGATCGAGTCTGGAGCTCCGAGGTGAAGAGCATTCCCGTAGTCCAGGTGGGAAAGAATAAGTGCCTGTACCATAAGCTTTCTTGCCTGGAAGGGGAAGAGTGGAAATTCTTTATGGAGCATCTTGAGGATACCATAGCAGGATGCCGCAACCTTCCGTGCCTGGACCATAAAGCTGAGGCCTTGATCCAGCCAGATACCCATACTCTTCATCTGAGTCTTAGGGACAGGGACGGAGCCCATGCAAGCTGGCCATATAACATCTACCTTGAAGAGGGATGAATTACCAAGGAGCATCAATTCGGTCTTGTCACTGTTTCGTTTTAAGTATGATTGATTCATCCATTTAACTACCTCTTCTAGACAGGGACGAAGGCCGATATAGGCATTATCAGAGTGGTTCAGAGCTATGACCAGTTGGGTGTCGTCAGCGTAAGTCACTATCTGAACCCCAAATGGGAGCACGATCTCTGGAAGCGGAGTCATATAAACATTAAAAAGGGACGGACTGAGGGACGACCCATGAGGGACTCAGCAATGGAGAGGCAGAGGTTTTGAGAGGACATCACCTTTGAAAACCTGGAAGGATCTCTCTTCCAAAAATGATTGCAGCCATGTTAGGGCTAATCCAGTCACACCAAAGCTTCTGAGTCGATAGATAAAAATTTGGTGGTTGACTGTGTCAAAGGCTGCGCTGAGGTCCAGGAGGATAATCACTGTTGAACGTCCGGCATCAAGAATCTTTTTAGATTCTTCGACAACTTCCAACAGCGCAGTTATTGTTCCTTGACACGGGCGAAAGCCAATTTGGGAGGGAGGAGGTTGTGGGGATCCGGGTACGTTGAAAGTTCAGCGTTGACGTATTTCTCTGCTATTTTACTACTCCCTGGTAGGAGCGAAATAGGGTGGAAATTATTCAGGAGATCCGGATCCAAACTAGGTTTTTTCAAAGGAGGCTTCACCATTGCTCTTTTCCACATGGGTGGGACCACTCCAGAGGAGAGAGAGGCATTGATCAAGACAAGGATGATCGGAAAAACTATTTCGAACACTTGTTTCAGGATATTAGGGGGAGCTGGGTCTCTAGGCGACCACTCTTTACGAGTGCCGAGATGGTTTACAATGATTCAAAATCCATATGGGGAAATGCCTCCAGGGAGTAGTCTCTGTTACGCAGACCCGTATCCTCTGGGCGGAAGTTGTTTAGGCTGTCCAAAGGGGAGAATGATGAGTAGATTGTTTGGATTTTATTATGAAAGTAATCTGCAAGTTCATTACAATGTCGGCCAGTGTCATCAGGCCTATCCGGGGTGGAGGGGCTTTAAATAGTTTTTTCGTGATGTGGAAAGTTTCACTGGGGCAAATTGGCTGCCAGGAAAATTATTTCCTCATAATATGAGGCCTGGGCCAATTTGATTTCAGCTTTATATGATCTTATGGCTTCCCTGTATTCCGATTTCTTGTTTGAAGAGAAATCCTTTATCCAGGCTCTTTCAAGTTTTTTGCAAATCTGTTTTTGCGCCCAGAGCTTGGGGGAATACCAAATTGTTCTGTTAGACCCTACTTTCAATTGGGAAAGTTTCTTCGGGAGAACATCATTTAGAGTGCCACTAGGATATTTTTACCCAATACAACGTGTCACACACGATCCTAGGTACACTTTTGGCAGTATGGGAAGGGCCCCGGACTTGACCAGGCCAAGGAATTACACTCTGGAAGGTCTGGTTTGCAAAGATCGGGGTCTGGTAGAATGTACAAACAGATTCAGCACCTTATTGTCCCTTGATGAAAACGACTGACTAAATAGGTCAGGGGATGCCCAAGATTACATAGCGGAGGGGATGGCTGTTGAACCTACCGCTCAGGGAATATTAGGGGAATATCAGCAGTGGGGGATCGAAGAACCCCAACCAATGCAATGTGAAGGGAAGAAACGGGGTATGTCAGCAAGGAGGGATGGATCAACCCTAGAAAATCTGGGAGCACAGGTCTCCCAAGGGTCTGTGGGAGGGCTAAAGATAATGTCCTGGAACGTAGCAGGCTTAGCGGGGAAATTTGACAACAGAGACTGGCGCAACCAATTAAGTGGGCTCCAAATAATAAGCTTCCAGGAGACCTGGGTGGTGGATAGTACCCCCTTCCAAATTCCGGGTTGCAAATGTTTCTTTGTACCAGCTCAAGAAGCTAGATCTGGAAAGGCAATGGGGGGCTTAGCACTATATGTAGACTTAAACCTAGAAGGAGTCTGGACACCCCCACCCTGGTCATCGCATACTCTCCAGGCGGCAAGATTCTCAGGGAATGGTTTGAGGCTGTTGATATTTAACATTTACATCACAGGGCCGGTAAAAGGAACTAATACTGTACTCCAGGAATTAGAGTTTAGACTCAAACAGGAGCTAGAATATAGGAAAGGTGGGGCAGAACCAATTGTTATAGTGATGGGCGATTTAAATTTTCACCTATGCCCAAAATTGCTACCAGTAATCACTGATTGGTCTGCCTGTCCAGTCGAGTCTGGCCCGCACTTTGAACACAACGCTGAAGGGTTAGCACTCAGAAAAATATTAGACACCTATGCTCTAGGACACACCATTGATTTGTTTGTCCCGGGAAAAGAGGGGTCCCTTACCCCAACTTTTAGAGGTATAGGATGTTCCTCCATCATAGGTTTTATTGTAGTATCCAGTTTTGCAAATAACTGGATTACTGGGGTAAGGATTGATTGGAGCACTTTCAGTGACCATAACCCTTTAATCCTGGAACTAAGGTATAGAGGGAGACAGAAGAGGAGCATACAAGAGGATACCGTCCTGAGGGCAACTGATCTGGGGAGACGGCTTAGGTGGTCGAAAATCAATGCTCAGGCACTCTATAAATCATTAATAGTAAAGGGCAAAAGTTATTTTGAAGAGTGCCTAGATCCACTGATAGAGGGGAGTCCTCTGGTCATGGCGTTTGGGTCTATAACCAACTTGGTTGACGAGTTAATGAAGGTAAAAGGCCCCAGGAAAATCACAACCCAGCAAAGATGGTTTGTTGTACTAACTGCTCTCGTGCACTAAGAGATTTAAAATCTAGTCTAAAAGCCACTCCCAGGGATAAATTAAAAGTGGCCCTCTTGATACAGACCTACAAATCTGTTTTAAAACAGAAAAGTTGCCCTGCAAGCGGAAGTGTGGGCCGACTTGAGGGAGGCGGGGGAGAAAAGGGACCTGACGGAATTCTGGAGGATAATTAATAGGCCATGCGTCCAGAAAAGTAGTGCCCCAGTGATTGGAACTAACATACTGCCCGAACAATGGGTTACACATTTTGAGGAACTTTACAATCACACTCATGAAACAGTCCCAGATGGGGTTTGGGATGGCACACAGAGTTCGGAAGTAGAATTTTCCCTCGCAGAATTAACTAAGGCAATTCAAGGTCTCTCCCAAAATAAAGCCCCAGGTCCGTACGGCACCCCACCAGATTTGTATTTGAGCAATGTGGCCCTATGGGCCCCAGTTTTGACAAGGGCCCTAAATGCAGCTGTTAAAACTAGGCTGCCCGCTCTTGGTCTAGGCTGCCCGCTCTTGGTCTACAGCCGCTATTGTCCCTATATTTAAGAAGGGAATTAGGGATAATCCTCAATGCTACAGACCGATATCGTTGATCGATGTCTCTGCCAAAATCCTGGGCCGAGTAGTACTAGACCGACTTCTGGATTGGACAGAAGAGCACCACACTATAGTAGACACCCAGTACGGCTTTAGATTAGGAAAATCAACTAGCGACCAGTGTCTTAATCTTTACTTACTGGTCGCCAAATATACAAAAGCCAGTAGCGAAACTATTTACCTGGGGTTTATGGATTTGGCCGCGGCATTTGACAATGTAAATAGGAACAAGTTATGGGCTCTGATGAACAACTTGGGAATTGACCCTGGACTGATTAACATTCTTAGAGAACTACACTGGAACACCAGTGCCAGGGTCCGCTACAGTACGGAGGGGGGTGGGGGGGGGGGGGGGGGAGAGTACCGAACCCTTTCCGAGCACTAGCAAAGTGAGGCAAGGTTGTATCCTTGCTCCATTCTTGTTCTCTCTTTATATTAACCCCTTAAGTGCGGGGAACGTTCAGCGGTCGTCGCGTGCACTACCTCGCTAGTGCTGCGCACGTCCGCTGAACGCTCCATTCCCGTTAGCGCAATCGAACGTCCGCACTGGGGCGGAATTTTCGGCGCACTTAACGGGTTAATAATCTTGAGCGAGCCCTTATTGCCCTTAACACAGACTGTCCAAAAGCCGGAACGCGCCATATTCCGGTACTTTTGTACGTGGATGACGCAGTCCTGCTTGCCCGTACCCCGCGGAGCTTACAGTGCTTGATCAACGGATTTGTAAAATTCATGGACAGCCTAGATCTGTCGGTGAACTTAAGCAAGTCCTTTGTGATGCTGGCAGGCAAAAAGCCCTGCAGGAACTTTGTATTCAAAATAGGGACTCACACTTTAGAAAAGGTGAAGACTTTCTTTTATCTGGGACTTTTATATGATGGGGCACTAAAATTCAAGACTATGATAGGTCTCCTCAAATGGTGCTATACAAAATTTTACCTGAAGGCTGGGCCGCTGGTGCCCAGAACAGGTGATGAATTTATACTGCTCCGTAAGCACTGCAAAAGCCCTGTATGGAGCAGATGTTTGGGGCTTTGGGGATGTAAAACAATTGCAGCTGGAGGAAGACAAATTTCTCCGCAGGATTCTTAAAATACCGCAGAGCACCCCAGCTGCAATTCCACACAGCGAACTGGGAAGCCCGTACATTATAGACCGGGTAAAGTTGAGCCCTGTTGTTGCATGGCTTAGAATATGGGAAAATCCTAAGGCAGAACTAAGCAGAACAATTGTAGCAGACTGTTTACAAAGGGACAAGGGCTTGTCAATCCCGTTGCTAAATTATGTCAAAGTTACGCTAAAGGATATAGGCCGGAAGGACCTTTTTACCAACCCGAATTTAATCTCTACCTCTTACAAATCACAGATCAAAAAATTGTTATTAGAAAAGTTTGCTTTTCGCAGAACAGGTACTGAATTGTTGATGAGATCAGTCACAGCTCATTGTCTTGTGAGTAATAGTGAGGGTATGGAACCATATCTATTTTTTGAAAATCTTTATTGATATAAAGTCATCAGTGATATACATAATACAATCGAAGGATGGAAGTAATCATCATACAGGTTGAATTAACAATATTAAATGGCGTTTGGTGGTTGATAACTGTATGACGTGGGGACCATGTGTGTATTTAAATGCTCCATTCGTAATCAGATGGCAAGTATCGTATTCGGCATAGTAAGTATTCCCAAATTCGTTCATGACATTATCCCCTAAGCTATTCCTGAATATGATTCATGGTTACAAGTAGATGGATTGCATCAAAGTAGAGAAAGTGATTAACGGAAGAACAAGAAACAAAAAATTAACATCGTCGTCATCAAGCAATCTGAAGCAGTTGTACACCATCACTCAAAGCAGTAAGTTGAAAGAGTTTGCATAGTCCGGTACCCTAACAAGAGCGGGTACTCAGCCGTTCATGGTACCCAAGGCAGGACATTCCCCCTTTCAATCCACTTCCTCCTCAGAGTCCAGATCCTCGTTCTCCGGAAGAGGATCACAGATGTCTCCCCTGTAGCTGTTCCAAGGCGACCATATTTTATTCCACTTCCTAGGGCTCGCCCTGAGTACATACACACCTCGTTCCACTATCATCAACATGTCCATGTTCTTGGCCCACCTTGCCGCCGTAGGCATTTCCTGAGCACCCCACCTCTGTGCAATGTCTCTTTTCGCTACTGTAATGGCCAGGGTGGCCCACAATTGCCCATATCGGTCCAGGTCATTGGGGTCCCAAATGTTCAAGAGGCATTTACGGGGTTCAGGCAAGACAGATATGTTAAGTGTCTGGGAAACTGTGCGTAGAACCTGTTTCCAGAACTCCTGTATCAGCGAACATTCCCACAATGTGTGAAACAGGGTCCCTTCCTCCCCACAACCCCTGAGGCAAAATGGGTGAGGAGCTCGACGGATTTTGTGTAGTAGTGACCTCGTGTAGTAGACTCGATGCAGGATTTTAAGTTGTACAAGCCTAAATTTCATTGATATGCCCACTTCTTTCGGCGAAGCCAGTGCTTCGTTCCATTCCGTCTCGTCAACCTCCCCTATCTCTCTTACCCACCTATCCTGTAGTGGCAGTGTGGGGTCTTTCAGATTATTGACCAATTTCTTATACGTAAGGGAGGTGGCGCTTTGTGGCATAAACTCCGTCAGGAGTCTATCCTCTAACGGGGATGATTCAGGAAGATCAGTGCCCCGTGGAATCGCTTTGAGTAGGGCGTGGCTGATTTGAACATATCTGAATGTCTCGGTGTGGCCCAGACCATACTGCTGTTGAAGCTGCTGCAAAGGAATCACTGTGCCCTTGTCCCATAGGTCCCCCACTGTGGAGATCCCTATGTGATCCCACTGTGTGAACCCTTTACATGCTCTGAGATTACCCAATTGTTTGGTGTCCCATAGCGGTGTCAGTTTAGTAAGTTTGCCCTCCCAACCTAGTCGGGCCTGCGCTTTGTGCCATAGTGTCGCCGTGTGGTGTGTTGGGCCAATCAGTCGCCTGACTTGGGCTTTATTATACAGTACCGAAAGCATTCCCTCAGTTCCCAACTGCGACCAGTCGGCCTTGTAGGCCAGATCTTCCCGCGAAGCATGCACCCAGGAGTTGACCACCTTAAGTTGGGCTGCCCAGTAGTATAGTTGGACGTTAGGAAGAGCGATCCCTCCTCCGTACCAACTCCTCACCAATTTGTCATGTGCAATGCGTGCCGGACCATTGCTCCAGAGGAGATTGGAGACTATTGCTGCGATCTGTCTGAAGTAGCGCGGTGCAACCAAGTGTGGTGTATTCTCTAAAACATATAGAAACCTGGGAAGCGCCATCATTTTATATAAGGCTGCCCTGCCCAGTAGGGTCAAGGGGAGAGTCGCCCAGTGTTTGGCATCTGCTTTTAGACGTTCTAGAGGGGGTTTCAAGTTAGTATTATAGAAGTCGGTGGCGTCCCTCGTAATGTGGATACCCAGGTATTTAAAGGAGGACGTTGTTAAGGTCAAGGGGCAGGTTTCTCTCAGTATTGGCGCCGGGCCTCGGAGTACATATACCACGGACTTGGTCCAGTTGAGCGTGTAGCCCGATACCGCCCCGTGTGTGTCACAAAGCTGCAACAGTGCTGGGATGCCAGCCTCGGGGTCTACCATATAAATAAGCATGTCGTCTGCATAAAGGGAGACCTTGTCTTCCCACCCCTCTGTCCATGTGATCCCCCGAAACAGTGGCGTCCTTCTGAGTAGAATTGCTAGGGGCTCTAGTACCAGAGCAAAGAGCAACGGTGATAAAGGGCATCCCTGCCTCGTCCCTCTTTTTAGTGGGAAGGGTGCCGAGATGTGTCCATTGGCCACCACCTGGGCGACCGGTTGTGTATATAACAGGCGTATCCACGCCTGAAATTTAGGCCCGAAGCCCATTCTGGTGAGCACCGCGAACAGGTACTCCCATTCCACTAAGTCAAAAGCCATAGTGGCGTCAAGGGAGAGGATTGCTGAAGGCTCAGTGAGAAGGTGTGTGCGCGCCAGTACCCCATGAACTCGTCTCAAGTTCAGAGCTGTGCTCCGGTGTGGCAGAAAGCCTGATTGGTCGGGATGGATTAATGAGTGGAGGTGGTGCGTCAGCCGGCTGGCAATGATCTTGGCAAGGATTTTAGCCTCCACATTGAGAAGGGAAATGGGACGGTATGAGGTGCAGGCAGTCGGTGGCTTACCCGGTTTGGGGATCGCCACAATCGTGGCAGTGCGCTGGTCGAGTGGCAGGATCACCTTCTCAAGGCTTTCATTATACATGTGCAGCAGCGGTTTACTCAGTGTGGGCGCCAGCGCCTTGTACCATTCCACCGGTAGGCCATTAGGGCCCAGCGATTTACCCGACTGCAGGCACTGGATTGCCGTCTGAATGTCCTCTTCCGAGAGGTCAGCCTCCAGGTCCTGTTGTGTCTCAGGTGTGAGTGTAGGAATGTCAATGCTTTCCAGGGAGCACCGTGCAGTTTGTGCGGTGACTTCGCGGTCTGGGGTGTAAATGCGTTGAAAATGGCTAGCTAAGGTTTGCACTATGTGTTCCGGGTGTTTCTGCAGGACCCCATCGTGCGTGTAGAGCATCTGTATGCCCTTATTGCTGCCTCCCCTCTTGTCTAGCCATGCCAGCATTTTCCCGGCTTTATCCCCCACATCATACACCCTGTGTAGTGTGTTTTCGTGTTGTGCACGGACTACCGTTTTGAGGTGTTCATGGTATTGTTGTTGGCGGAGCTGCAGCAGGTGCGACTTTTCCGGTGTGGGGTCGGACATGTGGGCTATATTTGCGTTGTGTAGTGCGAGGTCCAATTCGGTGAGCTCCCGTCTCGAATCCCGTTTGTGACCTGTAATGGCTGCTATTGCCTCCCCCCGTAGAACAGTTTTGTAGGCCTCCCAGAGGATAGAGGGTGAGGAGACGGTTCCCTCGTTTTCAACAAAGTACCGAGCAGTGGCCTGTTTGAGCTTTTTTCGTACAGTAGGGATTTTTAAGTAGTTGGGGTACAGTGGGTAGGTTCTCGCGCTCTTCTTCCCCCTGGTGGTAAGTGATAGGGAGATTGGTGAGTGGTCAGAAACTCCTCTTGGCAGGATTTCAATTTTGTCAACTAATCCCAAACCCAGCCCCTGGAATAGGAAATAATCAATTCGTGAAAGGCTTTTGTGAACCGCAGAGTAGTATGTGAAATGTGAGGTGGCTGGGTGGAGGTGTCGCCAGACATCCGTAAGGCCCATTGCTCCTACAAAGTCGGGAAGTACATTCGTGGCACCCGAGCGGGTGCGTACAGGCAGGGAGTCCAGCGACGGGTGCATTATGGCATTGAAATCCCCCCCTATTATCGTGTCCCCCTCCGGGAGGTCCAGGAGAAATTTGCCCAGGGCCGGCAGTGCTGTTGAGTGAAGTGCCGGGGGGATGTAAGCGGAGACCACGTTTAGAGCCCGACCCTCCCATTGCCCGTGTAGTGCCTCGAAGCGACCCTGATCATCAACTTTGTGTCTTCCCACAATAAAGGAAGATGCTTTTCTCAAGAGTATCCCAATGCCCCTGGAGCCCGATGTAAACTCTGAGTGTACCGCCATTACATATCCCCGTCTGTTGAGTGCTTTACACGTGGTCCCTGCAAGGTGCGTTTCTTGAAGTAATACCAGGTCCGGTTTCTGACGTTTAATTACCTGCAAAACGAGACCTCTCTTGATTTTATCCCCCAATCCCCGAACGTTCCAAGTCAAGACCTGGAATGGGGGCACCTCAGTTACCGCTGCTGCCCCCTCATTGGGCCCCGATCGCACCCTTCTAGTCATTGGGTCTAAAAGGTAGGGCAGCAGACCGACGTACGTCGTCCCCCGCCCAAAGGTGGTGTCTTGCGCAATTGTACCGGCAATATGCTATCTGCAGAAGTGTGGTGTACTTTAATGTAGACATGATGACAAAACAGAACCATGTTAACAATGAAACAATCCCCCCCTTCCCCCCACCCTGCTCCCCTGCTCCACGGACCATTCCCCGCCCGCTTCCCCAACTTGGCAGAGTGCTTTACCTCCCTCCCAACTATGGTACTTGCTTGTGGGGTCGGTGAGACTCCCATAGGCATCGGCTAGTGCCCACCTTACTCAGCTTAGCCGCCCAGAAGTCCAGTGTTACACATATCAGTTCCCAGTTACAGTTCACCTCTAGATCGATGCCGGTTGTCCGGAGTCGAGGGGGTCTCTTTCCAGATCAGAGTCCAGTCCAGAAGCGGTTGATTGCTGCGAAGGTCTAGCCTGTTGGTTAGTCGCTTGGCCATCGGTGTGTGGATTTGTTCGTTCTCTGTGCGGTCGTTGTCGCTGCCCCGCTTGCCTCCATCCGTCGAGCCACTCTCGCGCCACTTCGGGCGTGTCGAAGAACCATGTCTTTCCCTCGGCCACAACGCGTAGTTTGGCGGGGAATAACATGGAATATTGCAAGCCCCTGTCCCGCAGTGTTTTCTTGACCTCCGTGAAGGTTTTTCTACGCTTGGCTACCTCCGCCGTGTAGTCCGGGAAGAAGGCCAAAGTGGAGTTTTGAATCCTGATCGGCGGGGAGACCCTCGCCGCCTGCAAGATGGCGTCTCTGTCCCTAAAGTCAAATAGGCGAGCCAGCACAGGTCGAGGAGCTGCACCCAGCTTGGGCGCCCCTCCCGGGACACGATGCGCTCTTTCGACAGAAAAAAAGTTGGACAGACCTTTAGGTTGCAGAGTGTTCTTTATGAGGTCCTCTACGTAGAGATCCATGGCCCCCTTCCCTTCTGATTCCGGCAGGCCAAGAATACGCACGTTATTCCGGCGGGAACGCCCTTCCTGGTCGTCAAGCCTGTCGCGTAAAAGTTTTGTAATTTTTTCCACACGCTCCATCGCCACTTGTAGGTCCGAAGTGTCTTGGATAAGTGATTTTGTCACCACTTCCACCTGCGCCACCCTCTCGGTGATTTTTGAAAAGTCTGCTCTCAGTAGTGTGACTTCAGAGGAGATGGAGCCTACCGTCGTTTTAACCTCCGCAAGAGTTCTCATGATGTCCTCCAGCGTCACTTTTTTGTTACCCTCCGCGTCAGGGGGTGTCCCTGCGGAGTGACGGCCGCCCGTTTGTGAGTGTCCTTGTTGGCTGTAGGCAAACTTGTCCAATTTTGCTTGTGTTGCCGAGCTCCTGGTGCCTTTGCCCGCCATGGTGTTAGGTCGTAATCCCCAAGATGGCGGCGGAGCCAAGCCGTCCTGGGGTGAGTGCCAGGCGTCCGCTGTTGTGTGTGAGTTTGCAGGCAAGCGAGTGTGCCAGGCTCGCCCTGACAAGAATGGCGCTGTCCGGGTCCGAATTCCTGGGGCGCCCGATTCTGGTCACGGGCGCTCCAGGCGGACAGGGTCCCTCTCTAGAATGGCGCCGGTCCGGGTCCCAAGCCGCCGATCGCCTCCTGGAAGTGCGTTCAGGTTCTGTCCCCACCTCCTTGGGTATCTGGAGCGGGTGCTGGTCAGGCTGTTGCGCGCAAGCGCTGGTCGGGTTAGTCCCTCCAAGGCCTGTGCTGGCCGACCGGTGGGGCCGGGCGTCGACCCTGCGCCACGCCCAGGCGAGTCACACCGCTGCCGGCGAGGTCGGACAATTTAGGTCGGGGATCTTCCCTTGCTATAGGCCTCTCCACGCACTCGATGGAAAGTGCCGTTCTCGACCACCGATTTTCACCAGGATTGGACCTAGAGGTGCAGTTTCGGTTCCTGAGTCGGTGCCGCCGCTTCGGGTAGGCTTTGTGACGGATCAGGGTGTCGGATTTTTCAGAAGGCCGTTATGCCTCGGGGAGCTCCCAATTCACGCTGCCGCCATGCTCGGCCGCTAGCCACGCCCTCCACCATATCTATTTTTAATGCATAACTCGCAGGACAGGTTTTTAATGTGTCGTTTTAGGGTCAATATGTTACCATATACACTGTCTTATCCATCTGGTTTTACTCTAACAATTGAGCAGAAGGGTGCCTGCGGCTGCGACAATAGGTCTCCGCAGGACACCCTTTATTTTGTACTTTTGTGTCCTTTTTATCAAATGCCTCGACGTAAATTTCTGGCGCCTATTTGAAAGAGGCAAAGTTTCGACATGCCAAAACTGCCTTACTCTTTTTGCAAAGAGCAAATGATATGCGAACATTATGCTCCATCATGAATTTTTTTAAAGTGGCAGTAAGATTAAGAATTACAAGAGGTTAATGTTAATGTTAATATCAAGGAATGAGTGTATACTGTGTTTTATAACTGTGCACTTTAATTTTTAGATAAAAGTTCAGATATGCTATTTAATTAATTTTTTAATTGTATATATGTATTTTTATGATGGTTTTTAATCATCGAAATAAAGATCTACTGAACTGATCTGAACTAAAAGGCTTAAACTCACTAGCAACATTTTTTATGTTTCACAGATTGAATACAGAATTTGGTTAGATTAAGACACAGTGATAAGTATTAGTTTGACATTGGTCCAGGAGTGACTTCCTTTTGGTCTGACAATATCTTCCAATATTGCGTATTCAAACCTCCTCATGATTACATTTGCATTAGCTTTATTTCTCAGTCTAGCCATTTTCTTATTAGACCTGTAACACTTTTCTTAAACTATCATCATACGTCAGCTAATCTTTCTAGTGAGCAGTGGCGGCTGATAGGGAACTGTAGCTTGGTCAAGTCAAGTCAAATAATTTATATAGCGCACTACATACCCAGAGGGTCTCAAGGCGCTTGAGGAAGGGTGGGGAATTATTTGTCGAAAATCCAGGTTTTAAGCTGCTTTCTGAAGGCTGGGTGGTTTTGAGTGAGGCGGAGGTGAATGGGAAGGGAGTTCCATGTTTTAGCTGCTAGGTAGGAGAAGGATCTTCCCCCCATGGTGGATTTGTTGATGCGTGGAACCGCAGCTAGGGCTTGGTTGGAGGAACGTAGCTGGCGGGAGGGGGAGTAGAAGGATAATCGCGTGTTGAGGCATTCTGGTCCAAGTTCGTAGAGTGCTTTGTGTGGATGAGTGAGGAGGCGGAACGTTATCCTCTTATTGACAGGGAGCCAGTGGAGGTCTTTTAGGTGACCAGAAATGTGACCTTTACGCGGGATGTCTAGTATGAGTCTGGCTGATGCGTTTTGGATGCGTTGGAGTTTTCTCTGAAGTTTAGCGGTGGTACCGGCGTATAGGGTGCTTCCGTAGTCCAGGCGGCTTGTAACTAGTGCGTGGGTGACCGTTTTTCTAGTTTCGGTGGGGATCCAGCGAAATGTTTTTTTTAGCATGCGGAGGATGTTGAAGCAAGATGAAGAAACTGCGTTGACTTGTCTGGTCATCGAGAGAGAGGAGTCCAGGATGACGCCCAGGTTCCGTGCGTGGTCCGTTGGAATGGGTGCTTTTCCTAGGGCAGCTGGCCACCAAGAATCGTCCCAGGCGGAAGGGGAAGTACCTAAGATGAGGACTTATGTTTTGTCTGAGTTCAGTTTAAGACGGCTGTGCTTCATCCACTCAGCTACATCTTTCATTCCTTCATGTAGGTTGGTTTTAGCGGTGTTTGGGTCTTTGGTGAGAGAGAGGATCAGCTGAGTGTCATCAGCGTAGGAGATGATGTTGAGGTTGTGTTGGCGTGCGATGGCGCGAGGGGGCTCATGTATACGTTGAAGAGGGTGGGGCTGAGTGAAGAGCCTTGTGGCACGCCGCAGATGACTTCGGTGGCCTCCGACTTGAACGGTGGAAGGCGGACTCTCTGAGTTCTTCCGGCGAGGAACGAGGTGATCCAGTCCAGTGCTTTTCCTTGGATTCCGATGTTGTTGAGGCGTTGTAAAAGGGTGCTGTGGCAGACTGTGTCGAAGGCTGCGGAGAGGTCAAGGAGGATGAGGGCGACTGTGTCTCCATTGTCCAGTAGTGTTCGAATGTCATCTGTTGCTGCGATGAAGGCGGTCTCAGTGCTGTGTTTGGCTCGGAAGCCGGACTGTGATGAGTCGAGGGATTTGTTGGCTTCGAGGAAGGCGGCAAGCTGGTTGTTGACTGCTTTCTCGATGACTTTGGCCGGGAATGGTAGGAGCGAAATGGGGCGGTAGTTTTTGAGTTCGGTGGGATCAGCTGTGGGTTTTTTCAGGAGGGCGCTGAGTTCGGTGTGTTTCCAGCTTTCCGGGAAGGTGGCGGATTTGAAGGAGCAATTGATGACGTCTTGGAGATAGGGTGCTATGATGGAGTCTGCTTTGTTGAAGATGTGGTGAGGACATGGGTCTGTGGGGGATCCTGAGTGGATGGAGTTTATCAGGCGGATGGTGTCCTCAGTGGAGATTGGGTTCCAGTCATTAAGGATGTTCAAGGGGGGTGAAGGTATGGTAGAAGGTTGGGTGGGTTGGTATCTGGGTTGGTTGTCGAAGCTGTTGTGGATGTCTGCGATTTTGTCGTGGAAGAACGAAGCTAGGGAGTCGCAAAGGGTTTGAGAGGGAGTGATGTCGTTGGAGTTGGCAGTGGGGTTGGTAAACTCTTTGACGATGTTGAATAGTTCCTTGCTGTTGTAGGCGTTGTTGTCTAGTCGGTCTTGGAAAGGTGGGGGGCAAGAAAAAAACAAAAAGTAAACTTACCTGGTGGTTGACATCGCCAGCCACTGTCTCTCCTCAGACACAGGAAACACCCAGACTCTCCTGACTATTCACAGCGCTACCTTACAGCAGCATTGTGATTGGTCTTAGTGCCGCAGTTTGGCATTTAGAGAGAGCCTGGGAGGCTAGGCATGTTGCAATACAGCCTGTGGAGAACATGCAAAGTGCGCATGACGGTTTGGCCGGCCGTCTACTTAAGATGCAGCCACCACTCCTTCTCCCCTGATGTCGCAGAAGCCCAGCCTTGCCCTGGCCTATTAACCTGCCTGCAGTGGAACTACACCACTAAAAATAAAATGATAATTTTAATTTTATTGTTCCGTTATTATAATTTTATTTTTCCTTTGCAATGCTTTAAAGCAGTGGGGTGGCGCTTCTCCGCCTTAACGGAGGAGCCGCTGCTGCTAGTGAACTAGAATATCTGTGGTTGTGGGCTTTGGCATTCCAGGATCATATGATATACTGTTGACATTTTATGGACATACCACAAGAGGCTACCACATGAACCTCAAGCTCATGTAATGAATGGTTCAAACAAATTGAAATACAATTTTGTGGCCAATGCATTCTTAACATGAGGTCTACTCACACCCCCATTCACAAAACCACTCACACGCCCACTCACAGACCCACATAGGCACTTACACACCCACTCACAGGCCTACACCAGCATTGACACACTCACTCAGAGACTCATGAGGGTACTCACAGACCTACACACCTGCACAGGTACACAGAGTGACTCGCAGACCTATGCAGGAAATCACAGACCCATGCATCCACTTACACATCTGCTTACAGACCCACAGATGCACTCACACCCATTCATAGACCTTTGCAACTTCTCAGACACCCTCTCACAGACCTAAAAAGGCAGTCAGAGTCACTCACAGACCCACTCATCCACCCACACACCCACTCACGGTCCATTCAGACACTCCTAGAGACTCTCGTATACCCATGCAGGTATTCACACACCTACTTACAGGCCCACAGAGGCACTTACACCCACCCACTCACAGAGCTATTCAAGTACTAACAGACCCACTCACAGAGCCATATAGAAACCCACACCCCCACTCACAAAATCCCTCACACGGCCACTCACAGACCCATAGTGCCACTCTCACTGACAGACCCACACAGGCACTCGCAGACCCAATAACAAATCCACTAAGGCACTCACACACCCACTCACAGACCCCCACAGACACTCACATACCTATGTAGGCATTGACACTCCTACTCACAGACCCACATAGGCACTCACAGACCCACTCACAGGCCTACACCGGCATTATAATAATAATCCCCATTTGTAAAGCGCACAATCACCTGTAAGGGTCTCTAGGCGCTGGGGCCGTTGGGAAGATTAAGCAAGCTATTGCCCAGACTCACATGGTGCTGGGCTAATCTGCCGCCGGCCCCGGGGATCGAACCTTGATCCCCAGATTCCAGAGTCAGCCGCCCTAGCCGCTCAGAGACCCATGCAGACACTCACAGACACATTCACATAACCACTCAGGCACTTACAGGTCCATGCAGGCACTCACACATCGACTCATAAACCTATGCAGCCACTCCCAGGCCTACTCATAGACCCATGAAGGGCACTCACACACCCGCTCACAGACCCATACAGACACTCACACCTACTTCCAGACCCATGCAGGCACTAACAGATGCACTCAAAGAACAACAGAGGTATTCACAGATTCAGTCTGATACCCATGCAGGTACTTATACATCCATTCACAGATCCATACAGGCACTCAGAGACCCACTCACATACCCACATACACAGCCACTCTCACTCACAAATCCATACATGCACTATCATACCCACTGACAGGACACACAGGCATTCACAGACCCCCTGACCGAGCTACTCATCCACCCACACATCCACTCACAGACCTATGCAAGTACTCAGACACCCTCTCACAGACCCACAAAGGCAGTCACAGACCCACTCATCCACCCACACACTCACTCCCTGACCTATGCAGACACTCACAGAGACACTCACATACGCATGCAGGTCTTCACACACCTACCCCATCAAGGCTCTTCAAGACAGAGTAGGTGCGGATGAGGTGGTCCTAGAATGGTTCTCCCCCTTATTACACATCTGCGCCCAAAGTATAAAAATCAAAACCTTCACGTCCGACCTACACCCTGTCAACAGAGGTGACCCCTAAGGCTTGGTGCTCTCCCCTCAATTGTTCAACCTATATATGGAACCCCTCACCACCCTCCTCAAAGAAGCTAACATCCCTTTCTACCTATTAGACGACAGCCAGATCTACTTGGAAACCTCCTCCATCAACTACATTCAAAGACTCAACAACACTCTCAAAGAAATTCAACAGTGGCTAGTAACAAACGACCTTAAACTCAATCAAGACAAAACCGAAATCCTCCTTATCTCCAACAAAGAAGAAACCCCCCAAATCGTTGAATGGCTGAAATCAATTGATGCTCTCAACGGCAATCTCACCCTAGGTAACTCGGTAAAATCTCTAGGAATCACCCTCAATGCAAAACTGAACATGACTGACCACATTAAGATCTCTGCAAAGAGTGCCTTCCTCAATCTACAGCTTCTCAACAAAATTAAGCCCTTCATACCATCCAAGGACCTCAAACAAGCCACGCAATCACTAGTGCTATCTAGACTCGACTACGGGAATGCAGCCCTCACCGGTACAGCTCAATCCCACCTAGAGCCACTTAAAACAACCCTCAATGCAGTTGCCCGAATGGTCTCCAGGGTTAAGAAATACAACCACTTACCTCCCGCCCTCAGAACTAAAATGGCTCCCAGTTGAAATGCGTGCCAGCTTCAGAACTGCCTGCCTCACATATAAAGCCCTGCACACAGGCAAACCGGAATACCTGGCCTCCAAACTCAAGAAAGCTGGCAGGCAAGAAACCTCAGGAGTTCCAACACCTTCCTACTCATCCCGATGAAAACAAACAAACAAAAATCCGCTGCACGATCCTTCTCTGGAAACGCACCCAAAATCTGGCACTCCATCCCAGTCAATATCAGGACTATCCCTTCATTTATAAAATTCAAATGTCTCCTAAAAGACCTCTACCTCAACCGTGCCTTCCCGAAACGAGAATCGTCAATGAAACGCGCAAAACCAAAGGTCCGCTGGCACCTGACAATGTTCGACCACAATCCTACCTCTTACTGCACGTTAAAACCCCTTGACAATGTTCCCCCTCGATCTACCTCATCCCCACTCCCCTACCCCCTCCTCGTTCCCTCCCCATGGAAAGAGGTTGAACGCAGGACATTGTGCACTCATCAACGCTATCTCAGGACCTCCCTACCTCAAGGACGCAAAACTCAAGGAGTCCTTCTAACTTTTACATATACCTTTGCCTTTTTGTTTCTTTGTATGTGACTTCTGCTCTAAAATCTGTTGTGAAGCACTCCGATACCCTCTGGTCTGGCCAGCGCTATACAAAACTCCTAAAATAAAATACCTACAGACCCATGCATCCACTTAAAGACTCACTTACAGGTCCACACAGGCACTCACTGATGAGGAAATACTTGCACCCTCCCAGGAGCAAATTAATGAAATTCACTAAACATAGCACGTTTGCTCAGAGTGAAATGTATTTATTGGTAATAAAAGCATGCATCATTGCTAATTAGCAAGGAAGCAGTCAGATCTTCCACCTTAGGGGCTCTCAGACTGCTTCTTCCCAGAGTGACAGGTTTCTAGGTGCTATATACATTGAGTAATGCCATGTCAGCGGAACTAGAATAAGGCACCAAGCCAAATATGGCTAACATGGATGTGCAAGTCTGCACCATGCAAATTATAAACAGCCAGATATAGGCAGACCAGAAAGGCTGGCTCTGCACTGTGTAAGCAATGCACAACCAGATTAATAAAAATCATGTAGTCAGGACAAGCAAGTTGACCTCTAAGGGGGTTCAGAATAGCTTGTTGAAGCTTGTCCAGTCAAGGTCAGATAGGAAGCCCTTTTGAGCTCCAGGCCTCATGTTAATGTGATCTATCTAAGCATGATATCTTTTGAAGTGCATACACAAAAATTTGTATGGATATACATATATATTTTGCAGCAATCCTCCCTTTTGGATAGACCTATCCAACATTAGTGTAAAACCAAAATATACATATATATATATATATATATATATATATATATATATATATGAAGGAAACATTAGTTACATATCTTTGGATGGAAATACACAGTGTTTGCATAAAATGCATATATTGTCACATTGATACATCTTGATGAGATCATATTATATTAGCAGGCTGTTGTGATACCGGCAGCGTACTTATAATTTGGTGTCCAACACATACTGTTTGCTGATTGCAATGCATAGTGCTACAATGTCACTTTAGTCGCTCAGTTCCTGGGCACTTTTTGCAAATGTCAGTAATTTAAAGTCACGCAGTGAGTGGTGATCTCCCTCTCCTCCTGGTTTGCAGTCGTCTTGTTGAGGGGCAGTTTCACAGACCTGCGTTGTCCTCTTCAGTCTATTTTTCTGCAGGTGCAGACCATCACCTTTGTTTGAGACTGCGTCGGGTACTTCACTTAACATTATCAGTAGATGTTGCATCCCTCTGATACTTTATGATGGGCCCCCAGGGATCGTAGACCTGTTCGGGTCTGTCCTCTTCTTGACTGCTGTGTTGCACGGGTCCTCTGGTGACACTTGGTCTTGGTCATCACTTTCTTGTACCGTCCTCTCAGACGTTGGGGCGCTGCCTTGCATCTTCTCCCCTCAATCCAATCATGGCGTTGGTTCACTCTGTGGTCCAGTCCACCTAGAACAAAAAGAAACAGCTTTTATTTTTCTCGCAATGACCATGTATCCATAATCGCTTTAGAAGTCTTTGCCACATTGCAGGCAGTACTAAAGTCAGAGCATCAGGCTATATCAAGGCCTGTTCCATCAGTTGCCTTTACTAATAATCTATTTATTTATTTATGTGTTTATTTTGGAGCTCATTCACTCCTCCTGGCCTCAAGTTGGATGGTGGTATGGGGTATGCATGTTATACTTTATTCCCCAAAACAACTTCTTTAGCATAAATGTAGTCACTAAGTGATCTCCTTTTATCGCTTTTTTTATGCCCTGGTGGGTCCTAACCTTGGAGAGATGGCTTTACTGAAGTACTGTGCCCGAGTTGCTGCTTTATTCTTCCCTGTTGGAAACACCTCCATTCATTTTTAAAACATATCCACCCACACCAGCAAATATTTAAATCCATTCACTGGGAAGCAACATGCATCTGCGCATTCATCCTCCCTTGTGCAATATCAGAGGGTCCCTGCTCCAGTCTTGTAAGGGAAAGGAACATACTGCGTGGGGACATAGGCATCTCATCCTGGTAGGCCCATACTTTCTTCATTATTCGGCTCACATCCATCATCAATCCTCCCTCTATGTTCATCTGGTTTTGGAGACATTGGGCTTTCTTTACATTAGCTTACAACAATTGTCTCTGAATGAGCTGTATTTTTGGAATGTTTTGTTCATTAGTCCCATCTGCACTGGCTGTAACATGCTTTCATTTAATGCTGTGTCAGCAATGGCATCAACTTTAGCTAACTTAGTATTAGCTCCTATGTAGGCTTCACATTTTATTACCGTTATCCTGGTGTATAATAGTATTGCTTTAAATAGGATCCTTACTAAAGGACCATTTTTAATAAGGCGCCCTGTTTCTCCTATGAATCGGTGATACTTCCACAGCTGCCCACAAATCAGAACTGCAAAGCATAATGTGAGTCAGTTTAAATGTTAACAGTTTTACCCTTGACTAGTATTCATGCTTTTGCTACAGCATACAGCTTATCTTACTGGGTAGATGTATCAAGTGGCAGAGCTGCACTTCAGCTATTGCTATAGCATACCCTGCTCTGTAATCAGTGTCTATCAGTCTTCTGAAGAAACCATCAGTGTACACTCATGTCTGTCTTTACTAATAGTGTCTAATCTTGGCGTGGTGCCGTTTTCTACAATCTCAACACCAACTTGCTTAGGGTCTCATCTGTTTCTAAGAGAATGGATCTCATCAGAATAACATATTACAGGTAATACTTTTGCCAAATTAACAGGTGGGCATCTTATTATGAAATTAAAATTAAACAACATGGTGCCATTAATAACCTGTGTGCCTTTCAGCAGAAAATGTTGTCGATCCAGATCATAACAACCATACCAAATGTGGCACCTAGGCAATACAGTTATAGTCCAACACAATGAGAGCCGTCTTCTCCACCATCACATCAGCAGACCCCTATTCATTGCAGAATGCAAAGTCACATTGTTGTGTCCCACAGGCCTTTCTTTTCCAGCCGTGTCAGCACACCTTTGCCAGCACCACTTCACTTGCAATGTTATTTTACTCTGAAACAGAGATGGAAAGGCAGTTTGTATAAGGGCAGTCCCCATAATGGCACTGTACACAATGTCTCTTTCAATTTCTTGAAACAGTTTGCAAGTTCATTTTGTAACAGTCATAGCATCTGCATTCATTGACCCATTGGTGGCAGCAGTTCATTATCCCCAGGAAGGACATCATTCCTTTCTTGGTGGGCAGGAGCTGAATGCCCTGTAACAATTTTATTCTGTCAGGTAATATGTGGCGTGTACCCTGGAATATCACAAAACCCAGGTAAGTCACCTCTTTCAGGCAGCACTGGCATTTTGACAATGAGGCTTCTCTTCTGGATGTAGTTCAGCAGAGCTACAGTGTCTTTTTCACAAGCTTTCACAGGCCTCAAGTGATGGAGATGTTACAAGGAGGTCATCAGTCTACTGCAAGATATGCTACCACCTTCCAGACATAGGTGATCCAAGTCTCTCTTTACTGCCTGCGCATTGACATTGGGACTCGCAGTGAACGAAGTGTACTGGGTATCCCAGCACGATGGCAAAGAGGCTTTCACTCTATGGCTGGACTTTACTGCTAAAGCCCACTGAGGAAAGACACATACTCTGCCTCTACAGGTATAAATAATAATATAGTACTGGTGTCAGGCACAACAGGCTCTAAGGGAACCACAAGTTCATAAGGTTAGGTAATCACCTTATGGGGACAGCATGTTTGCACCACCCTCTCTTTTTTTCATTTGATATATTTTAGATATCACTTTATGGTGAGGGCATTTTCCAAATCTCTCGTTCCCTGGTTCTATAACCTTATTGTTAGTTATGTGTACATCCATCTATTTCCTTTTCATATGTAACAAACTGCAGTCTAACAGCATCATTCATCATCTCTCAACACATCCCTAAGTGCGCTCACAGAGGTTGTATACAACATAGAACCCTTACTGAAGCTGCAAGCAGTAAGAGCCCTGTTCTAACCCATCCTTAGGTATGTGTGAGTAAATTCCATTTATTAAAAAAAAAAAATATATATATATATATATATATATATATTTCCTCTCAAATGCCCTGAGCTATTACAGAGGTCACACAATGCAGCCCTTTACCATCCGGTTTGGAAGCCTCGAGGCTGCTTGCAGTTATTTGAATCCATTTCATTTTTTGATTCCTTGCTTCTTTCCCGACGCGTTTCAAGGCAGAACGCCTCTTCCTCATGGGAGCTGCACAGAAAAAATGAATGATTAACTCACCAATGTTGTCTCACTTGATTATTTTATTGAGAACATCGCCCCCAATGGGCGTGGCACACAAAGGTTACTCGATGGTGTGCTGGTCCATGTAGTTCTTGGGGTGAGTGTTATTTTACAAAGTTCATTTATAAGTTCATTGTCTCTGTGGTCTTTTTTCAATTTTGTTTTAATCCTTAAGTAGGCTGGATTTCAAAACTGCAGGCTTCGTTTAGCCAAAGGGCTACATGCTTTCACGGAGAGAAAGGGTTTCCTTCCAAGCCTTTCCATTCAGTTAGGAAATGGTGCTCCTCTGCCACGGCCAAGGCTGCCGTGCTAGTATTTCCTCTCAAATGCCCTGAGCTATTACAGAGGTCACACAATGCAGCCCTTTACCATCCGGTTTGGAAGCCTCGAGGCTGCTTGCAGTTATTTGAATCCATTTCATTTTTTGATTCCTTGCTTCTTTCCCGACGCGTTTCAAGGCAGAACGCCTCTTCCTCATGGGAGCTGCACAGAAAAAATGAATGATTAACTCACCAATGTTGTCTCACTTGATTATTTTATTGAGAACATCGCCCCCAATGGGCGTGGCACACAAAGGTTACTCGATGGTGTGCTGGTCCATGTAGTTCTTGGGGTGAGTGTTATTTTACAAAGTTCATTTATAAGTTCATTGTCTCTGTGGTCTTTTTTCAAGTCTTGTTTTAATCCTTAAGTAGGCTGGATTTCAAAACTGCAGGCTTCGTTTAGCCAAAGGGCTACATGCTTTCACGGAGAGAAAGGGTTTCCTTCCAAGCCTTTCCATTCAGTTAGGAAATGGTGCTCCTCTGCCACGGCCAAGGCTGCCGTGCTAGTATTTCCTCTCAAATGCCCTGAGCTATTACAGAGGTCACACAATGCAGCCCTTTACCATCCGGTTTGGAAGCCTCGAGGCTGCTTGCAGTTATTTGAATCCATTTCATTTTTTGATTCCTTGCTTCTTTCCCGACGCGTTTCAAGGCAGAACGCCTCTTCCTCATGGGAGCTGCACAACAAGACTTGAAAAAAGACCACAGAGACAATGAACTTATAAATGAACTTTGTAAAATAACACTCACCCCAAGAACTACATGGACCAGCACACCATCGAGTAACCTTTGTGTGCCACGCCCATTGGGGGGGATGTTCTCAATAAAATAATCAAGTGAGACAACATTGGTGAGTTAATCATTCATTTTTTCTGTGCAGCTCCCATGAGGAAGAGGCGTTCTGCCTTGAAACGCGTCGGGAAAGAAGCAAGGAATCAAAAAATGAAATGGATTCAAATAACTGCAAGCAGCCTCGAGGCTTCCAAACCGGATGGTAAAGGGCTGCATTGTGTGACCTCTGTAATAGCTCAGGGCATTTGAGAGGAAATACTAGCACGGCAGCCTTGGCCGTGGCAGAGGAGCACCATTTCCTAACTGAATGGAAAGGCTTGGAAGGAAACCCTTTCTCTCCGTGAAAGCATGTAGCCCTTTGGCTAAACGAAGCCTGCAGTTTTGAAATCCAGCCTACTTAAGGATTAAAACAAGACTTGAAAAAAGACCACAGAGACAATGAACTTATAAATGAACTTTGTAAAATAACACTCACCCCAAGAACTACATGGACCAGCACACCATCGAGTAACCTTTGTGTGCCACGCCCATTGGGGGCGATGTTCTCAATAAAATAATCAAGTGAGACAACATTGGTGAGTTAATCATTCATTTTTTCTGTGCAGCTCCCATGAGGAAGAGGCGTTCTGCCTTGAAACGCGTCGGGAAAGAAGCAAGGAATCAAAAAATGAAATGGATTCAAATAACTGCAAGCAGCCTCGAGGCTTCCAAACCGGATGGTAAAGGGCTGCATTGTGTGACCTCTGTAATAGCTCAGGGCATTTGAGAGGAATATATATATATATATATATATATATATATATATATATATATATATATATATATATATATAACATGAGATTCTCCTTGGACATTTCTGATATCTTCATCCTGAAACACTGTGCAACAATAAAACGTATACCATACTCTTATCTACTTTCTGGTATCTACGCTGCACCCCTTGATAATGTTATTCAGTGGGATAAACCCCACCCTGCATTTCTCTTACAAGGGTATTATTTCTCAAGCAAACAATGATATCCCCATCTGATCCTAACAGAATATGCAATATGTCCTTTAGCTAATGTTACCTAAAATAGATTTTTGGTGTCCAATCTAGTTCCAGGAAGGCTTAATCAAGGCAATAATTTCATTGTAACAACTAGGTAGAATCTTCAATTTATTAAATGTAGGTAAATTACTAATGGTGATATCCATAATATTATTAACATGAATTGAGAATTAATTTTGACCCTAATTTCCCTAGGCACATTATAGCCTCAGACCTCATTAGAGCAACATTTACATTTAGCTGTAATGTTGTACCCTACAATGGAAGAATCAGGATATTCAATTAATACAAAAAAATCAGTTTATTAAACTACTCTGTAACATTACAGGCTTTCATAGTGTAATGTAGAAATCACATACTGTCACAGTGGCTCCCTGCATGGAGATTTTTACATGCAGTAAGGCTGGTCGATTCTAAATAAAGAACTTGGCCTTTGACACTTAAACCTGTTGTCCCCTGTCTGAGCAAGGCTATTTTCATGCAGGTTTACAATTCAAGGTAACTTCTCAAGAAGCATGGCTGAAAATCTTTCCTGCTCCGTGCCCGTGCGCTGATATTTGAAAGGTAGGATGCACTGTTATTCTTTTATTATTTATTTATATTTATTGCTGTGAAATATGCATTCTAGCACCTAAAGAACTTGCTCAAAACCTGAGCCTTCTGAATGCCATAGTGCGCCCAGAATTCTTGTGCATAGAAGTAAAAGATTGCATAAAGGCTTGCTTTTTTTCTTTAAAAAAAATAACTTTATTTAGTATTTTTCAGAAAAAAACAACATAGCAACATTAACATAATATGTCAAGTAAAGGGAACAAATTAGTGAATACACACATCTTCATCAGAAAAATGACTGAAGTTTAACCTACTAGACAATTTAGGATTTTACATCAATGGAGGGAGAATGAAAAAACATTAAAAAAGGAAAAGAGAAAAATTATTTTAGTGCAAAAGTCAATGCTCAATAGGGGCCCAAATCTTAGATGCCTCTTGATGCCTCCTTCTCCCCCTCAGCAGATACACTGAAGATTCCAAATGATGCCAAGCCAACATCCTAGCTTTCCAGTAATCAAAGGTAGGAGCCTCTAGACTTAGCCACTGTGAAGTTATGCATAACCGAATCTTTGCCATTGAAATAAACAAAAAGGCACGAACAAATCTTGTTCTTTCAATACCACCTGAATATTCACAACCCATTATAATCAATTCCGGAGTGATGTTAGCCGGAATTTTAAGCACCTGATTGATGAAAACCTCAATGTCATTCAGAAAAAACCCGAGGCGCTGCACGCAAAGTCAGCTCTGGCGATATCGAGGGAAAGGAGAGCCCTGCTGCCCGCAGGGGGGCTGATGGGATCACGGCGTCTGTGGGTGTACCAAAGTCAACCTCCGCTCCAGCAATGGCTGTTAGAGGCGGGCGGACGCTCAAGGAGCTATTCCATCGGCGGTTCTTGAAAGAGAAAGCTCCCTCTGAGATCAGCGTCGGCAGAGTGGGAGAGAAGCAGCCTGATCTCATAATAGTGCTAAAATTGCGAGTCGTGGAAGAGGGGGATGAAGCCCCAGCATCCATACAAGCACAATCAGTCTCTGGCTCAATTCCCAGTCGTGATGATGTTAATGGCAGTGGCAACTCAAATATTTCACTCAATTCTTTTGTAACTGCTGTAACTTCGCTAACAACAGATCTCAGTCTCAATGACAATATAGGGATGCATGCATCAGTGAGTGGGCCTGGAATATCACTGCCATTAATGATGAGTGTTGGGATCCCTACTGTTCTTACCTCCCCCGGCCAATGCATTCTGGGAACTGTAGTTTTGCTAACTATGCCAGATTCACTCAACTGCGAATCAAATGTTGAGGCACCACTGTCTGACTTGCTCAATCCCTCCATGGAGGTCACTGGTGATACAAAGGAGTCTGAGAGTACTGAAGCCACTGACAAGTTTTACTCTGTCAGATCATACTGTTTCCTCGGCAGATGAGGGGGGGGGGAGTTAGAGTGGTCAGATTATGATAGTGAGTCTGGCGATTGGCGTCTAAGCGAGGCATCCAAGGAGGAGACAGTATTTGGGGGCGTTCGTACAGTCCGTAAGATAACTAAACCTAAAATTCCTTCCCAGCTAATAGCAAGGAGTGACTAAGGTGTGATCCCAGCAACCCCGGGTCAGACTACTTCAAGGAACCCTGCTAATTCCACTAACTATGCCATTCTCACAGATGGAACCCCCGTAGGAAGTGACTTTATCTACATATTTATCAAGCGAAAATTGCACACCGGGAGGAGGCACAGCAGGAGAATGCGCGTACGCAAGGGGCCTGTCGCAGAATGCAAAATTCAATCCGCAGAGTTGTGAAAACTTGTTTGGACATTGCTTCCAGGATTGGAGTGGCTGAGGAGCGAATTTCTATTCTGGAAGATGCAGTAGTGGCTCAGAAGGGATTGACGAATGTGATCAAGGAGCAGTGGGAGGACATGCTCTGGAAGTTAACTGATTTAGAAAATAGGGCCAGAAGAAATAACTTGAGATTTCTAGAAATTGACGAAGGCAAAGAAGGTGAAGATGTCAGGCAGTTTGTAGTAGAACGATTTACTGAGGCTTTTTCAGAGGTAACGTAATGGGGCTGGCGTTTGGAAATACAGCGGGCGCATTGGTTTCCGTTTAAGAAAAGGCAGTCTCCTGGACCCTCTGGCACAACTGCTACTCTGCCACGAGCAATCTTGATTTGCTTCAATAACTTTCTGGCCTGAGAGAAAATTTATGATCTTGCTAGACCAGGTAAGAGGAGGTTGGGGAAGGGTTGCCAATTGTTTGTCCGGCCTGATTTTTGCCCAGCAACTGTGGAACGAAGGTGGCAGCTTCGCCAGTTAATAACATTGTTTCAGGCCAAGGGCGCACAGGCTTTTTTACTTTTCCCATCCAAGCTGAAAGTAATCTTTAAAGCCCAAACAAAGTATTTTCTCTCAGAGATACAGGCAAAGGAGTTTTTGGATTCCATCTAATTAGAATTGTTCTACATGGCTGGCTATTGTGGGGAGGGGCACTCATAGATGGGTTGTAGCAGAATAGGCTGATCCGATCACATTGTGTTACTTTTCAGTTTTCGGTTTCTGGTTTGGTCTAGGGATCAGGGTCAGCCTCTCAAATTTGGTAGCTCTACATAGGGGGTGAGGGGTTGGGTGGGGGTGGGGGGTGGTTTCTGGTTGGGTGAGGGTATGGTGGTGGGGGGTGCTCTGGGGCTGGTTTGCTGTTTCAGTTGGGTGGTCGAGTGAGGGGAATGTGCATTATGCTACCGTATGCAGAATTTGTTTTGCTATATTTAGGATTACTAGGATGATTATGTTTATTCTGATGCTGGATCAGGTAGAGGGTGACATAAATCTGTTTCTGAATGGGGCAGAATAAATTGCGTCTTGGCTCATGGAATATTTGTGGGTTGAATGATGGGAAAAAATGAGGGATGTTTTATAAGATTTTGCAAATGCTGCGAGTTGATATATTGTGCCTTCAGGAGACCCACATTCAATGGAGTAATCGCAGGCTTTTAAGACTGCCCGGTTATGAATTAGTGGCTTGTTCTCGTCAGACCTCGATGTTCAGGGAAGTGGCTATTTTGCTGAAGAAGGGGATTGGTTGTCTTAAAAGAGCTAAAGAGGACAAAGCAGGCAGGTGGGTGATTGCTGAGATAATGATAAATAATCGCTCCCTATCGGTCTGTTCAATTTACGGTCTTGGATGACCCCGAGGTTTTCAGAAATATTATTATTGAATTAGCAGTATGGCCACACCCAATGATCTTCTGTGGGGACTTCAATATCAACTTAGCTAGTCAATTTAACTTGATAACTGATCGTAATTATGTAGGCAGGAAACCCCGTGTGTTCAAGGCTCTTCAAACTTTAATAGTTGAACATGGTCTGATAGACATTGGCACTACCATTTTCAAGATAAGGATAGATGTACATTTTATTCCATCCCGCATAACAAAATGGTTCGTCTTGATTATGTTTTTTTCTCTGATCAATATGCGGGGATGGCAAATATAGAGGTGGTACCAAGGATCTTATCAGATCATAATGCTTTAGTGGTAGAGTTTCCCTGGGATCACCCCATTAAACAACTTAGGTCTTGGACATTTGAGAGGAAGCTTCTTTTAGATCAAATATATCAGGACCACATGGGGCATTGGATTTCAGAGTTTATGGATATTAATAGGGGGACTGCCTCGGAATGCGTAGTCTGGGACGCATTTAAAGCTGCGCTGCGTGGAGAAACGAAAGTTTTGCAGCTCATCATTGGAAGATCATACAGGTGCAGACTAAAAGTTGGTTAGAGGAGCTTCGCTTGGCAGATCTGGAGTTAAGTACCAACATTCGGTTAGGTTGTGAGATCTCCCAGAGTGAAAAGGCGGTTGCTATATTAAAATCTAAATTGCTGGAGTTTTTTTGTCGAGATTTGGCGGCTAAATATACCCAAGTTCGAACTGTGATGTATGAATTTGGTGAAAATTCGGGTAGGGTGTTAGCCAAGAGACTTCAGCAAAAGTATGTCGCAAACCGTATTGTCCGGGTTATGGATCCGCAGGGCTGTATTCAGGAGGCCCCGTTGGGTGTAATGGATGTTTTTTTGAAATTCTATACTAGTCTTTATACTGAAGAGTCCAATGTCATTCAGAATCAGGATGGTGTGGATGATTTTTTGCAGGCTATAGATACCCCAAGGATAACAGTAGAACAAAATGAGGTACTTTCTGCACCCATTACTTGGGAAGAGGCGGAAGCTGCAATCAAATCTTTGGCTAACGGTAAGGCCGCTGGGCCTGATCTCATTCACTTAAAATTCTATAAGACCTTTTCGGCAGTGATGAGACAGGACTTGCTTGATATATTTAGAGCCGCACAGGCCGGTGTTATTCCTGACTCTTGGAGACAGCCCACGGTTGTATTATTAAAAAAGAAAGGCAAAAATTAGCTGAATCCCTCTTCTTATCGGCCAATATCACTTATTAACACCGATCCTTGCTTTTAGATTAGCCCTTTTATAGTACCCTTGGTTTCATTACGGCAACATGGGTTAATTCCCGGCAGGGATACAACCGATCATGTCCGGAGCGTAATAGCTCTCCTGGATTGGGCGCAGGCCACGGGTTCCCCTCTCGGGGTGATCCTGTTGGACGCCGAGAAGGCGTTTGACAGGGTCTCCTGGGGGTTCCTGTTGGCCGTGCTGCGCTGGAAATGGTTCTGTTCCAAGTTTATTCAAGCTCTCCAGGCGCTTTATATCTCTCCAGTTGCGACAATCCGCATTTCAGGACAAGAGTCAGGGTGCTTTACCATTAGCAGGGGAACCAGACAAGGTTGCCCCTGTTCGCCCCTGCTATTTGCCCTGTTTATTGAGCCTTTCCTCAATATGATTGAATCGTGTCAGGATATTTCACCAGTTAGGGTTCATGGGGTAGAATATAAGGCATTGGGGTATGCCGATGATATCATTGTTCTAACTGATGTTGTCGGGCCCACTTTTCAGGCTTTAGAGACTCTGGGCTCTCAATTTGGAGCTATGTCTGGATATAAGCTTAATATCGCAAAAACTCAAGTTATTCAGTCATCAGGTATGTCTTCCTCGCAGGTATCTATAGCAACTGAAGCTACCTCTTGGGGTTGAAATTTCTCCTGTGGTTGAGAAGATTCCAGATTTAAATTATCTTTCTGTTATTGACTCTCTTCATACTAAGCTCGAGAGGCTAGACCATCTTCATCTGTCACTCTTTGGGCGCTGTAATGTTCTGAAAATGTTAATTCTCCCAAAGTTTTAATATTTTTTTTAGGTCAATTCCTCTTTTGATCCCACAGACAACATTAGTTAGGGCGGAGAGAATTTGTCAGCGGTTTCTATGGGGCAATCGCCGTGTTAGAAGAGCTGCAAAATGGACCTGTCTCCCTAGGGAGAGGGGGGCTGGGCCATTCCTAATCTCTTATATTACTATTGGGCTGCCATGCTCCAACATTTCGTCTCGCCATTGATGGGCGATAGGGTAGATATTCCCGTATGTATCTATTTACGATCTCACCCTCGGCGATGCGGCTAAGGGGGTTTTAACCCGTGTGTTAGAGCCAAGTTATTTCAAAAAAACGAAATTTAAGGTTAGTTGGGCTCTGTTTTCTATTTGGCAGAAAATTCGTCTTCGTATGGCTATTTCAAAGATTAATTTTTATACTCCTCTAAGTGCTGTGGGTGTGTTACCACCAATATTTCAGGATGCTGTTATATTAAAATGGTACTCTGCGGGTTTAAAAGACATCGGTGATCTGGGTCATGATGGTCAGCTGGCCCCTTTTTCCTTCCTAAAAGTCAAGTTTAATTTGATTTCCAATGATTTTTTTTAAATATCTGCAGGTTAGGAGCTTCTTGGATAGAAATTATAGTAGTAATCCTAGCCTGTATGAAAAGATTACTTTAGTTGAACTGATCAAGAAAAGAGCTAGAATAGGGGCTATTTATCAGTATCTCCTGTCAGATCTTCCTGGCTATTTGGATATTCACAATGTTAAGTGGGCAGAGAAATTCGGGATTCCAATACTGGACTTGAAACAGCCGCTTGAACTAGCCAGCTATGTTTTAGTATCGGGTATTTTGCATACGCAAAGTTACATGGCTATGTTCAATTTAAATCATACCCCGGCTAAGATTGCTAGTTAGGGGGGTGCTAAGGGGGATTCCTGTTCTAGATGCAAGTTTTTTTTGCAGCTGATGCATAAAGGCTTCCAATGTAATTTTCATGTCTGTACAGATACTCATTGCATAACTTTGTAAGTGCCCTAATATTCAGTAATATTGTGATTGCTAGAGAAACTGATATTCACCTTTTTATGTGATGCAACAACATATTTTAACCAGTTGGAGATGAATCTTAATGTGCACACTGAAATCTGGATATATACTTTGCACAGGATAATTTTCAACAGTTCTAAATATTCCAAACCAATGTAAATCTATTGTTAGCAGTTTTATTTTACAGCAGCTCATCCTTTGGGCAGCCACCAATTACTCATATAATGAAAATGCCTTTTTAGGTCTCGTGACCTACAATGCGCGCAAGCGCATTGAGGGAACGAGAATTCAAGTGGCCAAAATCCTCTTCAAACCACGGGCTTTCAGCCGCGGTTTTCTTTAAGTTCACGTGAATCACGTGATTAAACATGCACGCGCATCGGCAGCATTTCTCCTGCAGGCTCGCAAAAGGCTCTCCTCCCTCCCCACATCAAAGTCATCAATCACCCTCCCACAGGCTTCCCCAGCGCTGCCCCGCCCCCTGCTTCACAGCCAGGCCATCTGTTCCCTGCCAGACCTCTCACACCTCCGTCACAGCATGCCTGTGTACTTCAAAGGCTTATCACTTCACACGGCCGGCCGCAGGCCGTGCAACCAGAGCACTTCAGTTGGTGCGCAGCCCCCCTCCCAGCACTGCCTTGTTACTCTCGGCAGCCTTGAGTCCCTAAACACTTTTTATATTTAATTAGCAGCAGCAGCATTTCTCCTGCGCTAGGCCACATCAAAGGCTCTGTGCCACTTTCACCCACACAGCAACACTTACAGACACGCAACGCCACTCACACCCACGCAAGCCCACTATCATCCACGCAACACCACACTCACCCACGCAACGCCACTCACCCAAGCAACACCACTCACACACGCAACGCAACTCACCCACGCAACGCACCTCATCCACGCAACCCCACTCATCCACGCAACCCCACTCATCCACGCAACGCCACTCATCCACGCAACGCCACTCATCCACGCAACGCCACTCATCCACGCAACGCCACTCACACACGCACCGCCACTCACCCACGCAACGCCACTCACCCACGCAACGCCACTCACACATGCAATGCCACTCACCCACGCAACGCCACTCACTCACTCACTCACGCAAAGCCACTCACACCCACGCAGTGCCACTTTCACCCACACAGGACCACTTTCAGACACGCAACGCCACTCACACCCACGCAAGCCAATATCACCCATGCAATGCCACACTCACCCAAGCAACGCCACTCACCCAAGCAACACCACTCACACACGCAATACAACTCACCCACGCAACCCCACTCATCCACGCAACGCCACTCATCCACGCAACGCCACTCACCCAACCAACACCACACGCAACACAACTCACCCACGCAACCCTACTCATCCACGCAACGCCACTCATCCACGCAACGCCACTCATCCACGCAACGCCACTCACACATGCAACGCCACTCACACATGCAACACCACTCACACATGCAACGCCACTCACACACGCAACGCCACTCACCCACGCAACGCCACTCACCCACGCAACGCCACTCACACACGCAACGCCACTCACACATGCAACGCCACTCACCCACGCAACACCACTCACCCACGCAACGCCTCACAAATCATAGAGTAAACAATCCTAAATTGCTCACACTCGGGCTCCAAGCACTCTGACCTGATATCTATCAGATCATGGTCACGAGTGAGTGTCCTAAGAATGTGCAATTCACGCAAGGTCTGAATGACCTTATGACGTCCAGTGTAACCTCAACAGATTCTAAATTTGGGTTAAAAAAAAGGTTAGATATTCCATTTGAACTTAGACCAAAAATAAAATAAGACTTGTATCTAATAGTGCATTCAGTGTGGGTTTTTAGTAGTAATCTTGCTCAGCATCCACCGTGTAACATATTATCCAAATGTAAGTCGAGGTGCAGCATTTGGGGGCATATTTATTAAAAAATCACGTAGCACAGCATGTCACCTTCCTGCGCTCACTGTGTGATAAGGAAAGGGCAGGAATGCGCTGTATTTAACATAATACTGAGAAGTCCTGTCTTTTCCCTGCACAGGCACAACATGTGCTTCCTAGCATTAAAACAGGAACTCTTGTGCAATGGTGCCTGCATCGTAAGCAGGATTGTTTTTGTGCAGGAAGGTGTCCCTTGCTTCACATAAACAATTCTCTGAGACAATTTCTTCTTTCTATGGGTGCTTCAGAATGCAGCACACATAGAAAAGTAGATATTTCTCCTCATAACATCTCACATGGGGCGGCTTAGCATTTTCACACATGCCCAGATCTACCAGCAATGGTAAATCTGGGAATGCACCAAAAATCCATGTGTGGGTGTGTGGAAGCTACCACGCTCCACCAATGGAATACCTCCCCAAGGCAGAGTAACGCAATGTAGTGATTTGCACTGCGTTACTCTTAGATTTATCAAGCCATGCAAGGTGGCCTAGCGAAGGTTTAACAAATCTACTTAAGAGTTACGTCACTCTTGTGCTCTTTGCGTGGCGCTAGGGTGACACAATTTGTTTATGAACATGCCCCTTAGTTCTTAAAAGCTTGTTCGAGGTGATTTGGGTTGAGGGACAGGGACAAACATCTGGAAATGCCCAACGTGACAGTTAAGATAAGGTTCAAGCACAAAATAAAAAAGAAATTAATGTCAATGATTACGGAACACAACATGGACGGTAGAGTATGCAGATTCTGGGTATGGGCCGTAATAAGGGCACATTTAGCAGAGTCAATATGTCAGAAAATATATATTTATCAGCTCAGTTAGATATTGTTTTACAATCTTCTTCCCTGCCACCTATGAGTGAAAAAAGAAGGACGAGCAACAACTGTGCTCCCCAGTACTTCATAAAAAGAAGTCACCACAGATACATAGCTGTCTCTTATTGCATCAAGATTACCAAACACGTGCCTTTCCATATGAGTCGTTCTGTAAGTGGCCTTTATACAGTTGTTCATGCCTTGGGCATGCCATGTGACTATTCCGAATGCTGCCCGCTTTGGTGTACCGCCCTTTATGAATGAAGATCAAACACCAGTATATAGCCTCGTGACAATTTTTGAAACCTACCACACAGTGCGTACTTTTCAATCCACTCTGCATCAACATTAGAAAACATAACACACAATTAACATCCCCAGCCTCCAGCCATGGCCTAACTCCGCGTGAAATAAACGCTCAAACACTAGGAAACCTATCAAGAGAAAAAAACAAAACTGCGTTACTTATTTGAAAGAGGCCTGCGCTGCCGGAGCGAAACTTTTTTTTTATGCTCCGCTGGAGCAGGCCTCTCAATCATATCTATGATGTGACGCAAAACCCCCCTGCATGGCTTTGCATGACCTCATAGATATGGAGTAAGGCAAGGCTGCACAATTCTTCTGCATCAACAAGGCATTCTATGGGCAACACCGAGGGATTTTGATGCTGCCCCAGATTTACAAAGTCATGTAAACCTGGGGCAGTGCCAAAACCTCACGTCACCCCAGAGCAGGCATATCAATGAGACATTTTTTTTTCTCCTAATTCTTTCTTTCCTCTTTCCATATGTGCTGCATCCTGCAGCACACATAGAACGAGTGAAACACATCCATGGATTGTTTTTTTGTGCCCGTTCCTGCACAAAACAATTCTGCCAACAATGCAGACACCCTCGCACCATGGTGTAAATGCAAGCAATGCCAACAATGGAGACACCATGGTGCAAGGGTGCCTGCGTTGGCACTGGCTGAAAGGACAGGAATGCACTGTATCTCGTAAATACAATGCATACCTGCCCTTTCAAATTGGCAGTGCAGCAAAAAGACCTGCAGCTTTGCCCTATGCCAATTCTTTTGTAAATGAGGCTCTGTGTTTCATGTCAGAGGAAGGCAGTTAGAATACCTGCATAACCCCCAGCAATATAGGCATTCATTTATGGGATTTTGGCGTAGGGCAGCGCAGCAGGTCACCTTGCTGCACTGCCATTCGCGAAAGTAAAAGGGCAGGAATGCACCGTCTTTTGCAATATGGTGCACTCCTGTCCTTTCTCCTTGCGCTGGCACCTTTTGGGCAGCCTATCGCCAACGTATGCACTCATGCACCATAGTTCAAGGGTGTCTCCGGTGCATGCAGGATTGTTTTTGTGCAGGAAGCAGTGCCTTCCTGCACAGAAATAATCCTAAAAGGCGTTTTCCTCATTCTAATGCAGCACACATAGAACGAGGAAAACTTGCGGCAAAATAAAGATATTTCACCTCATTATGGCTCACCTCGGGAGGCGTAAAGGATTTGGGGGCATATTATCAAGCAATAGCGATAATTATCGCTATTGCTTGGTTAGAGACAAAAATGTATCTCCGACCTGCGGCGATTTTTATCGCAGATAAACCTTGGTATTACCAAGGTTTATCCGCTTTCTTGGCTTTGAAAGCAAAAAACGCGGAGATAAACCCCCTTGATAATATGCCCCATGGTCCTTCCCCAGGTTTACATGGTTTTGTAAATCTGGGACAGCAGCAAAGTCCATGGACTTTAACTGGAAACACCCAACACAACACCTATTGATCGTCACCCGGGCACAGAACAAGGCGATGCAGCAATTTGTGCTGCGTCACTTTACTCAACAATGGAGAAAATAAATATCCCTAGGCAATAATTGGTCTAAACAGTATTAAAAGACCTGATCTAACACATATATAATATAAGGGACTAAGTGTACACAAGAATCCATTAAAACTTCATTTTATTAGTATAAATTCATTCAATCTGATCATACAAGTGAAATACATAATTCCACATATATGGTGTACTGAACATCATCATACCAACGTTCTTCAAAAAATAAACACAACAACAGTAAAATACATAAGACAAACATGCATATTGACTGAACATAACAGAAAACAAATATTTTTATAATACAAATTTAAGTTAAAATATGGTATGCTCAATCGGTCGAATGAACCATGATTTCATTAAGTGGCTGAGTGATGGATCACCTTACTCAAGCCACGCAGATAGGCTTTGCTTGGCCTCATAAATCTGATTCAGAGACCTGCGTCATGCATGTACCACTTTACGTGGTGCAAACGTGAAGCACGTAAATCTCATAAATAACCCCTTTATTGTTGTAGAAAGAAAAGCACAACATAGTTGACCGATGTAGAATTAGTACAAAGTCATGTATAATCAATGCTCAATTTGAGCTGGTTGTTGTAGGTGGGGCGCAGGGACACTTATTTTACCTTAAAAGACTTTGATCCAGAGAATGAGAGACAAAAACACAAAAGGGAAAGGAGGTAGAAAGATGGAAAAACTGTGACAGAGAGAAAGCAAGGATGAAGAGAGTGAGATAAAGAGGGAGGAATTGTCTGGTAGTGGATTAAAGAGTCATTGATGGAAATCGAGACTACCGAGTATAGGTATTTGATGCCCAGACCTTCGATGGCACTTGTCTCGGGCTTATGAGAAAATCGTTGGACCCTAGTACTTACTTTTTTTTATTTTATTTTTTTAAATTAACCTCTGTAGAATTATGGCTTGCAAACCATCAAGCTGAAAACCAAAATGTGTCAGTCAAGCTCACTAGCCACTTGTGGTTCCAACCATGTCTATTGGAAGAGAAGCAAAAGCCTGAGAGAGAGCGACAGAATTTAACAAAATCCAAAACGTTAACTATATTATTGCGAACGAGAGCAGCGGCTCTAAGTATTTTATGCTTTGCAGGGTACATAATTTAATACATTAAAAGTGTATCTCGCTGTTCCTTTTTAAACTTCTGCAAAACACCTCCTCACATTTTGTACACACACTGAGGAATGAATCAAACTTGTGGGCTTGAAGCCACAATGATCCTCCGGGCCATTTTCCCTCCAGTAGCGGCTGCTCTTGGGTGGGGTGGTGAGGCGGGTCGGTTTGGTGGGATAGAGGGAGGAATAAAAAAAAATGAAAACAGGCTCTCGTCTGGGAATGGCCACCCGCTGCCTCTCCTCTGTCCTCCTTATCTGCCTTCTTCCTGTCTCCAGTCTCGGCAGCAGAAAGCACCCGGGCTCCCAATGCAGCTCTGTGATTGGTCAGAGCACCGTGGTTCGGCAATCAAACAGGGACTGGAAGGCTTTGAATGTTCCCCACTAGGCTGCACCTTACAACCTGGTGGGGAAC
The DNA here is from genome assembly GCF_964263255.1 of Lissotriton vulgaris. Taxonomy (NCBI): domain Eukaryota; kingdom Metazoa; phylum Chordata; class Amphibia; order Caudata; family Salamandridae; genus Lissotriton; species Lissotriton vulgaris. The sequence goes on from NC_141698.1 coordinate 363,958,533, forward strand.
CTGCAAAGTGCACATTACTTTTTGGCCAGCCCAAGATGGCCGGCGAAACAGTCATACGCACTTAGAGTGTGCCACCACTCCTCCCCCTGCTGGCCAGCCCCACCCCACACATGAAACCGAGCCACTGACTACTGCAATAGGAAAAGATAAATGATATTAACAATACATTATTATCATTTTATTTTTCCTTTTTGAGCAGTGGGGCGACACTCCTCTGCTTTATTGGAGGAGCACCACTTTTCCCATCTCTGCTCTCAGCGCAGCTTCTTTCCCTCTCGGTCAGGATCTCCGCAATGAAATATCAAAGGAGGTTAAGAAGGATGAGTGGTGGGATTCAGAGAGCTCTCTGCCTCTCAACAATATAAGGTGGGGCAATATCAGGGTTATAGAACAGATGAAGCAGAACTATGTTCAATTGTCTGGTGTGTATCAAGCTAAGAAAGGGAATGATGTGGAGTTTAATGCACAACGAGGGCCTCTCTAAATCCTATTATTTAATTTGAACCTGACAAGCACATTTTCTTGGATAGCAGAGCCCAGGCAACTTTTTCAACCCCATCCACACTGTTTGCGGTCTTTTCATTCTTGAACTGAGAGGATTCAATTTTCCTAGTGAGCATGTTCAGCTTTTGTACCAGCTATTCAAGAGCAGGCCCCACAGCCCCAGGGATTGAGGCAAAGGTGTCAGTTCACTAAGCCTCAGAGATATCATGCTCCTCACCAGAGACTGAGGAGATAGCACCTGGCTCAGTGGGAAATAGTCAAGTTTCATTAGACTGACAGTCTGTGTTTGAGAATGGAGAGGTACTTCAAAAGATACTGGCTTCCAAGCCCCAAACAACAGAGATGAGACTCACTCCCTTATCACAGGGTGAGTGGCAGCAATCAAGAGCACACCACCAGAATATCTCCACCCCATCAATCGGACTCGCGCCACTCGGTGCCAACGCCTCTGCTGGAGCACTGGCACACGGAGACCGCACGCCTCCTCCTGTGACAAGCTCAACAGTAGCCACTGCTGTTAGCCTGATCACCAGGGGCGAAACCCAACATGACAAGGCCCTCCCGCAGAATGTCATGAGGTGCCCTCAAGTCTCCCACACCCAACAGATAGTCATTCGCTTTGGGTTGAGTGAGGGCCCATGGAAGAGTTGAAGTGGGGGGGGGGGTTGGCAGACCCTTGCACTGCTTTGCGCCACTTTCCACCTGAAAGCGGCCAGGTCTTCATAGGGAACAACAGAGAGCAGCTTCAGTGGGTGGAACTTTAACCCGTTCGATGCTACTGACGGAACCGTTCCGTCAGGCCCCTCAGGTGGGCTGTGCTCATGACGGAACGGTTCCGTCACGGCCCGGCCGCCGCGCCTGCGCGGCGCTGATTTTGCGCCTGAGCGGCGGGTTTCATTAAGCGGGCGGGGCCGTGACGGAACCGTTCCGTCACAAGCGCAGCTCACCCGCGAGCCGTGATGGAACGGTTCTGTCACCAGCGCAGGTGAGCCGCGGGCCCGCCCGCGACCGTTAGCGCTGCGGCGGAATAGCCGCCGCAGCGAAGGAGTTAAAGCTCCCAAAGTGTACCCACGATGCTTTTCGGGGAAGAAGCTGAACTGGAACCAGCAATGTCTTCAGCAAGAGTGTGGGGAGGCCTAGGAAGGCGAGTCTGCAAACAGGTTTAATGGCACTCAAAAAAGAGGATGTAGGAGAACCTGAGAAATGAAACCTAAAGTGCTGACTTCTTACAAAGTGTCCGTTTGCTCATTTCTGTTATTCTTCAGACATTTATGGGTAGAAGAAGGATTTTACAGCTTGCCTAATAATTAGGATGTTTGGGAGAGCAGAGCAAGGTGACTGGTTGTAAGTCAGAATATCGTCTATATTCATCATTTGACAGAAACATGGTACCCTAAATATTGATACAGTCCCACTAGCTGCAGATTTATTACAATAATATTCTGGTACTATACCATGTGACTGTGGCGTGTTTGCCATAGCTAGTAAGGGGGGACCCCCCTCTATAGAAGGACTAAAGTCAGGGAGAAGAGGGGAACACTACCAAGGAATATGTAACAAGCTCGCTTACGACCTATATCTCTTTGATTTGTGTATACATCATCAAGTAAGGGCTACACATAATTTATATACTTTGACGTTTTGACCATTAATTAAGCATCATTTTTTATTCCAAAATACATGTAAAAAAATGTTTTCTATTTTCCTTTGTTTTATACATGCAACTCCATAAAATATCCATTTACATTTGTGTACAATATTATTTGTACATGCTTATGCACTCCTAAGCATCACAGGAACAAATATAATCTATAGTTTCAGACCCTTATACAGTTATATATACTCAAATTTCATCAATTCTCACACTTAATCAATCACACCTAAGCCACATTCTCACATCATCCAAAATCAACCATTCTTCTTATTTGGTTCACGGGGAGACCTAGAACTAATTTGTCTCCAGCCCCTATTGATGATCTGAATTCAATAGGGTTTATCAGAAGGTCGGCGCTCGTTTCGGTGGGTTGGAAACAAACAATGGACCACCATCCTCAGGACCATGCCAAATAAGCTGACAACCATACAAGGGATACAATGGATATATTGATACATCTTCAGATTCAAAGAGGCCATGTTGTTCTTTTGCCACTCTATATGTGGGTCTAGTTCTTTTTCCAAGACTCTTATCCTATATATATTTATTAGGAGCTCCTTGTCTGTAAATTCTGTGCTCCTGAAGTATCTTCCTCAGCATTATGTTCTCTTCACAATTTAATAGCTCCGGATTTATATATCAGATATGCGCAGTGTGGTAGATAGAGTCATTTCTTCATGGCGCTCTCTCGGGCATTACCTCCATGAACCGGATAAAAAGGCCTCTGTGTCTTTTCTCTCGTATTTGTTGGCGCATGTGGCGAGTTTGTCCAGTAGCTGGGTTTCTATTGTCAGGTTATTGGAACACTAGCTGCTTGGCGTCCATTATTGAATGGGTAAGGCAGCAAGGCACTAGATATCCAAGGTGCCTTCTGTATATGGAATGAGGGAAACAGACATACATTGAAAAGCAGTGGAATCAAGTGGATCTTGAAAGATCTCCATGGGTCAAAGGAAAGATTTATTGGCAGTAAAAGTATTTGGTGGGCACTGGGTGATAAAGAAGTGTGTCCAGTCGGGGGTGCAACTCTACAATTCCATTGATTCGTTTTGGGATTCGGACCTGGAAGAAATTGCCTATAACAGTGTTTCCCAAACTATGGCTTGTGAGCAAGAAATATTATTTCAATTCGGTGTTTAACTTATCACTCCTGCCAGTTGTTCAAAAAACAGAGGTCAAAGGTCAAGCTGCTTCATTCTTTCAACTTGAGGATTAGAGGTTTTTTTTTCGGTTCTCTGACTGCAAAGTGAGAGGAATGTTGAAAGTTTATTATTTCACAATGTAGGATGTTGTTATTGAAATGCACAACAAATGTTATTACCTGTAAATAGATTGTATGGACCCAGCAATTAGGAAAGCAAAAAGTAAAAACTTTTGCTTTGTAATGCTGGAGCGTGCTGAAACAAAACTTTTAATAGGATCAAAACACTTGATAATGCAAAAATGATAAATATTCACAGAAGCCCGATTTTCACACATTATCGTTTGTGTGCTCTATAGGTGTATCAAACTGTATGTCTGGGCAAATTTCGAGGCCATTTCCATACAAAATGTGTGTATGTAAATGAAAATACACTCACACACGATGCTTTCAGTACATTCAGAAATCGTCTCGCCTCATGTCCATTAAAGGTGGGTCGGTTTGCGAAAGTTTGTTAATTTTCCCTCGTCGTCTTCTGTCAAAATCCCCCCCACCCGGCCCCAGCTCTCTTACCTGCACGGGCCGCGGCTGTTGGTAATCACTGACCAGTAGCATTGAATGCATCACAGAGGTCCGGCTGGAGGAAAGTTACAACCCAACCACAGAACAGTTCTATGCAGAGATCCATGGATACGGTTTATTATTGGAGCAGGGAGAAAGAAAAAAAGCACATGCCAGTATACTGTTCCAGGACATATTTTTATTTTATTATTTTATTTTATTTATACTTTTTGATATAAATTACTCTAGGATGGAAATATCAGTCAAGAGACAAATTCACTTGGTTGATGGAATCTAGTATGGATTTTTTCACACAACAAAGGTGATGAACCTGTTTAAAGTGTATTGCTTGTGCTCCAGAATCAATCCTTCCTTGTAAAAGATAAAAACATACCCGGAGACATTGGAACAAAGTAACTCAATAGCAGTTTCAACTAGAGGTTAAGGCAATGGTTCAATCCATTGAAGACAGTTTCTTCTTAAAGGAGGAACACTTGAGTCCATCTCAATGGTTTATGGACCTAGATTCCCAAGAAAGAAAGCTGTAGGTCCAAAGACTGTCCTACATGGAAGAGGTATGACCTTATACTATCTCTATATCCTCAACATGCCCAAAATATTAAAAGTGTTGAAAGACTGGGGGAGGACAGTATGCACTAACTCTAAAAAAGTTTTTTTTACTATGTACGTGCCTTCGTGAAGGCACCTATTTACTTTGCGGACGATATAATTTTATATCTTAGGCCCAAAGAACAAAACATAGGAAGGATCCTGGCCGAGTTTGAGCTATAGGGGGAGGGGGTACAAAACTAATCATAACATAACAGAAATACTGATATTCAACACTTTAGGTAATACTCTTGCCGGTAGCTTCCAAGGATATTTGTGGGGTATTCACTTAGATGGAAGGCTTAAAGAGCATCTAGAAGGTATACACATTTACAGAGGTGTCTGTAGCATCCAGGACCCCGAAAAGACTAGTTTCTTCAATACCTGATTATTGTTGAAATCACTAGGGACACTTGGAGGACATCGATGGCAAAATGAGAAGAAAAAAGTTATGAAGCACAATAGTATATGGTTGAAGGCCGTGAAATATAGCAGATACTGAATGCCCTTAAGGTATTAAGCAAGAGCAGGTTTAGTGACAGGGGCTTATTTACAAGGCCCTTGCGCCACTTTTGCGTCTCTTTTCCCTTGTTAAAAATGACTCAAACGTGGCGCAAGGGCCTTGTAAATCTGCCCCTTTATATGTTTACTCTTCCGTCGGCCCAGCCCAAAAGTCTCTCCTGCGCAAGTGAAGACATTTAGGGCCTCATTTATGAAAAGTGACGCATCGCTGCGTGAAAACAGCAATGCTTCAATTTTCATTGCGCCCTCCTTGAGACATGCTTGATACGTCATATTTACAGTAGGACGCATCATGTCGCAAGGGGTTACAGATACCTCAGTATTTCTCACGTATCTCTAGGGGCAAAAAGGGGCAAAAATGACGCATTGCTGGAGTGTGTCTCCAAAGTGACGCAACATCTGCAATGGGTCATTTCACATGGGCAAGTCCCATGTTGAATGTGCCTGCGTCAGACTTACGCCTGCTGTGAGGCAGGCGTAAGATATTGATGCATTTGCATCCTAGAAGTGGCGAAGTGAAATCTCACAGATTTCAATGCGTCACTTTTACAAGGCTTTCTTGCGTCGGAACGCCCACCCTGCATGCATTATACCTGGCGCAGGTATAATGTGGTGCAGGGGTTTACAAAGTGACGTATCTACCTAGATGCATCACTTTGTAAATATGACGCAACATGGTGCATTTTTTACGCCGCCGGTGCGTCACAAAAAGTGATGCACCGGCAGCGCACCAACGGCGTAAAAGTGACGCAAGGGCTCATAAATAAGCCCCTTCATCTTTGGGCATGACAGAAATTACGTCTGGCCAAAAACAAACACTGTACTAGCCCAATATTCAAGGTCAAAAATTAAAATAGCAAACTATCCTCTCCTCGGATATTTGAGTGTATTTCTTTTAGTGGAAGCATAGAAATACAGGCACTTCCAGGGGGAATAGACAGATGGGGCCATGGATGCCTCGAGCAGATGATCCAGGCATATTGTTACATTTCCGGTATCCATAACACAGGCCTACTGAAATCCATTTCTGAAGATCTCGAGAGGCCGGCCGGCCTTAGATCATTTTTTTTTTTTTAATAAAGCGTGCCAACGTTCAATGGGCTGACAAACGAAACGTGCTCATGAAATTACAAATTAGCATCATTATTATAAGGATGTTTACACTTTCACACTGCCTTGAGACCTTTCTGGTGAATCGTGCGCTATACAAGAACCTATGACTAGGACTATGACTATGTAAACTACATGAGCAGAATAAGGGGTGTGGCGTGGATTCATTCATTGCCTTCTTGAGCAATTGGCGAGCACTACACGCCTGGGGGCTTTAATGTACTAAACATAACCCTTGCATGTGCCTACTCAGTGGGTCACCAATACATACTTACTTGCCGGTCTGCATTCTGCATACATTCTCCGTCACTACTAGGAAATAATGTCAGCCAACAATCGCAGTTCTTAGTGGTGGTCATTGTTGGCCGCAGATTTATTAATATCAATAATGATTATTAATAACAATATTGATAACATACTGGTTGTACAATCTTCATTTGCGAACTCTAGTCATCAATCATGCACATCACATTACAGATTATGACACCTTCCTCTGGTACAGGTGTCTGTCTTTAGTGCACCCATCAGTTCGTAAATGGCACTTGTGTACAACCAGTTCTTAGTCAGTTTATTGGTGTCCCAGTGGTTGGTTGGCCACACCCCTTTTGGGTGTCATGGAGGGGAGCTTCTCTGCCTGGAGTTAGGTCCCCAGCTCGCTACCATTTGCGCCCTGCCGTCCGGCCGGGTCTGGGCCGCGAGTGCCGTCTCCATCTGTTCCTCCCCTCCTTTGTGCGGCCACGTCACCCTGCCGTGCGGCATTGAAAAGTGAGTGGCCCTCCTCCTACACACCGCCCACCGGTGTGTTTGGTTAGCCAACGATTGTAGGATTTCCGCCAAACGCCTTCCCCACTGTCCAGCACTGCGACTCTGCTGTTCCTCAGGTGTGGGTGGGTGGGCTTCAAACGATGTCGTTGTCGCGCCGCTCCCCCAGCTCCTTCGAAGACGTTGTGCTTCTGCTGGGGAGCGGCGGTGCTTAAATCCCCTTGAGCCCCCTAGAGGGTCTCAGGTGAACCCCCTTTGATTGGGGGGTTCAAAGGTAGCAAGGTTGACCATTGGTCGCCCCCCGTGGGCGCCCGGGTCACGAGGTCACTTCCTGTCGGGGTGGCTGGGGCGCACCCCGTTTCCGCTGGTTCTGGCCGCTTCGGGCGCCCAGAACCAGTTCCCATCCCCCTGTTCGCACCGCGTGGGTTATGGCGCCGGCCCTCGAGCCTCCCCCACCCTACGGGCGGGTGCGGCGGCCTCTGCAATAACCCTCGCATGTGCCTACTCAGTGGGTCACCAATACATACTTACTTGCCGGTCTGCATTCTGCATACATTCTCCGTCACTACTAGGAAATAATGTCAGCCAACAATCGCAGTTCTTAGTGGTGGTCATTGTTGGCCGCAGATTTATTAATATCAATAATGATTATTAATAACAATATTGATAACATACTGGTTGTACAATCTTCATTTGCGAACTCTAGTCATCAATCATGCACATCACATTACAGATTATGACACCTTCCTCTGGTACAGGTGTCTGTCTTTAGTGCACCCATCAGTTCGTAAATGGCACTTGTGTACAACCAGTTCTTAGTCAGTTTATTGGTGTCCCAGTGGTTGGTTGGCCACACCCCTTTTGGGTGTCATGGAGGGGAGCTTCTCTGCCTGGAGTTAGGTCCCCAGCTCGCTACCATTTGCGCCCTGCCGTCCGGCCGGGTCTGGGCCGCGAGTGCCGTCTCCATCTGTTCCTCCCCTTCTTTGTGCGGCCACGTCACCCTGCCGTGCGGCATTGAAAAGTGAGTGGCCCTCCTCCTACACACCGCCCACCGGTGTGTTTGGTTAGCCAACGATTGTAGGATTTCCGCCACGCCGCAGGGAGGCTCACGTCTTTCTGCGGCTCCCCCCTTGCCCCTTAGTTCGTGGCTACCTACATCCCCCTTTTTTTTTTTTTTTTCTTAAAGGCAACCAGCGAGCGCCATTGCGCCCCACAAGTTGCTCCAGAACACCTCCATTCCTTTGTCGGACAGATGCACCCCATCTTGTCCGTCGAGCTCTGGGCGGCCTGGGTGGATGAGGCCGTGCCGGATCGATTCCAGGCCATTGGTCGAGCAAAACTTGTGCATGGCGATATTTAACTTGCGCCTTGCGTTATCCACCGCTTTGTTGGAGTCGGCACCCCTCCAGTGCCTCCTGCTGATCATCTCTGACCAGACCACGGTCGTGGTCCCCAGCCATGCCGCCGCTTTGGTGAGGTCCTTCTGGATGGCTTGGCCCACCGCCTTGCGGCCCAACCGTGTTAGGTCATTCCCCCCGAGATGTATGATCAGCACATCTGGCAGCCACGCTGAGTCCGCCATAAGGCCGTCCAGGGTCGGTAGTAACTGCTCCCATCTCATGCCGGGCCGTCCTATCCAGCGGATGTATGTCGCCTTGGGTCTGCTTTCTTTGTGCCCCACTCGCCGCCACCAGGACTCCATTCTGGATACGAATGAATGTCCCACCACCCAGACAAGCTGCGGGCGTCCCCCTGTCGAGAGAAAATGCTCCATTAAGGTGGCTTTCTGCGCACCGGGTGTGGTCGAGGGAGGGCAAGAACCCTGCCGTGCGGCATCCCAAGGCGGCTGCTCCCCCCCCTGCTACCCCCCCCCGTTCTTGTTCCTCGCCCTTCTCTTATTACCAGTTTTTTTTTTTTTTTTATATGAGAGGTGGGCGTATGTACGACTTGTAGGCCCTGGAACGCCATCTGCCCACGGCCTGGATCCTGTCCTCTGGCATGCCATGCTGCGATGCCGAGGTCGCCGCACCGATCCTGAAGGAGTGCGGAGCAAATGATGTTGCCTGAAAACCGGCCTTACTGAGGCCCCGGCGCATTACAGCTGTGAACTGGAACCTGCTCAAGTTCCTTCCATCCCGATGTATGAAGAGGGGACCCTCGCCCGCAGGGCGGGCCGCCATGTATTTAAATAGCCAGCACACTGCGCAGAGCCCCGCCTCTGGGATACAATGTAGGCGTTTCGTGCCCTATCCGTTTTGGATTGCCTAAGCGTGAGCTCCACAGCCCTTACCATCGGCTTGATATCCCTTGCTTGCAGGCAACGCTGTGCCGGGCCTGATTTGTTGGGAGCCACTAACTCACTTACCCGAAATGCTCCAAAGAATGCCGTGGTGAAGGCAGCCCCGAAGAGTAGCCGCTCATATTTGTCTGCAATGATGCTGGTTAGGACACTCAGTAGCTGCCCCAGCTTGTCAAAGTCAATGGGGCGCCTGCCGTCCTTCTTGATCCCCTCAACCCTTCGCCAGCCTTTCAAGGCTGCTTTTAGATAGACAGATGCCGTGGGGTCCTCGCCTGTGTAGAGCCTGGCAAAGTGAGCAATGGCGGCCAGGTGCGCCTGGGCCCAAGACCTTGTTTTCTTGGCATCGAATGCCCATTGCACGAATTTCTCCACTGCTGTGCGCGCCTTTGTTTTGTCCTCCAGTGACTCTATGCCCCCAATTCTCATTACTGTGGCCGCGTATTTCTTGTATCTCCTGTGCGCCTCAGAGGTGAGCGAGTGCCCTATTAATCTGGACAGGTCAACCCCCCCAGGTCCCACAGGTATGCTGGAAAGGGGGTCATCTCCTTGTCCGCCCCGGGTACAAGTTGTCTGAACCGCTTCATCTGGGACCGGGATAGCGCGTCTGCAACTGTGTTCTCTGTCCCTGGCACGTGTCGAGCCTTCAGCTCCAGGTTCCCCTCGAGCTGCAATTTAACCAACTCTCGCATTAGCCTCAACATGTCCGGGCATCTTGCTGCGCCTCTGTTAATGGCCTGCACTACCCCCTTGTTATCCGACCATAGGTGAGTTTCAAGTTCCTTATCTCCTCTTTCCAGACGGTTAGAGCCACTATTATTGGGAACAGCTCGAGGAAAGTGATGTTTTTTGTGAGCCCCTGCGCATGCCACCTGTCTGGCCACTGGCCGGCACACCATCTGTTCCCCAGGACCGCCCCAAAACCCAGGCTCCCAGCTGCGTCCGTGTAGAGGGATAGCTGCTCAGCGGTCACCCAACCTCTTCTCCAGATCAGAACACCATTGAAATCCCGCAGGAAGTCGTCCCATACCTGCAGATCCTGCCTCACACCCGTGCTCAGCCGGATGTGATGGTGTTTGTGGGTAACGCCAGCCGTTAGCGCGGTCAGGCGCCTGGAAAAGACCCTCGCGGGCGGGATAACCCTAGCCGCAAAATTCAGTCTACCTATCACCCCTTGGATATCCCTGAGGGTGGCCTTGCTCCGGCCCCGTAGTTTGGCAATTTCTTCCCTGAATTCCTGCACTTTATCTGGGGGGAGCCTGGCGGTCCCTGCCATGGAGTCCAGCTCAATGCCCAGGAACGTTAGTCTTGTTGTTGGGCCTGTCGTCTTCTCTTTCGCTAGGGGGACCCCAAGTGTTTCTGTCAGGGCTTCGAATGCTGCCAGTGTACTAGCACACATCGTGGATCCTGCCGGGCCTGTGAACAGGAAATCATCCAGGTAGTGCAGCTTCCCGCCTCCTTGGTGCATGTCATGGAGGGCCCATTCCAAGAAGGTAGCGAATTGCTCAAAATAGGCGCAAGATATGGCACAGCCCATGGGCATGGCCTTGTCGACATACATGTCCCCTTCCCATTGGAAACCCAGGAGTTGGAAGCTGGTCGGATGAACCGGCAGTAAGCGAAAAGCAGATTCAATGTCCGCCTTGGCCATGAGGGCTCCCTTTCCTGACGCTTTGACTAGTGCGATCGCGTCATCTACTGACGCGTAACCAACCGAGCATGCTTCCGGGTCAATGCCATCGTTCACGGATGCCCCTTCGGGGTATGACAAGTGGTGTATCAGCCTAAATTGACCCTTCTCCTTCTTGGGAAACACTCCCAGTGGAGAGACGACTATACCTGCATGTAGTTCCTTAGGAAGGGGGCCCTCGATTCTACCCAAGCTCTTCTCCTTTTCTATCTTTGCGCTTACAACCCGGGGATGTTGCCTCGCTGACTGCAAGTTATTCGCTCCCGCCAATGGTAGCGGGCCTTGAAATGGGATAGTGAAACCTTCCTCAAAACCCTCCACCAGTGCCCTAGCGTCCGCTTTGTTTGGGTACCTGTTCGCTAATCTGCGCAGCTGTTGCGTATTAATGGGGGACCTAGCCAGCTGGCAATGTTGAATGTCCACTAGAGCCCCGCCCCCACTAGCCTTTGGGTTAGTGCTTCTTGTGTTTCTCTTTCTTTTTACTTTTTGATTCGCGCTTGTAGCCTTTGCACGCCACCGCGGCGTGCCTCCCCCCGCAGCTTGAGCATGCGTGTTGGAATTTGCACGAGGAGCCCCATGAACAGTCCCCCGCATCGTATCTCCAGCATATTGCCTTGGTTGCGGGGGGGGAGTTGGATCTCCCCGAGGAATGCTTTTGGTGATTTTTGTTCTTCCCCTTATGGGAAGAACTCCGAAAGGACTGATCGTATTTGCCCGTCCAGGCTCTCACTTCTTTGGCCGCGAGCATCTTATGAATGAAACCCGACACGTCTTCCTCGTTCCACTCCATCTCTGGGTGCCTCTGCATCTTTAATCTGAACCCTTTATCATATTCCAACCAGGCGTCCCCAGGGAATTGCCTCTGCGCTAAGTGTATGTTGGCCTCGTATAACCATAGGTCAGCTGCGCAATGGGGGAACCTCTCCACTATGATACATGCCATGATTCTGAAAGCGTCTAGCCAATTCTCGAAATTCCGCTCCTTTCTGGCCCCGCGCCTTTCCCTTTTGTTGTCCTCTTTCCTGTCACATGTGGTCAGGTCGAGGCCCTCCAGTTGTATTTCCAGGAGCGAGAATATATCTATGAACTCCTTGCGCCATATCCTCTCCTTTACTGCGAGAGGAATAAGGCACGCGAGCCCCGTGGCTTTCGTCGTCAAGGAGGCAGGCCCGGGAGATGGCCTGGCGTACAGGTCAGTGCCTAGTCCACCCGACCCTGGGCTCCCGGACCCGGTATTGTACCCCCACCCGGGTAGCGGGGAAACCTGCTCACCTTGTGCGGACAGGCCCACCTGCTCCTGTACCCTTGTCTGCCGGGCCCACCCTGGATCAATCATATGCCATGTTAAACCCCCTGTTTCCTCCGCGCGCTGTTCCCTAGGCCCCGCAGCCCCTTGCCCTGAGCCGTTCAGCAATGCCGGCGCCAGCGATTTCAAGCATTCTTTTACAATGGTACTAATATGCTCACCATTAACTGCTCTGCTGGTCGTCTCGCCCTGCTTGGCGTCGTCTAACCTCGGCGGCGGGAGCCTCTGGCGCACCTTTTTCGGGGGGTTTCTCTTGGAAGTCTTCTTCCTTGGCGTGGTCTTGGGCTTCTTGGGTGCTGACGGGCCCGCTTCCTCCTCCGCCTGGCCGTCCGGCCTATTCTCCTTCCCTTTGGCCAAGTGGGTTTGGAGCCAGTTATCGCCGTGTACTGCCGATATCTCGCGGATTCTCTTCAGCACTTCCGCCATTTCTTCTGGCTGATCTTCGGTCATGTTGCCCTCCACCCCCTGCTTCTGCGTCAGGCCGTATGTAATGGCACCGCGTGATGCGTGTGCCGTCAGCGGGCTCTGAGCACGCTGTGCCCTTTTTCCGGGTTAGCTCCGCCTGATGCGTGAGGTTTCGAGGGGGGGGGAGGCCGAGCAGGCGCTTCCGCGCTGTGCGGCGTGCTCGCCCACGTGCTCGGCGGGAAGGTGTGGCTCGCTCCGGCTGCGAGGTGTTTTCTTTAGCGGGCTGCCCTCTGCGCCGCTGGGTCGTGTCGCTAGGCCCCTGGCCTGGTCTCTGCGGGCTGATATCTGCGCCGCTGGGTCGGAAAGGAATTCCGGTCCCTCCTTCGAACTTCCTTGCCCGTGGATGTCGTTCGATCGCTTACCGCGCTGGAGCTTGGCTAGGCCGCCGGGTTCTCGGGGAGCTGGGCGGGTAACCTGGAGGGCGCGCTGCTCTGTGGAGTCGTCCTTCTGCTTCGGCGGTCCTCCGTCGTCCCTTGCCGCAGTCGGTCCTCTTCAAACGATGTCGTTGTCGCGCCGCTCCCCCAGCTCCTTCGAAGACGTTGTGCTTCTGCTGGGGAGCGGCGGTGCTTAAATCCCCTTGAGCCCCCTAGAGGGTCTCAGGTGAACCCCCTTTGATTGGGGGGTTCAAAGGTAGCAAGGTTGACCATTGGTCGCCCCCCGTGGGCGCCCGGGTCACGAGGTCACTTCCTGTCGGGGTGGCTGGTGCGCACCCCGTTTCCGCTGGTTCTGGCCGCTTCGGGCGCCCAGAACCAGTTCCCATCCCCCTGTTCGCACCGCGTGGGTTATGGCGCCGGCCCTCGAGCCTCCCCCACCCTACGGGCGGGTACGGCGGCCTCTGCAAAAATGTGCCACATTTCTCTCTGCTGCTTGTGATGCCAACACACGAACAACTACCCCATTAAGAAACTCTCTGAGAACACGAATCCCCACTAGCCCAAGACTTTTCGCAAACGTGTTTGTGCGCAGTTAATTCACTGTGACAAGCGAGCGTGCTAAAATCTGTCAAACAGGCCGTGGGAATATTTTACAAAGGGTGCTCTCCAATAGAATTCACATTGAATGACCCATTAAATGCCCGCCCAAACGAATGTATGTACTGCTTATGTAAGCATACATGGGAACCTCTGATTTTTCAGTCACGAAGACCCCTACATTTATATTTTTAATAATTACTTGTATTAAATATGTAAGTAGTTTCGACAGCCTGTAAAAGAATGTCATCATAAAAGCAAAGTTGCATTTGTCTGTACTGCAATTACTAATCCAGAACCTGCTCATAATTCAAATACACTTAAACGTTATGAGCGATACAACTTTTTTGTACATTAGAAGGGGAAACAGTGTTTTGTGGTGAAGCCGTGTGTTTACTGCTGCAATATACTCTGATTAGCTGTATCCCTCCCCAGAGTAAAGTTGCTGATCTTGATTACCCTTGGGTAAATTAAATGACGGACAATAAAGTGTGTTTACCCAGCTCTTTCTCTAGTTACAGTACGGCTTCTGACTGCATACCTCAGGGCTTTGACTCACCTGGAGACTTTTTTTTTTATTAACTCTCACCTATTGGTATATTGTAACAACACACCTCGACTGGCACGAAGAATTCTTCAATTTTTATGAAAATCTGGACATAGGCACACTTAAGGGGCTCACAATAACACACATGCCGCCCATAACCCAGATCACAACAGAAAGACCCTCATAAGCACACATTCACTGGTTCATGGGCTGCAGGGATGCCCACAAAGCACAGTTGTGGCAGCCCTCCACGGTAAGCACCAACAACATATACATTGATAATAGGCATAGGTTATATGGTAAGTGACTTATGTACAACCATAACTGCCTGACTCAATGATCACAGAATCCAGGTTGGAGGATGGTCGCAAGGTCAGTTGCAAGGCTCGCTACAATGAAGGTAGGTCTGATGGACAGTCCAAAGGTTTCTCTTCCCCCATCCCTTTTTATGGAGCACCCTCCACGTGGACCATTCACAACCGAACACACCAACAGTGACCAGACAGAAGACCCAAACGTTGGCTCCAAAGGTCAAACCCAACATTTCCAGCTGAGAACTCTAGCTAAGACACTCAATATAAGGCAAGAGCACAACCAACTGTCAAATGTTGCACTCCACAAAAAAGGCCAACGTTATCAAAGAGTTGCGCACCCGGGCGATGCGCAAGAGAGACGCAACTCTTAAGTTTGATTTATCAAGCTTCGCAAGGCATGGGCCTACGTGGCTTGATAACTCTAGAGTAATGCAACGCAGTGCAAATCGCTACCTTGTGCATCTCTGCACCAAGGAGGCATTCCATGGGTGGAGCGTGGGTGTACCCACCCTTCCACCCATGGATTTTGGTTCATTACCAGATATACAATTACTAGTAGACCTGGGATTGTGTCAAAATGCTATGCATCCCCAGGTGAGTCATAATGAGAAGAAATGTCTCTTTTTCTCCTCGTTTTTCGTCTTTTTATGCATGCTGCGTTCTGTAGCACACCTAGAAGGAGAAAAATGCCGCACAGAATTGTTTTTGTGCAGGAAGGTGTCCCTCGATGCACAAAAACAATCCTGCTTACACCATGGTGTGCGGGTGCCTGAGTTGGCACTAGGTTGAGCATTGTGCCTGAGCATACAGGAGTGGGCTGTATAATGTTAAATATGGCGCATTCCTGCCCTTTCGCATCAGGCAGCGCAGCAACGTGACTTGTGTGAATTTTTCATAAATAAGCCCCTCACTGTGCTAGCAAACCTGGTCGCCATTGATTGTGGCGGCCGTCATTCTACCAGACAAAACTCCAAAAGGAATATTTACCTGCAATCCGTCCCTTTCAGTAATCAGTCATTATTGTATCATTTTATCTCTTTTGACCAGTGATGTGCAGTTTTAATCCCAACGAGCAGCACTCTGTTTCACCCCAATTTGTCACATATATAGGAACATACTATGAACTTCCTGTGTCACAATGTTGAGTCAATCATGAAACCATGATCGCAGAACCCCAACAGGCCTTGAAAACAGCACCCATCTATGCAATGATCATTTACCATTCCAGGACTGAACTAAAATGCATTGCTAGTGAGAGATCGTGTATCTGCTTGAATCCTGCTGAAATTAGTAAGTGCTCACCTAGGATCTGTATTTTGTTATTGCTGTTGCTTTCTAGTTGCACAGCCTAAGATCTGCCATTAATATGGAATTACATGATCTGGAAAAGGAAGAGTAAGAGACTGTCATTGCACAATGACAAATATTGTAAGCAATTGCAGTACTGAAATGACTTAACCCCTTCACTGCGGCAGTTTTCCGCCGCAGTGCTAAGGGGGCAGGGCGGAAATGCGGCGGGCGCATGCTGGTGACAGAACCGCTCTGTCACCAGCGTCGGTTGCGCTGTGCTTATGACGAGCGGTTCCCTCACGGCCCCGCCGCTCAATAGAACGCTCAGCGCAGGCCCGGAATTCACGCCGCGCAGGAGCGTCGGGCGGGCCTTGACGGAACCGCTCCGTCATCAGCACAGCGCCACCGCAGCTGATGACGGAGCGGTTCCGTCATCAGCAGGGGAGGGGTTAAAAAGAAACGTTGCTGGTCAAGTTGGGTTTCGAATAATACAGAAATTAGGCAAGGATGGGGAGGACAGACTAATGAAACATGACTATGCTTTGTAACTGATGTAACGTGAATCTTGTCGCTCACTGATCCTCTTGTAAAGCGCTCTGATACCTCCGGGACTAGCCAGCGCTATATACAACTCAAATAAATAAATAAAAATTGTCTGTGACCTGTGCCATATTGGAAGAACTCTAGGACCCTGCAGGGCAGCGTCCTCACGAGCCTACAGAAAAGTCACTGGACATCACTTCCTGCCGAGGACCTGGACAGGAAGTGGGGCAGGAGCTAGAGACTACAGTGTAGGCCGAACTCCCCAGAAGTGGAAGAACGAGGATCAGGCAGGATGCACTGAAAATGAAGACTAGAATAACGCTGCACCTGTCTGCGTGGCCTGTTTTATTGCACCAGCACATTACAAACTGGAGTACAGGGTAATAGAAAAAGTTGCATTTCTATATATTTTAAAAATGCAACCTGTGATCTAAGATTTGTCGGATTTTTAACGTTGAGGGTACTCTTGAAACAGCCATAACCACTTACAGCATCTTGGGTCCTTTGCATTTATGTGGCTTAGATTGAATACAGGCCCCATTCCAGACAAGCGCTCTGTACCACTGTAGTGAACTTTTGCACCTTGTATGCCCCGCCTAAGTAGTTCAAAAGCATCTTTGCAAAAACAGAAAAAATAGCTGTTTTTGCTCCTGATAGTTGGTACAGATGCTGTTTTTGAACTGGTGGGTAAGTGCAAATCTATTCACAATAGTCAGGGGATGCAAATGTCAGGGCAAAGATGCATGATGGTATTAGGTAAAGTATTTGCCCTGGATGGCATGAGGAGCAAAGCATATGGAGGAAATCAACAATGCTAGTGTTACTGAACGTCTCTGCGGCCTTGGCACGGCCAATAATTCCATCCTGATCAATAGGCTGTCTCAAATTGGCATCAACGATTAGGCCCAAGGATGGTGTCTGTTGTCCACTTCTTGTTCTTCATCAGAATTCATTTTGCACCCTACAGACACAATGTCTTTCCCTCGCCTTCAGTGTCCCTCAGAGTCGTGTCTTGTACCATCAGTTTTTCAACAACTGTTTCCTCTGACTTTCTGGACACAGAAATCCCGCCTTGACCATCTCCTGATTGCTCTAAAGATGAGTCCCATTAAATGCTGGAGGTGTAGTTTCTTTTTTAAACAAATCCACCAAAACGAGAATCCTAGCCATGTTACTGCACTAATCCAGCTGCTGAAACAAGGATCCTAGGCATGCTGCAGTACTAATCCATCTGTTGAAATGAATCCACCCAAAAGAAGGATCCTAGTCATGTTACGGCACTAATCCATCTGTTGAAACAGGGATCCTAGCCATGCTGCGGTGCTAAGCCATCTGTGGAAACGAATCCACCCAATACAAAGATACTAGCCATGTTGCAGCAGTAATCCATCTGTTGAAACGAATCCACCCAAAACAAGGATTCTAGCCATGTTGTGGCACAAATCCTTTGTGGAAATGAATCCACCTGAACCAGGATCCTAGCCATGTTACGGCACTAATCCATCTGTTGAAACAAGGATCATAGCCATGCTGCACTACTAATCTATCTGTTGAAATTAATCCCCCGAAAGAAGGATCCTAGCCATGTTGCAGCACTAATCCATCTGTAGGAATTAATCCACCTGAAACAAGTATCCTAATCATGTTACGGCACTCATCCATCTGTTGAAATGAATTCACTGAAAACAAGGATCCTTGCGATGTTACAGCACTCATCCATCTGTAGAAATGAATCCACTGAAAACAAGGATCCTAGCCATATTACGGCACTCATCCATCTGTAGAAATTAATCCACCGAAACAAGGATCTTAGCCATGTTACGGCACTCATCCATCTGTTGAAACAAGGATCCTAGCCATGTTGTGGTACTAATCCATCTGTTGAAATTAATCCACCCAAAACAAGGATCCTAGCCATGTTACTGTATTAATCCATCTGTGGAAATTAATCCACCCGAAAGAAGGAACCTAGCCATGTTGCACCACTAATCTACCTGTAGAAATGAATCCACTCAAAACAAGGATTCTAGCCATATTAACGCACTAATCCATCAGTGTTATGAAACTAGTGGCTTTATAACACAAGGAAGTGGTTTTATACAACTCTAGGAAGCTTCTGGGGTTGTGAAAGTGCCGACATGAAGGGGCGGCTGTACAGGAGACACCGGCAAATAGCCTAATGCAACCAAACTATACGCTCTAAACTTTACCCTTAACAACTCAACATTGACTCATACTAAGGAAAAAAGCTACCTCCCTATAACTCCAGTTTTTCGGAATTGGCATTTTTCCTTGATTTACACGCCTGAATTATTGCCTGTCACCAGGCTGGGAAACCCCTAGTAACAATGTCAATACATCAGTGTAAGCTTTATGTTCAATAACATTTAAACTTTTAAAGACTATTTGCAAAACATCCACATCAATAAAAATCATCCAAACTACAGCCAATTATAGGCCAGCACCCCCAAATGTTCCCTTGTGAGAAGCTAGGTCATGCGTTCACATAAGTTTTCAAAGCCTCATGACAGGGAGAGGAGGGTGGGGATCATGTGAATCTAGGAAAAATGCCAATGCCGGACACCCGTAGATGCCAGTGCTGGACACCCGGATCATTGGATTCACATGCTTAAATGAAGATTATCACAGAAGTATCTAACCAAGTGGTTGGTGGACATTAGGCTTATTTTAATGCAAAAAGGTTTCTAAGCTCTGCCCTTCCTACGCTATGCTCTTTGGTATCCACATCAATGGAATAATGCTTAGCGAAAGCATTTGTTGTCTTCCATATTGGTGCTTTACAAATACCTTTTAAAGAGAGTCCAGCAAAAGGGATATTGTCACTGCCATCACGCTTTTGGGAAGTGCTTTAACTTTTGTTTTTAATAGTTTGTTCATCAAAGGATGATGCTTTGTGGTACAGAACACAATCCATCTTGCCAGAATCGACTTCGATATTGGATTGAGTCAAAAGCAATGAATAACTGATGTGATTTTCAGAAACCTTTTGTATTAATTACCCAAAAAGAATCTAAGAGATCTCATTACGTATATGCAATGATCTCTCAGCTGCTATTGAGGTATTGGGAAAAAACGATGGGAAAACTATTTCCTGTTTCATATGAAATGAAGATAGAACTTTGATTGGTTGTTAGAGTTACCTTATCCATTGCAAAGCATTTAAAAAAAGTTTCTTACATGACAGTGCTTCTAATTCACTAACTCTCCTAGCTGAAGTGATGGCCAGCAGGAAAGGAAAGCTATTTTCCAAGAGATATGTTGGATTGATCCCTCATGAATAGGCTCAAAAGGTGGACGCCTTAAAACCGCTAGCACCGCATTTAATCCCCTGCTGGAACCAGCGTCGGAGATCCAGCTTTTGCTAAACTAAGGACATATGGTAATAATAAGTCAGATGGCACGTTTGATGCGTTCAGTTTCTCCTCTTAAGCCCACTGTAGCAAACATTTCCACTTAGAATTTACAGTCTAACCATTGAAGGCATCCTTGCTGCATTCAATATTTATTTGCAGCTTTCTGGGATTGGTAAACGACCAAACTATGTCTTGGTGAACCATGCTGTCAATATCAATGACTGGGGATTGTGATGCAATAGCTGTCTGCTGCTTCTTGAAAGGAGTGAGGCATATGTATACTGGCGTGTTCCATAATTCCACATACTAGTGTTGGCCTGTCCATGCTGGTTAGTACAGTCCGTTCTCTTTTTGTTTGCTTTCCCTATTACTCTTTTATTTTAAACACTTGTTTATTAAGTTTTACACAATAATTACAGTTTATAGCCATGTATTTTCTGTCAGGATTAAGCATTTTTCGGTTGGTAAACTCGAGGGCGCAGAAGCAGATAAGAAAAGAAGGAAAGAAAAGAAACATGGAGGAACATATAATAATCATACGCTTCTGCACCTTACAAAGCAACAAAGTTCGGCAAGATATCTTACAAGGGTGAGGGTTAGGTCAGACTGGCATTAACCACATGTTACATTCTAATAGCTAATCGTGCATCTAAAACATTTACTTTACCAAACTTTTTTTAAAGTTTACAGTTTATTAAAAGAGATAGCAGAGAATACATATGAAGAATAATAATAAACAATAAATATCAAAAATATAAAATGATTACTACTAAAGGGGGGGGAGGGACGAGAGAGGGGAAAGGGGAGGGAGGGAATATTTTATTAAAACAGTACAAGCAAGAAAATCACCTGAATCACAAACCTAAATATATCAACAAGAAGCAATAGTAAATAAACTGTAAAGCATAAATTCCAATATTGCAGTAATTAAAGAGATAAAAGGAGTAACAACAAGAAATAAATCTGGAAATGTAAAGACAACAAAACTTCATGGAGGTTTCCGAACTTCGTCTGAGGTATTAGGCAAAATGGCCAAAGATGAAGCAATAGTTGCTAGATTTGAGGATAAGGGAAGCCCTAAAAGATCCCTTTTAATGGATAAAGATACAGGAGTAACATTGCTTTGGAAACAAACCGCATTCCACCAAGCTTTGAAAGTAACTTTGTCAGCTTGTTTCCAATTTGAGGTTATTAATTGAAGGGCAATTGCAAGCAGCATGTCAATTTAATGACGGAGTCGGGGTTGAGTGTGGCCAAGAAAGTGATAGAGAACCCAAAAAGATGTTGGAAATGGAAAAAGGAATGTGGGTGTTGAAAATGTTATTTATTTGGGACCAAACCAATAGACAAAAACGAGAAAGAGAGGGGCAATCAAAAAGCATGTGATTGAGATCAGCTGAAGGATCTTTACGGGACCAGCAGGCGGAGGTAAAGTCAGTGGAAAAGGAGGCTAATTTCATTGGGGTGAAAAGGAGGCGTTTGTAAATAAAATAAAGAGTCTGAGAAGTATTAGCGGCTCTTGACGTTTTATGAATTTTTAACCACAATTTGTCCCATAAAGGAATAGGCCAACATTCAGAAAGATCCTTTTCCCAGGCCGATTCAGATTTCACCTTGACCCTGTTGGATGAAAAGAACGAAGATCTATAAAGAGAAGAAGCTGATGTAGTGACAGATAGTAAAGGGAAAAGAGTAGAACACCTGGTAGGAATATTGGGTTCAGATGGTAAACAAAGAAGATATTGAGAAAGAGGAGGAAAGAGCAAGTCATACTGAGATTTACAGGAAGAAGGTAAAGAGAAGTTTAATTGGAGATCTGAGAAGGATAAAGGCGTATTATGAGACACCAGTTGTGAAATCCAGATTAAACCTTTGAGTTTCCAAGTTTTCCAATAGGTAGTCCGAACTTTGATGCGTAATAAGTGATTATGCCAGATAGGTTGTTGACCCATTATGAAACTTATTAACAACAAGAGCATCTATTGGCAATAATCAGGCTATGTGTATCTTTAATAGGCCACACTGATGGCAGGCAGCCACTATATGCATTCTATATTCGTCAATGGATTGCAGAGGTCTACTAGTGGCCGCTTAGCAGGGTCAGTGATTTCCGTCCTTGAGGCGGGCTTGGCTATGGATTATTTTTATTTATTTATTTATTTATTTATTTATTGCAAGGGGGGGTTTGGGATGCTACTGGGGAGCCATCGCATTCAGTTAAGTCCCTTGTCTCCCATTCCCACTCTACTTTAGACCACAGGTCCGCTATAGGACAGCGGCTTATCCCCCTGCTATCCTCCTCTATCAGTGCTCTTTCTTCCACCCGGGCCCAGGCTGTAACATCTTCTTCCCATTGCTGGCTACTAGGGCCAACAGGGGATTTCCATCTGAGGGCTATTCTCCTCCTAGCCAACACCAGGGCTAAATCTATAAATCGGTTTCCTATTTTTTTTAGGTTTGATCCTATGGAATAAGCCCAGCACACATGCGTCCATTGTGCAAGAGATAGTGCAGTCCAGGACTGTGTGTATTGATCCAAGGATCTGGTGCCAGTATGAAAAGAGTGATGGACTGCTCCAGACGATATGTTTAAAGTCAGTTTCTGGCTTTGCACAATGCGGACATTGTTTGTCAGTGCTGCCCCATATTATGTTAAGTCTGTGGGGCGTGAGATAGGTCATGTGAAGAATGTTGAGCTGGGTGTATTTGAAGCTAGCATTTCTGGAGATCATCTTGGGCAGCCTCAGCACTCGTTTCCATTCTGCCTCGGCGATGGTTTGCTCTATGGGAAGCTCCCATTTCTGTCACAGTGTGGGTAGCTGGTGCTCAATCATTTCTCTCAGGGACCGGTTGAGCCATTTAATGAGATGTCTCGCCGATCCTAATGTGATCATGGCATTTAGGAGTCTGTGTGTATTTGGATCATGTGTTCCTGCTCCCCATAGGAACTGGAAGGTTTTCCGCATCCCGTGGTAAGTAAATTGCCCACAAGGCAGGTCGGATTGGGAAATTAAGTCCTCCAGAAGGATCAGTGCCCCCTCTAGATATAAGTCCCCCGTCCTCAATAGGCCTGAATTTTCCCACTCCCGTAGTTGGTTCCCAGTAAAGAAGGAGGTTTATGATTCTCAGTTTGGCAGTCCCACCAGTAGGAGACCAGGCGAGTACAATGCGGTCTCTGGCATTCGCATAGTGCTTCTACGCCAGCATTTCTGGGCCACTGTGGCCAGGACACCCCGAAATTGGGCTTGTTTCCTTGGGAGTATCAACCAAGCCAGCAATTCCCTTTTTATGTCAGTGCCGGGCGGGCAGACCAGTGTCTCCAGCCCAATCCCCGCAAACCATTGAGCCAGCCACTGCACTTGGCAAACCAGATATGCCTCAAAATGCAGGGCTCCCAAATCTCCGCTTTTTGGTGATCTCCAAGTGATACTTAATGACACCCTGTTGCGACCCCGTCCCATATCAAATCTCTCAATGGCATGTCCAGTTCTTTAAACCAGGTCTTCAAGATGATCACCGGTAAATTCACGAAGAAGTAAAGTAAGCGCGGTAGCATAACAATTTAGAGAGCAGTATTCTCGACAGGGTGGGGAGTTTAAGGGAGAGCCAGAAGGTCACTGCTGATTTAAGTGAGCGGAGAGCTGGGTTTAGATTACCTTCTGAAGATTATTTTGGTCATGGAATATTTGGATACCCAGGTATCTAAACGATTGTGGGGACCACTTGATGCCCGCTTGGAGTGTCAGAGGACAGGAGACTACAGGGCCTAGGGAGAAAATATGTATCTTATTGCATTTCACCTTTAAACCAGTTAAAATGGCGTAGGCATTTAAGATATCCATTAAATCCGTTATCCCCCTCTTGCCATTCCGCAGATATAGAAGGATGTCATCCACGTAGAGGGGTATCATATATTCTCTCCCTTCCAGTGTCAGGCTAAGACTGTCACACTCAGCCCTGAACTGCAATGCCAGTGGCTCCATCGCCAGCGTGAACAAAAGGGTGATAGGGAACATCCCTGCCTGGTTCCTCTATAAATCTCATAAGAGTTTGAGATTGTACCGCCCTTCTTAACTTTACCTACCTTAACTCAACCCACCTGATCCATCCCTCTCCCAGTTTCATGGCATAAATTACCTTCATCAGGAAGTCCCAGGGCAGGGAATCAAAAGATTTTTCGAGGTCTACTGGCATAACCACTGCATTTGGGTAGTTCGAGAGGTCTCGTTAAAATAGTGCGTAGTATAGCCTTCTAAGGCTGCCCGATGTGGATCTAGTGGGTATAAACCCATGCTGGTCTGTATGGGCCAGCGCACGTGTGAGAGCAACCTATTGGCTAGTATTTTGCTTAATATTTTAAAGTGCAAGTTTAACATGTGTAGTGGTCGAAATTCTGTGACCTTAGGGGTGTCCACTTAAGACTTAGGGATGGGCACTACCAGGGCCTCCCTAGTTGTCGCTGGCAAGTGACCGCGCATGTAACTTAATGAGGTGGGGTGCAAGCTGGTCAGTGTAAGTCGCATAAAATTCGGCTGGAAGGCCATATGGGCCTGGGGTCTTCCCCTTTGCTAAGTCCTTAATTGCTGCTCTGATTTCGTGTATGCTTATAGCACCTCCCAGGTCTTTTTTGTCCCGTATCACTCTTGCTATTAGGGGGTATGGGTGGAAAGCATAATTACTTAATGTCCAATTTATTACAAATGCATTCCTCTTTAGCATGGTCAAGGACACCTGCTTGTTAAGTACCTGCATTTGAGGTTTTTCTCTTCAGCAAACCTATCCCAATGAGGAGTGTCCTATCTCTGGAAGATTAGACATAATTTGTTGTTGTCTATTTCCCATTCGTGGACAATGTCTTCTTGGACGATCTGCTGCATAGTTGTGCACTCCCAGAACACATTCCACAGACTGTTCCATATTAGGGTGAAAGGCCCATGTTCACCATTTTTGTGCTTCCTATGATAGAGAAAGTGATCTGGTTCCTCCCTGTTTTACCTTATAAAGCATGGTTGTGTTGTTGTCCATGCCCACAAGATGTGTGTGTTTTGTACTGTACGTAGGAGAGACTTTAAAGCTAACCTATCAGCTTAGACACAGGATATTTTTGTGCAACTGACACACTTCTTTCATCTACAAACCATTTGTTATCATATCCTTTAAATGTCCGCCCTGTCCTGTGAGTGGTGCATCCATAGACAGGAAAAGCTGAGGCTTCATGAGATTCAGAGGTTGGCCTTTGAAGATGTTCTACTTCTTTGACCACCATTGGGGCACTTGTTTCAATGACGTGTTACTTTCGCAGCATTGTCTCAGTCCGTTGAAATCCGTTGCCATTGATTGCCTCAATATTCCTGTATTATCCTCGTGTGTAGGTGACAATGCGGTAACAGAAAAATGCATGAGGAATTTGTTCCTAGTATTGCTTACACCTTTCTCACTCTAGTGATTTTCTTGGAAATTATTAATGTTGATTGGTGAATCAATTTTTCCCCCATTTCCTGAGATGGACATACAAATCCCTTTTCTGTGCAGTTTCTTGCGCTGTGGAACATTATAATAAATACTTGCTTGGTATTATATTTGATTTTCTGTTGTTGATAGCCAAGCCCAAATTCAACAGGACTCGTCTTGTTAAGTTTGTTGCTAATTGTGTCTGTTGGCGAATGTCTGCCCTTAGCATCCCTCAGTGCTTAATTTGTAAAAAAATGAAGTGCCGGGGCTGAAAATGCTGCCAAGGGGGCTACTGCCCACTTCTACCTCCGGTGTGCCCAACTTTCAACACCTGCACTGCCTCAGTCTCTGTCCTGTAACCATGCTCTGCTGTCTGTCCCCTAAGACATGTTTTTTCTTTTTTACCTACACCGACAGATGAGTGCAAAAATAAAATGTACCCAAATGAAAATGCTTTTTTTAACATATTAATCAGTGTGGTCTGACTGGGTTTGTTGCCGGTCAGGAGGCTGCTTGAGCACAGCAGGTCATGTCACTGCTAGTGCTGCCTGTAATTAGTTTGGTCCAGTTATGACGACGGCATAGGCATCCACTGCTCAGCTTGCTGTGACCCTGCTTGCCGCAGCACAAGGACTGTCCCCAGCCGCAATGCCTGTGAGATGTAAATATGGCTGTTGCACCTACTGGGCTCAAGCACACTCAGCAATTAGCATGCTTGGAGACAGCGCACAGAAACTGCAGGTGAGCCCATAGCGCACAAAAGTTGCGGTGGGCCAAAGCCCCATCAAGCATGTTGAGGATAGTAGTAATGCAAGCCCCCACTACAATTATCCAATGGGAGGCTTAGGCTCAGGCAGTGGCAGGGTGCAGCAGACTCGGGGAATAGAATGCAAGCCATTTGTTAATGATGACTTCTTGGATTCATGACAGTCATGACGACATCATCACTAAAGTGATGATACACAATCATGCCTGTCTGAACAGATGTATGCCAGCCAATGAAAACATACCAGCCCGTCACCATGCAAGGTATGTGGTTCTTTTTATTTTAAATTGGGCAATTAATATTGAGACCACCACCTGTAGGACCAGAAATTGTAGCCCCGGCCCTGTGAAAGAAGTGCCGGTGCTGAGCATCTGCAAGCACCTGCTCAAATTAAGCACTGGCATCCCTTCACTTAAGTATGGATAAACCATACCTTCCTTTTGTCTTACAAAAGCAGCCACTGTCCCTTGGCATTTGGTGCAGACGGGAGGTGCTGATTGTAGGCCGAAAGGCATTGCTTCAAACTGGTAATGGTGACCAGTAATCGTGAAACAAAGGAATCTACATGTATCGGGAAGTTGAAGTACGCATTCCTCCAGGTGTACAGATGTTAAATATTCTCTTTTATTTAGGAATGGCCGAATCTCTTGTAAAGTAACCATGTGAAAACTTTGGCTCTTCAAGAATTTGTTCAGATTCCATAAGTCCATGACTAGTCATCAATCCCCTGATCTTTTCAATATGAGAAAGAATCTTGAGTAAAAGCCTTGATATATTCTTTTGCGGGGCTTGCTTGTTGAGTAATTTGGTTATCTCCAATAACAGTTGTTTCAGGTGTTTGCGTTTTTCTTTTCTTGCTGGCAGTGATGATGGTGTTTTCAGAAAATCTAGAGTGTGTCCCAGATTGACGATATCTAACAGCCATTTGTCTGTAGTACTATGCCGCCAGTTTTGTTGGCATAGTGCTATTCTGCACTCTACTGGCAGGTTTGATAGAGAGCAGATCTTTTCTGGGAAGTCAAGTTCTCCTCTGTGAATCATATTTCGAGGATTGATTTCCTCTTCGTCTTTGTCCCTTGTTGTTAGATTTGGATCTGTATTACCTTTATTGTTAACTTGATCCATATTGCCTATATGGTGGAAAACACGAGCCTTGATAATGGGATTTTGACTTTGGCACCAGTTTCCTTTCTAACATTGCCTATTTTGTAGCACCTCGAAGGATATGGCTGTCTCTGTGTCAGTTTTTATTGCTTACAGCATATCATCAAACTTCTTCCCAAAGAAGTTGGACTCATCAAAGGGCATGTTTATTACTCTAGACTGTACTTCTGGCCTGAATGATGTAGTCTTCAGTAAGCCATATCTACGTGTTACAGTTGCATTACTCATCTGCTTAACGGTGCATGTTGAGGCATCCATAGTCACATCTATCAGGCAAGCAAATACCTGCCCTACATCCTTCCTAATTGCCTTCTCTTTGTCCTCTTTTGGACATTTTGCCAATAGTGGTGCTATATCACTCCATAGTTGTCTCTTGAATCTTGGAACAACAGCTGATGCATTTGGGATCTTCACTGCATCTGCAGCTAATACAGTTAGGCCCTGATTGAGACTTCAGTGGTCCGACCGCCGGGGCGCTGTTGCGGCAGTCAGGAGAACGCTTCCAAGCCGGCGGCTTACTGGCTGACGGATTTTTAATTTACAATTGGGCTGGCGGTGTGCATGCTTTGACTCGTATACAGTGCCTGAAGGCAATGCCGTCGTAATGTAGCGCCTCCACTGTCGTTCACGCACTGTTGCCATGCACCATTTCATGCATGGTTCACAGTGGAAGCAGAGGGGGGTACAACATGTGCCCTCGGCCACTACTCACACTGGGCAGAATCACTCTAGGGCCCTGTTTTGGGTCCATTAAATTCCTTTCTGCCAACCTTTTCTTGGTGGGGTGCCCGCCATGAAAAGGTCGGCAGAATGGATGGTCGTGATCTGCAAAGCAGTGCCGGCATCGGCACAGCCAAGACAGATCTTGTCTATCCACACAGTTGCACCTGGCTGTCTGACTGCCATGAGCATTCATAATCAGGCCCTTACTCTTTTTCCCATGGATTCTCATATAAGGCCTTTCTTATCTGTGGGGGTAGTAAATGGAGTTGAATGGTTTCTAGACCTTTGCTGCACAGTGACAGACAGCACTGATTCAGTTTTGCAATGATTCAAAATACAGGCTGGTGCCAAATTTGTGACCATATATTTTTTTCTATATCATAGATAGATTTACTGCCTTTGTTGCTGGCTTCCGCACTGTGAGCATCCTTTCCTCCCAGAAATGTTATAAAATAGAAATAGATCAAGCTTTTCTGTGTTATTTATCTTTGAAATCAAAAGGTGTAGCATGCTTTTTTCCACAGAATTAGTCGGAAGACAACAATGGATGCTTTCTCAACCAGGGTGGCAAATTTTCCTATAACCGGTGGAGAATCTCTTGGTATTGATTTGGGGCTGCATCCTTTAGAGTTACAAAATCATGCCAATCTGAATCTCTATTCAGAATTGCTGAATTGTCTTGGGGAGATGAACTTGCATCATCATCATTATAAGGAGGTGATTTACGACTATCCATATCGACTGCGTCATCTAGAGGGCCGGCAGCTCCCTGATATTCTTCATCTGAAATTCATGTACCTTCCCATGGTGTCACTATTCAATCTTACAGGATAAGAACCTCCCTTAGGTGATGCTGTTATCACAGGCGTTTGCTTTTTAGGAATGTCTATTGGTTTCAAATCCATTGGAAATGGTGGTTGAGGTGTGCATACTCCTTATGACTGCGAACCTGGATTAGATGGTGGCAGGAGCATTTGATAAATGTTCTTGATCATATATTGCAAGTCATTTATCATCTGTAATGGTACTTGAACCATTTGCAGGGGAGGTGGACCCCACCTATGCCTATTAAATCTTTCACCAAACAATATGGGTGAGTGAAGCTGCTGTGAATCATGAAGCATAGGATTATATTGTTCATATTCATCCTCAGAATCTACCTACTGGATGTTGAGCTCAGAGGGTGTGATAACATCTTGATCACCCTAGTCACTCAAGAAAGCTTCTATTTAATCAATGCTTGATTCTTCTTGAACATCTTCCCCTTTCAGGGCCAGAGAAACACCTTGTAACAACATCTTTAAAGAAATCAACGGTATTGGTGACATTTTATCCTGCAGTGGTGACATTTCAAGCATTTGAGATTGTGTTGGGCTTGAATGTACTAATTGTCTGATAGTTTGAGGTTCTATTGGCAGTGATTCAGCAAATTCTTCAATTGTTGTTGACAACAATATTATCTCTATTGCCAGTGGGCCCTTTTTCGATTTCCTGCGTCATCCACAGATGTCTTTTTGTTATACTCAATGGTAAAGGGCTGGTCACCGACAATATTTCCTCTGCTGTTGATGAGAAATCTTTGTTGTCGTCAACGGTGGCATGGTTGTTACCGCAAAGAATGTATTTATTCACAGTGATAACAATGATGTCATTGGTGGTGTTCCTCTGCGGTCAACTCCGTTGACCAAAATAATTTTAGTTGTGTCTTCATTATCTATGTCGATGACTGCTTTGTCGACGATGTCTTCATTGACGTGACTGAAAGTGGTATAACAGGCCGTACCATCGGTGACGATGTTGTAGTTGATGACATTTTCTTTATAAGTGACAGATATGCCTGTATCTTTAAAGTTTCCAGTTGTTTTTTGTTGATTTTAAGATTACCACATTCATGTTAAGCTCTTACCCTTAGTTCTTCTGTGAACTCGGCCCTTCTTTTAGTTTTGTGAGAATGAGGAATCTTACGTTCCTGTGTGGAGGCAGTGGTTAGCAGCTCACCTGATATCTGACCTTTAAAAGGAGGATCAAACAATCTTAATGCCTTCTTTGAAGTCTTTTCAATAGATTTGTCAAAATGAGATAAAGCAGTCGTACCATGATGTGACAAGGGAGTTTTTCAATTTTGTCCTCCAAAAGGGATAAGGCTAACTTCCTTTTTCAATCTTTTAAATTATTTGCTGAGAAAGTGGAGAATGAGCCAAGACAACATGGACAGGAATACCTAAAAATCATTCTTAGGCACTACCACCAGCAGATCCAAACCACCAAATGCTCTGCACACACCAACTACATTGAAGAATGCACCAACAGCAGCAAAAAGATCTTTTCAATTGTGAATATTTTCACCTCACGGGCACCCAGCACCAATAGCATCGCCCCCTCACAGGATCTCTGCAACCAACTCTTACAGTCCTTCTATAGCAAGATAATCTTCATATATATGACAACGTCAACCCTCAACAGGCCTTGACAGACCTCGCAGCAAGACTCCCCGTCATGTTCAAGCATAAACGACTGCATCCAGTTGGCCAGACCTCACCAATGAAACTGCCACCACCTTGCAGTCCATCTATTCCAGGACCCCATCTGACTCTTGTCCACTCTATGCTATCCCCAGAGGACTGCTACCCTTCATCATGGCACTTACCCCAATCCTGAACACCTCCATTGCCTCTGCCACCTTTCTGGATACCTGGAAACATGCACTAGTTCTTCTTGAAAGGATAGAACCAGTCAGACTGCCTGCCCCCCTACACCTCGAATGCCCGCAACGTCATCAGTGGAATACTGCAAGGATACTCTCAGAGCATGACCCTCTTCCACACATACATCCTCTCACTTGCTAGCATCATTCAACTGCTCTTATGATATTGACGTCCTTTCCTACGAACAAGCCTCCAAACCCCCGGAACAAGTTCACCGCCTGCATGATTGAAGTCAATGACTGAATGAAGATCAACTGCCTCAAACTCAGAACCGTCAGAGGTTGTGAGCATCAGGAGGTGGAGTTCTGGACTTTTTGGTTCCGTCCAGAGGTGTCAGGGAACAACACCCAAAGACCCAGGAGTTCCACCTGCCTTGGTGCGCAAATGAACAGAAACACGGGCTTCTCGATGGTGGCGTCAAAGACCAAAGGTTTATTACTGCAGGGACACAGAAGTCACAGAAACTACGCATGGGCAGTAACCAGGAGCCTGTTCGATTTGTACATTGAGGGTTGCTCCTTATATACGAAAAATTGTGCTTCAGGCAAATATTTCACATGCTAGTACATTCCTAAACCTTTGTGTCTTAAACAATAAATATTTGGCGTTACACAGGAACTGTCGATAATATCTGATGCCAAACATCACGAAGAGGGGTTCCCACTAGTCCATCACAATCCCTTGTCAATATTGCATTCAAGAGCCGGACCGCCTCATCGTAAAGTTCGTTACCTCCCCCTAATAAAGGCCCAGAAGGAAAGGAGCAGAGCCAGGTGCAGGAGATAGAAAAGCGGGATAAGAGATGTTTGTGGGTTGTAAATGGGCAAGGCTACCGGCTTCGGCCGTCTAATCATGATCGGGACAATGGATACGAGAACCAGTTCAGGTGGGCTGGCCTCGGGCAGAGGAGGCAGCTTTTGTCAAGTCATGCAGCTACAGCGTGATCTGGTTTAAGGCACACGTGTCATGGAAGAGGTGAATCTCCGGCTAAGGCTACGTGTCCTTAATCGAAATGAAGTGATCAGAGGTTATTGCATATGTGAGGGCAAGAAACACAAAATGGCGGACATGATCTAAGATGGATGCCGTGGGTAGATCAGAAATGTGTTCATAACAGGAGTGCTCTTGCTCGTATCGTAGCGAAAACACCAGGATATGCTAAATGGATCATTTGCGGTTCGCTGATACTAATATTATGTATTTCCGACAAACTTGAAAACACGGGTTCAAATCGTCACGGAACCTCAGACCCTCCTTTTGCCCTTACATAGGCAATTACTCAGTCTATATCAGAGTCTAGTTCTATACTCATCAGGTCAGTAACATGTTGTTGTATCATCATCCTTTCTCGTGCCTTTTCTCCAAACGCAGGTGGTTTCCTGAAACAAGTTGCAGCGCAAAAACTACATAGAGCAGGACCACACTGGATAATCAGGCCGCATGAGAATAGGAATACTAAGATGACACCGATGACCATTAGAACCCTCCATCCCCACGCTGAGATCAGAGTCCAAAACCACTCCATAAAGGACCAGTTTCCCTTGTCTACATGTATAGAGTCGGAAATCTTGTGTAGCTTAGAGATCGCCTCATAGACTGTTGGAGCATTATTAGGAATAAAGACACAGCAAACTCGATTGGATCATTCTGCATACCCCACCTCGATCTGCAAGTATAACATCTAGAACCATACGGTTCTGCAACGTCATGAGTCTATCCGCCTGAAGCTCAGCTGTCAAATTGCTAAGGGCACCAGCAGTTTCAGTAATAGTAGATTCAACTACCCGTGTTAGCTGACGTATGTTTCTACTATTGGCCATAGGCCCCCAGAACGGAAGGAAGCCTTTGAAGAAGTCTCCAGCTTCCTGACCAGCAGTATCTTCCTTGCTGAAGACACCTCTCGCTATTCTGGTTCTGTGGTAATCAGATGAAGCAGTGTATGTGGGAGGCAACAATCGAGCAATATAGCATGAACCTGAAAAGTCAGCAGGCAACCATGTATAAGCTCGGTCTTGACAGATGAAGTAGGTACCCCTAGCAGTAAGGAAGGCAGGGGAAGAGTTAGCCGGAAACACATAAGTCTCAACGCACTCACTCCTCCCTAGCTGAGCTCTCGGATTTCTCCCATTCCCTTGCAAACAGACTTGACCTCGGTGAGGTACGACCCAGATTGGAGTTGAGCTTTTACGCTTGCTTTCTCCTAAACTAAGGCGATACTCTGAAGTATTCCAACTTAAATACACTCGTAGTTCGTCTCTAGGGTAAGATGGAGTATTATTGACATCCTTGATCATGTCAATAATTCCCTGGACTAAAGCTTTGTTGGCAGAGTTATATCTAGTGGAACGTGGTGGACGCGGAGGATAGGTCTCAAGGGCATAAGCAAAGATGGTTTGAAGGGCCTGAAATGATCCATTGTAGCTGAAAGGCAAAACCAGATAGGGAATACCTTTATCCATAGTGTGGGGTATCAAGCCACACACCCAGCAGTCTGTAGTGTTAACTACCAATTGGTGTTGGTGCAAGAGCTGTACAAAAGTGTTGTTAATGAACTCTGTGCGTCGGGCTTGCTCATGTTCAGGAAACGAGTGAAAAGAGTGTATAGAAGAAACAGTAGAAATGGCAGGATCAAGGGGAGGTACTGTAGTAACTGGCACAAAAATCATATTTATACTAAAGACGATTCCACCCACCAATGTTGCTAAAAAAATCAAAAATGTAACGGCACATTGCATCAGAAAGCATTTGTTACGAAGAATTCTGTAAAGTCTGTTTCTGCGAACATAAATCACATTTTCTCGTTGCAGCGCAGGAAGCTCCATCTTCTACAATCCGCTTGCGACCACTGATGATGTGTACGTAGATGAAAATGCCTCTGTCAGCCCTGGGAGTTCCCAGAACCAACAGAAAGATCGACCTTGTGTCAGACCCCTGCAAATTCAAACTAGGCACACAGCCACGACCCTACGGCTACCCAGACGGCAAGGCAATTTAAAAAAAATAAACAATAGCAAACTTCCTGGCTGAAGGCAAATGTTCAATATATCAAAATCACAATATGCAGTTGCCTGCTTTATTTGTCCATGTTACGTTTTCTCAGGTTGTATCTCTGCTTCGCAGGTATTGTCTGATCGGAAAATAGTGTATCACTAGCAGCTGTTGCAGTGTTTAAGTTCGCAGATAGCAAAGTTTCTTCTGATGCTGGAGACAAATGTTCAGTGTTCAAAAGAGTCTTTTCAGGAGGAGAGTCAGATTTTGGAGTATCAGTAATCAATTCGGCATCGCTGAAAGGAATGAACTTCGGTGTGCTTTCAGTTTCGGAGGCACCAATTCCCTTTTTCACCCAGTCGTCGTAAGGTAGCGGCAAGGGTACACGCTTAACGTGAGACGCGTGCACCCAATGTTTGCGGCCAGCTACACGAACGGCTGTCCTCGTTGTCAGTAAGATCTGAAAGGGCCCCACAAATCTTGGTTGAAGGTTCTTCGTCCTCGCGAAGTTCTTGATGACAACCAGGTCTCCTGGTTTCAGCTGATGCCCTGGACTCTCCGGAGGTTTTGGCAATGCATCGAAAACCTGTTGATGAATAAGACTCAATTTAGCAGTCAAGTCGTAAAGGTAGTCTATCAACATAGGATACTCTATAGACTTAAATTCCTTAGGCCTTGGCACACCCCAGATATTTGCTGGACGGCCAAAGACTATCTCATATGGGCTAATCCCCACTCTAGAATGTACAGTTGCTCTCGTTGATAACAAAGCCAAAGGAAGTGCGTCTGGCCAGGCTAAACCTGTGGATGCTTGTATTTTAGCTATCTTCAGTTTGAGGGTACCATTGTAACCCTCCACTAAACCAGCTGACTGGGGATGGTTCGCACTGTGAAATTTTTGTTTCAAACCTAGGCCTGCACATACACTCTGCATAACTTTCCCTATAAACTCACTTCCGTTATCTGACCATACAATCCGTGGCATTCCAAATCTAGGGAAATATTCTTTGAGAAGAATTTTGGCAGTTGATAAGGCAGTATTGTCCTTCAGTGGGTATGCTTCTATCCATCTGGAAAAAGCACACACCACCACCAGGACATATTTCAAATTATTACAGCGTTCCATGTGAATGAAGTCTAACTGAATCACTTCAAAGGGGCAGGAAGGAGGAGCGAAATGACCAGCTGGAGTTGGAGTTCCCTTGCCAGGATTATGCATCAAGCACACCATACAATTTTTCACCACTCTCTCTGCACACTTACTGATTCCCTCATTCTTCCAGACCGGAGCCAACATCTTACATATCCCTTTAGAACTTATATGCGCTACTCCGTGCGCCATTGTCACTACTGCAAGCACATATGCATCCGGCAACATCCAACGCTGCTGCTCTGTCAAATCAATCCAACATCCATTCGAGTCCAACTTGCCCGTACTCTCTCTCCATACACGTTTCTCTTCCTCAGTTGCTTCTCTCTGAATCTCTTTCACACTTTCCATTGTATCTTCACACATCCCAGACTCAGCGATCCATCTTGCAGACGTTGCAACATACATTCTACTCATCATGTCTCTAGCTGTCTGTTTAGCAATTTCATCAGCAAAAGCATTCCCACGTCCAACATCATCCGTGATTGCTTTATGAGCACTGCACTTTACAATTGCAACTTCAGTCGGCAAGGTTAGAGATTCCAACAAGTCGTTAACTAGCTGACCATGCTGAATCTTAGTCCCATGGGACGTAATGAAACCTCTTTCTCTCCACAACCGGCCAAAACTATGGGCCACGCCAAATGCGTACTGACTATCTGTGAATACATTCACTCTCTTTCCCTCAGCTAAAACACATGCTCTTGTTAGAGCTATTAATTCTGCAGCTTGGGCAGAATTCTGACTCACTCTTGCAGTCTCCACAATCGTCTTCAACGTCGTTACCGCATAAGCAGCAGTCACATCACCATTCTCCAATTTAAAACATGACCCGTCCACATACAGCGTACCATCCGGATCGGATAACGGAGTATCTTTCAGATCGATGCGTCCTTTTGTCTCTTCCTCCGTTTTAAAACAGCAGTCATGTGGCTCAGAATCACTCGACTCTTGATCAGTCGGCAACAGCGTTGCTGGATTCAATACATTACATCTTTTGATCTGAATATGACTCGCTAGTAATGTCAGCTCGTAACCAGATAATCTCGCACTAGTAAGGTGTTGTGTCTTCGTTCGGTTCATGAGTGTATCCACTGCATGAGGAACCATGACCACTAGCATGTTGTTCATCACCAAACCAGCAGATTGCCGAATGGAAGCCGCAGCTGCCGCTGTAGCTCTCAAACAACTAGACAACGCTCTAGCTACCGGATCTAATGTTGATGAGAAATACGCACAAGGGCGTTGTTTATCACCAAACTTCTGTGTCGGGACACTCAACGCGCAACCTTCTCTCTCGTGAACGTAGAGCGTGAATGGCTTACTGTAATCGGGTGTACCCAATACAGGAGCTGAACACAAGGCTTTTCGTAATTCAGTAAAACTCTCTTGACATTCATCAGACCATGGCACCGGACTCGGAACATTTTTCCCAGTCAAAGCTACCAATGGTTTCGCTAAAAGAGCTAAATTATGCTCTCTAATTGCTACATCTATGGCCTTTTCGCACTCATTATCTTGCAATTGTTTAGTTGCTTGCTCTAGAGTTAGCTCTTCTTTCTCTTTCTGTTCTTTCTTAAATTTCTTCATCTCTCTCTGTTTGGATTCCTTTCGCCAATAACGGAAAGAATCAAACATTGCCGGCCGGGCTTTCTTCCTAAACAATTTCGCTTCTAAATTATCAAGAATCTCGGGTTCAAAACTACCATGTAGTGGCCAACTAAGGACACCATCCTTCTTAGTATAGCGGACCCACACCTCGTTATAGGATATAGGACCCACACCATGTTTACAGTACAAGTCATATAGGGGAGTCCCAATCGGAGGAACCAGACATGAGTCCTCCAATCGTGAGTCACTGTTGCAACCAAAGCACGACAACATACAATTTCTCCGACTTACCATTTTTCAGTCCGGAACACAAAACAAACAAAACACGAAACAAATATGTGCACTCGAACCAAGAACTTAGGCCTACCAAAACCAAACTAATATATCGATACCCAAACTGAACCAAATAGATTATCGTAACCAGAACAACTAGTGATAATCTTACGAAACCAAACCAAACCAAGAACCGATCAAGGATTTTAACAATCCTCACAAAGTAACCAGCTAGCTATCACTAAATACTTAACTGAGGCACTGAAGACGTCACCAAGGAGAAACCCGTCACGTTTCGCTGTACTAAGGGCTGCACCTCGGGTCCAAGACAGGGCGACGGTCAAGGCAACGGCCCACTGCAGCCGTCCTGAACGGGAACCCTCGTGGAAGAGAACTTCGGGCCACTTTTGCGATATGCCGGGATCGATGAAGTGGGGCGCCTCCCTCGGAAATCTTCACACGAAGCTCCTCGAACTCTTCAGGCTTTTGGACCGGTACCGAATGACGTCGCCCCACGTTGGGCGCCAATTGGAGTTCTGGACTTTTTGGTTCCGTCCAGAGGTGTCAGGGAACAACACCCAAAGACCCCGGAGTTCCACCTGCCTTGGTGCGCAAATGAACAGAAACACGGGCTTCTCGATGGTGGCGTCAAAGACCAAAGGTTTATTACTGCAGGGACACAGAAGTCACAGAAACTACGCATGGGCAGTAACCAGGAGCCTGTTCGATTTGTACATTGAGGGTTGCTCCTTATATACGAAAAATTGTGCTTCAGGCAAATATTTCACATGCTAGTACATTCCTAAACCTTTGTGTCTTAAACAATAAATATTTGGCGTTACACAGGAACTGTCGATAATATCTGATGCCAAACATCACGAAGAGGGGTTCCCACTAGTCCATCACAATCCCTTGTCAATATTGCATTCAAGAGCCGGACCGCCTCATCGTAAAGTTCGTTACCTCCCCCTAATAAAGGCCCAGAAGGAAAGGAGCAGAGCCAGGTGCAGGAGATAGAAAAGCGGGATAAGAGATGTTTGTGGGTTGTAAATGGGCAAGGCTACCGGCTTCGGCCGTCTAATCATGATCGGGACAATGGATACGAGAACCAGTTCAGGTGGGCTGGCCTCGGGCAGAGGAGGCAGCTTTTGTCAAGTCATGCAGCTACAGCGTGATCTGGTTTAAGGCACACGTGTCATGGAAGAGGTGAATCTCCGGCTAAGGCTACGTGTCCTTAATCGAAATGAAGTGATCAGAGGTTATTGCATATGTGAGGGCAAGAAACACAAAATGGCGGACATGATCTAAGATGGATGCCGTGGGTAGATCAGAAATGTGTTCATAACAGGAGTGCTCTTGCTCGTATCGTAGCGAAAACACCAGGATATGCTAAATGGATCATTTGCGGTTCGCTGATACTAATATTATGTATTTCCGACAAACTTGAAAACACGGGTTCAAATCGTCACGGAACCTCAGAGGAAACCATTACCATGGGACTACACCTTGTGGGCAGCTGAGCTAAGACTCGCCCCCACCACCACCTTTCATGACAGGAATTTCAGGATCATCATTGAAAGCAAGTTTAATATGATTGCCCAAGTAATTGCAGTCACAGCTTCATGCTTCCTCACACGGAAGATGCTGAGGAAAACGTTCAAATGGATGACTACTAGGACAGGCAAAATCATCACTTACACCCTAAACAGGAGCAAGTTGAAACACAGGAGCACCCTCTATGCCAGCCAGGATTAGCAAAAAAACTCAATGGACAATTACAAACTATCTAAAACTCGGTTGGAAGAATCACACTTAACCTCACACACCACACACACATTGCATTACACCACTGGCTCTCAATACACAAACAAGCACACTTCAGACTTCTCACACACCTCCAAAGCACTACACAACATCGGCCCAGCCGTCTTCAATAGTGGTATCTCTTTCCACAAACTATTCAGACACCTCCTCTTGGCAGAACTACTTCTTGAACACTTCCGACGTATACACAGGACCAGATCTGGTGGTCAGGTCTTCTCCTACATCGCCCCTAAAGCCTGAAACAACATGCCACTACACATCAGAGCCTCCTCAATTCTTGAATTCCAAAAGAAGCTGAAGACCTGTCTCTTTGAATAGCCCCATGCACCCTCATCTAAGGCTAGTCTCACACCTGTTCGGCTCCAGGATATCCCGGAGGTGATAGCGCACTTAACCAATACGCATAACATAACATCACATATCATGCCTTGCATGGTCCAGCGAAGGCATGTTGATGAAAGATATTCTTTTGGAGAGAGCTTCTCCAGCTGGTTCCTTACTGTAATGTGGGGTAGAAAATATAATAGTAGGAAGCTTGTCACAAGAATCTGGAAGTACTGGTCTCTCATTGGCTGTAATCTGGATCAATTATTTATTTGGATATGTTTCAAATAGTGCATGAAAGTTTTATTGTTATTGAGTGTAAGGTTTACACTGTTCCCCTGTCTGTCAAAGGAAATAATCCAATCATGCGAATCTATGTAAGATCCAATGCTAGTTTTTTCCCATACTGTCCAAACTTCTAATAGAATCATAAAATGGTAGTATTGTTTCCACAAATGAATAACCAAATCATTGGTACAATTCTTACCCTACACCCTGGAATCGTGCCACTATGTGCCTTCAATCTAACCCCAATCCTATAGCCATACCTAGGTAGAGCCGTCGTCCCAATACCTCCCAAAGATAGGTAAACAAAGACTGTACTGCAAATCAACCTAAAAAAGACAACCTACCAGGAAATTCCACATAGTCCTCACATAAAATGTATCTTACACATCTTCAGGTGCACAAATGTCCATCACAACCAAATAGCTAACCTTTTGAAACAATAAGAAGCAGATATATTTTGCATGACCGAAATTTGGCTGAATTAGTTCACACACAACATTCTGTACTCACTAGTCTTAACTGGCGCATTTATCTGTTCCTAACCATACTGCATAGTCATCATTTGAGAACATGTAAATTGCCCTACCATTTAACCGATTCCTAATTATGTACAACTATATAATCAACAAAACCTCCCAAATGCACATCAAACTTTACCTAGCATCTTGCAGAACATATCCCGATCAATCAGATTCTCTCGCCGCACATCTACATGGAAGACTCCAACATCAGACTGGGGCAATGAATGCGAACTCAAAAACGTTTTAGAGGAGTGGCAACATCCTAAAACTTTAACCCAACTCACCTTCTTCCATAGCAAAAAGAAAACTTTAGACCTCATTCAATGGAATCAAGTGTCTCCCACCCTCAAATGTAAAGTAGTTTGACTACTTCCAGATGGTATTCCACATTATCATCAAGAATGAACAACATAAGGCAGAAAAAGACTTCTGAAACAAAGCGGTGAATATAAACAATTTACATTCCACCCTTAAACTCTAGTCCCATCGGAATGGCTCGGTCGGAAAAGAATCCGGCCGGCACATTCCGTTGCGGTCGGAAGGGCTCCGAACGATCCAATCGGAATCGGCCCCTAGATCTGAACCACCACTAACTTATACACTTTCCCTTATTTATGATATACTAGGGATTAAACAGTACCCCAAAAATATACACCTTCCCCAGTGTATGTGGGCCAGGAGTTAAAATAGTAAATCAGAACTCTCCCCTGTATAAGCACTTCCCTAAATGTAATTTAGATTGGAGTTTGAACAGTAAATCTAAACCCCCCTTTAATTTATGCATTTCTTTTTATGATGGTCTGGAATTATAAAAGTAAATTTCATCTCCCTGCCCTCACAGGTTTTTTAAACACTTTTATGCAGAGCCCTTTGTATCTTTAATTTTTTTTAACTCAAGCTGGGAGGAAAGAGCTTAACTTGCAGCATGAGATGTTTTTGTGATCAGTGATGCGCAGGGCACCATGTGTGCTGTCATCACTGCTTCTGGAAGTAAAAGTAGAAATAACCTTTAGGTACCGCCGCTTTTTTCATATCTCAGCCTCCAAACATTTATCACTCTCGGAGAAGAACAGTTGGGAAGAGGAGGATCTAGTGTTTCAAGATTTGAGAGAGACCCCTCTGACACCAAGGGGATGGGGTACTTAAACAGTATAAGACATTTTTTTCCCTAGTGCACCTTTACAGGACAACAGTTAAACATTTGAATGATTAGCATACCTCATATAGAACCACTCTACACGTTCACTAACTAATCACTATAACAACAGAGGTGCAGTGCATCATTTATTTTTATAAAAAACACATTAATACATGTACAGTTCGTCTGTTAAAAAAGCCATCTCATTTGAGTGCTCAGTCAT
The DNA here is from genome assembly GCF_964263255.1 of Lissotriton vulgaris. Lineage (NCBI taxonomy): Eukaryota > Metazoa > Chordata > Amphibia > Caudata > Salamandridae > Lissotriton > Lissotriton vulgaris. The sequence continues at coordinate 363,999,341 of NC_141698.1, forward strand.
AAAATTATACAAAATACAATCAATTAAAAATACAATCTATAGTGCATACATTTAAAAATAAAACAAAAGAAAACATTCAATTTTGCATTTATAAGGTTCGAAGATAGGAACGAAAGGAGGATGAAAACAGAAAAGGGAGAGACATATACAGGACACAAAAATTTGTCAATAAGTATTGCACGTGTTTGAGACCAAAAATACACCTAGCCCTGACAACATATAATTATTGTTCAGTGGAACACGTATTTGCCTCTCTTGATCGTGCAGTATGGCGTCGACGCGTTTCGATGGTTTTAATTATAGGTTACCATCTTTATCAAGACTATTCTAATGTAGTCTCTCCCACTTTTTCGGCACTGGTTGGTTGCCCGTGGTATCACACAAAGTTCCTCTCACATCTTATCGAGTCTTATTTCTATTCGGCTTGGATGGTCGAGTATTGCTCCACTCTTCCACTTTCGTTATGGTTTTGCTCCTGGCTTTGATTTATATGATGTTGCCTTGTTCGCGTGATTCTTCAAATGATCCTTTTCTGACCTGATCTTCTGGTTATCTTTAAAGTGTTTTATTCGGGAGTTCATGTGTGGCTCTGTCACTTATTATGGTGCAGGCGGCGCGCTATTCCGGTCGTTTCGATAGGGTTTTGTCTCTTTGTATTTCCTACGGGCCGGGTACCTCTTCTAGTCCGTTACTCACTGTGGCAGGGACCTCGTTTCCCGCAGCCCACGTCACCTTCGGTCTGTTAGCAAAATCACAAGGCGGCCAGTCCTCTCCTGTCAGTTACCGGTTACTGACAGGAGAGGACCGGCCCGTAGGAAATACAAAGAGACAAAACCCTATCAAAACGACCGGAATAGCGCGCCGCCTGCACCATAATAAGTGACAGAGCCACACATGAACTCCCGAATAAAACACTTTAAAGATAACCAGAAGTTCAGGTCAGAAAAGGATCATTTGAAGAATCACGCGAACAAGGCAACATCATATAAATCAAAGCCAGGAGCAAAACCATAACGAAAGTGGAAGAGTGGAGCAATACTCGACCATCCAAGCCGAATAGAAATGAGACTCGATAAGATGTGAGAGGAACTTTGTGTGATACCACGGGCAACCAACCAGTGCCGAAAAAGTGGGAGAGACTACATTAGAATAGTCTTGATAAAGATGGTAACCTATAATTAAAACCATCGAAACGCGTCGACGCCATACTGCACGATCAAGAGAGGCAAACACGTGTTCCACTGAACAATAATTATATGTTGTCAGGACTAGGTGTATTTTTGGTCTCAAACACGTGCAATACTTATTGACAAATTTTTGTGTCCTGTATATGTCTCTCCCTTTTCTGTTTTCATCCTCCTTTCGTTCCTATCTTCGAACCTTATAAATGCAAAATTGAATGTTTTCTTTTGTTTTCTTTTTAAATGTATGCACTATAGATTGTATTTTTAATTGATTGTATTTTGTATAATTTTATGACTGAGCACTCAAATGAGATGGCTTTTTTAACAGACGAACTGTACATGTATTAATGTGTTTTTTATAAAAATAAATGATGCACTACACCTCTGTTGTTATAGTGATTAGTTAGTGAACGTATAGAGTGGTTCTATATGAGGTATGCTAATCATTCAAATGTTTAACTGTTGTCCTGTAAAGGTGCACTAGGGAACATTTTTTCTTATAAGAGGAGGATCTACCCTTTCTAATGATACCTTTTCTCAGTGAATTCCTGCTCTACTTTTGTTGCAGGGGGGTGGTCTCGATCAGGGATCCACCCACTAGCCACCAGATATAGTCTGAATGGGGAAGGAGTGGCCACAAGGAATGGCCTATTGCCCGCACTATGAAACCAAACAGTCTTTCTGTTTTTCGGGGGTGCATAAACCCGAGTCTTTCTGCTTCGTTGGAGACCTGACTGGAGGATATACCTCCAATTGCTCTCACTGTGAGGTGGGGAGAGGAGGGCCTTAAAGCCCACTAGACATGAGGAAATCCTATGTTCAGGCCACCCCCACCCCTAAGTCCCAAAAAGCCATTATGCCCACTGGAAGACAGATTGGCCATAAATTACACTATGCACTGGGGCCCGTATTACAGGAAGTGCTTGGGGTGCAACTGGTGTCCACACAACGCACTTTGCCTTTGTATATGCAATATTACATCCATGGGCGCAGAAACCAAAAGCCTGTGGGGAGGCACAATGACTATATGCCACATTGAAGTGGTGAAGGTATGGCTTCCCCCAAGGAGGGAGGACATGGGAGTCCCAGGGACCCCCAGATATCCCTCTCTTCAAAGAGAGGCAGGTCTGCTTCAAGTGAAAGATGGAGCCACCTACAGCTCTGTCTATCGCTAATGCACTCACCTCTGCGCAGGCGCCAAGTGACAGAGCTCGTACTTGTGCTGAGGAGAGCACAATTTTGTAATCAGGTACAACTAATTAAGGATGCATTGTGACGCACAGAGGGACAGTGCAGCCAATGTGTATTTTTTTTTTTTTTTTTTTAAATAGAGTGGGATATGGTTCTCCCTGGCATTGCCTCTGGAACGGAGCCTGAATCCTACAATGCTGTGATCCACACAAGCAACACCACTATGGATTTTACTGGGTATCTAGGTTTCAGACAAACCCAAGGTTGGTAGTGATTCCAGGGTGTTAGCTGGTCCTTGGCAAAACTGTGCAGCCATCATTCAGGAGAAAAATAGGAAATTGGGTAAGATTGGACATATTGTTGACATATGCAGGGCATTCTGGGTACAAAAGTGTGCTGGGATCAGTGCAAACCACACAACCTTGAATTTCCCTGGGTGTCTAGGTTTCAGAAATGTGCAGGTTTAGTAGGGTTCCCTGGGTGCCAAATAAGCCTAGACTGAAATGTTGCAGCCAACTACAAAGGAAAGAGAGGATAGAACAAATTACCTACCTTTGGTAACGGGTTATCTGGTAGAGACTCTATCTAGCCACAGATTCCTTACTTTAGAACTATCCCAAAGTGTCAGACTGGTTCGGGATTTTATTTTAAGTAGTGCCCCTGTGTGCTGGTAGGTGGTATCGTTCGGAAGTGATGTGTGTGGTATCTATATAGGTGCCACCTCAGCACGCTGACATCAGTTACTTTCACAACTGTCAATGCCAGGAGCATGGAGCCACCATGAGCACTGACCACTGGTGTGACAAACTAAGGCCCTTGAAAGGTGTTCCCTACACCGTAATTGTTTCGCAGAGTGGGGAGGATCGGTAAGGAATCTGTGGCTAGACAGAGTCTCTACCTAAGGCGTTACCGAAGGTTAGTAACGTGTTCATCTGATAAAGACTTCAAGACGCAATTCCTTACCTTAGAATACATACTCGAAGAATCCCTCTCCGGAGGTGGGACTGTGAAACAAATTAGATTAGAAAATCTGGCAGGACTGAATGAGCAAAGTGCCAGTCACAAGATAACTAACTGTCCAGGTACTGCATGGTGAACATGTGCAGTGAGGCCCACTGTTAGACCTGGCATCCTTGGAGTGGTTCCCCTGATTTGTTGGCTTCTGACCTCCTGGTTTGCAGACTTTATTTTTGCTTACTTTAGGATTCCAGGCACTTTACCACTGCTAACCAGTGCTAAAATGCATATGTCCAGTACATAAAACATGGTAATACTGGCTTATCCACAATTGCCCTATTTTATTTAATTATAGGTCCCTAGTAAAGAGCACTATATGTGCCCAGGGCCTGTAAATTAAATACTACAAGTGGGCCTGCAGCACTGATTGTGCCACCCACTTCAGTAGCCCTTTACACATGGCTTAGGCATGCCACTGCAGTGCATGTGTGTGCAGTCTAAACTGTCATTTCGACCTGGCAACCTAACCTACTTGCAAAACAAAAAGATGATGCACGGAATGTTGAACATTGTCAAACATTCACCCAAGTCACAGATCTGGATTTAATCCATCGTTATTTTGCTCACCACGCCACCGCAGTTCAGACATAGCCATATGGAAATCAGTCTTGACCCTGTGCCTCATGGGAACAGTCCAGACCGAACTGCCAGGCCATGTCTTCTCTGGACAGGAATCAAGCATCCTAGGACCGGTTTCGGGCTTTCAGCCCTCATCAGCCAGAATAACTTGACTCTAGTGGCGTGGTGATCCCGTGACCCACTTCTGGGCATACCTTTCTCACTTAGGGTGAAAATGCAACCCAAAAAGATGATGGACGGAATGTTGAACATTGTCAAACATTTACCCCCAGTCACAGATCTGGGTTTAATCCATCGCTATTTAGCTCACCACGCCACCCCAGTTCAGACAGACCCATATGCAAATCAGTCTTGACCCTGTGCCTCATGGGAACAGTCCAGACCGAACTGCCAGGCCATGTCTTCCCTGGACCAGAATCAAGCATCCTAGGACCGGTTTAGGTCTTTCAGCCCTCATCAGCCAGGATAGCTTGACTTCAGTGGCGTAGTGAGCAGAGGACTCACGTCTGGGCATACCCTTCCCACTTAGGGTAAAAATGCAACATAAAAAGATGATGGGCGGAATGTTGAACATTGCCAAACATTCACCCCCAGTTACATATCTGGGTTTAAGCTGTAATAGGGATTCTGCGCAAACACAGAACTGTGCACAGAGACTTAGGACATCAGTGAGTTACGGTGTGCCAAAATTCACCTCAGTACCCAAAATCCCCAACCAGACTAGCAATCAGTGTCACATTAACTCTTCGTCCTATAGAAAAGAAAACCAATGATTACACAACCTAGAACATGCGACTTAGGACCATCTCAGGAATGGTGGGAAGTGAGAACACTCTTTTGTTATACGCTTATACCAGTCTACAACAGGAGTAAAATAGAGACACAGTAAGGTTAAAATGTTTATTTTAACGACGTGATCTCAAGCGCAGTATTTTAATCAACATCAGCATACATATGGATAATATAATACGGCCAGCATGGTTACAATTCCATAAAATACAAAAGGAGGAATCATGTTACAATGATAGTGCAAACAGGTGATAAAAGCGCCTATTTAAAGCAACCTCACTATCTAGGAACTATGTATTATAAAACTATAGAAGGTCTCTTGAGCTTTCTTCGGGGGACCCCTTTTACCTGTCAGCTCAGTAAGAGTAAATTACATCAGGACCGGTTAGTCTCTTGGAATCTTACAAGTATGTGCAATTCTGGCAAGTGTGCTATGATAAAAGCGCCAGAATCCTACGCGGCTTGCAGCTGCCAAATTGTTGTGTCTAGAATGTGTTACACGGACAAGCCAATAAACAGGCTCGCGTTATGATAACCTTGGCAGCTTAGCACTCACTGTACAGACTGGGGATACAATGTATGTCTAGAGATGTCGAAAAACAACCCTTTTCCCATGTATAGACCTTCATCCAAGCCCTCAAAAATAGCTTAAGCAGTGTTGTGCGCAAAAGTAGCAAAAGGGAAAAATGGAGTTTAAACTTCGAATGAGCCATGCTAACTTAACATACACGCAAAAGAGGCCCATAAACCATACGACAAAGCCATTGTTATTTTGCTCACCAAGCCACCCCAGTTTAGACATAGCCATATGCAAATCAGTCTTGACCCTGTGCCTCATGGGAACAGTCCAGACCGAACTGCCAGGCCATGTCTTCCCTGGACCAGAATCAAGCATCCTAGGACCGGTTTAGGGCTTTCAGCCCTCATCAGCCAGGATAGCTTGACTTCAGTGGCGTAGTGAGCAGAGGACTCACGTCTGGGCATACCCTTCCCACTTAGGGTGAAAATGCAACGCAAAAAGATGATGGACGGAATGTTGTACACTGTCAAACATTCACCCCCAGTCACAGATCTGGGTTTATTACATCGTTATTTTGCTCAGAAGTGGGTGCTGCAGCTGTTTTGCTTCAAATTTGACGCATGGTCACCTATGTGCCAATTGGAACCAATGCAGTGCTCTTCTACGCAGTTCCGATCCGAAGACATCCCTGTGCGATTCGATGACAACTTGGGACCCGAATGCGAGGTTCAATGATGACGCAGCACCAATCTGAGGTACTGACTGCGAGGCTGAACAATGACACAGTGCCTGCATTGTAAGGGGCTCATAACGATGCAGGACCCGACTGCGAGGCTCAACTTTGACGCATTAACCTGACTGCATCAACTCAACTGCATGAATTGGAACCAACGCATCGACTCTTCGACACCAACGCTTGCCCCAATCAAGGTATTTTTTTAGCAGGTCCTGCGTGAGTCCTGTAGCCAGCCTCCCCTCCATTGCAGGAAGCCTAAACTTTGGATTTTCCCTGGTCTAGCGCAACCTCAAGTAACGCCTCAGAGCTATTGACTTTAAAGCACTACATTATTATATTGCAGTTTATTCTTTTTAAATTCATATCTCGAGTTCTACTGATTGGATTTTTTACCTTCTGGTCTTGTTTTACACGGATAAATATTCTCTATTTTACCACTTTTTGTGGTGTTTTCACTATGTTACTGTAATCAAAGTGTGCACAAACACTTTACACATTGCCTCTTAATTCAAGCTTGACTACTCCATGCAACCTACCAAAGGGTAAGCACAGGTTAATTTAGATTGTCTATCTGACTTACTCCGAGTAGGATTGTGGTCCCTACTTGGATAGGGTGCAAACCTCTGGCAACTAGAGACCCAATTTCCAACACCGATGTTGCTACCTGGCAGATGTCGAGGACAAGGACACCGCACGCTAATGCAGTGGTCTCAACCTTGGCTGTGGTAGAGTGAGCCTGAATGCCCTTGGGCAGCAGCTTCTAGGCTAGTGCATAGCAGATGTTAATTCACAGGACAATCCTTCACAAGATGGTTCTCTTCTGTACTGCCTTCCCTTTCTTTGCTCCTACATAGCCCATGAAGAGCTAATAATCAACCCGAAATTCTCTTGTGTGGTCAACAATCTTTTTGGGTCTAGACAGAGGAGTCTCTGGAGGGATGAGGTGGAGCAAAGTGGGCAGGGTGATGTTTTGGACTACATGGAGTGGAGTCACAACTTTCAGAAGGAAGGAGGAACATGTCAGGAGAACCAGCTTATCTGGACAGAGTGTGATGTAAGAAGGGTGCTGACCCTCCTGGCTGATGTTATGACCCCTAAGAAGGGAGTTTTTAAAGTTCAGAGCCTAAGAGGGCAACTGTGGAGAGGCTTGAATGGAGTACACATGAGAAAAGTGAGAACCAAACTGAGGTCCCACTGAAGCATTATAAATAGCATACGATAAACATATGTTGCAAGCCTTTCAGGAATCTAGCCACTATGAGTTACTTAAAGAGAGAGGGTTGATCTGGCAATCACCAAACTGCTGAGATGGCAGAAAGGTTACCCAAAACTGTGCCTAGAACAGAGCCCTGCTGCACCAAAGAAATTGCAAACAATATAACTCGAGACAGGGATGCAGAAAGAGGTTCAGTGTTACTGGAAGCACACCATGACACAAACTTGTCCCAAAGGAAGGTCTGAACAGACTTGGTGGAGGGATGCCTGGCAGTCAGTATAACGTTACAGACTTCAGGAGGAAGGTCAAAAGCTTTCAACTGTCACTGCTCAATCTCCACGCATGAAGGGGAGAGTGCGCAGGTTCGGGTGAAGTACAGTTCCCTGTTGCTCCAACAGGAGATTCTCTCGAAGAGGCAGAATGACTGGAGGACCAAAAGTCATACTCAACAGAATACCAGACTCTCCATGCCCAATCCAGAGCCACAAGATTGAATTGGGCCCGTTGTTCCTGAACTTCTTGAGAACTCCAAGCAGGAGTGTTATTGGTGGAAAGGCATACAGGAGGCTAGGTCTTCACTCAAGAAGAAAAGGGTCTCCAAGAAAAACTGCTTGCATTACGAGTTCTTGCTGGTGGCAAACACATCAAACTAATGCTCTCCCTACTGCTGAAGGAGACCTTCGTGATCCACTAGGCATCTGTGGCTCAATTTGTCTGCTCTGACATTCATATATCATGTCACAGACGTTGAACCACCTGGGAAATGCACTGATGTCCAGAGATGCAGGACCTCTCCTTGCCCTGCTTGTTGCAATATCACATGGCAGGGGGGCTGTCTGTGAATGCCTGCACCAGTCTTCACTCGATCAAAGGAAGAAAGGGTTTTAGTGCCAAGTGAATCACCTGGAGCTCCAACAGGATGAAGTGGAGCTCGGACTCTGCCGGAGACCAGAGGCCTCTGATCTTCAACTCTCCCAGGTGGCTGCCCCAGGCCAGGAGCGATGCACCTGTCACTACAGTCATCTCCAGTTGGGGAAGAGAGCGGAGTCTGCCACTGACCACCACTGCAGATCTTTTGCGGTTCCCTCTGAGATCAGAATCATGTTAGAGAGAGTTCCCTGATGATGTGCCTACTGGGACTTCAGGTCTTACTGCAGAGCCTTCATATGCCATCGGGCATGAGTAGCAAGCAGGTTGCAGGAGGCGATGAAGTGGCACAGCTAGGCCTCAGGCCGTTGGTGGCAGCTCCTGCATTTGCCGTCTGCGGTGGCCTGATCGAAGAGGGGGGGGCTTGTGCTACTGATTCATGCGGCCACAACGGCCTCAGGTAAGAGCATGTGGGGTTGGGGGGTGCTGCGCATTTTTCTTGCGGCTGAGACGGCTGCAGGTAAGAGCGGGGGAGGGAGGGTGGCCACCGCCTCCCAAACCTGTGCCACCCGGGGGTCCGCCCCTACCGCCCCCCTAGCTACGCCACTGAGGACATGAGGCCTAACAGCCTCAGAGTCAGTCTCGCCAAAATCCAGGATAGAGGCTATACTTCTGAATCATAGCTTGAATATCGATGGACTCATCGTTCGCAAGGTTAGCCTTGAAACTGAACTATGTGCACAATAGCCTAGATGAGAAAGAGAATGTGGGAGGGAGTCAGGTGGGACTTTGGAACGTTGATAGGGAACCCCAGTGAATGGAGGATGTTTGCAGTAGTCTGGGAAGCTTGCCTTTAACAGCCAATCGTCGAGTTAGGGGAAGACTGGCATCTCTGGCTTCTGCTGATGAGCTGCAACAACACCATCACTTTAGTGAACATCTGTGGGGTACTGGTAAGGCCGAAAGGGAACACAGCAAACTGAAAGTGCTATTGGCCCACTGAGAACCGCATGCAAAGTCTGTAGGCAGGCAGGACAAGGATGTGGAATTATGTATACTGTGAGTCCATCTCTACCATCCAGTCTCCTATGTCGAGGACGGAGGACTTGAGCGAGCATGAGCATCTTCAATTTCTCTTTCTTCAAGAAGAGACTGAGAAGGTGCACATCTAGTATAGGACTAAGTCCCCCGTTCCTCTTTGGCACCAGAAAGTAGCACAAATAAAAAACACAATCTATTTCTGATGCAGGCACCCTCTCTATGGCTACCTTGGCCAAGAGAGCCTACCTTTCTTGATGGAGCAAGGAGAGATTGTTCTTAGCCAGCGGATCGTACGTGGGTGGCATGGGTAGTCAAACAGGAGAGGGAGTAGACCCTTTGGACAATGTTGTGAACCCAGCAGTCTGATAGCGAAGCAGCCCAGTGGCAGTGGGCTTGCTAGCAGGAGCTGAGGATCGCGTTTAGCACTTTTAATCTTTTCGCGCTGTCACGCTGATCACGAGCGGTGACACGCTTTATTCTGTGTCAGACTGTGATTTTACTGTGGCTAACCTGCACTGAAAATCCACAGGTATTTTAACTTCCTACCTTGCTTCCTAGGGGCTCTACGGGGCTGGCTGGCAGCTGATAACATCGTAGGCTCCCAGAGGCAGTGGCCGCCATCTTGGTTTGGGCTGGATCGCCCAACCCCACCCACGCCACTCCCCCCACGCTGCTCCTCCAGTTAGGAGCACTTCTGACGCTTTCCCAGCGATAGCGAAGCAGCCCGGTGGCAGTGGGCTTGCTAGCAGGAGCTAAGGATCGCGTTTTGCACTTTTAATCTTTTCGCGCTGTCACGCTGATCACGAGCGGTGACACGCTTTATTCTGTGTCAGACTGTGATTTTACTGTGTCTAACCTGCACTGAAAATCCACAGGTATTTTAACTTCCTACCTTGCTTCCTAGGGGCTCTACGGGGCTGGCTGGCAGCTGATAACATCGTAGGCTCCCAGCGGCAGTGGCCGCCATCTTGGTTTGGGCTAGATCGCCCAACCCCACCCACGCCACTCCCCCCACGCTGCTCCTCCATTTAAACGTTCCCCCATGTGTCAGCGCAGCGGACGAGCGCAGCGGGCGCGCAGTAGGCGCACCGGAGTCACGCCAGAGTCCAGCCCGTCTGCGCCCGTCCTCGGCAGGCCGGGGCACGGGGCACCCCCCCTGTCCCTTCTCTCACATATTCTCCTTCCCTCCTCCTTTCGTATTGGACCCCCGGTTCTATCTGCTCATCTGTCTCCGACCTTCTCGCGCATTTAGGTCTCTACTCCTGTCCATCTTCCACTCCCCCCGCTGTCACATCAGGAGCTCTCCCCTTGCCCTACACGGACCCACCTGCCCCTTCCCTGCCATTTGTCCCCCGTACCCCAGCCTTTAACACCAGGGCCGTGCTCTTAAACACCAGATCGGCTGTCAGCCACCAGTATGAGTTATTCGATTATATCGACACTCACGAACCAGATCTCCTGTTTTTAGCGGAGACCTGGTTCAAGGCTGATTCCCTGCCCAATGTTCTAGCTGCGCTACCCCCCTCATATTCCATCACCCGAGTGGACCGTCCGGAGGGCAGAAGAGGCGGCGGAGTGGCCTTGATAGCCCGCACTGGTCTCCATTTCCAGACTCTACCTTTCTCCCCTATTCCTGAAGTTGACTGCTTGATAATCCGCTCTAGTTCTCACTTGGCTCCCCTAACTTCTGTTCTCATTTACCGTCCTCCCCACCCTACTCCTCCTTTCGTTTCCAGCCTCCAAGACATTCTCGCAACACTGGTAGTTAACAACTCGTCAGTGCTAGTCTTAGGTGACTTAAACTTTTGGCCCAATGACCCCGCCGAAAGTTCCCTCTCCAAAGAGTTCACCGACCTTATGCTCAGTCTTAACTTCACCCCCCATGTCCACAGCCCCACTCATGCACAAGGTCACTCGCTCGATCAGGTCTGGACCCTGAACATTCCCATCACGCCTCCCAACATCTCACCTTGCCCTTGGTCTGACCACTTTTTAATTTCTTTCTCTCTTGCTTTAGCCCCAGTTATCAAGCCCCCTCTCCCCAAGAACACGTGGGTCAGAAAATGGGGCAAAGCAGACATGCCATCCCTCTGCTCATCTCTGGCCAATTCCAGCCCCGATCTCTCCGGCCTTACCGCCCCTTTACAACTGGCCACCATCAACAACTGGTTGACCCAAGCTGGCGATGAATTTGCCCCCTTGAGGCGGATCACGGTTAAGCGAGCTCACGCTGCTAACCGATGGTTCACCCCCGACCTCAAGGAGAAGAAGTTGGCCGCGCGTATAGCAGTATGAGCATGGAGAAGAGCATACTGCCCCGCCCAAAAAATTATCTATCTTTCTGTGCTCAAGGTATATAAGCAAAGTATCCTTGAGGCCAAGACCCTATTCTATTCCAACAGGATATTGGCAGCGGAGTCACAACCCAAAGAAATCTTCGCAACGGTGCACGAGCTTGCTTCATCTAGCAGAGCTACGACCTCGATCCCCCCTTCCCAACCTCTCTGCGTCTCGCTCAACGATTTTTTCGTTGATAAAGTCGCAAAGATTAAGGCTAACATTCCTTCTCCATCCCCCACATTCATCAACCCCTCCCCCCCTGTCGCCACCTCTAAATTGACTTCCATTCCCCCCTTGACCAATGCTACTTTCCTTCCTTTGCTTCATAGGGTGAAATCAGGTTCTCCCCTGGACTTTGCCCCAGCCCATATCCTGAGAGAAATCTTCCTGGCATGCCCGACCCCACCCCTCACACTCCTGAATGACTCACTCAGCAATGGAATGGTTCCCATTCCCCACAAATTTGCGGCTGTCATTCCTATCTTAAAAAAGGCCGGTGCTGACCCTTCATCCCCTTCCAACTACCGTCCCATCTCCCTCCTGCCTTACTTGGGTAAAGTGTTAGAAACCCACGTAACCAGCACCCTGAGCACCCACGTAGAAACCAATCACTGCCTCTCCCCCCGGCAGGCGGGCTTTCGGCCCCGCCACTCTACGGAGAAGGTGGTGGTTTCTGTGATGGACTGCCTACGCGAGGGCATTGATACCAATCTTCCGCAGGCACTCATTCTTTTAGATCTGTCCGCCGCTTTTGACACGGTGGACCACTCCATCCTCCTCACCCGTGTCAGGGCGGCGGGCATAGAGGGCCTAGCCCTCGCATGGCTCGAGTCCTTCCTGAGTGACAGGGCTCAGGCAGTTCATCTAGCTGGGTTCACTGCTGCCTCTCGTAAGGTTGTGTGCGGGGTCCCCCAAGGTTCCTCACTTTCCCCTCTTTTGTTTAATTTATACATCTACCCCCTCATTTTTATCTTGCAGCAGCTTGAGGTCACGGTGTATAACTACGCCGATGACCTCCAGCTAATTTTCAACCTTTCCCATTCCCCCATATCTTTCCAGAATGTCCAATCTGTCATGTCATTCATCCAGGATTGGATGAACTGCAACCACCTCAAACTCAATCCGGACAAGACGGAGCTAGTCCTGACCGGAGGTGGTTGCAGTCCTTGGTCCCCGTCCCACTGGCCCCTCTCACTTGGTGTCCCTCCATCCCCCGTTCCCAAAGTCAAAACCCTTGGTATCCTCCTTAATCCTTCACTTTCGGTCCACTCACAGGTTAGCTCTGTCGTTTCCTCTTGCTTTTTTTCCCTTCGAACTATTAGGAAGATTTCCCGTTTTCCTGTTCTCGAAAGGCCAGGCAGCGTCCAGCGACGCCTGAGAGCCTCCACGCCATCAGGCGCAATGAGCCCTCCTGGACTAACCTGTGGGGAGCCCCCTCTGGGTTCAGCAGAATGTGAGGAGACTGGGGGAGTAGGATCTGAGAATCCCAGGAAATTTCCAGTAGAACTGGAAACCAAACTTGCGATCTCCACCACGGAGTGATCATCACCACCTGTGCCAACTGACGGCACAGCAGCGCCGACACGCGTGTTATCATCGAGAACGGCGGGAAAGCATAGCCCTGCACGCCCGACCAGTCCTGGAGGAACGCATCTGTCGCCTCCGCCAGAGGGTCGGGCGCCAGCTGAAATACCTCGGGAGTTGGTGGTCCAGGCGAGACGCGAAGAGATCCACCGAGAACGGACCCCAATGGTCCGAGAGCCTGGCAAATAGAAAAGGATCCAGCTTCCAGACGCTGGCGTCCATGACATTCCTTGAGTGCCAATCGGCCACCTCGTTCTGGCGTCCCGGCAAATATTCTGCTGTAACGGACACCTGATGGTCCAGGCAAAAGTGCCAAAAGTCCCTGGCGAGGTCCGCCAACATTTTGGACCTGGTGCCACCCAGATGGTTGATGTAACGGACCGCCGACACGTTGTCCATCCTGAGAAGGACGCAAGATTGCACTCTGTCCTTGGTCCAACATTGCATTGCGAAGGAGCCCGCTAGCAACTCCAAGCAGTTGATATGCAAGGACTGCTCGAAAGCGGACCAGGCGCCGCCCTTGGAGAAATCTCCGCATCTAGCTCCCCAGCCTGAACGACTGGTGTCCGACTCTATCACAATGTCTGGAGCCGAACCAAAGATCGCACGGCCATTCCAGGCTTCCATGTGCGTGAGCCACCACCTCATCTCGTCCCTCACATCGTCCGATAAGGGAAGCAACTGAGAGTACGTCAGACCCCTCCGGAGATGGTACGCCTTCAAGCGTTGCATGGCGCGATAATGGAGGGGTCCTGGGAATCGAAGACGACAACAGGCCCACCAATCTTGCCAGGTGACGCAAGGAAATCAACTGCTTCGCCAAAGTTTGGCGCAACTCGTGCATGATCCTCGACATCTTCCTGGCCGGTAGACTCAAGGTGGAAGACACCGAGTCTATGTTGAAGCCGAGAAACGTTGCACACTGCGCTGGAACCAGAAGAGACTGCTTCTCGTTGATCACAAACCCTAGGCCTTGCAAAAGTTTGACCGCTGACTGCAACTGAGACCGTAGCCTCCTGGGGCACTGGTCCATGAGCAGCATGTCGTCCAGGTATACTAACATCCTGACACCCTGGGCCCTCAAGGCCTCCACCGCCGGATGCAACACTTTTGTGAAGCACCATGGCGCCGAGGAGAGCCCGAAAGGTAGAGTTGTGAACTCGTAGACCTGATCGTCCCACCTGAACTGGAGGAAACGCCGGTGTGGAGGGAAGATCGGAACCGCCAAGTAGGCGTCCTTTAAGTCGAGCCTGACCATCCAATCGGACGGACGTAAAACATCCCGCAAGAGATGTATCCCCTCCATTTTGAAATGGCGATACACCAGCCACTCGTTGAACCCCCTTAAATTTATCACAGGGCGTCTGCCCCCATCGACCTTGTCTACCAAGAAGAGATTGCTGACGAAACCTGAGGGATGTTCGCAAGCGCGACAAATCGCCCCTTTTTGGAGGAGGGCCGTGACCTCTTCGCTCACCAAAGCTGCATCGCGCTGGGAAAAGGTAATGGGGCGAGGACGTTGTAGCTGATATGGACGGCCATGGAACTCCAATTGGAAGCCCTGCACCGTCTGCAGCACCCAAGCATCGCTGGTATGGGAGGCCCACGCGGGAAAGAACTGCGCCAGCCGCCCTCTCACCCGCAAGCTCGCGGAAGGCAGCACACTCACCTCGACCACCGCCTTGCTGTTGGCCTCTTTGACCGCCGCGTCCTCCAAACTTCTGCCCTCTTGTGGGGTAGAAATTGTTGAACCTGGCCTTGTCCTGATACTGGCCACGTCCGGAGCCTTGTCCTCTATCTGAGCTGGTGCCCCGACCGAACGAGCGGCCCCTGCCTCGTCCGGCCTTGTCAAAAACACGAGGCGCGAAAACCTTCTTTATGTTTGACTGAGCACGATCTAGGGAAGTGAAGGTAGCTACGAATTTCCCAAGTTCCTTAATGAACGGGTCACCGAACAAACCCCCTTGGGCCACCGCTCCTGCCTCCGACGAGGCGAGATCGCGCAGCTTGGGATCCACCTTGATGAGGAGAGAACGCCTACTCTCCGTAGAGAGGGCGCAGTTGGCGTTGCCCAAGAAAATGATGGCCCTCTGGGCCCAATTGGATAGTACTTCTGGGGAGATTGCGTCGCCCGACACCTTGGCCTCCTCAACCATATCCAAAATCTTGGTCATGGGGCCAATAGCGTCCAGAAGCTTGTCCTGGCATGTGCGCCAGGACCTGTCGATCCCTTTCCGGGGGTCCTTAACGAACTTCTGGAGGAAGGTCGCCATCTTCGGGTCGATGTCCGGGGTCATGGCCACTTTACCCTCCAACGAGGGCCGGGGACACTCCGCACGCAGGTGGCTCCTGGCATCCTTGTCCACCGGCTTCCTCAGGCGATTTGCTACGTACTGGGCTACCTTGTCGCACGGGACCCACTCGGAGGACCTGGGGTGGACGATATCGTCCGGGTCCAGCATGTCGGACGGTCCCGCGGAGGAGGAGGGCTGTAAGGCAGCCATGACTGGGAAGAACAGGCCTCCTCTTCCGAGTCCGGAGAGTCGTCGTCCTGCTGGGGGTCCGGGGACATAGTACGGGGTGAAGGAGGAGGAACTTCCGAAGGAAGAGGTGGCGGAGGTTGCAAGTCCTCCAAGGCCTTGAAGGCGCTCTTCACCCGTGCGAAAGCCGCCGAGTCAACCCCCTCAGTGCAAGGCTTCTTTGGAGGAGGGGGGGGAGGGGACGCATCCGGGCCGGAGGCCGGAGCAGGCGCAGGAATAAGGGCGGCAAGCTTAGAGTAAGCCTCATCCAGGCGCGCCGAGAGCCGTTGCTCCAGGGGGACCATGGCCTGGTCCACCGCACGGTAGATCGAGTCATTGACCGCCTGGTAGAAATCATCGTCCAAGGGGACGTAATTCAGAGGGTCCTCCTCTGGGTACTGGTCCGCGTCCCTCTGCATGGCGAGGTCAATTAGGCTCAAAGCAGCAGGGACGTGAGGAAAAAACCAAATGACCCTCCACAGGGCACTCTATGGTCTGGGGTGTCCCAGCGATATGGGTGGCCAAAGGCGCACAATTAACGGGCTTGGCCCTGGAAACGCTACAGCCCTCAGAGTCTTGGGGCGCCTCCCGGTAAAGCGTTCCCACGCCGAACAACGGCACAATTACGACCCCGAAGGGTGTTCGAAAGCAGAATACAACCCAGAGGGCGTCAAGAAAGCAAGGGAAGACCTAATTGCGACCCCGCAGGGTGTCAGAGCCGGGAGGCTGGGCACGGGCTACCCTCTGGTGACAGGGCCGCGCCAGAACACTCTGGAAGCACCTGGGGACGGCCCTTCAGCAGACGAGACACCGGCCCCTAGTGGCAAGTCCACCGCACCGCACTACTGGGCAACCGAATCGCGTAAGGAGCGCACTAGTCGTCCCACGACCGAAGAGGGGAATCTGTGAAGAAATAACAGAACCAACACCAGGCCCAAGGCCCAAGCATACTACACAGAACCCAAAACCCAGGAGAGAAGGAAAAAACCAACTTAACTTGCTGCGAGCAGCGAAGAAAGAGGAGGAGGCAAGAACAGCGGAGCATGATGGGAGCCACCGGTGCATGGACACTGTGATAGGACTCATGTTTGACTTTGTTTTTTCCCGAATGTTCATGGGAAAAGTAGTTTGTGATATATTTATTCTTGCTGCTGTAGAGAATAAAGCGATGAAAGAATGGCATAATCCGAAGCCTCCGGTCCTGACATAGAATTCAGTGCTTTCGTGTTCGGTGTAAAGTGCTTCAATGCTCCTCGAGTTTAGGTCGTGCTTTACAAAACAAATCATAATAAAATTTTGAAAAAATAAACAGAAGGCATTGGCGCAGTATCAACTTTCTCTTAAATAAATCAGTTTTTTGACAACCTGCAAAGAGCCTGATTACGAGCTGGGCGGTACTGGCAGGGCGGTAAATGTGGCCATTCAAATGACGTTACTGTGCAGTAGCACTGCATCAGTATCCTGCAACTATGAGAGAAACCAAAGGAAATGGAGACCTGACACGTGAGTCCAGATTTATCACTTATACAACTACACCAAATTCCCAATTTGCGCATTTACCACCTGCTCCAAGCAGGTGGTAAATATATGCTGCAGCCTACGTGTATAGAGGAGTGGATAGATGTGGGCATGGGGAGTATGGACGGGAAAGGCAATCAAAGCTTTGGCAAAGGCGAGCATCATATGCTCCTCCCTGCCAAACAAAACACAGAAAAAGACGCGTGGCTGCTGCTGCTCAGCACCGCCAGTCCTTTTTTTTTTAAAGTTTGAGTTTATTGACAACAAAGAAAAAGAACAGCAATATAATGTAAATAATAAGTCTTATTTAACATAAAGATTATAGGGAAAACAAGAATATAGGTTATAGCATCATGCTGTGTGCAAAGGAAAATATACTCAATAATAAACAGTAAAGGGAAGGGGTAGTGGGAAGGAAACAACACACAATTACTTTATAATATTAAGAGTAAAAAAGATGATAAATGATTAAAGACTGTAAGCATAATGATAAGAAAACCGTAATAACATAGTATAAATATAAAAGCATAAATACATTTCTAATGATCTAAAAAAAGACAATAGGGTGAAATTACGGTGGCTTCCGTACATCGTCTGATATAGTAATAACTTTAGCAGCAGAAGAGGCGACATAGATAAATGCATAGTTAATGGAAGAGATAAGAGATCTCTCTCAATCGCCAGAGATATAGGGGAAACATAATTGGTATCTAATCTGTGATAAAAACAAACAGCATTCCACCAAGATCTAAAAGTAACTTTATCTGCTTATTTCCAATTCGAGGTTATTATGTGAAAGGCAACAGCTAACAATAGATCTACAACTTAAAGTTTGATGGTGACTGAGGCCATTGAGGTGACAGAGTGCCTAAGAATGTATTGATTAAAGAAAAGGGAACACTAACCCTGAAAATCTTTTTGATTTGGGTCCAAACCAACTGCCAAAACTGGTGAATAGTGGGCCACTCAAATAACATGTCTTTTAAATTGGCAGTAGAACAGAAACAGGACTAACATGTAGAAGACATATTTGATGAAAAAGATGATAAAGTCACTGGAGAAAGTAACAAGCGCTGATCAACAAAATAAGGGGTCTGTGTGGGGGTTTGCAGCTGTGAAGTTTAAGCCATGACTTAGCCCATGTACTACTTAGCCAACATTTTAATACAATTTTTCCCAGGCCACTTCAGTCTTCAATTCGAGTCTATCTGAGGGCAATTGTAAGGATTTGTATATAGTGGATGAAGAAGGGAAAGTGTCTAATAATGGAGAAAGTGCGGTGCACTTGACGGGGGGATTGGAAGTGCTTGGTAATGCAAGAAGATATTGGTTGAGGGAGGGGCGTAAAAGATCATATTGCGAACTAAAAGTAGCTGGTAATGAAAATTTTGTTTGGAGATTAGTAAATGATAAGGGTGGATTGTCAGCTAGGAGTTGAGATATCCAACGCAAGCCCTTATATCTCCAAGTCTTCCAATATATGGTACGATTCTTAATTCATAGCAATTTATTGTGACAAACGGGTTGCTGGTGATAGGAAGAAACTGGAGGGTATGAAGATGGTAAGAGAGAAGCCAAACGTTTACGTGAGTGGGATATGATGGGAGAACTTAATAATGAGATAGTATTAGTGAAAGAAAGAATTTCTTGAAAATCAAAGGGGGAAATAAGAAATTTCTCTATTTTTATCCACAATGGAGGATGTAAGGGGAGCTCAGAACAGAGCCAATGGGCAGCATGTTTTAAGGAAAAAGCAGTGATACGTTTTGAAATCGGGAAACCTAAGACCTCCCTTAGGTTTATCCTTTTTGAAGGATGACAAAGCTATTTTTTTTTTTTTGAAAACCTTTATTGTGCATCAAATAAGGACAAATACGGGCCTACAACCTACCGGCCGGCCACAAAAGCAGTTAAAGCACCAATGCAACGTTACGGCGACACAGTATCACCCATCATCTTAAGCAAGCATTAAAGAGTTACACATTAGTTACTATAATACCATGTCCCAGAATCAGTGAAGGTTAATTTTTAAAGGTTTTGTTTGTGCAAATATTCAGCGGCGTCACTAGGGGGGTGCGGGGGGTGCGGACCGCACCGGGTGACACCCTCACATGGGGGTGACACCATCTGGTTGCGCCCCCCCTCCCCCCACCCAGCAGGCCTCTGTACATGGCACCCCCTGCACCGCACCCGAAGGCCTCGGAGAGACTCGATCCGCTTTAAAAACAAAAGCGAACAGATATTTTCTGACCTATTCGAATTGAAATGTTCTCATTAGTTAAAGGTTGAAAAGTGTAGTAAGGAGGGGCCCCCGCCATTTATATGGAAAAAGACACGGTGCTAAAGAGGGGGGGCCGGGGTGGGGTTATTAACCGCTTGGAAATTAGCTTTTACTTTAGCTGTTTCATATCGTAAAATTCTCACGTCTACAAACTCGCTGGTGCCTTGTACACAGATTTCTTTTTGCATCTTGAAAAGCTTTAAAAGAGAAACCACATGAAAGCGTCAGAGAGTGTAAAAGGGGGGGGGGGGTCCTGCCCCCCCCTCCTCCCCCCCCCCCCCGGTTTAATGTGCGAGAGAGAGGGAGCTAGAGGGAGTAAGATGACAGAGAGAGAGAGTTAGAGTGAGAAAGACAGAGAGAGAGGGAGCTAGAGTAAGAAAGACAGAGAGAGAGGGAGCTAGAGGGAGTAAGACAGAGAGAGGGAGACGGAGGTAGCTAGAGGAAGTAAGACAGAGAGAGAGGGAGCTAGACAGAGAGAGGGAGCTAGAGGGAGTACAATAGAGGGAGAGGGAGCTAGAGGGAGCAAGACAGAGAGAGAGGGAGCAAGAGAGAGAGGGAGCTAGAGGGAATAAGAGAGAAGGAGCAAGACAGAGAGAGAGGGCGCTAGAGGGAGTAAGACAGAGAGAGAGGGAGACAGAGGGAGCTAGAGGGAGTAAGACAGAGAGAGAGAGGGAGCTAGACAGAGACAGAGGGAGCTAGAGGAAGTAAGACAGAGAGAGAGGGAGCTCGAGGGAGCTAGACAGAGAGAGTGAGCTCGAGGGAGCTAGACAGAGAGAGGGAGCTAGAGGGAGTAAGACAGAGAGAGAGGGAGCTGGAGGGAGCTAGACAGAGAGGGGGAGCTAGAGGGAGTAAGACAGAGAGAGAGGGAGTCAGAGGGAGCTAGAGGGAGCAAGACAGAGAGAGAGGGAGCTAGACAGAGAGAGCGAGCTAGAGGGAGTAAGATGAAAGAGAGAGAGAGTTAGAGTGAGAAAGACAGAGAGAGAGGGAGCTAAAGGGAGTAAGACAGAGAGAGAGGGAGCTAGAGGGAGGAAGACAGAGAGAGGAGCTAGAGGGAGTACGACAGAGAGAGAGGGAGCTAGAGGGAGTAAGACAGAGAGAGAGGGAGCTAGAGGGAGTAAGACCGAGAGAGAATGAGACAGAGGGAGCTAGAGGGAGCAAGAGAGAGGGAGCTAGAGGGAGCTAGACAGAGAGAGGGAGCTAGAGGGAGTAAGACAGAGAGAGAGGGATCTAGAGAGAGTAAGACAGCGAGAGAGGGAGCTAGACAGAGAGAGGGAGCTAGAGGGAGTAGGATAGAGAGAGAGAGAGGGAGCTAGAGCAAGCAAGACAGAGAGAGAGGGAGCTAGAGGGAGTAAGAGAGAGAGGGAGCTAGAGGGAGCAAGACAGAGAGAGGGAGCTAGAGGGACCAAGCCGGAGAGAGAGGGAGCTAGAGGGAGTAAGACAGAGAGAGAGGGAGCTAGGCGGAGCAAGACAGATAGAGAGGGAGCTAGAGGGAGCAAGACAGAGAGGGAGCTAGAGGGAGTAAGACAGAGAGAGAGGGAGCTATAGGGAGTAAGACAGAGAGAGGGAGCTAGAGGGAGTAAGACAGGAAGGGAGACAGAGGGAGTAAGACATGGAGAGAGGGAGCTAGACAGAGAGGGAGCTAGAGGGAATAAGATAGAGAGAGAGGGAGCAAGACAGAGGGAGAGGGAGCTAGAGGGAGCTAGACAGAGATGGAGCTAGAGGGAGTAAGACGCAGAGAGAGGGAGCTAGAGGGAGTAAGACAGAGAGAGGGAGACAGAGGGAGCTAGAGGGAGCAAGACAGAGAGAGAGGGAGCTAGATAGAGAAAGGGAGTAAGACAGAGAGAGTGAGCTAGAGGGCTCTTGACAGAGAGAGAGGGAGCTAGACAGAGAGAGCGAGCTAGAGGGAGTAAGATGACAGAGAGAGAGAGTTAGAGTGAGAAAGACAGAGAGAGAGGGAGCTAAAGGGAGTAAGACAGAGAGAGAGGGAGCTAGAGGGAGGAAGACAGAGAGAGGAGCTAGAGGGAGTACGACAGAGAGAGAGGGAGCTAGAGGGAGTAAGACAGAGAGAGGGAGCTAGAGGGAGTAAGACCGAGAGAGAATGAGACAGAGGGAGCTAGAGGGAGCAAGAGAGAGGGAGCTAGAGGGAGCTAGACAGAGAGAGGGAGCTAGAGGGAGTAAGACAGAGAGAGAGGGATCTAGAGAGAGTAAGACAGCGAGAGAGGGAGCTAGACAGAGAGAGGGAGCTAGAGGGAGTAGGATAGAGAGAGAGAGGGAGCTAGAGCAAGCAAGACAGAGAGAGAGGGAGCTAGAGGGAGTAAGAGAGAGAGGGAGCTAGAGGGAGCAAGACAGAGAGAGGGAGCTAGAGGGACCAAGCCGGAGAGAGAGGGAGCTAGAGGGAGTAAGACAGAGAGAGAGGGAGCTAGGCGGAGCAAGACAGATAGAGAGGGAGCTAGAGGGAGCAAGACAGAGAGGGAGCTAGAGGGAGTAAGACAGAGAGAGAGGGAGCTATAGGGAGTAAGACAGAGAGAGGGAGCTAGAGGGAGTAAGACAGGAAGGGAGACAGAGGGAGTAAGACATGGAGAGAGGGAGCTAGACAGAGAGGGAGCTAGAGGGAATAAGATAGAGAGAGAGGGAGCAAGACAGAGGGAGAGGGAGCTAGAGGGAGCTAGACAGAGATGGAGCTAGAGGGAGTAAGACGCAGAGAGAGGGAGCTAGAGGGAGTAAGACAGAGAGAGGGAGACAGAGGGAGCTAGAGGGAGCAAGACAGAGAGAGAGGGAGCTAGATAGAGAAAGGGAGTAAGACAGAGAGAGTGAGCTAGAGGGCTCTTGACAGAGAGAGGGAGCTAGAGGGAGTAAGAGAGAGAGGGAGCTAGAGGGAGCAAGACAGAGAGAGAGAGAGCTAGAGGGAGCAAGACTGAGAGAGAGGGGGCTAGAGGGAGTAAGAGAGAGAGGGAGCTAGAGGGAGTAAGAGAGAGGGGGCTAGAGGGAGTAAGACAGAGTGAGAGGAAGCTAGAGGGAGTAAGACAGAGAGAGGGAGCTAGAGGGAGCAAGACAGAGAGAGAGGGAGCTAGAGGGAGTAAGAGAGAGGGAGCTAGAGGGAGTAAGAGAGAGAGCGGGAGCTAGAGGGAGTAAGAGAGAGAGTGGGAACTAGAGAGAGTAAGACAGAGAGAGGGAGCTAGAGGGAGTAAGACAGAGAGAGAGGGAGCAAGAGGGAGTAAGACAGAGAGAGAGGGAGCTAGAAGGAGTAAGAGAGGGAGAGAGGGAGCTAGAGGGAGCAAGACAGAGAGAGGGAGCTAGAGGAGTAAGACAGAGAGAGAGGGAGCTAGAGGGAGTAAGACAGAGAGAGAGGGAGCTAGAGGGAGTAAGACAGAGAGAGGGAGACAGAGGGAGCTAGAGGGAGTAAGACAGAGAGAGGGAACTAGACAGAGAGAGGGAGCTAGAGGGAGTAAGACAGTACCTAGCACCGTACTTTTCCAACAGAGGTGGTCCATGCGGTAAGTCATGAGGGGGTGACACCATGAGTTACCCGCACCGGGTGACACCAACCCCAGTGACGCCACTGCAAATATTGAAGCAAATCGTGCTGTCCCAAGTCATATAGGAAGAGAAGCAAAAAGGAGGATCCATGCGGGAGGAGCATGACTGTAGTTACAAACTTGTACACAGGATGTCAACGCCAACCGTCAAGTCCCACCCGGGCAGCATGGCAGCTATTTTCAGAGTCAGTTAGAAGACCCCCCTCACGTGCCACCCGTTCCCCGCCGCCACCTAACCTCTAGTAATCTAGACATGGACCCAGACCAAAAGTGAAAATAAAGAATAGGAATAAAAGAAGGCACCATAGAAATAAAGACTAATTTCTAACTAACGCATGCGGAGGCTACGGCCTGCCCCCCCCCCAGCAGTGTGTCTGTCGCCCAATAAACCCGAAATATAGCGAGAAAGAAAAGAAAGAGAAAGAAGAGAAAAAGGCATACCATGCGATATAGAGAGGGAGAAAAGGACACCCTAATCTTCGACTCTCAAAGACAAAAAGAGCAGGAGGAGGATCAATTCCAGGCATCCCGGTCCCCATCAGTCACTGATACATCTTCCACCCCAAGTTCAGGATAAACGGCAAGCATTAAGGCAAATACAGGAGTGAAACATCAATTCACAGCGGTCGAGTAATCTGGACGCAAAAAACAATCCCAAACCCAGGTCAACCAGCCAAGAAGCCGATAACAGGAAAAGCAGCCTAGCCCTGGCCCGAACGTGGATACACCCCCAGATGCGTTTCCCAAGAGAGGCCCGCCCACCTCAGAACAAAGGAGCAAAATGGCGAGAGAAAAAACGAAAGCCATATGGGAGCGCAAAATGGCCGCAATGAGTCACCAGGAAATCCGTCGAATGTAGCAGAAAGTTCCACAGAGACACCAGGAGTACACGAGTTTGTAGGCAGTATAGTCATGGGGCACAGCCCAGGAGAAGACGGTAGCAGCAACGCCACAGATAGATCCCAAGGCACACACGATAAGAAGTCCGGCCACAATGTAGCACTCTTCACTGGAAGGGGAAACAAAGTATCCCGGGTGGAGTTGTCGGGCGGGTGATCTTGGGCGCCAGCAAAGTGGGAAGCGGGCTCAGACGTCCAACAAACAGGAGAAAGCGCTGTTGCCTCGTACAGTGCAGGCGGTAGCAGGTGGCAGCTTTGCGGAACCAGATCGTTATTGTCCCACCGCAGCGTAGACGCCATGTCATCTAGCTTGCCTCCCAATTTACCGTAGCAGTGGTGCATATCTGCACGGAGGTTACACAGGGCGGACAGAACGGTGCCAAGAGAAATTATAGGCTGTAGCCCCTGGCCCTCATGTCCCCGGGGAATCTCTCGAACCTCGGGCTCACCCACAGACGGGGCAGCACAGGTCGCTGGCGTGGACGGGCGCATCTCCCCACAAAACATGGCGGCGCACAGAGCCAATGTAACAAAACTCCGAGATGTTCACCAGGATAAGTAAAGCACTAGCGCACGCCCTTTCAATGCTGGCGGGGTGCTATGCGCCGTGTCCGGGAGACATTCAGTGCAGGTTAGGCGCCCCGTGACAATCCCGGGTAGCGAGGCATGGGGTCAAGCAGTTCTAGGCGATCCAATATGGCCGGGCAATCCTCTCCCCGTACCTCCAGCCTCAAACAAAGGCGCCGTTCCGATGGGGTACTGCAGCTTCGTGAGCGCTGCCTTCTCTCTGCCCGCTTTGAATCTCTTCAGGTGGCTGGGCTCGGGCAGCGCCTCGCAAGGGTCACGCCGGTGGTTCAGCAGCCAGCGCCGACGGAGCACTCCAGCCGGCAGCAGGTCTCCGAGGCACGGCAGGATGAGCCAGTGTAAGCGGGGTCCAGGGCTGTGGACTGGAAAGCGGCTATCTTCGGTTGCCGGGCAGGTCGAGGGTCCGGGAAAGCACCGCCGGGATCAGCGCCGCATTGCACCCAATCTGCCGTCAATTTCGCCAGGATTAGAATCAGGATATCGGCACGGCTGAAAAGGACTGGCGGAGCCGGGAGCCTACAGGTCTGCTCCAGTCGCCATCTTGGCTCCTCCCTCATGACAAAGCTATTTGAGGGTGTTTGTCTTTCCAGAAAAATGTTGTTGAGAGAATCAGTTTTCTTAAAATACCATCCAGGAATATGAACAGGAATCATGGAAATAATATATAATATCAGGGGGGGGGGGGCAAGCATCATTTTAATCGAATCAATTCGACCCCACCATGGGAGGAAAAGTGGATACCAGCGTGCAATAGTATCATTTAATATTTTGATAATGTGATCAAAATGTAATTTTAATGTCTCAGGGATTGTCGGAGAAAGCTACAAGCCCAGATACTTTTGTTTAGAGGGTTGCCATGAAGAACCTGTGTGAACAAAAAGATGCTTATGAAATAAAACATTTAGAGGTAAAACTTCACACTTATCAGTATTAAGCCTATATCTTGATAACTGAGAAAATGTAGCAACTTGTTGAAGGAAGGGAGGGAGAGAGGTTACAGGGTTAGAACAATATAAAAGAATGTCATCAGCATATACTGACATTTTAACCTGATGAGGACCATACTGAGAACCTGAGATGTGAGCATCCTGTCTGATTTTAGTTAAAAAGAGCTCCAACACAATGACAAACAATGAAGGTGATAAAGGACACCCTTGCTGTACCCCTTTAAGCAAAGGAAAGTAATCCGAGATTTTACCATTAACAAAATTTGAGGCTCTGGGACCTGAATATAATAAAGAAATTAAAGCAATCAATTTAGGTGGAAAAACCAACCAATCTGGGTGCATGAAATATAAAATCCCATCCAATCCTATCAAAAGCTCTTTCTGCGTCCAAAGCAATAGCAGCAATTGGATGAGGCCTTGCAAGGACATAAAAAAAGACTTGAGAGTTGTCAGAGGCTAGTTGTCCCTTAACAAAGCTGGATTGTTCAGGACCTTTAAGATCAGGCAAGACGGGGTCAATGCATAACGCCAAAATTTTGGCACAGATCTTGTTGTCAGTATTAACTAAGTAGATGGGACAGTAACTCTTACATAGGGAAATATCCTTATTATCTTTTGGAATTAAACATATCATGGCTTCTTGGAAAGTGCCCTAAGATGTACCTTTAATAATAAAAGAATTTAAAAAAAATTAAAAGATAGGGAAGGAGGAGGTTACAAAATGGTAATCATATTCAACAGTAAAGCCATCAGGCCCATGAGCCTTCCCTCGCCATAACACTGAGACTGCATGAGTAATTTCCGCTAAGGAAATATTGGTTCCCAGTGAGTCAAAATCAAAGTGATGGGAGGGAGGAGAAGCAATTGAATGGAAATAAGTGGATACATCTGACTGCACTGGTTGTGTTTCTGGAGAATATACATTTTTATAAAAAGAAAAAAATGTATTTAAAATATCATTATCTTCAAAAAGAGGAACCCAGCGTGACCTTGTATGGATTCTTTTCTAGTTCTGTCCCTTTTAATTTTTAAATAATTAGATAATAATTTCCCCATTTTATTTTGACACCTATAATAGCGAGTACTGCTTTTCAGTAAATAGGAGGAAGCAGCATCCATAGATAATCTGTTAAAAGTAAGTTTAGCATCAATAAGATTTTTCAAGGAAGACTCATTGTTGGAGTAATGGTAAGTATATTCTAGCTGTTTAATTTTATTAAGTAGTTGAGTAGCTTGGACATCTATAGATTTTTTTCTTTTGCGAAACAAAATTCATTATACAACCCCTAGAGGCTGCCTTAAAGGAGTCCCATGTCATTGCGAAACAGGAATGAAGGGTTGAGTTGATAGAAAAAATTTCAGTAGCAAAGAAACTGAATTGGTCGGCAAATTTAGGGTCTAAGAGGAAGGAATTATTAAAGTACCATCTACCTGCGTGTGATGAGAAGGGAATAAAGTAAAGATCAACATGAACTGGAGCGTGATCTCATATTAAAATTGATTCTATTACAGACTGAAGAACGTGTTGAGCTAAGGATTTACTCAGAAAAAGGTAGTCAATACAGGATTATGAGTGGTGTGGAGATGAATAAAAACTATACTCCCAGAGGTCTGGGTGGCATAGTCTCCAAATATCAATTAACGATTTACAGCGTATTGTGGAAGTGAATTGTGAGTGCATTTAGTATTTAGTGCTTGTCTAATATGGGATCATGAATTTGATTGCAGTCACCTCCAAATATAACGTAGTCATCATCATATAAAAACAGTGTGTCAGAGATTTTTGTCCAAAAAACCTTATAAACAGAGACTTGACCATACAAATAAAAAATAACTAAAGGTATATTATGAATAAGAAGTTTAGCAATAACCCAACGACCTTCAGAGTAAGATTCCTGATGAACAACTGAAACATGCAATTTTTTTATGGCAGAGAATCAGGACCCCTTTTTCTTTCCTAAAACAGAAGAAATAAACACATTGCCTACCCAACATTTCTTCAGCTTGGAAGCCTCAGACTCAGAAAGATGCAATTCCTGAAGCAATGCGATATCAGTTTTTAATTAAGCTAAATAAGATAACACCCATTGCCTTTTAATAGGTTTACCTAACCCAATTAATATTCCAAAGAATAACCCGAAATGTAACATGAAGGTAATAACACGAACAATCAATAAGCCTACAGTAGCGAGATTTAGATTAGGATAAAAAAATATGAAAAGAAAAAGAGATAGAAATATAGCTTTTGTTTGATAAAAAGAAGGAAAAAAGGGAGCGGTAGATTAAAAAATAGGAATGAGAAAATGGTAGAAAAGAACCATATAAGGAAACGCCAAAAAGAGGAAATAAAACAAGAAACAAAAAGACAGTGCAAGTCATACAAATGACTGAAAAACATGCCTACAAAACACAAAGACAAAAAAAGGGTGGCGACACCAGACGACAACAGCACTCGAGCAGTCTTGAATTGAATAAGTGTAACTGCAACAAATGATGGACGGAATGCTGAATGATTCAACCATTCTCCCCCAGTAAGGAGATCCGGGTTAAATCCATTGTTCTTTTGCCCACTATGCCACCCCAGTTTGGACCTAGCCATAAGCAAGTCAGTCTTGACCCTGTGCCTCATGGGAACAGTCCAGACTGAACTGCCAAGCCAGGTCCTCCCTGGACCGGAAACAAGCATCCTGGAAAACGATTTCAGGGTTTGTCACCCTTCATCAGCCAGGCTAGCTTGAATCCAGTAACCATTAAGATAATGGGGTAACCCAGAAAGGTGCAGGACCTGGGTATAACACGTTATTAGAATACAATGGTCCAAGATCTCTATAATTTTCCAACTGAATTCATCAGTCAATGTTCATTGATTCAACAAAGTTAAGAGCATAATATACTTTGTTCAGCTCTGTATCAATAATGCATATGTTTATAAGACAATAAAATGATCCGGACATAAAGGTAAGCAACAGTGTCAGTAAGGAGCAATATTTTTAATCCATTGCTTCTCAGTCAAACAAATTACAAAAGTTCATAGCTGCAAAACATTACAGTTCATAGTGGTTGCCCCGAGCGGAGCATGCAACATAGCAAAGGGGTGCCAAAAGAATGTGTAGGGTGGTTTAGAAAAAAAAGTTAACAACACAGCTAAATTATTTAGAGAGAATTTTTCATACATTTTCTAGATGAGTATATCACCAATTTATTTGCACGTCTGCTTAAAAAAAAAATCACGGAGGCAGCCTCCGTGATTTTTCCTTGAAGCAGACGCCTACGTTACTGGAATAGTACGCTGGATATTTGGAGCACGTACTACGAATCTGATATGGGCTCATAGACGAGGAGGATACTTTCAAAAGTGACAGAATCCGTTTACAGGATAATATCAATCAACCATCATTAATGAAACTCGGACTCGATCTGGAGTTTACAAGGATAGAGAACCGCCGGTCTTTTACGTGGGATTTCTCACTTCCTTACACCGTTCAGGGGACATCTATAGTTCCCTTGGTTGCCCCACCTTTTTTGTCCTTATGATGACTCGCATAGCCCAGGCATAAAATGACCATATGGCCCTAAAACAAGTCGAAACGTCGACGCTGTATCTATAAATAACCTACCCGTTACTTTTTTCTATATTGATGTGCAAATAAATTGATGATATACTCATCTAGAAAATGTATGAAAAATTCTCTCTAAAAGAAAAAATGGGTTATTGAGGATCCGTTACTGTGTTGTTAATTAACTTGAATATTTTATGTCACTATCTATTTGAATTTTTCTTTTTCTTTCTAAACCACCGTACACATTCTTTGGCACCCCTTTGATATGTTGCACGCTCCACTCGGTGCAACCACTATGAACTGTAATGTTTTGTAGCTATGAACTTTTGTAATTTGTTTGACTGAGAAGCAATGGATTAAAAATATTGCTCCTTACTGACACTGTTGCTTACCTTTATGCCCGGATCATTTTATTGTCTTATAAAAATATGCATTATTTTTATTTTGTAATTTTTTTTTATTCAAAGCCAGATACAAAATAATAAAAAAAAAAACATTAAATCATAGCCGGACATCATATATACAAACTTATGGTGCAAATATACACGCAAAAACAAGAGAAATAAAAGGGAAAAACAAAAGCAATACAAGGGATACAATACAAGGAACAGTACCATCATATACGGTCAAGCAAAAAGTCATTCTAACGGGCCTAAATGGTCTATCGTTACCTGCCAAATTTTACACCCCTTTTGCATTTTCCCAAGTGATTTGATACGATAAAGAATAAATTCTAAATAGAAAACATTATAGAACTTTGCCCGCCACATTTCATATACAGGTGCTTCTGGTTTCAGCCACATTGAAGATATACATAAGCGAGCTACGACCATAGCCATAAATAAAACATATCTATTTTCATGATACCCTAGAAAAGGATCGGTGTCATTAGATAGACCAAAGATAATCATCTCTCTTGAGATATCCACATCACATTTTTTAATATGTGCCAAAAAAAATTCAATAGATGTAAAAAAGGGTTTTAACACTAAGCAATCAGAAAAGATATGCACAATATCAGCCTGGTCAGATTGACACCTATAGCATTTCCCATTACAAGCATTACCCCATTTCAGCATTTTTAAAGGTGTATGATAAAGATTAAATAAAGTTTTATAATTCTGTGAGAATAAATTGGCAGACAAAATAATTTTAGCAGCCGTATAAATTGAATCTTGAAAGGGTACTGCAGAAGTACCCAATCTAATACACCATTTAGACTCCTGTGACCCCATGTCGTCCTGCTGTATATTCAACAAATAGTTATATAACGTCCCTATTCGCGATGGCTTTTTAAATATTTCAATAAAGTCATATGGACATAGCGGTAAAGCATTTGGATGTTTAAGAATAAAGTCGCGTATTTGTAAGTACTTAAAAAAATCATGTTGGGAGAGAGTATATATATCTTTTAGCTCCTGAAATTAAGCGATTGTACCATCTTTAACCATAGCAGCAAGAGATACCATGCCTTTTTCCCCCCCATGTACGCATCGTACGATCCCAAAATATTGGAGGAAACAATTCTGTAGAATTACATGAAGTATAAAAATTAATGCGTCCTAAAGAAATAAGCTTCCGAATTGATCGCCATCCTTTAAAGGCAGACAATACTAATTTGAATCTAGTTCTTTTATAATAACTAGATTCTAAAAAGCGGAGCAGCATTTGTCGTGATTGAGGGCCAAGTAAAAGAGAAAAAATATCAGGGCTCTCAAATATAGGTGGAGTCCCCCCAATCACAAAATATGTAATATTCTGCATAAGACACGCCAAATAATATAATGCAAAATTTGGAACCTCCCATCCACCACGTAAAATTGGGAGTGTCATAAATTTAGATGCCCTACGCGCAGATTTCCAGCCCCATAAAAATCTATCAGCTATAGATTGAAGTTTCCTCTGTTGTAGTACAGGTATCTCCAATGGTACCAACCGAAAATAGTATAAGACTTTTGGCAAAATAGACATTTTAAAGACATTACGTCTCCCAACCAGCGACAGGTGTAAACATTCAAGTTTTTCCAGCTGGTTTTAAACAGATTGTAATATATCTGTCCAGTTCAC
Organism: Lissotriton vulgaris; assembly: GCF_964263255.1. Lineage (NCBI taxonomy): Eukaryota > Metazoa > Chordata > Amphibia > Caudata > Salamandridae > Lissotriton > Lissotriton vulgaris. The sequence goes on from NC_141698.1 coordinate 364,030,317, forward strand.
CATAACTAGTTCTTGAAGCGATAGCCTAATTTTAATGCCAAGGTATTTGGCCTCCGGGGTAACCCGACAGTCATTAGGGCAGAGTCTTGTTGAGCAAATAACCAGCGTTTTCTGACTATTAAGCTTATACCCAGACACATTACCAAATTCACGAGTCAGATTTTCAATTTCACGTAATGCTGATTCTGGATCAGATGTTATGACAGCGACATCATCAGCATAAGCTAATACACGTATACTGCCCCCGGGTAAAACCATAGATTGTATATGTTAAGATGACACCATCATCTTTAAAAGTGGTTCGATGTACATGGCAAATAGTAGTGGTGAGCATGGGCACCCCTGCTGTGTACCCCAAGTGATATTAACAGCTGCTGATTCTTGGCCTGACAGACAGATCTTGGCCCTGGGACGTCTGTACATAACTTGTATAGCATATATGAATCGAGGTCCAAATCTCATTTTTCCCAAAATTGCCCATAAAAATGTCCATGCAATGTGATCAAACGCTTTTTCGGCGACTAAAAACACCAAACCAACGTTCATACGAGTTACAGTAGCATAGTCCAAAGCTGCAATACCACGATGTATATGATTGATCGTTCCACGACCTGGAAGGAAACCATGCTGTTGTTCAGAGACTAGTGCAGGTACAACTTGAATCAGCCGGTTCGCAAGGATTTTAGAATATAAAATAATCTACATTAATAAGTGAAATAGGTCGATAAGACCCAGGAAGATGCGAAGGCTTATCTTTTTTTTTAAATACAATTATGCTTGCATCATCCCATGATGGGGGGGGGGGTGTCCTACTTGGGCATCGATAAATGTCGCCAACATATCATCTTTAATAATGGGAAATAGCACATGATATATCTCTAGAGGAAGTTTATCGGGGCCAGTAGCTTTCCCCAAAGCCAGTTCTTTAAGTGCAGTCTCAAACTCTTGCATTGTAATTGGTGACTCTAACTCTTCTTTATGTATAGAGTCTAGCTGAGTTAAATCCAATTTATCAACATACTGACCAATTAAATCAAAAGAAAGGTCTTCTTGGGTGTAGAGGTCTGTGTAATAATCGTGAAATACCTGGAGAATACCCTCTGATGACTCAACTAAAATACCTTGACTATTTTCTAGAGAGGTTATACTCTGTGTAGTCTGGCGCCCCGCATTCCTTGAGCTAAACATCTTCCCACAGTCTCACCGTACTCATATCTCTCAGCACGATGAATTTTATATTGACGTGCTATATCTTGACTCCACACCCCATTAATCTTTGCCTTGCATCTTCCAACTTTATCTTGTGAGGCACTACTATCCTGATGTAAACTAATATCACGTGTTAATTCGCGCTCTGCATTTGTTAGATCCTGTAAAAGTTGCTCAGTTATGTTTTTTCGTTCACGTTGTAAACTCCAGCCATAGCTACATGTTTCACCACGTAGTCCTGCCTTAAAACAATCCCATACCATTGCATAGGAGGCAGAGCCCCTATTAAGATAAAAAAAAACTGTTGGGCCCAGTCTAGAACTTGACGCACATAGGTTTCATCTGAGAGAAGTTTCTTATTAAATGAGAAAGACCGTTGCATGCGCTGGATTTTAAGCAAAGGCATGTCTATAACAATCGGAGCATGATCAGATGTGATACGTGGCATTACAGACATTCGTGATCCTGCTGCCAAATGGCTAGGTAAAAAAATGTAGTCTAAACGCACAAATTTCTTATGAGATGAAGAAAAAAAAGTAAAGCCTGGGTCCCTCAGATTTGCCAAGGGCTACCCATCAATCAAACCATGTTGAAGCAGTAATTGCCGTAGTTCTCTAAATACCTTCGGCTTCCTACCTACATAGCCACTAAATCTCGAATCCCAGGTATTCAACTCCCCATGAATATTAAAATCGCCTAGTAGGAATAGCGGTGTACCCCAAAGAGCCAGCGCCACATTCAAAAACTCTATCACTGCAGTGTCATCAATATTTGATCCATATACCATGCATATCGTCGTAACAACATTCCCTATAATACACTCAGCAATTGCCCAACGTCCTAGACTATCAACTTTAGTTTTTCCTGTTGCAACTATGGACTGTCGCCCCAATGTAGCCACCCCCGATTCATGGTAGATTATTGTGAAGCCGCCAATACTATATACCCAAAATCCCTCAGAGCCTTCCTATTCGCCCATGGAATATGCGTCTCCTGGAGACATATAATGTCCGGTTGGATCAGACGAATTTCATGCATCACAAGTTTGCGCTTAAGAATATTATTGAGACCACATACATTGAATGAGCACATACGAAAATTATAACTAGCCATCGCTACTTAGTTGACTCATTACACAGTTGCACCAATAATTAAAAAAAGCAATGTATTTAGGCTTGAGATTCTATGGCTTTGACCAAACTTTTCCCCCTTTACTCCCCATAACACCCCCCGTGACCCCCCAGACCCTCCACCTACCCCACCTGACCCACCCCCCACCCCATGTGACCCTCCCCCAAAACTAAGGCAAAGGGGCCTATCGCCCCGTTGATGTGTGTGAGAACAACTCTCAAGTTTGGACACATCCGTTGACATGAAAAAATAAAGCATGAGGTGAAAAACCAATATAGTAAAACAGATATACAAAATTCATAACATCCCCTCACACTAATGAGTTCAAGTACTCCTTTGCTGGGACCTCAGCTGTAAAAAAACGATTCTGCCCTTTATACACAGTCTTTAACGTAGATGGTTGAAGAAGAAAAACCTGAGCGCCCTTCTGTTGAAACGGAACAGTCAGCTGGCGCAATCGCCAGCGATTTTCTACGGTGGCATGGCAGTAATCAGGGCGCACAAAAAAAATTGATACCCTTCCCAGAGCGCTTTTTATCCGGTCTTGCAAGATCATATACTGTTTGTCTTGCCAGAAAGTTGTTTAAAGATATCAAAATGGCACGAAGATATTGATGGCCTTGAGTTCCACGTGGTGTTTGCTTTCGAAATGGAAAACAGTGTGCCCTATGGATCTCCTGAGACCACTGCCAATCTTTAACCTCCGGAAAAGCTTCTTCAAAAAGTTCAACCACAAACTGTCGCATGTCAAGATGGCGCCTGCACGACAGGCGTGCGTGTGAGGAGCTCCGTTTGGGCGATCCGGCGAATTACCTTATCGGGGGACCCAGTGGCTGTCTCTGGGCGTTTTCCGGTTTATGGCTTGGATTGAAGTACACGACGACGACTACGATGCTGTGGCATAGCCTTTGGCAATCAGCGTTGTTGTGAATTACGGTTTGGCACGCTGCTGTGTTCGCCTGCTGGTTTGGTCCGAGAGAAGGAGGTGCTGCAAAGAGGAGGCGAGGCAGCAAGGAGGCGGCTAGACACATTGCAACGCTGGCGTTCGGGAGACAGTCTCTCGTGAGAGCGATAGAGAAAACGCCGAAACGCCGAGACGAGACGAGTGGAGGTACAGGTGGATTTGGCGGAAGCGTGCAGCTGTAAACCCGGAGACCGGGAGCTTGTGAGGAGCATCATAGAGCGTTACCGGCGAGTTCGAGACCGGACTTGGATTAACTGAAGGGTGTAGTGAGCTGCGGTACGGTACGGTGAGGTGGAACGAAAGGGCTGGTGGCTCCCTTCCTTTTTTTTTTTTCCTCAAAATCACTACAAAGTTGCTAGAAAAGTAGCAAGCTGAAAGATATCCTCGACAATATTGACATTGCCTTAAGGCGGGATACTGGGATCTATTGGAAACTGGAAACTTTGCTACATTTCTCTCGTTCTATATTCCGGTTACTAGCCATAGACTTAGAGGTTTTTTTTTTTTGTTCTCAACTGCTTATATATTATTTCTCCTCTAAGCATTGTTCTGCACTTAGTCAGCCAGCTTACTATGGGTCCAAAAACAGCTCGCAGTGGGAAAACCAGACCCAGTGGGGAGAACTAGATTGGGACCCGTGCCGCTCTTGCGGCAAAGACAAAAGAAAATGGCAGTAATAATGATTTGGATTTTAGCCAAACGGGTACCCCGAAAATTCCACAAATGTTTAATACTAAATTGAAAAACCCAGTGGTAAAAACTTTGACAACCGGAGATGAGGGTGATAAAAATGCTGATGCTTTGGAGGCTGACACTGATCAAGATTAGACCTTGGTGGAAGCACTTGAGCAGCTAGTTGTTTCTCCAGCAGTTTCCCCTGTGCTCTCTTTATCACAAACTACTCTGGCTCAAGGCTCTATTACTGACGCTGATGACGACATCGATGTTGAGGCTGATACTGATAATAGTGTTGAACTTACACAAACTTTGGGTATTCCTCTGGATCCCTCTAGGGCAGAAGGGATAGAAGGCAATCCAATTAGCAGTAAAGCCAGTGAATTCTATTCATTGTCAGAACACTCTGGGGGCTCTGATTTGGAGGGTGACCTGGAGGATGAAGTGGAGACTTCATCATTGGAAAATACTGAACATTTGAAAACGCTTAATGCTTGCAAAAAACTCCAGAATACAGTGCGACGGCTGGCAAAATCATGTAATGACTTTACGGATAGAATGGCAGAGGCAGAAGGACATATTGCTTCACTTGAAGATCAAGTTACACATAACAAAACCGACATTGATGGTATTAAGGCTCAGAAAGATGATGTCAATATAAAACTGGTTGATTTGGAGAATAGATAACAAACACTCCTGCTCACTACATCAGACTCTTACCTGTCACCCCCTGGGGGTTAGTGAAGTCCCACTCTGTGAGCGTGGGACTGCCCGGCATCTTGGGACTGGCTGAGTGTTGAAGGGCCTGTTCCCAGTGGGTTTGGACTTCAGCCGCCAGTCTGACCAGCAGGACCCCCAATGACTCGCACAAGCAAGCATTGTTTGTGAGCATCCTAGTGCTGGTGTAGAGTCCGGGGGTGCTACATTCCCTAGACCTAGATACAGCCCTTGTTGGTGCGGGCCCCCGACCACCACTTGGAGGAGTGGTGAGCTCCTGCGACCGGGGTGCCCTGACCATCTGGCCATGCCACACTCCAATGCGGCCAAGGACGCTTCAGTGATGTTGCTCTGGGGTAAGACGCCACAACCAGAGACGGCAGTGCACCCCCTCGTGCACCCACCTGCAACAACCGAAGGAGACGCCTAGGCACTGGTCACCCAGGGCTACATGGACTGCTTCATCCGAGAGATCCTAACAGAAATCTCTTCCCTCAAGGAAGAGTTTAAATCTGGTCTACGCAACATTCGGAGAAAGGTGTCAGAAATTGGGGATATGGTGAATGACCTTGAACCCACTGTGGACGCGAAATCTGAAGAGCGTGAGATGTTATGAAAGCGGATCTCTGCTTTGGAAGACCAGTACATTGAACTACAGATCAACCAGGAAGACTTGGACAACATGCGAGGTGTGCCCAGAGCGCGGAGGGCCAAGATGTCTTGTTCGTCAGGGCAGAGCTGCTCCGGGTGGTCTGCGGTGATGAGGATGCCCCTCTGTCTTCCCTTGATAGGGCCCACCAAGTTACTGCCGCACCAGGCCAGGCAGATGGCGTTCCAGATATCTTGCCGAGAGTCCATTTCTTCACCGAAAAGGAGGCGATCATGCAGGAGGCCAGGGGAAAAACGGAGATCACATTCCAGGGCATTCAATCCAGCTCTACCTGGAACTTTCCCCCATCAACTTAAGGAAGAAACGCGATTTCAAGTCTATCACCGGGAAGCTTTGGGACCCAGGCATTCGCTATCAGTGGGGCCACCCTTTTGTACTCATGTTTCAATGGGAAGACAAGCGCAGTGCAGTGCAATGCGCTCCCTGGCAGAGGCCAGGTCGCAGCGGGGTCTTCCGGATGACTCTCACAACTGCAATGCTTCTCCCGCCTGGATGGCCCGGGACAGAGCCTCAAACCCGAGTAAGCCACAGCCTTTCAGCACTGGCTCGATAAGCGCCGAGCACAATCTTCCTCACAAGCCACAAAGAAAGACATAATCCACCACCTCAGCAATCTCAGTGGTGGGGAGTCTCCTGCCTGCTCCATCTCACCGCATTTAGCCATATGTACATGACTGGAACTGCCACCGTATGCTCTCCTGGCGCTTTGTCATCGGGAGTGAAGGGCCTCGGGCGGGGGACACACTAAGTCTTAATCCCAGAGGGTGACGCCTCCAGCTGGATTGGAGTGCCTTGGTGCAGATCTCCGCAGGATGAAGAAGTCCTTGTAGGCCCTGTTGGCCCCTTGTTGTTACATATTCTACTTAGTTTTTTCTCAGTGAGGAAAGAAACCAATTGCAAGCTTATATATAGCCATTGCATATATTCTAGATTTAAAATGTAACCACAAATCTTTCCATACAGACAATAAACACTTATTATTGAAAAAAATATAGTTTTGTTTATTTTGTTTTGAATCTCTTTTTTAGTTCATTTGATTTTTTACAAAATACATATTAAAATATAATAACAACAACTTCAGTAGATAAATTCTTTGTGTACAGTGATGAAGTGAAAAAAATATTTAATCAAACTAATACGATCAATACTCAATTCCAACTCCTTGACAGTTTAGATGGAAGCAAGCAGTGGATAAAAACTTGATGGAGGCAAGCAGTAGATGAGAACTACGCATGTTTTGGCACTACTGCCTTTATCAGGAAACCGTCTATAGCAAAAAAAATTAAGATAGTTGATGATCTATGGGTGCACACATGGAATTCTGTTTCTATGGTCCATTTATTTCAAAGCTTGCAGTATCCTAAATTTTTGTTAAGAATTGTAATGATATTGTTTGATTCATATTGTTGAAAGGTTTGAAGACGATGAAAAATAGATGCCAGTGGCCCGAGTTGATGCCAAATATTCGTAAAAGAAGAGTCTCTTGTTAATGCAGGTAGCTCAAAATGGGATCATGAACATGGAACAAAGAACCATGATAAAGGTAGGACGCCTGAGTATTATAAAGTTTGCAAGAGAAGAATCTCTCGCTCCTGCAAGTGGCTCAATATGCGGTCATGAACATAAGACAAAATTCATGATGGAAGTAGGACACTTGGGTACTGTGGAGCTTCAGGTCTCTGTTTTCTTCCTCAATCAACAGCCTGGGTGCCAGCAAACCGCTATTCTCTGTTTAATCGACGTGATGCCTACTTTGTTTTTTCTCACAGGTCGCGCTGGGTAGATGCAGGAGCTATTGCTGTGGGGTGCATGTGCTTTTGGGTGGCCGGGTAGGGAGTGATGGCTGTTTGCCGGGCTCTCTTTAAGCCCATGCACGGATGGGTGAAGTACCATGGGCTATCTGTGGGCAGTGGGTGGGGGAAAGGGCGCAGAACTGACCCCTCTCCCCATTGGTATGCTTTATATTTATGCCTGATTGTTTTGTCACACACACACCTCATTCACCGCACCCCCTAGATCCCCAGATACCATGGGTGTTTTAAAACTACTCTCCCTAAACTTGAGGGGCTTAAACTCTCCTAATAAGCAAAAACAGATCAGGCGTTATGTGCTGCAACATGACCCTGATATCCTTATGCTCCAAGAGACTCACCTGATGAGGCTGACCTTCACCGTATGTCACACCCCGAAATACCCTAAGCAGCACTGGGCATACACAACTACTAGAACCTTAGAGGTGGGTGTTCTTTGTAAAACTGGCAGTTACACCTCTGTTGCAAAGGATGTGTGGGAAAATGAGGGTAATTTTCTGTTACTACAGCTACTCAAGGGGAAACACAAACTGACCTTACTCAAACTCTATGCCCCGAACACCTCCCAAGAAATGTATATCCGGCGCATCTTGCAAGAACAACTGGACGGGGTAGAGGGTGATGCTATAGTTTGTGGAGACTTCAATCTGGTCTGGGACCTAGCCCTAGACCGCAGTGGCATGAAGTTCCAAAACCTGGGGGCTGTCTGCACGCTTGAAGTGGGATATTGAGGACCGGGGGCTGATAGACGCATGGCAATACAAACACCCTGATACTGGAGACTATGCCTTCTACTCACATGATAGATAAGCTAAATGTCCAGGTAGGAATCATTCAAAACAACCACTTTACATTTATATGTGTCACCTGAGTGATCACACAAATCAATAGAGTAACCAGAGGGCTTATATCAAAAATATATTTAATTTATTTTTGATTCTCAATTTTTGTTTTTCTTAGATACATGAAAGACGTTTCAGAACTGGCAACAGACAGACTACCATAACATGTAAACTGGTTGATAGTCTACATACACCTACAGCATAGCATGTGGCTATGTTCTATAGACCACATCAAAGTAAATATTTACACATAAGAATCCACAAATCAAATTATACAGTGAATTATACAGTGTATTGCATGTCAGGTGTTAAGCGTCGACGTTTCGGTCCATGCTGGTCAAGTCGATCCGTCGGACCATCTTCAGGACAGAGACGTTGCACAGCAATGTGAAAACAAAAACGCCACACAGGTCGTTCTGTATGTAAGACTGTCGCCACGGGATTGAAACAACAGTTATGCGCCGGCTCACAAGAGTCCGTGCTCGATCCCCGGTGAATACTCGGGACGCCAAGACTACTCACATGTACACGCTTCCTACTTCCGCATAGATTATGCCTTTGTCACCCCCTCTATCCTCCATCGCCTGCACAGGGTGGAACTCTTAAATATCTCCATCTCAGACCATGCCCACCTAGAACTAATCTGGAACACTGGAGGAGACAGCCCTGAAGCCATCCTGCACTGGTACCTGCCCCCACACATCCTGAGCAACCCTGTGGACGTAGAAGAAATCCTGATTAATTCCAGCTTAATGCGCTCTCTGAGATCTCCCTGCACACACTCTGGGATGGGTGTCTAAGCTCTCAGCTGATATAAAAGCAACTAGAGCATCTAGCAGCCGCGGTGCGTCCATTGGGGCGTAGGGGCGTAGCGCCACTAAGCCTGGTGGACGCACCTGTTGCGGCACAACGAGCTCCCAAATTAATATAATATAAAGCGCTTTCAGCGGGGGTTCCGTCCGGGACACACCCGCTGGAATAGGGAGTGCGCAGGGGGTGAGGCTGCCGGGCTGGCTGGCTGGCTGGCTGGCTGGCAGTAGCATTTAAACTTAAACAAACACTGAGTGACTGTGGAGTCAGAGTTGCGCATGTGGGATTATGGGCAGAAACTTGCCCGAGCATGCGCGTCAGCATCATGTAGACGCTGAGACAGACCAGCTGGCCAGGGGGTGCGGCTTTAGCTGGCCCCGTCGTTTGGAAGGCGAGAGGGCGAGTGCTGTGTGTGCCCCCCTAGCCAATCCTGGCGATTATGCAGCGCCAGGATTGGCTGGTCCACCGCGCCAAGGACAGGCAATCCATCATTGGATGCCGCGCGTGGGTGGCTCAGGCAGGCCGCTCAGCACTATATCCTGCTGGCCAATCACTGTGACTTCAGCATGTGATTGGCCATGCACGCCGACGCCGTTAGGACATGTTACTTGATTCCTAATGGTGGCGCGCTGCTCTCTCTCTCTCTCTGGAGTCCGAGTCATCCCTTTGTGAGACAAGCACTCGCCACTCGCCGACTGAAGAAGAGACGAAGAGATCGTCGATTCCCTGTCTTGTCTTCGTGCCGGTGTTCGATTAATTATTAAAGTAGGTAGGTCCGGCACACTATTATGCAGGAAGCAGTCAAGGAGGTCCCAGGGTCATTGTGTGTTCGGTGGGGCCTTGTTGTGCGCAGTACATAAGAGAACATAAAGCCAATGACACATATGTGCACCTCGCATTAATGTTCTGTAGTATAGCGGTTCCTGAAAGTTCAAAAATCGAGCACCCCAGAAGCTGACCCTTTGATTTCCGAAGTAGGCCGTCCCCTTCTATGACTGGTTGTTTAGCAGCTGAAAACTGCATTTTTATGGAACACGAGTCGGTTGGATTTAAGAGGGGGAGGGGGTGTTCCTTTAAGTCCACGTTATTAAAATGGCCTTACATTTCCCAGTACAAATTGTCAAAGTTTCATAGTAAATGCAGCATTATTTTATGTGATGTTTCATTTATGCAAATTGTTTATCACGTTCGTGATGTATAAAGCTGAACAACTTACGTTCCCGTTGTTCCGTCAGGAATGGGAAATTGAATGCTTTGCACCCCTTATGGGCAATGTGGAGATGGACGCACGCTGTACTGTTGGTATTCTGCTGAAATAAACCTGTGTTTTTTTTCTGATTGAGTCTCTCGTGTAACATTTGGAGTGGGCGGGAAATACTTGGGTATGCCTCACCTACCAGGGGTACAAGTGGCCTGGCCTCGCGCTGCAGGCGATGAACGCAAACACTCATTATCTACACATATACGTTTATATACAATCTGTAATATGTTACTAATTACCACTGTGTTGTATATGGGAGGCAGAACCTCCAGTGAGAGGACGGACCGTTGTGCACCTCCCTAACTTAAATAATAGTAAGATTTAGCCTATTCCTCCGTATGTGGCGAATGGCGCGCTTTTTAAGTGCTTAAGTTATAAATAGAGCCAGGGTCAACGGCTAAATAACCAGAGGGAGCGGACAGAGGTTGAAAAACCAGAGCCAAAGGACGGAGGTCAAATATCCAGAGCCAGAGGACGGGGGATAAATGACCACAGTGACAGGAAAGAAGTTAACTAACCACAGTGAGAGGACAGAGGTTACATGACCACAGCCAGAGGAAAGAGGTTAACTGACCACAGCTAGAGAAAATTGGTTAAATGACAACGTTTTTGCGCACATTTTCAATAGTGGAAGTGCCCTTTTAAGTCTTCAAATAGTGCGTGTGCCTCGTCCCTGTGCAATGCATGTGCTTTTCCATAAAGTATATCTATGCATGTTGCTAATGGATCAACCTACAGCACAGAAAGTAACATTTCGGCTGGTGTCAGCTCCATGATTTCTGTGAAGGTCTTTCGCTCTGAATCTCATCTAGTGCTGCGGTATATGGATTCACGCATCAGCTCTACCAGGGGTGTGACTAAGAACCCCCCCCCACCCCACCCCCCCCGGACTGACTTGAAGCTTCTTGGAATAACCATGATTCACGGTCAGGAACATGTTCATAGGTTCATTTACAGAAGTTAAAACATTACAGCCCAACTAAAGGTTAGAAGCAGATCACGGTCGACCATAAGAGCTTGGTCGACCGTGTCGGTAAAATGGGCGTTGGACAAACAGCAATAAAACTGTTGGCCTCGTTTCTCAAGGACAGAACCCAGGCTGTCGCCTTGGGGACATACCAATCTGCCCAGTTGTCTCTGCCATGTGGAGTACCTCAAGGCTCATCCCTAAGTCCTACACTATTTAACATCTATGTGTCGGACCTTGCTAGTGTCATCAAAAGCCATGGGATGAGCCTAACCTCATATGCAGATGACACGCAATTGGTATAGGCCATTAAAGGCGACGGTCTGGAGGTGGCCCAACGCTTTCAAAGGGGCATGCTGGACATAGGAGAGTGGATGGCAATAAATTGCCTAAAGCTCAACTCGGAAAAATCCGAGGTGGTCATTTTTGGACCACTTCAACCACCTTGGTCTCTGGTCTGGTGGCAATATACCTTTGGAGCACCTCCTACACCAGTAGCCAAGGTCAGAAACCTAGGAATCATCTTTGACGAGGGCCTCACTTTTATGGACCATGCGAATAAAGTGGCATCAACAGCTCACTACAAGTTGCGCATGATCAGGAAAATAAGTCAGTTTCTACCAGCAGCTGCCACCAAAACGCTGGTTAGCTCCTTGGTACTCTCGGCACTCGATTACTGTAATGGCTTATTTTTAAACACCCAGGTCAAGGTTTTAAAAAAGCTGCAATCGATACAAAACACTGCAGCACGTCTACTTTCAGGAACTCCAAAATTTGCTGCCATTTCCAGAACAATAAAACAATTACATTGGTTGACCATCCAGAAAAGGATTACGTTTAAATCGCTATGCATAGTGTATAAATCCTTAAATAATAAAGGCCCCCAATTTCTGAAGGACCAGCTGGTTCGATATCTCCCCCCCTAGACAGCTTCGGTCCTCTAATCTTAACCAGCTAGTGACCCCCCGGTCCAAAACAGTATCTTGGGGTGATCGTCGTTTCTTGACAGCAGCACCCAAACTATGGAACACTCTACTGTAGGACATTAAACTAAGCCCGACCCTCCTGCAGTTTCGCAAGAAACTAAAAACCTGGTTGTTTAACCAATAGTTTCTGTCCTTGAACGATCCCTTACGTTGCTAGCCGCACTGAGCATCACCTATGCAAATATTCTTTAGCGCCAAGACGCCTGCGGGTATTTGTCGCGCTTTACAAATGGCAGAAAATAAAATAAATAAATAAGTTGTGCTGGAATACATTTAAATTGGCAATGTCCATTTAGAAATATTCAAAAATTGTCTTGTGGAACTGCTTCAGTGAGAGCCACCTCCTTGTCTGGAAATATTCGAGCTTCCCTAACTAGGCCAGTCTGTCTCCAAACTGCAGCTGTAATCTTTGTGGTAGCCCTCTTTAGTTTTCATTTCCACCCTCTGAGAATTGTCACTGTCTTCTGCTCTGTAGTCTTGCCCTGGGCGCAGGATGCTCCATTCATGTCACAAGCAATTACCCATAGTTAAAACTATCCCCAGGGAGCACTCATTAATTGCACCACCATCCCTCCTTGCTGAGAATTGTGTCCACTTTCCTACAGGTGCTATCAAAGAAGAAGGGAATTAAAATCCATTCCGAAATACAGACACAGCGACCAAATCCACAATGTAATATCTATATGCATAATATCAGCACGAGCCAGTAAAATCTCACAATTAAATAAGCACACATGTTGGAGATCCGCGTGTAAGCTGCAGGCCACAGGACTGCATCCTCATTGGGCCTATTCCATTTGTCCTTGCAAAGATTTGAGGCACTTTTCAGCAGCCACATCTGTTATTTGTATTACTACAATATCTCAAACTGCCATAATTTGGCTAATCCTCTGTTGTAATGTATTGTATTGTTACTTACTGGTCTGTAGCTTAGGACCTGTGATCCTCAAACTGTCCTTATATCCTTCAGGTGAACAGTGTCACAAAGAACACCCACTACCATTCCATTCCCTGCCAGTGCGTTGAGGTAACGCGTGGTGACCTGCAGCCGCCACCTTCACCCAAACAAGATGAAATAAGACACATTTCGAGAATCCCTTCATAAAGGCTGAGAGTAGTCTTTACCCAAAGAAAAAAATAGCACCAGTAGGCAATAATGTCACACGGGTATTATATAATGCTAGTTAGGTTCCCTGGTGTCGAGGGAGTGAATTATTTTCACGTTATCAAGAAGTTTGAGTTCAAACGTTTCAATTGTTTGAAGCACAGTGTCCTTTCAGGAGGGCGGCCACATTCTTTATCACTACCTGCCAGGGCTGAGTGTGTAAAAACTGATGCATCACATTTTACTCAGAATGATAAAGGCGCAGAAATAAATTTCTGAGTATGACCCTTACTCTGTCTAGATAAGTATAGTATATAATTTCTTTATTTAGATATATAAAAGCATATCTTTAAAAGATTCTTCCATCACATTAAGTACAATTTTGCAGGTTAAAAAGAATTAAGAAAAAACAAAATAAAATTTGGCCTTCTTATCAGTGCTTACTGCAACGTGTCAATTTAAAAATTAGCACTCCCGGACAATGCAGATGAGGTTAAAGTACATATCATTCTACACAGTTATCAGCAAGGCATTAGCCGTTTCCAATTTTTCTAAAAGACCATAAACTTGCTGAACGAATTTGGCCAATTTTATATTTAAAACAATGTTCTCTAAGGACAGAGCAGCAATAATGGCATGCCTACAAGTCTGAACTCCCAGCCTGTTCCATTCTGGCCTGAGTAGGTGTCTGCGTTGGAGAATAAAGAAAGGGCATGTACAAAGCATGTGCAAAAAAGTTTCATTTGCTGCCCCACACCCTCTGCACATTAGATCAACCCTTTTTCGACGCCATACACGGAGATTTTGAAGGAAGCGCCAGTCTCCCAGTCTGAGGGCGATCAAGCATCGCTTTAGATAATAAGAAAATGTTGTCGAAAGTTAATTGGCCGGGGATAATCGTTTATAAGAATTGGCTACTGCCCAGGCATGACTATGTTTCGCAAGAAGAGCTTTGTCCATGATCAGGGATTTCAGTCTTATACCTTTTTTTATTGTGTTTTTGAAAGCAGTCTGGCTTGGATTAAGGGCCCAGAGATCCGCAGCAGACATTTGTTGAATATGGTCATTTAGGAGGCGGCCGAATGATCCCCCCGGATTGCTCACACCGATTTCGTTCCAGACAAGGAATTCCAGGGTACCAGTTTCTGACTGTCTTAGATGTGGATCGGTTAAGATATGAGCCAACGTTGGAGGTTTCATAGTTAATTAAGCCCAGCTCTAGTCTGACCTGTGCTGGCGAGGAGGAACTCGTTAGGTGAAGCAATTTCTTGTAGAGTTTGGTTGTTAGTTTATTTAGGGTATTGTTCATTTTACCCTTAAAGATCTCTATGCCATACGAAAGTGTGGGCCCAATCTTTGCTCTGAGCACTTCCAGTAAAGGCAAGACGGTGGGGCCTGAGAGTCTCCTCGATAGCTTAGCCAAGGATACCAGTAACGCTGTAGCCTTGGCTGCAATCACAGTGTTCTGTTTGGTGAAACTGCCCCTGAAGTCCAAATGGACTCCTAAGTATTTGTAAGATTGGCCGATTGAGATGCTTTCTTTATCTATTGTCCAGCCTCCGCCGCTGTAGCGTTTTTTGCCGAACGGAACAACCATGGTTTTTTTCATGTTCATTTCTAGCTGGTTTTTGGCCGTGTATTGCATTAAGGCATCTGTCTAGATAATGTGAGATTAGGTATCATAGTTCATTTTCTAAGTGTATAATTAATGCAGTCTTACCACAAAATAATTTGTTAACGTCCATCTGCTGCATGACAAGGTGTTTATATATATATTTTTTTTACAAATCCTTGCAGTATTTTGTTTGGCATCTTGTACTGGAAATGCGCCAGTTCTGAAAGCTGTTGCGATATGATTATGCTGCACAAACGAATATGTAAAAAGCAAATAAATATGTTGCTGCATGGAATGAACTTTACCCTAGTTATAACAAGAAGACAACATGAAGCGGAACACATAGGGATGACCTTTTCAGGGATTGATTGCTGTGGGTAAGGTTCTCAAGTTTATCTCCTAATATAGCAGCCATTGTTCGGTGCAAGATCCCAAATCAGAGTGTATAAAGCTGTCAAATTTAAAGCAACACCAGAAAACACAGTGATCTGAGCTAGAGTCAAATCAGATGCATTTGCAATACACTCATTTTGCTAACCTTTCACAGTCTTGAAGGCATTGCTGGCCGCTTTAAGCCAGTGCACATAGGCTACTTATGTCTGTGGGGTGGTGTTCTGTTATTAGAGCGAGGGGTAATGATGCAACAGGCAGCTTGATATAGGTGCCATTCTTGCAAATTGCCACTTTTTAATGTAAACTATTTCGTATAGCTAGTATCATTATCCTCTCGGCTATTTTCAGAAAATTCAGAGGTATGTCCTCGCGGGCAGAGCCCGCGCTCGGTAAATAATGCATTTATCCTGGAAGGTGCGCGCTTCTTTTGTGAAACTTAACTGTATTGTGCCACCGGCGCTGCATCTGCCATCCTTTGTCCTTCTAACAGCACCCCTGCCCCCGTGCACAGCAGTGACGTAAACGAGTTGTAGCGTTATTTTTGAAACTGTGCCTTTAAATAACTGCGTAGTCAGGGAGTGCTAATTCTTTTGCATGTACATAAATAAACAGGACAAGGGTACAAAGTCAGAAAGGGAGGGTAAGGACTGCTTTTAGCTCTAGAGATGCGCTGTTGTCCTATTATGAGGAGGAGTAGGTATCGGTATGGAATGGGTAGAGTAAAAGGTTAGGTCTTCTAGTTGTGCATGCTAACGGATGCCACCTGTGCATGTCGAGCTGCCTTTCAGCCCTTGGAAATACAAAAGCATTGCTTCAACATTCTTTTGATGTCCACTCCTCTGCCCAAGAGATCAAACTAAAGTCCTCATATCCCTGCCTGCTTGCCCCTCCCACCCTCAGAATATTCACCCTCATGTGTGTCGTTAGCACGAGAAGAACGACCTCCATGTGAAAATTTTTAAACTGGACGTGTGTGATAGATGTGCAGTTGGCCGTAAAAGTGCATGTGTACTCGTTAAAGTTAGTGTTACCCTAGTGTTTGAAAAATAAATTGGTATCTTTTCATTTCCAGCGCCTGGTCAAGCCGGACAACCTGAGACATTACTGCATTTTGGGCCAATTTTTCGCCAAACAAGAGGACCCCAACCTCCTTTGCGGCTCTCTCACCCCGGCTACAACCCAGCAAACACCAGTGTTAAAGGTAAGGAAACTGATGCTATGTATTTTTTTTACATGGGAGTTAGGGCTATGTATCTGCTCACTCTCCAGGCCCTCAAGCAGTGTCTCTTTCAGTGCCTCCAGCAACCACTATGGCACAGAGAGGCAGGAGGCAGTACGGCTGTGTTTTAGCAGTCATTTTGTGGGAAGGGGATCTGTTGGAGATGTATTTGTATTTGTACTGAAATTTCATATTTTTGCACTGCACCCTATACATTGTACTTTTATTATTGACAGGTTTATCAGCAAACAACAAGAGGACCCCAACCTCCTTTGCAGCTCTCTCACCCCGGCTACAACCCAGCAAACACCAGCGTTAAAGGTAAGGAAACTGATGCTATGTATTTTTTTACATGGGAGTTAGGGCTATGTATCTGCTCACTATCCAGGCCCTCAAGCAGTGTCTCTTTCAGTGCCTCCAGCAACCACTATGGCACAGAGAGGCAGGAGGCAGTACGGCTGTATTTTAGCAGTCATTTTGTGGGAAGGGGAGCTGTTGGAGATGTATTTGTATTTGTACTGAAATTCCATATTATTGCACTGCACCTTATACGTTGTACTTTGATTATTGACAGGTTTATCAGCAAACAACAAGAGGATAATAGGACGGAATGTATGAAGCTCTGTGGTTATACTGAATAAGCAGCTACCTATGTTATGCCATCTATTAATGTAATAACTGCACTTTCACAATTGCTTTATTAACCTTCCTGATTTCTCAAATTTGCTTGAAAATGCACGATTTTTCTTCTTTTTTTCCAAAATCTTCTGGGGGGGGGGGGTGTTACCCCCCTAAACCCCCCTTTGGGGATTCGGGCATGCTCGCTGCGCTCGCTCGCTAGGGTGCTGTATGCAAAAATCACTTTGCGCCCCACCGCTTTAAAACCTCACACAGCGCCCCTGGCATCTAGATAAGGATACCCCATCCAGGAGTACCTAGCGGTAACTCGCTTTGCTGCGGGCCAGTTACGCACCCATCACGCAGGCAAGGCAGAGCGCGCCCTCCTCTCCCTTCAACAAAGATATTACAAATGCGAAGACAAGGTGAACAAGCTCCTGGCTCCCAGGTTGAGACACTTGCATGCTAAGACCCATATTAATAAAATCCAGGCTGGAAATTTGGGGTGACAATGGCGGTGGGGGATAAATTGGAGTTATTCAGAACTTTTACCAACAGTTATTTTCCCTAGAGGCTTCCTTCCCCACAAGACTTCACTCTTATCTGGCTGAATGTAACTGGGAGCCCCTGCACCTGCACCATGCAGCACTTCTGGACAGTCCCATCACAGCGGAAGAGCTGCGCATAGCAGTATGGCCCTCCCCTTGGGTAAAGCACCCGGCCCGATTGGCTCCCCATACTTTTCTATTGCTTCTTTTTCCTTCAACTCCAGGACCACCTCCTACATTTGTTTAACTATTTTTCCCAGGACACGGACCGTACCCCTACAATGGCAACAGTTGAGATTGCACTCATCCGCAAAGCAGAGAAGGACCCAGCACAGTGCTCCTCATACCGACAAATAGCCCTTCTCAACACGGACGCCAAGCTCTTCACTAAAATACTGCCTACCTGTCTGGACCCATATCTCCCTGGCCTTATTAACCCCAATCAGGTGGGCTTTATTCACTAGCGCCAGGGGGAGATAATGTCTGGCGCATAGCACATCTGGTAGAAAAGACACGCAGACTTGAAATCCTGGCCTGCCTTCTCTTGCTTGATACGGAGAAGGCATTTGACAGAGTAGACTGGACCTACCTCCAAGCGGTAATGCACAAGATAGGCTTGGGACAGGGCTTTATCACTAAGGTGATGGCCTACTATGTTGCGCTGACAGCATCTATACAGGTTAATGGCCAGACCACAAACCCAATATCTTTGCAACAGGGCACGCGGCAGGGCTGCCCATTATCACCCTTGCTATTCACGCTAGCAGTTGAACCCCTGGCAATTCGGGTGCGTGATTTAGCTTGGATTAAAGGCATACCATTCGGCGGTCAGACACATAAAATGTATCTTTTTGCTGATGACCTCCTTCTAACCTTATTTTATCCAAACAGTGGTTCACAGCGTACACAAAATTATCATAGCACAAACATATTTTGATCACAAATAATCAAATCAAACAACACTGCACACCTAATAGTGGAAAGACGAAAGAAAAATAGAAAGTACGGCCCATATACAAAATTCTTTTTTTAGAAAAACATATAAAAACATTTTTATTCAATAAAAAAGTAGTATTGTGAGGCTCGGACATATAAGCTGGTACATATATTAATAGACATACACGACCAGACAAGTGGCCTACAAAAGGAGTTACATAAAAGTCGGAGTTCCAAAACAACACTGGAACTGCAACACACAGAACAATGTGTCCTCCATATATTGCGGCCACAATTGCGTCAACGACGTTTCGACCTTTGTCATAAGTACACGGTCATCTTTAGGACAGATAATTAACTGAGCATCCCACCAGACAATTTTAATTGCAGGAAGGAAAGCAAGCACGTGCTACTCAGTGCTTGTATAAATAAAATTATGTTTTTGTAAGGAGGAAGGATTAACTGGAAGCACTATACCATTCAGCTCCATTCATTTCTTTACCTCCATAACTGTTTGCGGTTAATCACGCATAACTGGTCATGGGAGGAAGATTCGCTTTCACTATACTTCCTCAAAGTGCCCGCATATAAGTAAATTACGACGCAACTCGATTGTCTCCTATGTTGCGCTGACAGCGTCTATACAGGTTAACGACCAGACCACAAACCCAATATCTTTTCAACAGGGCACACGGCAGGGCTGCCCACTATCACCCTTGCCATTCGCGCTAGCAGTTGAACCCCAGGCAATTCGGGTGCGTGATTCAGCTTGGATTAAAGGCATACCATTCGGCGGTTCAGACACATAAAATGTATCTTTTTGCCGATGACCTCCTTCTAACCTTAACGCAGCCCGACATATTGCTCCCTAGCGATGTTGAAAGCTTACAGTCCTATGAAGCTGTATCTGGCTTCAAGGTCAACATGACTAAGTCATTCATACTCAACCTCAACATCCCACCACCAGAGATGAAAGCGTTACAGGGCTCTACGCCTTTCCAGTGGTCCTCCTCCTCCTTCATATACCTACGGCTCACTATCACTCCCATGGTCGCTTCCTGGTCCTGTGTTAATTGGTCCTCCCTCTGTCGCTCTATCCTTACAGATCTACAGAGGTGGAAGCCATTATACATCTCCTGGCTTGGGGCGTGTTAACTCTATCAAAATGAACAAATGCTCCCCAGGGCTCTCTACCTATTCGAGACACTGCCCACGCCTATCCCACAAGAAGATATACAACGCTTCCAGAGGGACATACGTACCTTCATACGGAATGGGAGACAACCCTGCGTATCCCACTCGTCAGCCACCGTCCGTGCAGGTAATAGCAGTGGGTCTGCGTGGGGGCATATTTCCAGGGATGATGCAGAGGGAAAATTAAATAATTAATTTTCCCTCTGCATTGTCCCTTGAAATACCCTCCAATGCGGCCCCACTTCCTCACCCTGTTACCTGCACGGACCAAGGCTGCTACTCACTATTGATGCATCTAATCAACCAGGAGCCTGGCCTGCCCTAACCTCCTGGAATACTACTGGGCCACGCATCTAAGATATATCTACAAGTGGGTAGTACGCGAAAGCGAAAAGCATTGGTTCCATATGGAACGCGCAGTAGCGTGCAGACCTTTATGGGACCTTGCTTGGCTGCCTAAGCGAGCTCGCCCACATAGCACATACGTGATGACGCTGACTAAGACAGTTCTAGAGATCTGGTATAGAGTAGCCCTGAAGAAGGGGCTGACCACGTTTCCATCCCCTAACACCCCTATCGCACAAAAACCCAATTTCCTCCCAGGCTTTTCAGCCCCCTCTTTTCGAGCTTGGAGTGAGGGGGACTGCCAGGCGCTTCTGGATCTTTTTGTGGGTGACACTATGAAGTCCTGTGAAGACTGTAGAGCTGAGTTCACTCTCCAAGCAACCACGCGCCATCAATATCAGCAACTTCGCCACTGGGCACTACACCCTGGAGTCCATCCGGCGATCTTCCACCCCCTCTGAGAAGCACATGAGTGCCTTCGATGGCACCGGGGGGCTGATATCTAGAACATATCAGGTGCTGCAGCACCCGATCCCTGATCCCATTCAAAAATATCAATCTGCCTGGCATGACACTACCCCGAGGGAATCACTACTAAACAGTGGGAAAACCTTTGGCGAGACATTCCTAAAACCTACTGCAGCCTCTCACTAAGCAAAACTGCGTATAAATTAACATATCAATGGTACTATACACCTACTCGGTTGGCTTCCATCTTCCGAAACGTGCCTCACATGTGCTGGCGTTGTGGCAAAGACGAGGGGACCTTCTGCCATATATGGTGGTCCTGCAAAGTGATAGCCACGTACTGGAAGGAGGTCCTGGGCACATAAAGGGCATCACAGGCTTCCCGCTCCAGCAATTGTATCACACAGTAATTCTGGGTATTCGCCCCCCTGGTAAACCTGCAATGACCCAGGCTGACTGGGCTCTTCAGAGCCACATGCTCTTAGCCGCACAACAACCTATAGCCTGTGCCTGGAAACAAACATCGCCCTCCTCTATGGCCCAATTGTTGTCTCGCGTGTGGCGCCTTTTATCAACAGAGCGAATGTCCCACTGCTTAGCCAACTCTGAGAAGAAATTTCCGCGCATCTGGAAGCCACTGATACACTACCTCATGTGTATAGAATATACATGCTTTAGCTTCCCGTAATTTTCGGAACTCCAGCTCTTCGACTGAGATGGGCTACACATTCCTCAGCCACTAATGCAGGGATTGCTTCAGACCTCTGCTGATCTCCCCCCACTTCCTTCCGCGATGAGCTCGGCCGGACCCCACGCATGCCCCCCCCACTCCAAACATATTGCAGCCTGAGTAGCTATTGTTAGTTAAATGCTTGAGTTACTACACGATAACGCTGTCAGAGCACATGGGCCCACCTAACCACATGAACATACACATCATCGGCGGGCTGTGGACGGATGATGAGCAAGGGGACGGTTAGCATAGCAGCAGTAAAACTTGGCTCTCTGCCCTGCGGAGTTACGCGGCCTGTCCCTTGCCCTGCTGTGTATGCACTGCGCTTTCTGCCCCTCAAAACAGAGACCTCCAGTACATTCTCATTATGAGAATGAATCACTGCTTGTTGTTTTTACTATCTAACGTTTGCAAACAAACTCAACATGCCCGAAGAGGTTGTAAGCTCCTTGCTGTGTATATACTGCATGTGACATCTCTTGCATATGAACGCGGCCGGCCTGGTGTGGGTTGTAGGCGGCATGCTGTGTACAACAAAGACTGCTCTGTTGAGGATGACCAATAAAAAAGATTTGTCGTAAAAAAAAGGAAACAGTTCACTTTGCCTGGCCAATGGCCACCGACTTCCCAGTCCACGCAAAAAATGAAAATTGCTTTGGTATTCCATCCATACACATAGAACACTTCAAAGACATTACAAGATCCACCTCATTTTAGCGAGGATTAGACTTTTCCTTCTTCTCTTATTATTTTGAATAAACAAACTACATTTCCCATGACATATTGGGAATATTAACAGAAAACAGTCCATCCAATCGGAGTGCCGCACAGTGCATAATGGTCTCTGCAGACACTATCTCCCTCTTTCTTCGCTGCTCCAGCTGCATACAGATAAGTGCTTTACTCTTTTGACCTTGTTCTGGTGTTTTTATATCAATCCAAGTAGCTATTTAATGTTTACTGTTCATATTCAGGCTTTTGTTAAGTAGTGGCCTCGCCGCACTTTTGCTTGTTTATTTTCTGTTTTTATTTCGGCATTTGATAGGCTTCACACACAACCGTGTGACTGTCTTTTCACTCCTAAACAGTTGCATCAACATTGCAGGCTCGCATGCGAGGTGGGGTCAGCTGACCGTCAGGAGGCCCGCACACCTCGCCCACGCTCGGCGTGTGTCTACCCTCCTGGCACCCGGCGCATGTCAATTTCATTGTGAACCCAGTGAAGCGCGGCCAGCGGCAGTAATTGACACAGGGGAGTAATCTAAAAATAGAAGTGTAATGTTGTGTTGTACCCAGCAATGATGACGCTGCAATCAGGTAGAGTTAACAGTCTTTATTTAAACACGTCTACCCCTGAAGAGCGCGCGCCTCAACTGATCTAACGGTCTTCCGCGCCAACCCACTACGCAGCCGCGTAGCCCTGCGCGGGCGCGGCACGTGGCTTACGTGACGTGCATACACTAGTGCGCGCTACTACATATCTCCCCCTTTTACCCAACATGGAGATAGTCCCTCATTGTCCACTGTTCAACTCCTAGTCTTTGTATCTTGCTGGTTTAACCACCACCCTGCCACTTCGGGTCAGTCTTACCGGGGTGCTGGTGTTCTCACATTCGTTACTTCCTTCTGACTCCTGCGCGACCGCGCCTGCTTCTCCTTCTCTCCTACTTCCTCGGGCCATCCGCTCCAACTCGTGCTCTCTTGTCTCTAGATCCTGTGCGTCTACTCCTTCCTCCTCGAGCACTCCTTCCGGAGCCTCCTGCTCTGCCAACTCTGTTCCTTCATCCTCCCAGTCCGTGGTTCTCTGATTCCAGTTCAAAACCTTGTTACATCTTGCCATGCGGTCTTGTGACCAGACGTTGCCATCACTCAGTAGGGCCGCTCTGCCTCTTACTTCTCTCACTTGCATAGGCTTGCTGTATTTACTCGCTCCCTTCCTCTGCACATTAGCCAACCTCACTCGCACCCACTCTCCTTTCTCTAATCCAGTGTCTCGCACATTCCGTCTGCGATCATAGTGTTCAGTGTAGGTTGCTTGGGCTTTCTCCAGATTGGCTCGCACCACCGCGGGCGACCATTCACTGGTGATTGTCTTTTCCTTCCACACTCGATTGTCCTGTGTGAAGGGTTCTCTGCCTCTGAGTATTTGGAACGGGCTGTATCCTGTACTGGTAGGTGTTATCCTGTACGCCCAGATCATGTGCCAAATCTCCGCCTCCCAGTCTTTGTCATCGGCTATGGCAGCTTGGATTGACCCCATCACCACTCTGTTAAAGCGTTCCACCAAACCGTTGCCGGCTGGGTGGTAAATAGCCGTGTGTCTGGCACCTATACCATTCCTTTCCATGAACCTGTTCCACTTCTCAGATTTACACTGGGGCCCATTGTCGCTAAGTACCACTTTGGGGATACCTTCTCTCACAAACGTGTCTGCTAGGAACTTGATAATTGCATCTGTGTCCATGGTCTCTCATCATAATCTCAGGCCATTTCGAATACCTGTCCACCATGACACAAACGTACTTTTGCACTCCTTGTATGTCCAGAACCGGGCCCAGTATGTCCACGCTCAGTTCTTCCCACGGGTTCTTTGGTATTTCAAACTTCCCCATCTCAGGTCGGAGAAGCTTCAAGGTTTTATCTGCTCCTTGACACCTGGTGCAGTTCCTGACGTGTCTTTCTGCTTTCAAGTCCATTCCCGGCCACCAGTAATTTTGCCTGGTCCTCAGTCTCACTTTGCAGATCCCAAGGTGTCCCTCGTGGAGTGTGTTCAGTAACCGGTCTATGAGGTCGGCGGGTGGTATCACTCTCTCCCCCCTGTGCACAAATGTTCCTTTGTCTCCTATCGATAGTTCCTCTCTAACTTCATAGTAGGGTCTGAGTTTCCTCACCAGCGCTCTCTTCTCAGGCCAGCCTTGTGTCACAAACTGCTTCACTTCCCGTAGCACCGCGTCCTCGTCGTATGCCTTCCTCCATTCTGTGAGGCTGATAGAATTTTCTTGGTCCTCTGTGAGTGCCACCCATTCCTCTGATCCTGCCGTATCTCTATCACTGGATTCCATCGCAGCAGCTCTGCTTAGGTAGTCTGCTACACGATTCCTGTTCCCGGGTACATGTTCCACGTCGTACCGGAACTCTAGTGGTTTCAATGACATTTTTGATATCCTTGGTGTGGCTTCAGCGTGCCCAATTGACGTCAGCACCTTGAGCAGAGGTTTATGGTCTGTTCTCAATAGGAACCGTATGCCCCACAGAAATTGCCGGAACCTCGCGGTGGCCCACACTACTGCCAGCATCTCTTTCTCTATCACGCTGTATCGTTTCTCTGTGTCCGACAGCGTGCGCGAGGCAAAGCTTATAGTTTCCATCTGTCCTTGCCCTCTGTCCTGCATCAGGACTGCTCCCAAGCCCTTATCACTGGCATCCGTAGTTAGGACCGTTCTGCCTTGGGGGTCATACCCTTGAAGGGGAACGGCTTCTGTGATCGCTTTCTTGATGTCATCAAACTCACTTTGTGTCTCTGCTGACCACCGGAACTCAGTGTTTTCCTTCGTGAGTTGCCTCATGTGATGGGTTCTGGAGGCGAAATGTTGCACGAATTTTCCATAGTACTCGGTCATGCCGAGAAATGATCTTATTTCCTCCTTGCTGATTGGAGGAGGTGCTTCACGGATCGCCTTGACATTTTCCGTCTTGGGGGTCACTCCATCCACGCCTATTTCATGTCCCAGATATGTCACTGACGACATTCCGATGCGGCACTTTGACCATTCCGCGGTGAGACCCTTTCCTTCCAAAGTCCGCAGCACGTTCCCTAGTTTTGCATCAGGATCCAGCTTGTCTCGGCCCATTATCAAGATGTCGTCTTGAAAGTACTGGACGTCGGTGCTCTTATGGAATAGCTGGTGCATCAGTTTTTGGAACACTGCCGCTGCAGACGCCAGTCCGAATGGCATGCGGAGAAATTGGTAACACCCGAACGGGGTGATAAAGGACGAGAGCCGGCGGCTTTCTGGATGCAGGGCTATTTGGTGGTAGGCGGAAGTCAGGTCGATGGTGGAATACCATTTGATGCTGCGGGTGTTGGCCAGCATCTCTTCTATCCTTGGCAGGGGGAATCTTTCCACAACTATATTCTTGTTCAGCTCCCTGAGGTCCACACACAGCCTGACCTTCCCGTTGGGCTTCTTGACCACCACCAATGGCGATAGCCATTCCGCACATGTGATGGGTTGAATGATCCCCTTCCTCTCCAGCTCTTGGAGCTCCTCTCGCACAGCCTCACGTACTGCTATGGGGACGTTTCTGACTCGGTGGGCCACAGGTATTGCCCTGTCCTTCAAGATGATCCTATGTGCGAACTTCTTCAGCTTCCCCACTGTGCCTCCGAACACTTTGGGGAATGTCTTCCTCCACCTGTCTTGGTCAGGCCACTCTTCATGTTCCGTTAATAAGATCTGTTCCACTCCCCCTGGATCCAACTTGATGCCCAGGTCACCCTGGTCCAGCCATCCCAACACCGATGGTCCCTTTTCCGCTATGTAGAGCTTGCAGTGGGCCGATCGGCCTCGGAATTCAAACTTCAGTGGTCGGAACCCCACCATGGGTATGCGGTCCCCGTTGTACGTGACCGGGCGGATATCTATCTTCTCCAGTGCCGGGCCTAGTCGTGGTGCAAACTTCTCCTCCCACACAGCCCTCTGGACGATGGTATACGGCGAACCGGTGTCCGCTATTACACTGATCGTGACTCCTCCTATAGCCATCTCCAGCACCGGCTTCATAGACCTTTTTCCATCCACACTCATGACTTGTACATCCGCTTCCAGTACCTGATCGTAGATGCCCAGTACCGTGGTTACTTCCTCTTCCGGTGTGTCTTCCTGCGTGTCACTATCCTGGCCGACGAGTCTCACCGTGTTCTTGGAGGCTTTTTTTCTGCACACCTTCTCGAAGTGTCCAACTATACCACAGTACATGCACTTGGCCCGGAACGCCGGACATTTCCTATCATGCGCCTCGTGCGTCCAGTTACCGCACCTGTAGCATGGTTTCCGGTTGGCGCCCACATGCCTTCCTGAAGGCCCGCCATTGCTGTTCCATTTGGCGCCATTCCTTTCCGTGGACTTTTTTGTCGATTGGTCCTTACGGGTCGCGTCTTCGTCGATCTTGTTCACCATCGTGCTGGTTGCCGTCTCCTTCTTAGTTGCCTCCGCACATCTCCTCGCCAGCTCCGCTCTTTTGACAATGACCATTACATCCTTCAGGGTGGTTTCTCCGCTGGCCCACAACTTATCCTGCACGGAAACGCACGTGGTGTGCATTATCACTTGGTCCTTTATGAATTCCTCCTCCCAGTTGTTGTACTTGCATGCGGCTGCCAGCCGTTTCAGCGCCGCCACGTACTCCTCTACCGTCTCTCCTGGTCGCTGTTTTCTTTGCTGAAAGTTGAACCTGTCCACCGATACACACACCGCCGGTTTGAAATGTTCGTTCAGGTCCTCGATTGCCTGGGCGTATACATCGTCATCCGTGTCGTCCCTTTGCTTCGGCACCAGACTTTTGTACACTCTCAATCCTTCCAGGCCTAGGTTCAACAGCAGGATACGTTTTTTCCTTGATGGTTTGAACGTCTCTTCGCTCTCGTCCTCTAGCACGCCAATGAAGTTGTCGATGTACTCCCTCCAGTCGTCCCACTTCATTAGTGGCTCTCCTGGCCTGGGCAGGAATTGTACCGGCGCCATCGGGTATCCAGTTTGGATGCTCATTCTTTCACTCTTGATCGTGGGCTGATGGCTTATTTGTCCTTTGGGGCTTCCCGGGGCACTATCACGTTCTGCTTTGTTCGCGTGGTTCTGGGGACCACCTGTGTCAGCCCCCTCGATCTTTACCAAGGTATCCAGCTCGTTCCTTGATTGATGGACGATACCTCGTGGCTAGCTGCTCCACGTGTCTTCCTAGTTCCCCTGTTCTGGGCTCTGGAGGAGGTTGTAGTTGTTCGGCCCTGCCCCGCTCTCCAGGGTGGTTGCTTGGTTGTCGTCGGTTCACTGCGGGGTAGGGATAGTAGATCACACCCTCGTCGCCATTGTAATGTCGTGTTGTACCCAGCAATGATGACGCTGCAATCAGGTAGAGTTAACAGTCTTTATTTAAACACGTCTACCCCTGAAGAGCGCCGCGCCTCAACTGATCTAACGGTCTTCCGCGCCAACCCACTACGCAGCCGCGTAGCCCTGCGCGGGCGCGGCACGTCACGTGGCTTACGTGACGTGCGTACACTAGTGCGCGCTACTACAAGAAGTCACTTCGGCATTTCAAACGCCTACGTGGGCCATCGCCTGGAGACCAGACATCCTGTACGGGTAGGATCAATCTGAAATAAAGTTCTGTGGGACAGTCCCTGGCGGAAAGGAATTTCCCTAATAAAAGATAGGGAGCACGTCATACTAGCAACACCCCTTGTAAGGGATTATATTCGGGGTGATGATTTAAATCCCTGTGCCAGGGCCAATAAAACTCAGGGCTCAGACCCTAACATACTGCCTCATATGTACATATATATTACCGTAATCAACATAATGCAGGATTTTGAAGGTCAGAAGGAATATATGGAAAAGGAGGAGGTTACCTACCTCCAGACTTATGGCCACTTTTGTCAGATTATGGATGCCTCCATCCTCAAAGAGGTGACACAAGTGGTAGCACCCCTGGAGAAGAAACGTATGGCTTTGCAAGCGCAATGCCGGAAACCCCTCGACCAGAGGAAAGACGCCCTAGGGTCACTAGCCCCTTACCTCCAGGTAATCCGGCTACCCCAAATTCGGATAAACACAAACGCGCTGAGGAGTCAGGGGTCGACCTTGATGCCTTTGTGCGTCTGAAAAGGACATTTATGGACGCTCAACCTATTCAGGATCCCCTAAATCACGGGCCCCCGGGGAAACCCAATCACCCTCCCCCAAGATAACCCAGGGAACGGAATGACTCCCCCAATACTTCCAATGGCTATGGGGCCCAATCCAGACCCTGGCGCTGGGCCTCTCTTACCCTACCTGGTATGGATCCCATCAACGGCGCAGCCACAGTCGCAGACCTGTTGGACCCTGATGATCTACTGCACCAGCGTTCAGAAGAGTGGTACCCAGCACCTACAGAAAGCCCCAAGACAAAGAGGTGAGAAACTGTCTAAAGCAGAATGCCCTCAGTCATCCATGGAAGGGAAAGTGGCATTCACCCTAGAGATGTATGTGAAGATGGCCACCTTCATTGCCAAGTTCGTCCGTGATCCAAAGAAGGACAGTTCTTGGCGCTGACGCCATGACAAACTGCAGGACCCCTAGCCAAAATCATGGACATGGAAGAGGATGCAAAGGCTTCTGGCTCATTGATCTCACCTGAGGCCCTCACAAGCTGGGCTTAAAGAGCGATTATCTTTCTTGGGGATGCGAACTGCGCAATTTCTACAGAATGGCTCGGGTCATTGTTAATTAAGATAAATCCCAAATTAGGGGATCTTTCCAACACAGAAGCAGGTGCAGCCACCCAGGGCAAACTTTTTGGGTATTCTTTCTTACGGGAGCTGAGGACATTTGTCAATACTTTTAACTCCCTGGATGTGCCAGTCCTCTATTCAGAGAATCTTTAACCCCTGTGTTTTTGCCAACACTGGCCAAGGTAGGGGGGCGCTCGACCTGCCACGTTCTGCACCAAGCCTCCAGAGGGGGAGATTCCTGTTGAGGCCAATACCAGGACTCCAGCAAGTTTGAAATTTCTATACAACCAGAACCTATGCCTGCCGCAGGGGACCCACAGGTGGTCCTAGAAGCCAAGGCCAAAACAAATAGAGCAATACACAAGGTGAGAACGCAAAGACTTGGAGGGACTCCGGCTTGAGGGACTTTAGGCAGCATTTTTGCTAAACTGGGAGTCTCTTTCTACAGATGCGTGGGTCCTGCAGACAGTACAAGGGTTTGGACTAGAATTTACCAGACCTCTGGTTTTCCCACAGGAACAACAGACCTTGATAGACCTGGAGATAGCAAGTCTTTTGGAGAAATAGGCTATCATTCCCATGACAGCGGTGCATCCCAATGGGTTGCTCAGAAACCTCCTTATGGTGGAGAAGAAGGACGGGGGTCAGCGTCCGGTTATCAACCTAAAGGAATTTAATGGGTGGATGCTCTACCTAGTGTTTATAATAGAGAAAAAGGGAATAGTTCCTCCACAAGAGGTGGCGTATAATTTAATTTAAAAGAACGCCTGTGTCGCACCAATTTGGTTGATTATATGAGGTAGCATATATAGCACAACTTTTTCTCTTGTATTACTGTTGTTGCCCGTCTCTTTATGAATGCACAGGCCTTTTTCACTTGTTTTTTATTCTCTTCATTTAATGATCTCAAATAAGAGTAAGTGTACTGGACTGCACCATATAGAACAGGTGCAGTAATACTTAGTATATTGAGTTATTAGGGGTATATTGACAAAAAGGAAAGTAGGCATTGGGATCCTTTTGTCCTGATGACTGCCGGTAGAGACATGGATTCCAGCAGAAACATGTTGACCTCTATACAGAATGGAGGGGTGGAGAGTGCATATTTCCCCCACTTCACCACCATCCGGGGGTATTTATTACCCGTTTTTAATCCTGACAAGAGAATCCAGGAATAAAAGTGTCATTAGGATACCCCTTAGGTATTTTTAAAATTCACTGTCTGCACCTTTTTTGGATCCTTTTCTTTTCCTTCCTTATTTGTTTGTATTGTCTAACCCACCCTATTGTTCCACCTCTAGCGTTGGTCTGCACTGAGGCGTTTTGCAGCAGCCCTATGATGAAGCATGCCACAACACGTGGGTGAGGGCAGCTTTTACAAAGTGAATGTGCTTTGCAACTTGACAAAAATTGCGACTTGAAGTTACCTTACTTTCTTTTGTGTGTATGTATTGACTTTGAGGAGGGTAAAGTAAGGCGTATTCCTTCACCCCCGTATCTTGTGTGAAGTACTGGTTGTTATCACCCCAATCTGGAGGTCGCAAGACTGGTTTCCAGTGATGATGGAACATTCCTGGGATTTTCCAATCTCTCTACCCTAGGTCTGGATCTCCTGAGGGACCCTCAGGGCAACCCTCACCTGGATTACAGAGAATGATGGAAAAACCCGGGAATTCCAGCAGAGGCTGCATCGTTACTCGCTAAAGCCAGGGTGGATAGCACCACCAGAAGGTACCGATCTGCCTGGTCTAGGTGGTAGTGCTGGTTTGTCCAACTCCAGGTGGGTCCTGAGGAGACAGAAATTGTCCTGATTCTGAATTTTCAGGCGAACCGGAATTCTCAGGGCATGGCCCACTGGTCCATTACCACTTTCAGATTAGCAATCTCGGCTGGACATTTGCCAGTGGATGGGCATACGATGGGAGAACATCCTCTAGTGTGCAAGCTACTAAGGGGTATCAGATTAACTATTCTCCCCGTACCCAGATACTCTGTTTTATGGGATGTGAATAAGGTGCATAGTCTCTTTAAGCCCTATCCTTCTAATGGGTATCTATCTAGAAAGCAGTTATCAGTGAAGCTGGCAATGTTGCTATATTTCATTTAGAGTCACAGAGTCTTGGACGTTCCAGCTTTGGACATCACAGGTACAGTCTTCACTCCAGAAGGGGTGACCTTTCATGTTGCTCACAGAACAAAATGTAATTCCAGAATAGCGCCTTACCCAGTGTTTCCAGGAGAGCCGACATTTTGTGTTGTTCATTCCCTTAAAATGTATGAAGCAAAACCAAAGGGGATGATGGACGGAGTGTTGAACATTGCAAGCACTCAACCCCACTCAACTGATCTGGGTTTAATCCATCATCATTCTTTAGCTCACTCCGCCACCCAAGTTCAGACATGGCCATATGCAAATGAGTCTGACCCTGTGCCTCATGGGAACAGTCCAGCCCGAACTGCCAAGCCATGTCTTCCCTGGACCGGGAACAAGCATCCTGGGACCAGTTTCTGGCTAATCAGTCGTCATCAGCCAGGCTAGCATGAATCCAGTGGCAAAGTGAGCAAGGGACCCACGGCTGGGCATACCCTGCCAACTTAGGGCGAACAAAGCAAAACCAAAGGGGATGATGGACAGAGTGTTGATGGATTTAACCCAGATCTCTTGACTGGGGGTGAATGTTTTGCTTTGTTCTGCATTCCGCCCATCAACTGTGCGTCTTTTGATTAAAATGCATGAGGCGGTCACAGAGGAGTTCCGTCCTCATGGGGAAAGACAGGTGCTGATTGCTTTGACTAAACCTCACAGAGCAGTTTGCTCCCCTACGAGTGCCAGATTGATCAGCTGGGTAATGCAAGAAGCAGGCCCACTTTGGGGTGCATTCAGTGAGAGGCGCCATGGCCTCCAAAGCTTTCTCTCTGGGAGCGAGACTGAAGGACATCCTCAATGCTGCTGATTGGTCATCTGACTCCACTTTTAAAAAGTTCTAATTTAAACTGGTGTCATCTCTGGCAACATAGTGGTAAAGAAGCTTTAAACTAGCCTAATGTTCGCCGGGCATTGCCATAGAATGAAAAATGTCTGAGCTGTAGTAACTGAAAGTTTTAATTCTATTAAGGACACAGAGGTGTGTATTAACCCACCCAATATGGTAATTTACTGGCACCCAGCCTGACCAAGGGACTTGGATTCTTGGTTGTCAGAGAAACAATGATGGTTGTGTGCATCATTTGGAATTGTTCAAAAGTTTGGATTGTTTACTGGATAAATAACTCAAGGGGGATTACGACAAAGGGAGACCACGCATAGCATGACAGGAGGTGTGCCTGACTGAAATGCATTGCTAATTGTACTATGTATCAGATTGACAAATATCATGTATTCTGATGTTTGTGATGGTGCACCGTTTACTTGTTTAATAAACAGAATTTTTAAAAAAAAAGGTCAGATTTTTTTTATTATAAATCTTTTTATTGGCAAAAGCAATTAAATTAGATGGTCATCACATACAGGGATTACAGGTTACACAGAGATATCATTGTAAAACACAATACATGTCGATCATGGCTGGAAGAGCATTTCACTGGATGTTATCAATGCAGATGTCTTTTACATTGTAATTAGTTCGCCAATGGGTGTAGTAAGGGGGAGTTTACACAGATTACCACGTTAATCATTCCAGTTGGACCATACGCCTACTCACTTCTGAGGGTAGCTCTGGGCCACATAGACTGTCTTTTCTTGGATCATGCACCAGTACATATCCTTCTTCCAGCTGAGCGTTGGAGGTTTTGCCGCTCCCCACAGTCATGCTATATTCCTTTTAGCGATTGCCAATCCTAGTGTTACCCATATTTTGCCTTTTGACGAAAGATCCGTGGGCTCCCAGATGTTCAGAAGGCACCTCTAAACCTCTGGACATAGTTCACCCCCCAGACCTCCTGCATACAGTTCTGTACCCGTCTCCAGTAAGCTTGCAGCACAGGGTACTCCCATAGTGTGTGAAAGAAAGTTCCCATCTCCCCACATCTCCGCCTACAGAACCCATACTCACTTCGACCCATCAACATCAGCCTGGTGCTGGAAATATAGACTCGGTAGAGTACTTTCAACTGGATCAACCTCAATTTAGCCGATATTGCTATTTCTTTGGGGGATGCGAGTGCCTCTCTCCATTCTTCATCGTCAATTTCAAGTCAGCCTGCATCCCACTTTCCCCTAAGAGCCAGCAGGGGGTCCGGGGTCTGATTGATAAGCTTTTTGTATGTGAGGGAAATAGCCCTTTCTGGGAGGTGGCCATCCAGCAGCCTGTCCTCTAGGGGGGAGGATTCCGGGAGCTGTTCGCCTGGAGGGAATGCCTAACCTATTGAAAGTGCTCCGTGTGCGGCAAGTCATAGGTGTATTGGATCGAAGCAAATGTTACCACCCCGTCAGGACCCCACAAGTCTTTTATGTGCGAGATCCCGATCAGGTCCCAATTGTGGAAGCCTTTGGTGCGGCTCAGTGTACCCAACCTTTCAGAAGCCCATAGCGGGGTAGTCAGTGTAAGTTTGTCGGCCCATCCCAGTTTTCGGTTAGCAATGTGCCAGAGTTGGACAGAATGTTTTGTCGGTCCCGTGAGGGGGTATCTGTTGGGCCTAGAATAGAGTGCAGCCTTGAAGTTCCTGCCCGGGAGGAGCCACCTGTCCATCCCATTTCCGTCACAGTAAGTGCCCTGATTTATGGCAGAAAGATGTGCAGCCCAGTAATATTTCCGGATGTCCGGAAGGGCTATACCCCCATCATACCATCCTAATGTGAGTTTCTGAAGGGATATTCGGGGCTTTCCAGTCCAGAGAAGATCTCTTTGGGTGGTCTCGATGGCAGCAAAATATTTTTGCAGAACTAGGTCTGGGTAATGTTGGAGGGCATAGAGAAACCGAGGCAGCGCCATCATTTTGAAGAGTGCTGCCCGACCCAGTAGGGACAGCAGGAGTTTCTTCCAAGTAATGGTGTCTCTCTTCAGCCGTTGCAAAGACGGCAGGAGATTCTTCTTGTATCTAATGGCCTTCTCCTTGGAGATAAAGATTCCCAGATACATGAACCCTTCTGTGGCCACCTTGATTGGGCAGTTGCACAGGATTATTAGGGGGCTCCATGAAGCACGTAAAGTAGTGACTTTCCCCAGTTTAGCTGTACCCTAAATTCTTCCCAAAGCTGGTAAAAATGTCTAAGGCTACTATAAGGGACTTAGGAGGGTTTGCGGGGTACATGAGGATGTCATCCGCATAAAGCGAAATTCTGTCCTCCCACCTGTCAGCCCATCGAAGCCCCCTTAGGGAGAGATCCTGTCGTATCCAGGCAGCCAATGGTTCAAGGGAGAGAGCAAAAAGCAAAGGTGAGATGGGACACCCCTGTCGCGTCCCTCTCTCTAGGTTAAAAACCTCCGAAATGTTATTGTTCACTACCACCTGGGCAATAGGCTCGGTATAGAGGAGGTGCACCCAGCCAATAAACTTTACCAAAACCCAGTTTCTGAAGAACTTCCATCATATATGGCCACTCAAGCGTGTCGAACGCCATTGCAGCGTCTAATGAGACCACCACCGCATCCTCTTGAATCGTGTGGCAGCGTCCTAATACTCTGTGGAGACGGCGCAGGTTAAGCGCCGTATTGCGGTGGGGCATAAATCCCGACTGGTCCTGATGGACCAGCGTGCTGAGTACCGGCTTGAGCCTGTTAGCAAGTACTTTTGTTAGGATTTTAGGCTTGGCGTTCAATAGTGATATTGGTCTGTAGGTGCTACTTAATTCTTTCGGTTCCCCTTCCTTAGAAATGGCCACAATTGTGGCTATGCATTGGCCTCTCGGCAGTATACCTTGCTCCCTACTTTCCACGAACATGTGTTTTAGGTGCTGGCTCAAGCAGTCAGGCTTTAGCTTGTAGAGCTCATTAGGAAGACCATTGGGCCCGAGGGCCTTTCCAGGTCGGAGGTCATGGATGGCCCTAATCAGTTCCTCCGTAGTAAGTGACGCCTCCAGATGCTCTTGCTCGTCATCTGAGAGGGTAGGCAGCTTGATGTCGGCCAGAAGGGCAATTGAATCTTCTACCGAACGATCGGACCCCCTGCTGTACACTTTTTGAAAATGCCCTACGAACTCCCTGACATTCTCCCGGGGTTCAGTAAGGAGGGTCCCCGAGTCAGCCCTAAGCTTGGCCACCACCCCCTGCGCCTGTTTCTTTTTGTCCAGCCAGGCTATTAATTTGCCCGCTTTGTCCCCTTGATCATATAGCGGCCCTCCCTGTCTCTTGCTAGGGTCTTAGCAGCATCAGTAGCCAAAGCCTTGTAAACTTTAAGTTGCATCTGATGCAGGATTTCCTGGTTACCGTCCCTTTGCGCAGCTTCCTCTACGGCGAGAAGATCGATTTTCGTGGTTACCATCAGCGCCTCTCACTCCTTGCGGTGTCCAGCGATTGCAGAAAGGACTTCCCCCCCTCAGCACCATTTTAAACGCTTCCCAGAGAACTACCGGTGATTCTACAGTCCCAAAATACTGGTCAATTTAAAGAATACGTTTCTTTTTGGTCTCATCATTACGAAGAAACCAGGCATTAATTGGCGCAGCACATCCCACCCTCTGATTTCCAACTGTAAGATGTGCCCATTTAGGGGAGTGATCCGAGATACCTCTCGCTAGGTGTTTGACATCTTGGATTGTGGTGTCCTGCTGCATTGGTGCTAAAATGTAGTCGATCCGTGAAAATGTGTGGTGCGGGCCTGAAAAGAAAGTATATTGTTTTAGGTTCAGATGCAGAAGATGCCAGAGGTCAATTAACTCAAACGCCTGCAGGAGCTTGGAGAGCCACATGTGTCCTGCCACTATTTCCAGAGGGGGGTGCCTATCCAAGTCACCGGACACCACTGCGTTTAAGACCCCGCCCATTAGGAGTTGCCCCTATGGAAGGGAAAGGAGGAGCCTACCCTGATCCTGGTACGACTGAGTCTGGGGGACCTGGCGGAATATAGGCCGTCACCAGGTTGAGCCTGCGTCCCTCCCACTTCCCCGAGAGCGCCGCAAATCGTCCCAGAGGATCTGTATCTGTATGATCAATGACAAGTGGAAAGTTATGGCTTAGCAGGATCCCCACCCCACGTGACCCTGAAGTAAAGCCGGCATGAATCACCAGTGTGTATCCCCATCTGTTTAACGCTTGACAAGTGTTCCCTACCAGATGGGTTTCTTGCAGGACCACATCCGGGAAGTGTTGTTTAACAAATTGAAGCACTATACTCCTTTTAAGCTTGTCCCCTAACCCAGTGACATTCCAGCTAAGCACCTTGAGCCTTTTATCCCACTTCATAGACATCGGTGCGTGTTATTGTAGCGTTCTTTCTGTGACTCCTGATACTTCTTACCAGCACATCTGAACAATCCCTGTGTGACCATTCCGAGGCCCCTCCCCTCCCCCATCCGTACCCAACCTCAATTCGCAACCCTGAAACTGATACCCCCCCCCCTCACCCCCTCCCTGCTACCCTGCCACTTAGGTCTCGAACTACCCACATCCCCAACTAGCAGAGCGCCTTTCGCCCAACCCAGGAGTGAGAACCCCCCCACCCCCGGAAAACCTGTTGAAAGGGGAAAATGTGCAGACCCCAGCTCCAGCCGCTAAGCGCCCTCCCCCACAAACTCAGTAGCTCACTAAGCATGCATGCACACCTTCATGTTCAGTATCATGGCACGTGAACTGCACTCCCTCCTCAAGCAAAATGATGTCCCTTCCATTTGTTAGACTGTCTAGACTGTCCGTTCATGAGGGGCATATAGTTAAAGTCACATCCTGGCTCTAACCCAGGCGCTCTTTCATTGAGGTCCAAATGACCAGTCCCTGACCCGTAGAACAACCCCCAGGAGACAGTGACCCCAACATCATGAACAGAGAGCATACATTACATTACAGCTCGTCGGGGGTCAATGTAGGCAGTCCCTCCTCAGCTATTGTCCACTAGCGTCTCCGAACGGCCCCCATGTTGAGCTAGCCGACCTCGATCGCCATGAGCGCTGGCTCACTCTGTCCACATCTGATCTACCATCCAGAGATCCCGGTGAAGCGGCCTGGGTGTCCCTCCATTCGCCATCCTCTGCTGGAGCAGAGGACCACGACGACCCTCGGTCTAACCAGTCTTGGACTTCCGATGGCACAGTGAAGAACAGAGATTTGCCCCCAGCCATAACTTTAAGTTTGGCTGGAAAAAACATTATATAGTTGATTCTTTTGTTCCGGTGCGCCACTTTCACTCCACCAAAGGAGCGCCTCTCACGCTGTACTTGGAGTGTAAAATCAGGAAAGAACCTGACCGTCGCATTCTCGCATTGTAGGTCTCCCGTCTGTCTGGCGGCCTGTAGGATAGCATCTCTGTCCCTATAGTTAAGGATTTTCACAATGATTGTCCTCGTCAGCGCACCTGGCTTGGGCTTAGGGATTGGCGCACGATGCGCCCGTTCGATGGTGAAGATATTCGAGAGACGCTTTGGCTTTAGATGATTGAGGATCAAGTCCTTAAGATACAGGTCCATCCTGGGCCCCTCTGAACCTTCCAGAACGCCCACCACGCGGATGTTGTTCCGGCGGGCCCTCCCTTCCTGGTCTTCTGGCGGTGTTGATGTACAAGTTCGTTTACACGTTGTTCGAGTTTCTTTGAGGAGGCCTGAAGTTCCCGTATGTCTGTCTCGTTAGCCTTGGCCTATTCCGACGTTTTGCCGAGGTCTGTTCGAAGAAGAATAACCTCAATTGATATCTTGTCGATTTTTGTCTCCAGGGTAGTCCTCAAGGTCTGGAACGCTGTCATAATGGAAACCAAGGATGACTCAGTAGGAGCAGAGTGGTCTCCCGTTGCTCCCCCGGTCTGGGGGGTCACCGATGGGACCGCATACTTATTCGTCTGTGCGGTTACTGTTCCTTTCGGTCCCATCTTGTAGGTCCACACTCCCGACCCACAGCCCACAAGGCCTCTCCACATCCCCACTGCGATATCGCCGAGGGATCAGCAACTGGTTATGGGGGCAGTCTTCAGGACTTCTCACCTTCGCTGGTAGCCTAGTGTCCCCGCTCCTTTTCAGCCCCACCGCTGCTCAGGCGTTACTTAGTCTGTTTCTCACTGGCAGGGTACAGGACCCTTCTCCCTGATCACAGGCGTGCCTCACGCTCCAGCCGGGCCTCTTTACAGTCCACCAGTCCACAATCTGCACCTGCGCTGGCCTCCCGGCACCCCCTTAGGCCTGTGGTCCCACACAATACCAGCCGCGTCCACACCTGGGTACCTTCTCCGTGCGGTTTGTCGGGTCCTTCGATACTGCCGCCACACCCGCAGCCTTCTCCGGTGGATACCGACCGCACCTCACAGCGGTAGGGGTTCATCGTCGCCAGGCCGCCTCTCTGCTGCAGGACAGTGTCACCTCCAGAGTGCCTTCCACGTGTCTCGGGGACAGTGCCTATAAGGCCCGGCATCCAGTAATGGCGCCACTTGTTGCAGAAGCCAGTGTCGCCTCCATGCTGATAATCCCGCCTCGGAGCCTTCCCCGGGCCGGTGGGCGGTGCAGGATTTGGACTTGTTCTGTCCACGCGTGGGTTCCCAAGTGCACGCGATCCAGCCGCTGGCCAATCAACGGTCTGGTGTCGCAGACAAAAAGCCGTTATCAGCTACTCCACCCAACAGGGCCGTTGTTGGGTCCCAACACCGGTGCAGTGCACGCCGCCCTCGGCCAGTCCTCCCCAGGTCTCTGTGCCACAGCTGACCCCGTACCACAGTCTCGTGGGGTCGGCAGGAGCTCCGACGACAGATCCGATGTTCACTCCCGGTCACCCGTGCAGGCATCAAAGCCGGGTCCTTCCGTCGATTTCAGGGACGGGTGCTCCCCTCACCGTCTCCGGGGCCGCAAAGGCGCCACAGCATGTCGTCGGCTCACCTCGATTTCGGGGGTGAGTAGACACTTCCGAGCTTCGGTCTCTGGTGCCGCTAAGAGTGACCGGGCATTCGCAGTTCGAGGTGTGCGTTACACGCCGGATTTTGTAGGGCTTAGGGCTTGTGTTGGACCTGCGATGGGCAAGCCCAGCACAAAGGGGGGTAGCTTGGCTTGAGTGACAAGGCGGTAGAAGGCTGTTGTGTTAAGCCGGCTATGACCAAATAATAACTCCCTGCACACCACACAAAAAGAAGGATACCACACCACTGTTATAGAAAAATACGTTTCGTTTATGTAAAAGTTCTCTGGGTTTGAAGGAAGTTCACTTAGGTAATCACATTCACATTTCTTACATGGGTTTGATTAGCTGTGTACTGGTTTCTCAGGAATAAATAGTTGGACTCTAATAAATAAATATACTGGATAAATATCAGGATTCAATACATTAGAATAAATATCAACAATGACTGGAATAAATATCAGCGATGCAGCACAGTTTCCTAGCAGGTTAGATACTGATCGTTTCACATAAATATCACAGGGTCATTCTGGTATTGCTGCCACCAATTAATCACTTTCAGGGTAAACACATTACGTTTGTCATTCAATGCGGAATGCGCGCTCTTACAGTTTTTTGAAGTGTTCACGGGTTCGGGCTCTCTGGGCACAAGATACGCGTGATAATCCCTTAGTTGCACTCACAACTCATTGCGCGTATATCTGGAAGATAAAGGCATAAAATGACTACGGCAATTACACTCCGTGGCCAGCCGGTTCAATACTACTGCTGCCGGAGGAGTCTGTGCGCTTCTGTCAGGGCAGGCGGGGTTTCCGAAGGCGGCTCCAGTTCACGAGTCTTGGGACCGTCGAACGGGCTGCCGGAGGGGCCAAAACACCTGCGCGCACAGTTCAAAATGAGGCCGCATCACAGTTCCACAACAACGCGGCAACTTCAGGGGAAGAGACGGCCCACCTCACTTCGGCGGCGCCGGTAAGCGCTCCAGTCAGTATGGCACTTCTCCCAAGGGCGAAGGGGGGTCCAGGGGCTCCGCGATCCTCCCTCCGGGCTCACTCACGGGGGGCTCCCGCCCACACACCAGTCACTCGGGCAGGGCAGAGACAGTAATCTTGCCCAAATGAAGGCCAGCCTTTCACCGCCCCAGCGCAGCACCTCACCTTCTATCCACAAACAGCGCGTCGACGGCGGTGGGCTCGGAGACGTCCAAACGCCCGCCAGGAGGCACTTAAGTTGAAGGGGGCACTTTTAAGAGTTGCAGTTGCGATCTCACCACTGGGGGGCGGGGAGGCTCTAACTATGGCCAAAGTCTCTGAGGGGCAATTGGGCACTCGCTGACCAGGAGCTGAAGGCGAGAGGTCACTACTCACGCTTCTGACTGGAAGGCCAGTCAGGGTCCATGCCAGCAACCTCTGCTACTCTTCTGCCTGCGCTATCAGCTGCCTCAGGGGGTTAACAGGGCAGGTGTCAATCTGGGGTCAAGTCCTCTTCTTCTGGTGTTCTTTGATCATTCATAAAATGGCCACAGGGACTGGGCCTTTTATAGCCAGTGCCCTAGGATTCCAGCACGAGCCAGAAGGTTCTAGAACCTTCCCTGGCTATGTCAATGACATGGCCCTTTCAAGGTATCTTTTTGGTCATTAGGAGCCACCGTACTGGGCTTCCTAAGGCAGCCATTTTGTGTACATGTAACTCCTAAGGGGATTCCTGTCAGGTTTGCAGGTTACACAAAGTACGCCAAAGCCTTCAAAGGGTCAGAGGTCAGAGGGGCTCCAATGGGAGTCACTCTCATAGGGGACAATGGTGTCCACCATTTTAGGGTTGACAACCCAAGTTTGCTATGCCACCGGTTCCGTCAGGCGCCTTGTACATAGGTGCCAGGAACTTGGTGAGCAACTGGGCATCAAGGAGCATCTAGCCCCATGGGACAACACACAAAAGGGTCCTGGTAGACAAAGAAAAAGCGACAAATTTTAGGAGGCACGGGGGAACAAAATAAATCATAGTGTGAGGGGACTCTCAGAAGCAGACAGGTCTAACACGCGCCCCCCCCCCCCCCCCCCCCCCCCCCCCCCCAGCTGAAAGTGGGGAGAGCTACCCAACCCCTTGGGAGTTCTCAACACTAAGGCGGAAATACCTGGAGAGACCGTCTGCATTGGCGTGGTCAGCTCCGGGCCGATGTTCCACCCGAAAGTCCATTCCCTGTAGGGAGATGGACCACCTCAACAGTTTTGGGTTTTCCCCCTTCAACTGCATGAGCCAACGGAGGGGTCGGTGGTCTGTCTGAACCAGGAAGTGCGAACCAAACAGGTATGGTCGCAGCTTCTTCAGTGCCCAGAACACCGCAAAGGCTTCACGCTCAATGGTACTCCATCTCTGTTCCCGGGGAAGTAGTCTCCGTGACAGGAAGACCACGGGTTGATCCAGACCCTCTTCATTGAGTTGCGATAGCACCGCCCCAATGCCAATGTCGGATGCGTCTGTCTGGACAATGAATTCCTTTGAGAAATCTGGAGCCTTCAAAATTGGAGCGTTGCACAATGCTTGTTTCAGAGTGTTGAAGGCTGGTTGGCAAGCCTCGGTCCAGATGACTCTCCTGGGTTGCTTCTTGGCCGTGAGTTCAGTAAGGGGAGCCACGATAGTGCCATACCCCTTCACGAACCGTCTGTAGTAACCTGTGAGGCTCAGGAAGGCTCGGACCTCAGTCTGGGTCTTGGGGGGTTCCCAGGCCACGATTGCCTCAATCTTTGCCTGAAGGGGTTGCACCGTTCCCCGGCCCACCAAGTGACCTAAGTACACCACCGACCCCTGCCCAATCTGACACTTGCTGGCCTTGATCGTCAGACCAGCTTGTTCCAGGGCCTGGAGAACGTCTTGCAGGTGCTGCAAGTGATCCTCCCAACTGCTACTGAAGACGGCAATGTCGTCCAGGTAAGCAGCAGAGAAGGATTCCTTCCCAGTGAGGATCGTGTTCACCAGTCGCTGGAATGTTGCAGGAGCGTTCTTGAGCCCAAAGGGCATCACACAGAACTGGTAGTGTCCATCAGGTGTGGAGAAGGCTGACCTTTCCTTTGCTCCATCAGTCATGGGAATCTGCCAGTACCCTGCTGTGAGGTCAATGGTACTCAGATATTGGGCAGCTCCCAACCGGTCAATTAGTTCATCCGCCCGAGGGATCGGATGAGCATCGGTCTTTGTGACCGAATTGAGTCCTCGATAGTCCACGCAGAATCGCAATTCTGGCGTGGTGCCAGGTGGTGCAGCTTTGGGAACTAAAACCACCGGGTTAGACCAAGGGTTATTCGAGGGTTCAATGACTCCGAGCTCCAGCATCTTAGCTACTTCACTTCGGATGCTGGCCTTCACCTTGTCCGACAGCCGGTAAGACTTAGACTTCACAGGTGGGCTGTCACCTGTGTCCACGTCATGAACACACAGATGGGTCTGACCCGGGACAAGGGAGAACAGAGGAGAGAATGACCCCAAGACCTGGCGACATTCCTCCTGCTGCTCCAGAGTTAGGGATGGTGAGAGTTTCACTCCCTCCACTGACCCATCCTTCTCTTGAGACGCAAGCAGGTCGGGGAGAGGCTCAGTGTCCTCTTCCTCCGATCCATCAGTCACCATGATTAACATGATTTCGGGCCTCTCATAGTGGGGCTTGAGGCGATTGGCATGCAGCACCCGAGGGGGATGCCGTGGGGTCTTGACGTCCACCAGGTAGGTAGACTTGCCCATCTTTTCCAATACCTCATAGGGGCCTGTCCAACGGTCCTGAAGAGCGCTCAGCTCTCCCGGCTCCATCACCCACACCTTCTGTCCAGGCTCCAGCTCAACTGGGTGAGCGTTGTGGTCATACCACGCTTTCATCACTGCCTGGCTGGCTTCCAAGTTGTCAGAAGCTTGCTTCCACAACTTAGCCATTTGGCTCCGGAAGGCCAGCATGTAGCTCACTACATCCTGGGGAACTTGAAGAAAGCCGGTATAGGCTGAAACATGTCGACCGATTAATACACGTGATAGATAGCAATTCCTTACATGCTATCAGCTTACTGTTTTTAACGATACCACTTTGATGGTCACACCGAATAAAAGTCTTCTTATGTCATCAAAGTAGGTATTTTTAATCACTAGGATTAGTTTCCTTTTTCTTTTCTGAGCACTGCAAATTTATTTGCCCCTTCCACTCACACACTATCCTCTGCTGGTTGGATGTGGTTCTTAAGGGTCCAACATCTGGCTACCTCAGACTCTCCCTGAGGAGAAGCCCATAGGACACCTTTCTTTTCACCAACCCAGATGACGAAATTCCACTGATGAGTGGGCGGATGGGTACTATGTTCTTACTTTCTAAACCCTGTATCTTCCTATCCTCACCTCTATGACATAATAGTGTCATGTGCTCAAGATCAATGGTTTGATCTGAACACTTATACTGGACACAATCTGGTCCTGTCATTTCTTCATTTCACAGACTCTCAGTACCTCTCTTGTTTTTTGTTTTTTGAACTTTCCGGGGAGACTTTTCCCAGGAGTCCCTCACCAGGCTGAGAGGTCCACGTACAGGGTGCCCGTACAAAAGCTCGAAGGGGCTGAAGCCCACTCCCTTCTGCGGCACTTCCCTGTAAGAAAAAAGTAAACAGGGTAGGAGGACGTCCCATTTCCTCCGCAGGCTTTTGGGTAGACTTCTGATCATACCCTTCAACGTCTTGTTGAATCTTTCCACAAGGCCATTGGCCTGTGGGTGATACGGAGTGGTGAACCGGTAGGTCACTCCACACTCCTTCCACATTTCCCGCATGTATGCTGACATGAAGTTGGTCCCCCTATCAGACACAACTTCCTTGGGGAAACCCACTCGGGTAAAGATCCCCATCAGGGCCTTTGCCACCACCGGTGCAGTGATGGTTCTCAGAGGAATTGCCTCTGGATAACTTGTGGCATGATCCACCAGTACCAGGATAAACCTGTGACCGGAGGTTGTCGGTGGATCTAGGGGCCCAGCAATGTCGATGCCCACCCTTTCAAAGGGGGTGCCAACGACGGTAATTGGTTCCAGGGGAGCTTTCAGCTTCATCCCTGTTTTCCCACTGGCTTGGCATGACACACACGACCGACAGTATGCGTCGGACGCCACCCTCATTCGAGGCCAATAAAAGTGGGGGACAAGCCTGGCAAAGGTCTTGTCCTGACCCAAGTGTCCTGCCAAGGGAATCTCATGAGCCAACTCTAACAGGAAGGCTCGG
The DNA here is from genome assembly GCF_964263255.1 of Lissotriton vulgaris. Taxonomy (NCBI): domain Eukaryota; kingdom Metazoa; phylum Chordata; class Amphibia; order Caudata; family Salamandridae; genus Lissotriton; species Lissotriton vulgaris. The sequence continues at coordinate 364,074,231 of NC_141698.1, forward strand.
TAACACTGTGGGACTACCAGGGCCCGTGACAATCCGTGCACTGGCGCCCTGGGTTCACTGTAGATAAGGCCATCCTCCCAGTAAACATGATAGTTCCCAGACTCGTTACCCGCTGCTTGGGCTTCAGCCTGTTGCCTCAGACCCTCGAGGGTGGGACATTCCCTTTGTCCCTTGCTCAGTTCCTCCCTGGACGGACCTCCCTCCACTCGCCAATCAGCGGGGATAGGTAAGTTCTCCAACGGAACCATGTCCTCCTCCGTGGACTCCGGGTCCACCTCCGCAGGTGGCCTATCCGCCTCACGGGGCACGGACGTCGAGGCAGGCTCCTCCTGTCCTCGACATGCTCCCTCATCAGCAGCTACGGGGCGGGCCATTGTTCCAGACTCCGACCCCTGCGACTTCTCCTCTCGAGCAGTCGCCGACCTGGTACTCACACAGGCCCACTCAGGTGTACCCAGCATCACAGAATGAGTCCGGTATTCCACCTCCTTCCAAGCATTGTGCTCCATATCATTGCCCAGCAAACAATCGACTGGCACGGCGGGGCTTACGGCGACTCGAAGTGGACCTGCAACCCCTCCCCACTCAAAGGGAACCTCGGCCACAGGATAGTGACCCATTCTGCCATCAGCCATTGCGGCTGGATGAAGTACGCCTGGCATCACCTGCTCCGAGGACACCAGATGACTCCTTACCATAGTCATACTGGCTCCTGTATCTCTCAGAGCTTCCCCTCTATGGCCATTGATGGTTATCCACTGCCCATACTTGGTAGTATTCGCGGGCACCTGGATCTTTGGAACCATCTCCCGATCACCCAGGGACACTAAGGTGACTCTCGCCCACTCCCTTCCCTTACTTAAGGACATCTCCTCCCCGAGCGCTACACTAGCGACTCCCGGGGCCTTTCCTCCAGTGGGAGGGGGTGGTCTCTTTGGGCATTTCGGGTCTCCTTTGTAATGTCCAATACCACCGCACTCAAAGCAATGGACAACCCTTGGCTGCTGACTCTGGCCAGGGTTAGGGTTCTTCTGCGAGTTAGCCTTAGAGTTGGAAAAGGTGTTTTTCCCCATAAAGTTATTTTGGGGGCCTTTGGAGAACTCTTTCGTATTATCTCCCCCCTCTTTCCTCTGGGGAGCGCCCTGTCCGGACTTCTGAGAATCTCCTCCAGTCCCCTTCGTGGACACTCGGTACTCGCCCAAATGTCCGCCTCCTCAGCAAGCTTACGGGGGCAAGTAAGTTTGCTGTCTACCAGGTGTTGCCTCAGCTCGGGAAGACATTTCTCGAGTAGATGCTCCTTGAGGATTAAGTCATACAACCCTTGATAGTCCTCCACCTCACTACCTTGGACCCACCCTTCCAGGGCTTTCTTGGCAAAATCCAGGAAGTCAACCCAATTTTGTGAGCTCAGCTTGTGGCTGCCCCTAAACCTTTGCCGGTATTTCTCCGGGGTCAACCCAAACTTTCTAATGAGCGCCACCTTCATGGCGGGGTAGTCTACCTGTTCCTCCCGGTCTAGGGCCAATAGGGCACCCCTTCCTGTCAGAGGCATGTACCGGTACAATCCACCACCCCAGTGCTTCTCATGGATCCCATGGGCTCTTAAGGAGACCTCATAGGCTGCCAGCCACTTGGCTATGTCGTCCCCAGCGGAATAACTGGCGACCACGTCCTTTGGTAAATGGGGCCTGGGTTCCCTGGCAATTTCCTTGGACTCGACACCCCGGCAGGGCAGAGACAGTAATCTCGCCCAAATGAAGGCCAGCCTTTCCCCGCCCCAGCGCAGCACCTCACCTTCTATCCACAAACAGTGCGTCGACGGCGGTGGGTTCGGAGACATCCGAACGCCCGCCAGGAGGCACTTAAGTTGAAGGGGGCACTTTTAAGAGTTGCAGTCGCGATCTCACCACTGGGGGGCGGGGAGGCTCTAACTATGGCCAAAGTCTCCGAGGGGCAATTGGGCACTCGCTGACCAGGCGCTGAAGGCGAGAGGTCACTGCTCACGCTTCTGACTGGAACGCCAGTCAGGGTCCACGCCAGCAACCTCTGCTGCTCTTCTGCCTACGCTATCAGCTGCCTCAGGGGGTTAACAGGGCAGGTGTCAATCTGGGGTCAAGTCCTCTTCTTCTGGTGTTCTTTGATCATTCATAAAATGGCCGCCAGGGACTGGGCCTTTTATAGCCTGTGCCCTAGGATGCCAGCACGAGCCAGAAGGTTCTAGAACCTTCCCTGGCTATGTCAATGACATGGCCCTTTCAAGGTATCTTTTTGGTCATTAGGAGCCACCGTACTGGGCTTCCTAAGGCAGCCATTTTGTGTACTTGTAACTCCTGAGGGGATTCCTGTCAGGTTTGCAGGTTACACAAAGTGCGCCAAAACCTTCAAAGGGTCAGAGGTCAGAGGGGCTCCAATGGGAGTCACTCTCATAGGGGACAATGGTGTCCACCATTTTAGGGTTGACAACCCCAGTTTGTTATGCCACCGGTTCCGTCAGGCGCCTTGTACATAGGTGCCAGGAACTTGGTGAGCAACTGGGCATCAAGGAGCATCTAGCCCCATGGGACAACACACAAAAAGGTCCTGGTAGACAAAGAAAAAGCGACACATTTTAGGAGGCACGGGGGAACAAAATAAATCATAGTGTGAGGGGACTCTCAGAAGTAGACAGGTCTAACAGCTTGGCTCGGGCGGAGCTCTAGACTAAGCAGCCATCTCCGCTGGCGCCTAGCCACGCCCCCAAAGTCGGATTGTTTAATGCTTTGACTTGAGATCTCAGATGGCTTATCCTGTGATGATTAAATGTGTTCTAGGCTTGTTATAACTGGATTTGATATGTGATATGGGAAATTTTACACCTTCTTTATACCTCTAGTCCAGGATCGGAGCCCAATAAACCGGAGTAAACTACGTGTGGAGAGACTGTGTTTGCAGGAAGTAAGAGGGAGATAGAGTTTCTGCAGCGACCATTAGGCACAGTGCGGCACTCCGATTGGTTGGACTGTTTTCTGTTAATATTCCCAAAGTATAATGGGAAATGTAGTTTGTTTATTAAAAAATGTTGCTCTGAAAAGGCTGCTGGTAATAAAAATCGAAGAAGGAAAAGCCTAATCCTCGCCTCTGTGTCCTTAATAGAACGGAAACTTTCTGTTACGACAGCTAGGACATTTTTCATTCCCAACACACAATAGAGCACCAACAAAGAAAGAACGGTTTCTTACCTGTAACTCCTGTTCTCTGGTAGGGTTATTTCCATGATAAGTCATAAGCACTTGAATAATCCCGCCCACGTGCGGGGACCCCGGAGCACTTCTTTAGATATATCTTCTTAAGTAGATATTTTTCGCCTTTCTTCAGAAAGGCCTGCAAAGATACTTAAGAGATAGAAAGACAATAATGCAGCCTAAATACATAGGCTACACTGGCCGCATCCTCATCAGGAATTGAAAAAAGGTAGCCAGTATACTACATTTGTGTAGTATTAAACACAGAATAATCTCCTTCACAAAATCCCCTTTTTCATGATAGAGTTGAAAGGAAAGGACAGAGTAACCCATAGGCTGCCACTATATGTCTTTGAAAATAGAAGCTGTGCCTTTAGGATCCCAGCGACCACCAGTATCCCATCGTGCACAGCTAGTGGCAGTTACTTCAGTTCTTTTTGAGGGCGATTAAAAGAGAATACACACTCTATATTATGGATCCCTATGTCTATTCCACCGGGGAGGAGGGAGGGTTGCTTATGACTTATCATGGATATACCCCTACGAGAGAACAGGAGTTACAGGTAAGAAACAGTTCCTTCTCTCGTAGGGGATCTCCATATATATTCATAAGCACTTGAATAGATTAGCAAGCCCATCCGTGTAAAAAGGGGGTGGAAGAGATAGAGAAAGAGATATGTAGATTTAAGCAAACAGGTTCTAAAGGGAAGCCTGCCCCACTTGAGCATCTGCCTCGGCATCAGAATCCAGGTAGTGGTGTTTAGTGAAAGTATTAAGGGCCAGATGTAGGTAGCCAAATACCGGTCGGTAACGGCCGATTTCGGCCGTTACCGACCGGTATTTGGCTTTTGAGATGTAGGTGGGGCAGAATTTACAGAATCGGTATATTTACCGATTCGGTAAATTTACCACTTCGGTATTTTACCGAATCGGTAAATATACCGATTCTGTAAATCCATATGTAGGTGGCACAGTTTGCAGTGCCACAGGCCCTTAGGATTTCTTATTTTACCACCCAACCCTATTGGGTGGTAAAATACCGAATTCCAGTGTACATGCACATCTGTGCATGTTCACCTATGCCATGTGACACACAGACATGCCCTTAGAGCATGTATGTGTGCCACATGGCACACAAGCCTGCATTTGGGGTGCTACAGGGTGTCAAAGTGACACCCCGTTCCCCCTGCCAGGATTCGGTACTTACCGATTCTGTAAATACCGAATCTGTATTTCACATTGATTCCTATGGGCTTCAAGGCCCATAGGAATCAATGGGAAATACAGATTCGGTATTTACAGAATCGGTAAATACCGACTCTTACAGAATCGGTAATTTTTTACCTACATCTGCCTCCTTCCAATTTACCGACTCTTAAATACCGATTCGGTATGAGTCGGTATTTAAGAGTCGGTAAATCGGAATTACCTACATCTGGCCTTAAATGATTTCAGGTAGCAGCCTTGTAAATCTCTGCAATTGGAATATTACGAAGCAAGGCCGCAGTAGCTGCTTTCCCTTTAGTTCAGTGAGCTTTATGCTTACTAGCTAAGGATTTCTTAGCTTTTTGATAACAGAGAAGGATGCAGGAAACTATCCATCTAGAGATGGACTGCTTAGAAGTCGCCAGACCAGTACGGGGGGAACCATAGTTTACCAATAACTGGTCAGATCTCCGTAGATTCTTAGTTTTATCTAAATAGAATTTTAAAACTTGTCTTACATCCAGGGAATGAAGAGATCTCTGCACTGAACTGTAGTGGAGAAGTGTGGCTCAATGGTTAGAGCGGCAGACCCTGATGCAGAGGTCTAGCCCGGGACCAGGGTTCAATTCCCCGCCTCGGCGGGTCTTGGGCTCAAAAATTCCACGGACCTAATAATTCTCGCCTCGGTGCCTATTCCAATCATGGAGTCCCACTCTGCAACTCTGGGCAATAGCTTGCTTAATCTCCACAACGGCCCCCACAACGCTAAGGATGCTTGGCCTCCACCTTGGGGGTGCCCAGGAGTGGACGCCTCACAGGGAAAGCCAGGATGGGTTCCACAGCGGTATTCGTACAAGCGCCTTGAGACCCTTGCGGGTGAGTAGTGCGCTATACAAGTATCAATTTACATTTACATTTACACTGGAGTAGGTGGATGCTGGAAAAAAGTAGGCAAGGAGATAGTCTGGTTCACATGAAAATCCGAAACCATCTTAGAGAGGAACGTTGGATGAGTTCTCATAAGCACTTTAGATGTGTGAAAAACTGTCTATGGCTCTTTACAGCATAGTGCCTGGAGTTTGCTAACCCTGCAGGCGGAAGTAATTGCCACAAGAAAAACAGTCTTCCAAGACAAATGATGAAGAGAAGATTGATGTATGGGCTGAAAGGTTTCTTGCATAAGACGAGAAAGTACAATATCAAGCACCCAGGGTGGAGTAGGACTCTTAATGGGAGGAAAATCCTTCTTCTAAGTCTCCAGGAAATCTTTAATGACAGGAATTATGAAAAAGGAAGTTTGTGACGGGCATTTCCTGTAGGCAGTAAGGGATGTGAAGTGAACCTTACTGGAAGAAAATTGAAGGCCTGATTGTGCCAGAAGAAGCAAATGTGGGAGGATGACATCTTCCTGGTAAGAGGTATGATCCTCATTCTTTGATGAGCACCAGATACAGAACATCTTCCATTTATGAGCATAGGTAGACCTCGTGGATGGCCACTTAGCTTCTTTGAGGCTGTCCATGCAGCTTTGGGGTAAGTTCAAGTGTTCATATTGTACTATGTCAGGTGCCATGCTGCCAAATTCAAAGAGGAGAGGTTGGGGTGCACCATCTGACTTTTGAACTTCGTGAGTAGATCTGATCGGCAAGGAAGCCTGAGATGTGGACGGATAGACTGGTGAAGGAGGTTTGTGAACCTCCATTGACGTGGCCACTCTGGGGTTATGAGAATCATTGTGGTCGCGACTGTGCCAGCTTGATGAGGACTGCTGGGATTAGGGGAACTGGAGGAAAGGCGTAGAGAAATCTGCCTGACCAGTTGATCCATAGGGCATTCCCTAACGTTCCCAGGTGGTAGTACCTTGATGCAAAGTTTTGGCATTTGCTGTTTTCTGCAGTAGCGAAGAAGTCGACCTCTGGAGTACCTCATATTGCAAAGATATTGTCGCGATCTCCCTGCCGCTGGTAAATCACTGCCTGCATTAGTTGCGGCTAGCGGTGACAGGGAGATTCAATACAGGAACTACAATTCCCGGCATGCTGTGCAGGTCACGTCGCATGTGACGCTACGCAAACCCGGAACAGTATTAGAGGGGATTTCAAGGAAGACGCGGTGCCGATAATTCCTGCTCCGTGGCTACAGCTGGCTCCTTTGGTAATCCTTCATTTTTGGTAAAGCGGTAAGAGTGCTTTTGCCCCATTCCAACAGAGGGCTTACTTTCTGCTTGGACGAGAGAAAAGTCATCCATTGTTCTTGACTTTCGATTCACGGAAGAACAGTGATTCTTTCCCAGGTCTGCACGGAATCAACTCTTCATAGTCCGTGTTTGGCCAGTAACTCCTCTGTTGGCTAAGGCCTGTTCCAGGGTCTTGTGCAGAGGAGTTCTTTTGGTTGACTCTTTTGTTGTATGAATCATCCATTGGAATAGGCTATCTCTTAATAGTCTTTCATATTGTGCCTGTGATTGGGTTGTCAGTACATTTGGCTCCATTAATCCTCTGTTGGTCGAGGTCCATGATTTAAGGATCTCTTCCAGAGGAGTCTCGTATTGCTCCTAGTATAGAGGAGTATATTTGCACAGAAGGAGAAGACGACATTTGCTTTCTTACGTATTACTCCATTTGAGACAGCATTAGGAGCAAGAGGTTATTGTTCCTGGCTTACATCACTATAGCGATTGTCTTGTTGTTTTATTTTTCTCTAGGAGAGAGGTCAGAGAGGGTATGTCGCCATTGTTGGCTTGGCGCTAAAACCTAATTTCAACCACATTGGTAGGTGTCATAGGAATAGGAGAGATGCATGCCGTGAGAATGTAAATGCTACGGTTATTCCTTACATAAATGTATCTTATTCCTTTTGTCTTGCCAACCCTGAAGAGATGAAGTGACCTTGCCACTGCCCTCTGCTCTCTTCTATAGTCTAGGCTCCACTTATCTTATTTTTCAGGTGAGGTTAGAAGGCAGTTACACACCACAATCACTGTTGTTGTATTCAGCTATTATCTGTGGACGTTGTGCTTATCCTGTGTTCGTCTCTCTTCCCCAGATCTCCCTCCCTGCAGTTCCTACCCTTTTCTTCCCCCGCTTGATTACCCCAAAAGTCTGTGTAGTTTCCTAAGACCAGACTTGGGGTTGTCCAGAGGTGGGCCCCTTATATAGCATCAACACAGCCCTGAGGATCTCGTGGAGGAGCCTGACAGATATAGTGGACCAAGTCGTCGTTTAAGACCCACTCGTGGTTTTTCTGGAGGAGTCTGCTTAGAAGTCGGCCTGAGCATTTTGAACACCTGGGAGGTGAGCTGCTGCTATGGTCAAGTTTCTAGCCAGAAGCCATTTCCAGATCATCTGGCCTTCCCAAGACAGAGGTCTGGACCTCAAGCCTTCCTGCTGGTTGAGGTAGTACATTGTTGTTGTATTGTCCGTCTGGACAAGCAGGGATTTGGAGTTGAGTGATGGACGAAAAGCTTTTAACGCCATGTGAACTGCTCACAGTTCTAGCAGATTGATGTGATAAGTACATTCCTTGAGTGACCATTTGCCCTTTATTAGAAGTTGAGCTGCATGGCTCCCCATCCCAGGAGAGAGGAACCTGTTTCTATGGCCTGAAGAGGCATCTGCTTGTGAAATAGGATCCCTCATAGGAGATTGGTGGGACAGTACCACCATTTGATGGACTGGAGGGCGTGTTGAAACAATTGAATCCAGGCCTCCCAGTCTCCTGTCCTTTGATTCCATTGATCATCCAGGCATTCCTGCAGAGGATGCCACTGAACACAGAAGCAAGGATACCGTTCCCACAGTCAGGCGAGACAGTGCCATGAGAGCCTGAGCCTTCCGATGTATCGATAAGCGTCTCTCCTCCGAAGGACACACGTTTGCCATGCTAGTATCGATGGAAGCTCCCAGATATTGCAGGCAGTGTACGGGAACCAAATCAGATTTCGCCAGGTTGATATGAAGACCCAGCTGAAGAAGATCGGAAGTCCTTTTGAAATGCAGCTGAGATTCCTGAGCCGTGGATGCTTTGATTAGCCAATCGTCTAGCTAGGGGTAGATGAAAACTTTGTGCTTCCTCAGATGTGCGGCCACCACTGCCATGCATTTGGAGAAAGTCCTGGGTGCTGACTTCAGGCCGAATAGGAGCACACAGTATTGGCAGCGGTTGTTCCCCACTGTGAACCTCAAGAATTTGCTATTCTTCTGTATGATGGGAATATGCATCTTGAAGGTCGATTGCGCATAACCAATCTCCTCAATGTAACTGAGGGTAGATTTGGTTTAATGCCAGCATTCTGAACCTCTCTCTCCGAATTCACTTGTTGGCCGTCCTTAAGTCGAGAAAGGGTTGGAACTCGTCTTTCTATTTGACAAGAAGGAATCTGGAGTTTAGCCCCCCTGCCTTGTTGTAAGGGAGGAACGTGTTCCAACGCCTGTTTCTGTAAGAGAATATCCGCTTCCAGTTGTAATTGGCGCAATTGGAACTTGGATTTGTTTCTGAGGTATTGAAGGTGGAGGGCTGATAAAACCTGAGCGAGAATCTATTGCGAACAATATTCAGCACCCAATTGTATTGCTTTATTTTTTGCCACTCTGTCAGGTAATGTCTGATGCTTCCCCCTACCGGAGCGGGAAACGGAAGACAGGGAAGACAGGATTCAGGGTTTTGCACCAGCTGGCATATTGCCTCCTTGAGAGGGCTGTTGGCCTGATCTTCCTCGTTTGCTTTCTCTGGTACGGCTAGTAGGAACTTGGGACTGTGGCTACGTACCTGGCTGGCGGCCCTGACCGTATCAAGGGGTTTGAACCCTCTGTGTAGAGTATCGTTGCTGAAAAGGACGGAAAGCTTTGCTCTGCTCCTTAGGCCTCTCCAGGCCTACCGCTTTTAGCGTCTCCACTTCAGCTTTTATCCTCGTCGGCATGAGTGCCGAAAAGAGTTGTACCTGAAAATGGGAGATTCAGAATGCGTTGTTGCGATTCAGGCTTAAGTAACGTAAGGTGTAACCATGAATTCCGCCGTAATGCCACGCCACGGAAATCCTCATGTACAGCAAGGAGGGACATGTCTGCTGCTGCACTTAGAATTTGATTAGAAACCATCAAACCCTCTGCAAGTATCTTGTTAAAACCCTCTCTCTTGTCTCTAGGGAGGTAATCCGCAAACTGTTGGAGCGATTCACACAGTGCCCTTTCATACCTCCCTAATAAGGCTGTGGCACTAGCAGCTTTCATAACAGTCGCTGCTGTGTTGCTAACTTTCCTCCCCGCCGTACCCATTTTGCGGCTTTCTTCGTCTTGTGGTACTGTCAAAAGCAGGATCCTGCTCCAGAGGCAGATATTTTTTCTGCAGCCTGGAAGGCGCTGATCTAATCGTAGAAGGGGTCAAGAAAAGCTTCATTACTGATTTTAACAGTCCTGGCACCAGAGGAAGCGAAGGATGTGACACCTGTTTATGTTGCAAAGTCTCAAATATGACAGAAGTGGTAGGTGTAGGAGTGGAGACTGGAATGTTCAATTTGGAAGCACCCCTCACTAAAATCTCTTGGAACGTTGAGATGTCATCAACTGGTGAGATCGTGGGGGCGGCGAATCCGTCAGTGTAGGTTAATATCTGCCAGTGTTGACGAGGAAGTGTCTCTAGTATGTCTATAATGAGACCACCGTCTATGATGACGTGAATGAGTAGAGGATTTATAACTAGGAGAACGATGCCTCGTGTGGGATCCAGACCTCAGTCTTCATGGTGAAGCTGGTGGAGGAGGTGGTGGTGGAGGAGGAGGCATAAGAGGAGGCAGTGGAGGAGGAGGCGGGGGAGTCCGAGATTGTGGTTCCACAGTTGGAGACTTCTGATGAGATGCTGGTGAAGATGAGAGTCTAGACGGAGAATAGGTTCATGGATAATCCAAATCTGATATGCAAATAGGTCTCCTACTTCTTACGCGGGTCCTGTAGTCTTAAAGATGGTGACAACGTTCCTGACGAGGTTCTTTGACTCCCTCTCGACGTTGGTCTACTTGTCAACGGCGACCTTCAACGTCGTCTCGAAAGAGGATCTTGCTTTGCCGTCGAGCGCTGCTTTCTCGAAGTCGACTGACGGTGGGAGTGTGCCGGTGATCGACGGAGATGGCTCGACGTTGATAAACGAAGATGACTCAATGGCAAGCGACTTTGTAGGTGAGATAAGGTTCTCGACGGTGACCTACTGGGTGTCACCGTTGCCGGCAGTCTTCCTGATGTCCAACGAGGTGGTATCGTCGTTGGCTTCAAAATCAACGTTGATGCTCCTTTTCCTGACGTTGAACGTCGACATTGTTTAGACCCAGAGCCCTGGGTTGACCGCGAACTGGTTGGTACTGCACCTCCTCTCGACATCATCATCCTCGACCGGGACCGGCGTTGTTTTTCAGCCCTTCTCCTACTGGGGAGCCCCCCTGATGCTGAAGACAGAGCCCTGGTAGGGGAATGCCCCTCTCCCCACCCTGGAGTCCCACCTGAAGACTTGGCCTGTTGTTTTCTTCTCTCTTCTGCTCCCTAAATGCCGGATTTTCTCTCTGTCACGCAGAGTACGTCTTGAGAAGGTTTTGCAGATGGAACAAGCAACAGGGACATGAGAAGCAGGAACACAAATTATACACACTCTGTGATTATCAGTCTTGGCCTTCTTCTTACCACAGACTGGGCACTTATCAAAAAGAGATGACATTTCTGAGAGGAAAACTGTCAGAAAAAAACAGAAACACGAAAAGGAAGACCAAAGAAGTCAAGTTAAGCAGTTACTTGTTAAATTCAGAAGTGTGTTTTGAAGAGAAACACCAAATTGGTAGAGTTCAATGCTCCAGGGTCCTGAGAGCAGGAGCTGGAAAAAAAGAAATGAAGTAACTGCCACTAGCTGTGCATGATGGGATACTGGTGGTCTCTGGGATCTTAAAGGCACAGCTTCTATTTTCAAAGACATAAAATGGCAGCCTTTGGGCTACTGTGCCCTTTCCTTTCAACTCTATCATGAAAAAAGGGATTTTGTGAAGAAGATTATTCTGGGTCTTTAATACTACAAAAACTACATAAATTGAGTATACTGGCTACCTTTTCTCAATTCCTGATGAGGATGCGGTCAGTGTAGCCTATGTATTTAGGCTGCATTATTGTCTTTGTATCTCTTAAGTGTCTTTGCAGGCCTTCCCGAAGAAAAGCGAAAAATATCCACTTAAGAAGATATATCTAAAGGAGTGTTCCCGGGTCCCCGCACGTGGGAGGAACTATTCAAATGCTTATGACTATACATGGAAATCCCCTACAAGAGAACAGCTACAATCAAATGATAGTCCTCCCAGGTCTGTACAAGTGTGCAAATTGAGAATGGCATATTATGTCCCAATGAAAGTAGCAAGCTTATTAACAGATATTTTAAAAGTATGGTAGCGTGACTGAAAAATATGTGAAGTTCAACCACTGAGCAACTGAAGGTTTGGGTTTAGTCCTTTATGTATGTCACATATGCCCTCATAGTCAAGAAAAAACAACAGTACAGTGGGTATGTTTGTGTTTAAGTTTATTTACTTATTGAGAGACAAATTAGTAAACAGAAGAAATCTCACAGTTGCAGGGCGCCATGCTCTGTTCAGATAGACATCAGGAATATAAGGTGCATATTTATGCATGTTATTAAATACAAAAAAACTACACTATTGTTTAACAAATGCCAGACAAGCTGGCATCTGTGTTGTATTCCTTGATAACATTCAGTTACAACACAATTTCAGAATATATCAGACAAGAGCTAAATTAGGGTGGGCTAATCACCAAATAAGGAGCTCAGCCTGGCTCACCACGAGTTGCAGCAGTGATGTGGCATAGCAAATATAACTGTAAAGGGTGAATGAGAAAGTAGGACCCATCTCACAAAGACTGCTTGAACAGTAGGGCGATCACATTATTTTTAAACAAGTTTCAATAACAGGAGTATCATCTGAGCATTTTCCACCCAAATCATTTCCACTGACAGATAAAACACAACACCATACGATGAATCTCAGCAGTTACAAAGCCCGAAATGCATACCGGACACAAAACTTTAAATCACATTTAGCATTTGAACAACGTTTGGCATCCATGTTGAACTGAACTGTGCTTTCATATAGGCATGTTGAATTTCTTTTCATTGGAAATATTACAATATGCAGAGACAACATTTCTCCCATTTCCTGCCCCCAAGATAAGACTTGATGAAATTAAGAGTGTTTCGTCACTCATTATTATCAAATTATTATGAGAAGTGAGGCTGCAACATGGCATCCTACTTATCTTGCATGGTGGGAAATCTAGCCATTAACATCATGGCTGCTATTATGTTTAGGGCACACTGCCCTGGTCTGTGCTGAGGCACACCTTTAACTGTGTGCACCGGGCGCAGACCAGTTCTGTGCATCCTAATACAGTAAATATGCTGCCCCAAGCAAACAAAAAACACTCCTGCAATAGGAACAGCACATTATTGAAAGGCAGACCGCTGTTTGTAGCAGTCAGTTAATCTTTCACAGTGACGCAATGTACTTTAATAAGGGGTGGGACAAACATACCCATGCAGGTAGGTACAGAGAGAGACTGCATCCGCTTGCAGGGGAATGTCTGGTTTGCCTTGGGACTGCATTCCCCGCCCCTAACAAGGGGCACCCTCAGAGGGACACACTAACTGCGCACCAACACCTCGTAGTGCACAATTAGTGAGGCTCTCGATAGCTCCTTTGCCTCTGTGTCCACATCTACAATGTGGCACAAATGCAGAGGCAAAATCTTCCTTCATTTGAATAGGGCCACACCCGCCCCCCTGCAAACGAGGGAACACGCCTATAGGATTTCGCAGAAATTACACATGCAGGGTGCGATCTATATTACAGAAAGAGCTGTGCAAGCATCCACAGCCTCTTTTGTAATATCAAAGTGCCATCAGGCACAGAAATCAGGTGCACGTGACCTTTGAGCCACTGGGGCACTTTGTGTGATAAAGCCCCACGTGTTCAAGATTAATATGTTATGTTATGTTATGTTATTGGGGGTATTTTTATAGCGCGCAGCTACTCCGAAGAGTGTCCCGGCGCTTTAAGATCCTCAGTGGTACCGAAAAAAGCGAGCAGAAGCAACTTTACTGAGAGAAGAGCAGAGTCTTAAGATCCCTCCTGAAGGCCAACAAATTACCATTGGTTCTAAGTGAGAGGGGTAGGGCGTTCCACAACTGAGGGGCAAGGCGTTTGAAGGAACGCCCGCCACACCGGGCACGCCGAATCGCTGGTACGGCGGCCAAGGCCAAGGTAGAAGACCTAAGTGATCTGGAAGGTTGATAAAGAGTCAAACGTTTCCGAAGGTACCTGGCACCCAAGCCATGCAGCGCCTTAAAGGCAATTGTCAGTGCCTTAAAAATAATGCGCTTTCTGATTGGGAGCCAGTGGAGCGATTTGAGCAAAGTACTGGCACTGGCTCTCCTGGTAAGGCCGAAGATGGCTCGCGCGGCAGAGTTCTGGACTACTTGCAGGCGTGAAAGAAGAAATTCGGGATGGCCCAGATACAGTCTGTTAGCGTAATCAAGGCGGGAACCTATTAACGCCTGCACCGTAACACTTCTGTGGTCCAGTGACAGTAAGGGCAGGAATTTTCTTGTCATCTTAAGGATGGCAAAGCATTTGCAGACCAAGCCGAAGACCTGAGTTTTGAAAGAGAGAGTATTATCAATTTGTACTCCCAGATTTTTTGCGATCGCCGAGTCGCTGGTGGGAGGAAACATGGCGGATGGCCACCAGGCCTTCCATCTGGGATCAGCGGGGCAGCCAAAAAAGAGCACTTCCGACTTAACAGAGTTGCACTTGAGGCTGTTCAGCTGAAACCAGCCTCAAGGCAGCCCTTGATGTTCATACCATCAAAGTCGGAGTCTCTGTCGCAGGTGAAAAGGAGCTGGGTGTCATCCGCATACGACACAACCTGGGCTCCGTAGCCCTCTGCCAGTGCCGCCAAAGATGTTAAAGAGAGCTGGGCTCAGAATAGAGCCCTGGGGAACACCCACCTCCAGAGGCGGCATCATGGCAGAGAAGGGAGGAGCCCAGACCCTTTGTTGGCGATTGGCCAGAAAAGACTTGAACCAGTCGAACACCGACCCCCTCAGACCAATCTCCCAGAGTCTAAAAAGGAGACGGTCATGGGGGACGGTGTCGAAGGCCGCCGAGAGATCGAGCATCACCAACATTGCTTTGCCTCCCGAGTCCAAGGTTATGGTCTCTGGATCTGAACTTCAAAGTTTCCTCTGGTGTAGTATTGCAGTGTTTGTAAGAAGGGTATCCTCCTCATCAACTCTGTTCAGGCCATGCTACTCTGATGTGTTGGGATCTTTCAGAGATTGGTATGAAGTCCAAGAAAGCTTAAAGTGTTGGTGAGTTTCATTAGCACATTTGCCTTTTTGCATATTCCTAAGGTTTTCATCACCTTTTGGAAGGCATGAGAGCCAACGACAACGGTCCCATAGCTCATACTGGGGAACCTAAAACAGAGACAGCTCAGCACACCATACCTAGATTTATAGGAAAGACAACTAAAAAACTGAAATTGACAAAAAGTGTAATTAAACTAATGTGATACTGGTATAAAGAAGTACGCTGTTCAAGAAGACATTTCTATTGAGAACAGACATTCTTCCATGATGCTGTTGTGTTGTAACTCAGCATGTCAAGACAGCTCAATAGACATCAGTGAAAAAAATGATTTATCATTATACCACTATATATCCTAGAGCTGGAGTAAAACCACAGTTACTTATTTGTAAAAGTATCATTGGGTGTCTTAGATGCAGGAAAGCTTGCCAGAATGTTCACAGAAATAGAAAAAACACAGTTGAAAGGTATGTCAGGGAAGCATTCCCATAGAGACTCAGAAGAAAATACTTGCTCATCCTCCAGACAAGGGTGATAGCCACAAGAAAAGAATATCTTCCATTTAACTATGTAACTAGGTTTTGCTCAATGGTAGCCATAGGTTTAAATGGTTTATGCACCCCACCGAAAGAACAGCATTTTTATATAGGGACTCTTTTGCATGTAGGGCTCAGAATGGATCCATTTTGGACTGTGAGAGCTGCTATTTCGCTTTGCGGATATCCCCTACAGTCTCGATATCAGGTTTACTGATTTACCGGCCCCCGGGCGGTTTGGGTAACTTTGCGAGTTCCATAAAGGAATCAGTGACGATCTTGGCCTCATCCACGGCTAATTTCATGGTGCTGGGAGATCTCAATCTCCACTTCGATGACCCCGCTGATCTAGTAGCCCAAGATCTTCAGGGCGATTTGAAAGCATGTGAGCTGGTCTTAATTAATTCCGGGGCCACGCACGAAAAGGGACACTTACTTGACCCAATGTTCTCCAACATTCCCCGTTTTACGGCTAGGCCTGCTTATCCCCTCCCGTGGTCTGACCATTTCTTGGTATCAGCACTCTGGCAAGTCGACTCACGGCCCACAAGCGCCAAGCAGGCTTACTTGGTGTACAGAGCCTGGTCCAGATATTCGATCAATGACTGGACCTCCAAGTTGGAAGACATGCCCCTTCCCTGTGAGTCGGACCCAATTAAGGGAGATGCTAATATTAACCACTGGCTGTCCGCTTCTTTAGACGCCCTCATTCCGAAAAAGAGAGTTCAAAAGAGGGAGAAAAGAGTAGGATCTGCTCCGTGGTGCTCTGTCGAGCTTCGCGTCCTTAGGAAGGGATGTAAAAAGCTTGAGAGGTTGTGGAGGAAGAAATGGGAGATATCCAGGAGAGACGAATATCGTGTCGCGATGAGGGGCTATAAGTCTGCTCTTCGACAGGCAAAAGCCCAATTCTTTGAAGAGCGCATAAAATCTGCCTCTAGCTCCTCTAGAGAGAGTTTTAAAGTGGTTAAAGAACTTCTCAAAGTTCCCGAGCCTGCAGTCACTTATGACAAACAGAAATGTACGGAGCTAGCAGAGTTCTTCCACACAAAAATTGAGAAGATTTTAAACACCTTGCCCCAGCCCTTGCTGCCTCAGGATAATGGTAAACTGAACATAGCAACACAGGCTAGTGAGACAGCCACCCATCTAGACTCTTTTGACCCAGTATCAGTGGCTGAAGTTTCCAAAGCTTTAGCATCCCTGAAAAGCGGCTCCCCCATGGACCCGGCCCCTATGAAGTTCCTTAAACAAGTAGCAGCTTCCATCGTGGCTCCCGTTACAGACTTAATGAACGCCTCCTTTGCCCAGGGCCTGGTGCCACCAACCTGGAAAACAGCTGTTGTAAAGGCACTTTTAAAGAAGCCTAATTTGGATTCTTTGGACCTGGCTAACTTTAGGCCCATCTCTTTGTTGCCGGGACTCGGCAAAATCGCTGAAAGGCTGGTCAACCAACAACCGTCAGGCTTTTTGGAGTCCAACGGATTGCTTCGAGTCTCGCAAACCGGTTTCCGTCCAGGTCAGGGTACCGACACTGCCCTCTTGGCGGTCGTTGACGAAACCAGACGCATTCAGGAGGGTCAGTGGCAGTGATCCTCCTGGACCTCAGTGCGGCGTTTGACACCGTGAACCATCAGGTGCTGATTCAGCGGCTGGCTGAGTTAGGGGTGTCTGGGGTTGCCCTGCAGTGGCTGAGGTCATTTCTTACCGGACGAACATACCAGGTCTGGGAAGGCGGTGAGCGATCTAAATCGATCCCCCTCCAGTGTGGAGTGCCACAGGGCTCCTCCCTCAGCCCGACATTATTTAATGTATATATGGCCCCCCTGGAGGACATAGTTGCCCCGTATGACATCAAGATCGTCAGTTATGCGGATGACAGCCAGTTGGTGGTCTCTCTATCCCAACTGGCTGAGAATCCTGACATACTGCACTCCTGCCTGTCGGACGTTCACACCTGGATGGAAGAATCAGCCCTTAAGCTGAACGGCTCGAAGACTGAAATAATGCTGTTAGGGAGCAAAACTCCTCTTCTCCCTTTGACCAGCTGGCCGAGTTGTATGGGAGACCTTCCGGACCCTAAAGAGGTGATCAAGAGCTTGGGAGTCCGGTTAGAGCAAGATTTGTCATTTCGGACCCAAGCTAAGAAAACTGCAGGAGTGTGCTTCGCCCTGTTACGGTCTGCCCGTAAAATGTTCCCTCTTTTACCTGTAACATCTAGGAAGCTGCTGATTCAGGGCCTGATTACATCCAGATTGGATTACAGTAATGCCATCTTTTTGGGCGTCCTGAATCCACTCTCAAGAAACTCCAGCAGGTCCAAAATGTGGCGGCAAGGCTGCTCATGGACATTCCTAGGACGCAATCAGCTAGACCTGCCCTAAAGGCGCTGCACTGGCTTCCAGTGCGGGAGAGAGTCATATTTAAAGCACTCTGTACAGCCCATAAAATTCTTCTGGGGAAAGGCCCCCCTATACTAAAGAATTTAGCGGTCCCATATAAAGCGAGCAGAACGTTGCGCTCCGACCAAAAACACCTTCTTTTAGTTCCCAGAGTTAAAAGGGCCCGCACTGGCGGGAGAAGATTCTCAGTTAACACGGCGAAGCTGTGGAACTCGCTCCCTTTAAAATTACGCGCCGAGCCTTGTACACTGCGGTTTCGCAAATGTCTTAAAACCTATCTGTTTCCTGCTTGAGTGCATTAATCTGGCAGTTTTTACTATCTGATGGTGTCTGGATAAGCGCTGGGATGCCCAAGGGTAACTGCGCGCTATATAAAAATTTAAATAATAATAATTTTTAAATAATTTGAAAACTGTAGTGGCTTTGGTTTCCTTAATGAGGCGAATCAAATGAAGAAGCTGAATCAAGATAATTCTTATGGACACCATTTTTTAAGGAAAGTCATCCCTTGTTGGAAATACAATGGGCTTAATGGCTGCTAAATAAAAGATCAGATATGGCTAGGTGACAATTGATCATAATGAGGATGTAGAGTCTTTAACCTCAACCTTTGGCAAATAATGAGCCACTCGTTTCTATATTGTTCCATGAGACGGTTTCTCTGACTATGGACATCCGGCATCATAAAGGACCATAGGCTAATGCCTCAAGAATCAAGCCAGGTGACTGCTGCTAAAACAGCCCCCTGCAAACAGCAAGCACAGTGGAGGCACTGTTTCCAAATCCATTAGAGAAGTAGGTATAATGTAGCCACAATCAAGCTTCAATTAATTTCTGGCATTGTTGGGAACACCATGACTTTCACAATAACCCTGGAGAGAAGATGGAATTGGGAAATGTGTATGTGAACAGCACTTGCAAGGCTTCGTGGTAATTACCAATCCCATAGCAAAATATATTGTTGGGAGGATGGCCAGCGGATTGACTGCACCAGTCTTCTTCAACACAGTGCTAGAGTGTTTAAGTTCCTGGCCAGAAATGTTGACAGATACGTGATGTTAAAGGGATTGCAACCCCATTTCTACTTTAGGGAAGCATACCAGATGTGAGAAACTGTCTGATCTGTCTCCTTGCTTGTTGAAATAAAGAACTGAAGTGGTGTTGTCAGTAAGAAACAATTCCCTATGAGCAAATGCTGAAAGACCAAGTCCTTAATGTTAAAAAATGCTTTTCAATTACAGAAATCTTATGCGCAAGACTCTTTTCTCTGGAAACAAAATGGCTTCAATACTGGGAGCTCCCAGAATGGCATCCAACTGAAGTTCCCGAGGTCATCTGTGAAAATCCATAAAGGCCACTCGGGAAAGGACTCTTGGGGCCAATGAAGTGATAAACAGAACTACTTCTGTAAAGTCACTAAAACATTTACAAATCTGGAAATAGGATTCACATGTCCAGGTTGGAAGTGTGCCTTACTTAAAGTTAGCATGAAATTCTGCCCTGCGGTCTAAGGAAAAAGTCGAAAACAATTCCAGCAGTGATGATCACATCCTGTGATTAGACAGGTCTAAAATAGCTGTAGAATTTGCTTGGCAAAGGTGCTTTGTAGCATTTTGTTATACCGTTTTCTCTAATGCATCCAAGAATTTCACTTTGGATTCTTGGCTCTGTTCATTTCTTGGATACTTGTCTTTGCTCTCGCAACATGTCCTTGACAAAAACAAGACGTGGCTTCTGTGCCATCAAGTTAGCCGGAACAAAAAGAGTCACACTGTACAACAGAAACACAAGAGGAGGCCTGGCGAGAAGCAGAGTACTCCAATACCAACGAATGGTAAAGTCTTGCCGGACAGTGAGTCAAAGATCCTAAAACCTTCACCTATAATGAAAGGTAGCCAGGCATGGAGCCATACCAAATGGGAATGTGCACAAGCTGTCAAAAGCCTAGTCCATTAAGATTGAGAAAAGGATTCTTAATCCTGTGCACTGTCTGCTGGACCTCAGAATCAGCACAGGACAAAAGAACAAAGGAATTTCCTGAGCATCTTGTTATGCTTAAAGAGATTACTGTGCCCCAAGCCTCTCGTATTGGGAAAAAAAGCTTGAGACAAAAATCATGTTGTAGTGTGGCATGACCGGAATCTTATTTCCATAAAGTTGGTACACATTGAACAACAAACCTGCTTTTATACTTTTGGTAGAGCGTGACACAATGTTCCTTACTGTTGAGGTGCAAGAGCTAGGTACACATTTTTTTTGCATTTGTGTAATAATAATATCTGAAGGGATTTCCTTCCCCATTATGGCTGTAGATTAGAGAAACATTTAGTCTACTGTTGTTTAAGTGGACATTTACTTCATTGTCTTTTGTGTGTGCTACAAAATGAATGAAGCTTGTCTTTCCCTATTAACTTAGTTTGACTTTGGCACCCATGCCATCTCCACAACCATGACCACAATGACCTGTTACTAGGAACAGTGCAACCTTATGTCTGTAGTATATACGGGTCTGCTTAAGTGACACCCAAGAGAAAATGATTAACTGAAGTCAGTACGATGATGATAGCACAAGTGAAAGAATACTAAGATTCATGCACTGAAACCCCATTAGATTATTGGTATTTGAGCACACAAAATTGACAGCCTACATGATTTGCTGTGTCAAAGGATTAACAGCATATTAAGGGATTGAAGGCCATCCCCAAGACTGATTCAACTTTAGCAAGCACACAAAAGGGGTTGCACCACCCCAAACCAGTCTTTGACACACACGACATATCATGCAACTTGGGTTTAGTGGTAATACACTTTGGACCTTCATTTCAGGGTGCATTTCCAGGATTTGAAATCTTACTACAGCTCAGATCTTCAGGCATGCAGGGAGGATATTCTGGGCCTTTTTTTATTAGTATTTCTCTTGGATGCAAAGTGCATATTTCAGATCCTCAGATATGTTTTCAGAATCATCATTCCCCAATTTTGAATCTACAGACATGCAAGTAACGTATGCTGGATGTTCATTCCTGGATAATTTACATGTATGCTATACAATGCCATCTTCAAATTCAAATGATGATTCCTGGTTAGTTAGCATTCATTTTAAATGGTAGCCCTAAATTTACTTGAACTATCCCAAAGGATTACCTGAGGTTGTGCACATAACTGGGTATACATCTTGGAGAATGTCTACCCATACAAAAGGTAAATCTATTGTTGGGTACATCCTCTTCTACCTTCAGGCACATAGCACATGATTTATCAAAGAATTGTATTCATTCTGAGTCTATAGGAAAATATGTTGACACAAAGGTCACAGTCTTTAATTTAGATCTAAAAATAAACGTATACAGCAGGAATGGATAAGTTGTACACTTTCTCATTTCCTGAAATTCAAAGGGACAGATGAATCACCACTTTCTCCAAAGTTGAAGTTATCTGGTAGGACTAAAGGTCAGATTAGCGTGACCAAAGGCAACAAAGCAAGACTTTAAAAATTCTCTGAATGCATTAATTGAAGTGAGTACATACATGGAGACATGCAACCGCAAACCTCATCATGCTGTTGTCGTTCTTGGTATTGAGCAATGCCTTGTCTGAGAGACAAAACTAATGAGCAGGGCAGATAAAGGACCACAAACACCAGAGGTTGCCCCTTCTTGCTCCAGGAGTTCTGCTTCACAAATGTTACTAACTATATGCACATACAGATTACTCTACCAAAATATAAGCCGCTGGTGGTTGTGTAGCAAGATTTTTGAAAAAATATATCCATATAATGAGCTCCCATAGTAAAAATGACAATGATTGCTGGTATCACATTATTATATTTGTAGGAATTCATTCTTTGCGAGCTGAAGCAGCTGATGAAAAAATTGTGATAGACAAGAGGAGATTGCCTGGGCTGGATGAGACGTCTGTAGGGGTGTCCATAAAATTGAATTGGACCCTCCTTATTGCTGTTTCTGTGAGGTGTCTCAGGCATTTTGAATGTACTGGCTGCTTTGTCTTTTTTGCTATTTTTACTATTTGTTTGACACACGTGCAATGATACAAAAAGAAAAAAAAATGTATTACACTTGTTTGGATATTTCTGGTGCTTTCACTGACTATTGGTTTAGCTTGTTAGTGCCTTTCCATGTTCTTTATTTGGACTTATGTGTAATTAGAGAGGATCATCCTAGGTTTTGGTCCCCTTTCTCGCCTAGTCTTTTTCTGAGAAGTAGTTTAGAACTGTTGCAAATAAGATCACAAGATAGGACAGACTTGACACAAGTGCATACGAATGGGTTTGGTGAATGAAATGAGAAAATAAGTTCTATGCAAACTTGAAAGGAAGTCAAGGAGGATGAACAGTGTTTTGTGTCATATGTGAGCTTGTAGGACAGGGCTGATGGATGTGATGAGCCGAGCTGAGCTTATTTTGTTTGACATGCCACCTTACAGAACACAGCTGAAGAATGAGTCAGACCTATGGCCTGTTGTGCTAAAACTAGTCGCTAAGGCTCAGTGGCTGACATGAGCCTAGAGATGTAATGTTAGATTCTGGTAAAGGCTCTCCGGTAAAGAATGTATGTCATTTGGGCATGATGTTCATGCGTCACGGATGGAAAGCTCTCAGGATTGGTATAAAGGATGAGATACATGCAGGCATGCCTCCCAAGAGCCTGTAGTGAAAGGCTGAAGGCCAACACTAACTTTGAAATGTCTAAATTTGAGTTTGCATACAGAAGGTGAAGCTCAAGGATAAGATAAGCTATCCCAAACAAGACATCATAGGAAGCAGGACATTTGGCAAGTAACGCATGAGATGGGAGGGCAGAGTTTGTTAATGGTGCTTGTCAGCTGAACTATGTCAGTCATGTGAGCGTATGGGAAATGGAAGAGTTCAATCAGAGAAGGACAGCTACTTTTGTGCTTATCGGAAAGGAGTGATGAACACAAGAAAAAGATCGTGCAACATGCTACTTCACATGATTTTCTTTAAGCTTATTGCAGACCTGTTATATGTGAGCTAACGCACACCCCAGCTAAAGGCTCAATTTCAGCCATGTCATGAAAGCTTGGACGGAAAGTTCCATGGACAGATATAGGTTTGTCACACAAGAGTTCATCTGAACATTCCGATGAATATAAGGTGCTCAGTTCTGTCATGACTTACTTTACTACTGTTTCTTTGGGTGTGTTGTATTCAGCATAAGCAGATGGCTAAGAATTCCAGCTGTGTAGTGCAATGGACGGGTTCATGAATAGATACAATCCTGCCACATGATCTCTTAGGAGAGAGCTAATTAATTAATGAAGCTTAGTGGCGTCACAAGCAACTGTATAGGAAAAGGCCGATAAATGAAATGGTACAATGTTACTCTTTGGGGTGATACACGGGTGCTCATGCTTAAAGGCATCTGATGATTTGGCATGGACAGTACGTCAAGCAGGCTTGGACGGAACATTTCATGGATTGACTCATTATTCCAGTAGCTGTCCTACTATGGCATACCAAGAAGCTTACAAGGAAGGGCAGGTATTTGTCTATTTATGGGTCTGTAGGTCACCATACATAACATGACTAGGAAGGGCCAGTGAAGTAGATGAGCCTAGATTGTTACACATGAGCTCACAATGTGGATGGGCTGGTCAACAGAAGATTTGGAGAATCACACTTATGTGTGCCACAGGGAAGGTGTGATGCATAAAAGTAGTTCTGGTACAGTGGGATCGATGAACAGAAGTACCATAGCTGTGGCTTACGTGTGCTTAGATAAAAAGTCTGATGCATATATTGACTGTCTTCTGTGACATACAATTTACATAACATTATATAAGGTGGATAACAGGAGTCAACTTGTGTTGCACAGGTTGAAGACAAAGATATGGTGAGCCACACCACACTGAAGAGAGGGTCTCATGGGTTGTGTGAGCTCATTTTTTAGGCTTGCATAAGAGCAGAATGATGAATGAAAGCAATGAAGCATATCACATGAGTTCTATGATGTGGTGATAGATTCAGGCAGGTCACAGAAGACCATCAGGCGAGTTGATGAAATTGGTGGTCATCTCATGTAGCCCGACTCTATTTGTGCAACTGAACACTCTTCATCTTTAGTTAAAACGAGAAGAAATCAGATATTTCGGCCACTCATGGCAGAGTGTAGATGGTAAAGATACTGCACTTCAAGCCACCAAACAGTACCGTTCATCACATTTAGCATGATAGAGGATACACCTTTCCAGGCAGGTGTCTTAAAGCAAGAATTGCATCTGCAGTGGAAAATGTTGCAGGTACAGGTCACAGCATCTGTATAACATGTTAACTGTATAACTATCCTACTTCCAGTGCAAAACAGAAAAGCATTCCTTCCAAGAGGACCGCTGAGGACGAACAGTGGTTCCTATTCATAGTCTCAAGAGTCCAAGTTCACTAACATACTTTGTAATAAAGAAGGAAATGTTCAACCTCTAAATGTTCCTGAGGATCTTACGTCATATAGTACACCGTATCATATATCTCCAGTAGCGTAGTTTGGAAATAAGGCATTCCCAGCATCTTCAACATAGATAGCGACAGGGAGCGACTCAGCTGAGTAGCGAGGCTGGACACTTCCGCTTGGCAAAACAGCATGAGAGCACTGAGCGGGGTGGACATCATTGCAGGCGATTATCAGATCAAACGGGCCGTTAGCACATGCGCTTGTAGGTATAGATGTAGGCCTTGCAGTTGGGGCAGGAGTGTGTCACATCTTTGAACTCATCAAATAAACAGGGAATCAGGCAGCACCCAAGATCACACCTTCAAGAAACAGAAGAAAGTCAATGTAGAGAGGCAACAAATCATAGCAGAGGAGCATGTCGTTTATCTAGATAAGCACAAAATATGCTAGTTTTGTTTAATAAATATTGGAATTTGTGAAGAACAAGCAACACTTGTACAAAGAATAGACACTATAGTGGAGCAAACAAAACAGGAAAACTTGTTTTTTTTGCAAGCAAGAAGGTTTTGTGTGCCTCTGTATTAGTTTGAGGAGTGTATGATCCATTCACTCAAAATCAGACTATGGTCTATCACATTTGATTTTGTAACCTAGGTAACAATATTACTACAATCAAGTTCGTGCTGAGAATGCAAAACAGTTTTGTTATCAGGAGTATCATGTTCTGCCTTTTGGTCACTTGAAGCCAACAAAGTAAAACACTGCAGAGTGAAATTCCTTGGCAAATCCAAAGGCAAAATGGAAACTCAAAAACTGCCATTACTTGAGCTTACCTAAAGTGAGGAGGTGTGCAGCAGCCGGCAACGTATGTCAGCTTAACCTTAATTCAATATAACTCTCTTAACATCGGACGGGCTACGTGGTTTCAAAGCAGAAAAGAAGTAGAAAGATGGAAGCGGCAACAACAATCACAGATCAGGAAAGCATGTCCAGTATGACCTTTCCAACTGCTTCCCTGTCCTAGAATAAAAAGATACTTGGATTCTGAGTTTTCCTCTATGGGCATTTTCAGAGGATTCTCCCACACTGAAAATGCTGCTTATGAACAAGATTATGAAATGCTGTTTTCTTTTTAAATTCAGAGAAGAGTGTTTTTGTTTATTTATTTTCCAAAGAAATACTTATTGTAAATTAATTTTATTTAAAGTAAAAGGAAGGGGGTTCGGATCTTGTTTTTAAAGTAAGTCAAATCTCTCTATGGATATGTGTCTTTATATGTGTCGGAGTGTGAAACATTTTCAAGGCATCCGATTGACCCTAAGATTAAATCAAACTTTAGAGGACGGATTAACAATGCGAATATGCTTCACATCAAGAAAAATGGTACCCTGCTTTCAAGGGCCTAGGCTGCCCTGCTATTGCGGAGCGCCCATCTCTGGAAGTAGGATGAATGTTTATCTTGAGGCTACAGTAAAAGGGAAGATCACTTCTGATGTTCACTTTCCTCGTTTTATGAGGAGTCCAGTGAATTGCTCATTAATTCATTGAAGATCCTGACTAGAATCATTTAACCCCTTCCACGCTGATGACGAGCTGGGCTCGTCATGGGGTAGCCTCCTCGCACGCTGATGACGAGCCCAGCTCGTCACGTAACATGCGCTTTTAAAAATCTCAGCGTACGAGCGGAATTCCGCTAGCGGGCATGAGGTTAACAGTAGGTTTTCCATCCCCATCATGGACATGTCAATGATATTGATAAATACTGAGTGTAATGGCAAGCTCACTCCCGACTTAGATAATCCTATCAGAAACTAGAGACCAACAGATAGTTCTACCAGATGACTTTGTACCCAAACAAACTCCACAAAAATATTTGGCCCTATTTATCGGCCATTTTAGAATAACAGTCTATCCAGAAATGTCTAACAAAAGTATGAACAAATATACAGATAAGGGTTCCACAAATGTTAACTGATATGTTTACAAATAGGAAGTTTGTAACTGACTTCCTTCTAGTAGAGAGGGTTCAGGATATTCCTGGCAAATGTATGCTGGCTCCTTCTGATAAGAGTGCATTAGGTAATCATTCCCCTACGAGTTTTAAATTGTTATGGCATTGCCATCTATATAAAGAATGGAGCACAATTAATAAATAATTAATCTGTCTAATATGTTTAGTTTTGTCCACATAATATTTTAATTCCCCCTGCACACTCAGTATGGCAGTCGTCTGAGTGCAATGAATTTGGTAAGGACGTTGGCAGGGTCATAACTTTGGCAACAAGAAAATCAGAGTTAAGATTAGGCATCAAACTATGATGAGTTCTTAAAAGTAGCTAGTTCCTGGTGTAAAGACAAGTATAACTCATGGAAGAAACGTGTTTGGATTTCCTTAACTTTTCCTGCAGATGTAAGAGCTATCAGGAAAGCTACCTTCCAGAAGCAATAGCTAACAGGACAGCTACTTTCCACAAAAAACATTAAAGAGTTGCTTTATGCATTAGTACCAAAGGCAAGCCTATTAATTTAGCAACTGCAATGTTAAACATGTTAGCATCAAAGGGAGGAGTTTATTTAATAACCAGAGGGAAAATCATTTAAATTCTTTCCAAAACAAAAAACATACTTACCAGGCCATTGAAGGAAGAGACTTAGGTGGGGCCATAGGAAGGGCTTTTATGCAGCTAGGTGCAGGTTGATAGACATACATAAGGTGATTTTGTATCTTTTTAACTCTTTAACAGGTTTACTGATCTTTCAATGTCTCAGAGGCATACGTGCTTCCAATTAAAGCTATAATGTGATATTGTGGATGGTCCTATCTCTTCTTTTAGGATGTCCATGCATTCTAGCTAAAGGACAAGGAACCCATAATGAAGGAATTCAGGAATGAGGTGACCAAGTTCATAATCAGTAAGCTGCTGAGCGACGGAAGGGGGCCGCCTCCATTGCCCTTAGTGCACCAGATGTTCCTAGGGCATCAGGTGCTAAATCATTCATAGACAACTCGATTCTGGGTCAGGGTTTCGTAAGTAGCAGAGCAGGTACCTCTAATGATTTGACTTATCCCAATTTGTGTACATTTTAAGGAGAGGTTTTGTTTTTTATCAAGTTTGAAGCTAATAGGGTCAGGGACTATAACCCAACGAGCTACCTCCTTTATGGGGATTTTGATGCTAAATTAGTGGCAAATCTAGAGAAGCTAGGAATGGAAGACATTGCAACTTTTGAGGGTCTTTCTGACAAAAGAAGGAAAGAGCGGAGTTACCATTTAGCTACAAGCGACCTAGTGGATCTTGAAAGAGGGCAAGATAGGAGATCCACAGACTTTGCTGTGCACCATGCCACAAACTTATTCTATCTACAGGCGTATACTGTTTTAGTGGAGGGACACCTGGCTGCAAAGATGACATTGCAGACTTCGGTAGAAGGTCAAAAGCTGTCAACTGTCGCCGCGCAAAGAGGTGGAGCCTGGACAGCTTCAGGAAGGACCATCACCTGCTACTGCATCAGAAGTTCCTCTCGAATTGGCAGTCTGATTGGAGGATCAATGGCCATGCTCAGGAGCTCGGGGTACCAGACTCTTTGTGCCCAGTCTGGAGCCACAAGAACGGCTTGGGCCCGGTCGCACTTGATCTTCTTCAGCGCTGGGGGAAGAAGTGGTACAGGCGGAAAGGCATACAGGAGGCCGCAACTCCACTTGCGATGAAAAGCGTCACCAAGCGAGTGCCGCCTTGGAAACTCCAACGGCAGAACTGCTGACATTGCGTGTTCTCTTTGGTGGTGAAAAAATCGAACCAAGGCTCTCCCCACAACTGAAAGAGACCTTGCACCACCTCCAAGTGAAGACGCCACTTGTGATCTACCAGGCACCGACGGCTGAGTTCGTCTACCCTGGCGTTCAGAGAACCTGCCAGGTGTTGAACCACCAGGGTCATGCCCTGATGTTCCAGCCATGTCCAGATGTGAAGAGTCTCTTGACATAGGGTCCACAACTCCACCGCCCTATTTGTTGCAGTACCAATTGGCGGTGGTGTTGTCTGTGATCACCTGCACCACTTTCCCTCTGAGAGAGGGAAGGAATGCTTTCAGTGCAAGGCGGATCGCTCAGAGCTCCAACAATTTGATATGGAGTCCGGACTCTCTGGTTTCCGCCTCTCCCAGGTGGCCGCCCCATCCCAGGAGTGACGCATCAGTCACCACTGTTAGGTCTGACTGGGGAAGGGAGAGGGATCTGCCTTTAACCCAAGCTGGGTTCGTTAACCACCACTGCAGTTGTTGTGCAGTTCCATCAAGATCTGGACGTAGTCGGAAAGATTCCCCTGATGCTGCGCCCACTGAAACTTCAGGTCCCACTGCGGAGCCTGCATATGCCATCTGGCATGATCCACCAGCAGGATGCAGGAGGTCATGAGGCCCAGCAGCCTCGGGGTCATTCTCAAAGAAATCTGGAACAGGGGCTGAAGCATCAGTATCATGGCCCGAATATCCCAGGCTTGCTGCTCGGGAGGATAGGACCAAAACTGCTCTGTGTCCAGAACAGCTTTGATGGAGGGGAGAATCCAGGTGGGAGTCAGGTGTGACATCAGCACGTTGATAGTGAACCCCAGCGAGTGCAATAGGTCTGTGTAGTCTGGAGATGGGAGACGACAGCCTGGGCTGAGCACTCCTTCAACAGCCAGTCATCGAGATTGGGGAAGACTGGAACCCCTGATCTGCGCAGATGAGCTGCGACCACCGCCATCACCTTTGTGAAAACCCGAGAGGCACTGGTAAGGCCAAAGGGGTGCACGGTTAACTGAAAATGCTTGTGGCCTACCGGGAACCTTAGATAGTGTCTGTCGGCTGGTAGGACGGGAATATGGAAATATGCGTCCTGCAAATCCAACGTCATCGTCCAATCTCCAAGGTTGAGGGCAGACAGGATCTGAGCCAACATGAGCATTTTGAACTTCTCCTTCCGGAGGAATTGGTTGAGGGCCCTGAGGTCTAGAATAGGATGCACATCTTTTTCCTTCTTGGGCACCAGAAAGTAGCGGGAATAGCAACCACAACCTACTTGTGGACCAGGGACCCTCTCGATTGCTCCCTTGGCCAAGAGAGCCGAGACTTGCTGGCGGAGAAGCGCCAAATGATCCTTCAACATGCAATCGAAAGATGGTGGCATGGAGGGAGGGGTAGTCTTGAAGGGAAGAGCGTAGCCCCACTGACGATTTGCAAAACCCACCTGTCCGATGTGATAGACTGCCAGTGTGGTACGTGATGGCGAATCCTGCCGCTCACTGGCCGTTGATGGGTCTGAAAGGTGGACTAGGAGGGCTTGGAGGCTGCGGCAGTGGGGGAAAAGGTTGACTGGCCCGACTGCTGGCTCCCAGACCCGCAAGATTGCTGGGTCCCACGTCTGCGGCCATGCAGAGGCTGGGAAGCTTGCATTAACCGGTGGCTAGGCTGGGCCGGACGTGGCTGGGCGCCCCTTCAGTAGCCACGGAAGGGGTGAAAAGCAGACTGGAGTGGTCGGGAAGGTGCAGCGAGGCCCAAAGATCTGTGCCTGAGGATCTTTAAAGCACTCCAGCGCAGTCTGCTTTGTCACTAAAAAGACGACGGCCATCAAAGGGCCTGTCCATCAAAGTTGACTGGACATCCCCCGAAAAGCCAGATATCCTCTACCAGGTGTAGCGCCTAAGGGCTACTGACATGGCAATTGTTCTGCCTAGTGTGTTGGTGGTATCCAGTCCACATTGAATAGTGAATTTTGCTGCGTCTCTCCAGTCTGCTATTGCGTGGGAGAGAATGACCCAGGCCTCCTGCAGGCACTGAGGCAGCACCTGCAACACCATACCCCATATGGTATGGTATGGGAGTATCGGCCCAAGAGGCACGCAGTATTCACGGACCATAGTTCCAAGCTGGAGGAAGAGAACATGTGCTTCCCAAGGTGATCCAGCTTCTTGAATTCCTGATCTGGGGAGCAGTAGGGAATGCACCCTTTGTAGAAGAGGTTGAAGCACCAAGCTCTCAGGGTAAGGGTGCTGGGTGCAGAAAACTGGGTCGCCCGGGGCCGGGTGATGGTGGCGGACAAATGTCCTTTCCACAAGAGCCCCTTTGCTGGGCTTGGACCAGGTGCCCAGGAAGATGTCAGTGAGGGCTTCATTGAAGGGCAGAAGGGGTTCAGAGAAGGCTGCCACAGGCTGAAGCACCTGTCAGGAGGTTAGTCCAGACTGCCTCTGAAGGGAGCTCAAGGCCCAAGACCTCGTCCACCCTTCGCACCATCACAGTGTAGGACGCTCCCTCCTCCGTAGCCATCGTGGGGGGAGAAAACATTCCACGGTCTGGAAAAGTGTCCAGACCACTGGTGTTCCTCAGGTCCTTTTTCCTTTGCTAAAGAGTCTAGTGACCCCTACCAGTCCTCATCACCACCTTCTGGGTGATAGGGAACACCAGGGGTTAACAGGGAGGCAAAAAGTACCCTCCGGCATCGAATCTGACGGTCTGGCTCCAGGTCCATCTCGGGGGTGAGGACGGAGGCATCATCGTCAGGATCGGCGCTGGGGAAAATCGAGTAAGATCGACCGTTCTCGATCCAGATCCAGGTCTGGATCCACGGGGCCCGCCAGAGCCGGCGGCATTGAAGGCCAAGGACTCCCGACCGGCTCTGCGGGGCCCGAAGGCACACCAGCGGAGTCGGGCTGCTCAAAGACGAGGGGAGGGTCTTGTAGAACTTGCGAAGTTGGGCAGGGGACGCTCCAGCTCCCGGAAACTGGGGGAGGTGCAGAGTCGTCCCTGAAGTAGGCACTGGAGACGGAGCCTTAAGAGCAACGACGCTCTGGGTTCCAACTTTCATCAGCCGACCGACAGGAAGAAGGCGGAGAGCGCCAGAGTTTTTTCAGCTTCTTCTTCTTGGACTTAACCGAAGACCTCGAAGACTTGGAGTGCAACGAGGTGTGGTGGCTCCGCAAGTGGTCTCTAGACCTTCCTCTCGAACGAGATCGGGTATGACACGGAGCCGACCGCCGGGCCTCCAATAACTATCGGGATCACTTGCGCCAAGATATTAGATTCATGGCCCGGCAGTGGAAGCACAACTTCGGGTCGTGGTCGCTCTCCAGACACCAAAGACATACGAGGTGCGGATCCGTCACAGACATCAGCTTTTGACAGGAGTTGCAAGGCTTGAACCTGGTCCGGGGTTGGGACATCCCTTGAGCACCAGGAGTCAAAGTCTTGAAAAAGAAGTTGACAAAACGTTGAAAAAGGCTAGCCAAAAATGACTACGGGGTAGCTCTCTTCGCATCTGGTCTAGGCTGGTGCAGAAAAAGAAAGAACTGACGTCAGCATGCAGGGGCAGTGTCTAAGTAGGAACCACAATGGCATCCTGCCGACCATGACTCCGGACACTGAGTCGAATCATGCCACCTAGTGACGTGCAGGGGTGCTGCTAAGAAACAATTCTTCGGATCCAGTCTGATGCCTGGGGGTAATTTAAAGGTAAGAAATTTACAACTAACTGTGTCTTTTAGATATATATATATATTCCACCAAACTTTTCACGAAGAAAAGAACTGAGCCACCTCGCATTTTGACAAACGCGGCATCCTTTATTTCCATACAACAGCGATGAGCGGCATGACGCGTTTCAGCATTGTGTCCTTTCCTCAGATGCCTTCTCAGATTTCGTGCTCAATGTCCACTGTTTTATGCAGGGCGCCTCACTGACGATTGGTGGAGGCACTCTGTCCAGCGCAGAGAGGAGGTGTTTGAAAACTCGTTGCTCCGAGTTCCCGCTGCAGACTCAATCTCGTAGGTACAGACCCAAGTGGGCGGGGTCTGCAGCTTCACTCAATCCACCTGGGGCCAGGATGAAAAACAGGGTGCCCTTTGCCTAATCCATCGTCCCGCCGCGTTCTGCCACCGCATATTTGGATGACAACAGGTAAGTAGATGTTGCCATCGATGTGAAGTCACATCCCAGAGATAGAGCTGGCTTAGTTCATGATGCAGCGGCATGTGGCGGTTCGGCGCATTCCCAAACGTTGAGACAGTCCAAAATGCTTTGCCACTATTGCGCCGAACGCTTGAGGGACGGGGGCTCCTGGGTGCTCGTGGCCGCACCCTAACATCTTCCACCAAACTTTTCACGAAGAAAAGAACTGAGCCACCTCGGATTTTGACAAACGCGGCATCCTTTATTTCCATACAACAGCGATGAGCGGCATGACGCGTTTCAGCATTGTGTGCTTTCCTCAGATGCCTTCTCAGATTTCGTGCTCAATGTCCACTGTTTTATGCAGGGCGCCTCACTGACGATTGGTGGAGGCACTCTGTCCAGCGCGGAGAGGAGGTGTTTGAAAACTCGTTGCTCCGAGTTCCCGCTGCAGACTCAATCTCGTAGGTACAGACCCAAGTGGGCGGGGTCTGCAGCTTCACTCAATCCACCTGGGGCCAGGATGAAAAACAGGGTGCCCTTTGCCTAATCCATCGTCCCGCCGCGTTCTGCCACCGCATATTTGGATGACAACAGGTAAGTAGATGTTGCCATCGATGTGAAGTCACATCCCAGAGATAGAGCTGGCTTAGTTCATGATGCAGCGGCATGTGGCGGTTCGGCGCATTCCCAAACGTTGAGACAGTCCAAAATGCTTTGCCACTATTGCGCCGAACGCTATATATATATATATTCTGCAGTACATTTTAGGGGCCCTGTATGGTGCAGGTGTTTGGGAGTACCACAATACCTCCTCTTTGGAGGAAGAAAAAAATAATATCTGCAGACATGTTTTTAAACTTATGCCCACAAGTTTCATTTTATTTTACACTCTGAGCTAAACTTCCCCACTGCAAATCTGACAAAGCCAAGTTGGCTCCGCTTCTGCTTTGGGTTACTGTGTGGGTAAATGAAGAGGTAAGTTTGAACAGGGAGGTAAATTGAGACTGTCTTAATTTAGATAGAGGACTCTCCATTCCCTGTCTGCAATGTTTACATAAGTCTTTTTCTGAACTCAGTGGGCCAAAAATATTCTCTGCAACGGTCACTTTAAGTAAGTCTGATAAGACGTTGGTGAAGTCTAATTTTTAAGAATATAATCTTGTCAAAATGTTGGATCTGGTATTTAGCAAAGGCTCCTCTAGAGATTATCTTGCATCTTCAGCATCTGTGGAGCTGGCATTTTACCTAACCATGGAGCTTTTGCAGTGGGAGGGATCGCTACTCTTCCGTTTCGGGACAGGTACAGTATGGCACCTTTTGTGCTTTTCAGACGTCGACAGAGGTTAGGGTGATAGTTTGTCGGCTTTCCCTTGTGATGGGTTGTCTGTTCAATCTTGGTTGCATTACAAGTTATTTTGTCAATTTTATAGACTCCATTTTGTTTTCTTAAACCTATTTTAAAATCACCTGTGTTCCATAAGTGTAAGGATTCAGTGCTTTATTTGCAGTTTTTAGGCTGTTACAATGTGTATTACAGTGTTTGTTCTTTTTTTTTAAACATCAGTAAGTAGCAGGAAATCGATGGAAATCTGACTAAGAAGTCTCTACTGCACTGTATGGATATTTGGCACTTTAAGGATATTGGCATGACATTTGTTTGTATTATACTTTTAAAGGCCTTATGGTGTATAGGGTCCTGAGTCTGTGGCTTTCTTGTTTTTCGATCTGCTTGACTCGCCAGTATCACATGAACGAATCATTATGTGTTTTGTACATCAGTGATGAATTAACTTTTTATTCTCAGGATGTTTCCGTCCCCAGTTCTATGAATGTAACTGCTTGTGAAATTAAACTGTGATTCTTTTATGGTTTACCAACAAAGACTGCATTGAATTGAATTGATAAAGCCATACTGTGACTTTGTGGATGGTCAGAATGTCCATGCAGTCTGGCTGAAAGACAAGAAGCCTGTAATGAAGGAACTTGGGAATGAGCTAGCCAAGTTCATGGTCAGTAAACGGCAGTGCAAAATCTGGTGTCAGTGTTCGCACAGGGAACAAACATGTAAATCACAATTAGAAATATCACTCTGGGACAATCAGTATAATCTGGTTTGCTTCACTGATGATTATTTTTCGATTGAGAGGGGTCAGAGTAAAAGTGTACAGAAAAGGCCATCACTAATTTATCAAAAGAGTGTTCAGAACCTGGTCCTTAGTAGTTCAATGCACAGATTTGGCATTGAGTTTTGTGTACTAGTGAAAAGGTCCAATTCAGGTTCAGGTCGAAAAGGTGAACTGAGGATGTCTTTGCTGCCAACCCATTTACCTGAAAAAATCCCATTTAGAATATCTGCATGCTGGTTCTGCACTTCTAGGATGTGGACTACTGTCATTTTGGCATTTCTTTCAACAATCCCATGCCAGATTACCTGAGCCTTACCTTGTGAGCCCTGAGTGTTGTCCTTTTTGTAACGTAATACTTCTTGTTCAGTTGTCCCTCTGGATCAACGCATCGGT
This sequence comes from Lissotriton vulgaris, assembly GCF_964263255.1. Lineage (NCBI taxonomy): Eukaryota > Metazoa > Chordata > Amphibia > Caudata > Salamandridae > Lissotriton > Lissotriton vulgaris. The sequence continues at coordinate 364,108,872 of NC_141698.1, forward strand.
GTGCCCGTTGACAATGCTAATGTGGCTTTGGACTGCCTGTGGTTGATGTAATGTCCTGGTTTCCACACTCTAGAAGTACTGTAGTAATTTCTGTTGAGATTCATTTTCAGAAGCCAATCATGCATCTAGGGATATATGAAAATGCTTCTACTCTGTAGGTAGCTGCCCCCACTCCCATAAGTGTAGAGGAGACTATTAGTGCAAGCTTGAGAGAGTGAAGATTCCATGCACTGCAGGGGCTGGTGGACTGAGAAGGCAAAACATTAAACTTCTCTCTGGTTCACTATTAGAGGTACTGCTTCTCTATCCTGTCACCTCTAGAGCATCTTCTGTCATATTTTGCACCACTTAATGGAAAGCAAATCCTGAAGGCAGATGGCGCAGGCATCATGCTTATTCTTGCAGGACTTCTACACTCTAATAGAAGCCGCTTGTTAAAGAGCTGGCATGGACGCTATGTGACTGTAAGACAAATAGGGAAACAAGGCATGCTTTTACATGGCGAGTGTGACCGTGCGCATTTGGTCAGAAACCATCACACACACGATGCTTGGATCAATCCACAGTGACTACCAAGTGTGTTGTATGCCAGGTGTCGTGGCTCGTGACCCTGGGGACAAACTGTGGGTTAGTGCCGCTGCTGACTGTTGTGCAAGGTCTATCCTTTCCGTGCCATGTATGGTGTCAGATCATCCTGCTTGGTTCAGGGATCTGAGGAGTCTCTCATGTGACTTTTCACATTGCTTCGTCCAGTACCACTTCTAGAAATTGAATATGAGTGGAGGGAATAAGGAAAGATTAGTCTGTATTTGGAGAAAGCCTCAGTTTCTGGTCTGGAAAAGCCATAGGTGTGCTTCTACATTTATTTTGTCTGAGACAGACTTTTCTTTTATCAAACAGTTCTACAACTAGGAAAACACCTGGTGAAAAAGCCATCATAAAAAAAGGTGCAACTGAGTCCAGGCACTTGGTAAAGATCCTTAGAGCTAAACTCAGCTCGAAGGGCACACCTCTGAATTGAGGGTGAGTACCTTGAAGGGCAGGAACTTGAAATACTTGGGGGATGAATTGGATCTGTGAATAAGCACCTCAAAGATCGTGGAACAGCCTACACCTGAAGTAGATGAAAAACCTTCTCTAATGTGCCCAATCAAAAAACTGCTTCTTCATGTACTTGTTTAACTGTCGGAGATCCAGCAACGGTCACCTTTCAGTAGACTTCTTTTCCTTGACTAGGAAGAAACAGGAGTAGAACCCTTTGTTTAGTTGTGCTAGGGGACAGGCTCCAGTACCCTTTTCAAAGTGAGGACTGTAGAAAATGGAGGTGTTGATGTACCATTTCCTTTGGTAGGTACTTAACTTTAATGTGTTGCATTAGTTTACAACACATGCACCTGACTATTATTATGGCCTCGCAGTATGGTTAGAGTGAAATCCTACAACCGAGAAAGGGTGGCAATGTGAGGTAACTGGCGCATGAAAGTTGTCAGCATCAACTCCCTTTTATATTTGCCTATTGTGAGAAGCTGGCTTGGTATATGGTGTACACTTATGTAAGTGGGCACCTTGCACCAATTCAGACAACCCATATGGCGATTTTAGTGGTCTTAGACAACCTTAGAAAGCTTTATAAGTGGTAGCTGTGGAGACCAGCCTTTAGGCTTTGTCCAGGAGGAGTGTAAAGCAGCTTGTTTTACCAGAACATAATCTTAAGGGTATAGATGAAGTGAAAAGTGTATTTATAAAAATATCTATTTATTATAATTTATTATAAGACACTCACTAACATACAGAGATCTCCTAGCCAGAGATATACACAAAGCACACAATACTTTTCAATAGAAACTGGTATGTAGCACATAATACACTGTGGTCCCCAGGGGGAGACCAAACCATATACTAAAATAGTGGTATGCGAACCAAGACTCAAGTCAAGACTATACCCAGAAGACGGATAAGTGCCTGGGACCGAAGGGACCCCCGCGAGGTAAGTAACCAGGAGCCCCACGGATGCCCTGTGCAGTGTGGGAACATGACCATGGTATTGATGCAAGTCAATGGGTAAGTCGTGGTTGAAATTTTAAAGAAGAAGGGCCCTTCCCAGTGGACCCTGAAGAAACCCTGTGGAAGACAGTAGGTTGGAGAGCCACCCCACCAGTGGATACCTTAGGAACCAGGATACCTGCACCAGGGAAGCTAGGTGCATAGGTGTGAAGGGGTGTCAGAAACCGCCATCGAACCCAATGGAGGACTTCAGAAAATTGCCACTGCTGGAGAAGGTGAAAGTGTCCGGAGGAACCCAAAGGTGGATTCAAGATGTGAAGAACCTGCAAGCAGAGGGAACAGAGACTATTCCACTCAGGAGTGACCTGTAGGCTCGGAAGATGAATACCCACTGAGGGTGAGTGTTGCAGGAGAGCTGACGGTGACATTGAAACTGCAGCTGTGTGGACCAGGCGATGCTGTGGGAGACCAGGAGCCGTACACGAGCTGTCCCAGGTCGGATGTCGGTAGCTGAGGGGTTGGTGTCTGGCGGGAGCACCAACAAGCCTTGGCAACTGCAACCAACGGAGAAGAGAAAGAAGTTGAAATGTTGGGACCAGCAAGATATAGGACACTCACCAAAAGTAGAGGAGTCAGGGAAGGCCTGAGTAATCAGGCGAGCCCAAAGAATTCAAAGGTGACCCTCAAGAGGCCCCACATGCCAGAGGCACTGGAGTCGCTTAAGAACCTTGAGCAGCTCACCAGAACTGCAAGCCCACGGTTCAAGTGATGCGGTGAGGACGAAGATCTTGGTCATAGGAGATGCTAAAGGTTGGGGCTACATGGAGCCCGAAGATCTTGGTGGAGGGAAGCCAACAAGCCTTTACAACTGCAAGTCGAAGCGGTGCACAGGGGTTTGGTTCCCCCAGCTCTGACAAGGGATACTTGCCTCAAACTTGGTGTGAGGACAGGGCAGGCCTCGAGGGACGTGAAGAACCAGCACCTGTAGTGCCGAGCCTTTCAGAGTACGTGGGAGCCCAGGATCAGCAGACCGGTCAGCTTAGTTGCAGTGCCTGCAGATGCAGGGAAGTGACTCCTTCACTTCCAAGGAGATTCCTTCAAGTGTCTTGCACACCCACAAGCCTTGGAAGGTTCCTGTATGGTGCACAGGCACGGACGTTGCAGCAGACTAGCAGGGTGACGAAATCAGGGGCAGCATGAGTCTTCCCGGTTGCAGCCTTGATGCCAAGAGCAAAGACCAGAGTGCCCAAATAGTCGAAAAAGTGGTGTCTGAAATTAATCTTGCCCCATGATTTATCTAGAGACCCACCCACAGGTAAGCCCTTAAGTACCCTAAGGAAAAGGTTGGGACAATTCAGGGGTCCCTCCCTAAGGAGGGGCTGGACAAGGAGGAGGATACTTCACTGTCCTTTGTCCAGTTTTGCGTCAGACCGGGAGCCAATGGCTCCCTGAACTGGTTTGGACTGGACTATGCATGGAAGGCACCAAGTGCACCCTGCACGCAGACAATGTGGTGCTGGCAAGAGCCCCCACCCTGCCCCAATACACTAAACCCTGTCTGGGAGGTGATCACACCTCCCTGTGACACAATACCTATTGTTCTGCCTTCCCTTGCCCGAGCTTGGCTCAGCAGCATGAGGGCAGGAACATGTCTCTGGCAGGCAGCAGCACTAGCTTGCTGTACGGCTATGGGTATGGAAGACTGGTACCAGGAGCACTGAGAGCTTACCAAAGGAGCTTTAGGGTGCATGGAATCATACCCCCACACTGTAACATTTACGGTATTTTGGTATGATTCCAACATGTTTGATAGCAAACATGATAGGATTCATTACAGCCAGTTTTGTGATGGTCATCGCATAATGACGCAGTGCCCCTGTATATGTTATATAGCTGTCTCACAACCCAGGAGAATGAACTCTGTAGGTTGTAGGGGTGTCCTGCTCATGCAGAGGTACCCTCACATTTAGAACTGAGCATCCTCGAAAGTGGTGCTAGTACAAGCTTACACAGGTTGCAGTGGCAGGCCTGTAGTTACAAATTGAGTGGTCTCCCATGGGTGGCATAATACATGCTTCAGGCCATGGGGCACCCCTGGTGTACCCATGCCCTGGTTACCTTAGTACCATATACTAGGGACTGAAAAGATTACACCAGGGTCCAATCTGGGAATTACCCAAGTTCTTACTAAACCAATTTAGGGGAGAAAACACAGAGACTGGAGTCCTGATTAGCAGGATCTCAGTCAGAATAGTCAGAAACAGCATTACATCAAACAAAAAGTGGGACTAACCATAAAAGCAGATCCTACTTTCCTACATCTATTTACTATTTTATTGCCTGTACTGCAAGGAACTTGTGGGAGGTCTGGTAAGAGGATAGGAAGGCTGCAGGAGGGGATAGCGCATTGTTGATGTGGTTAGAATCAATGGGATTTGTATCCTTCTCTAAAGGAAAAGAGATCTCTTCATCCAACTCCACAAAATGGTCGTTGATGGTGATACTGTATTACTTCTAGAGACCTGGCAGTATACCTATCTACTTTAATGGACAGCAATGTCTCGTCCACATGATGGCAGAACAATGTTTCACAGTCAAAGGGCATGCCCACAATACGATGTAGAACATCCGCAGGAAAGAGATATGTTATAGCCAGCCCTGTTATCAGAGGACTGCAGCAGCCTCCATTTGACAAAATCCAGTAGATGAAACATCTATTAAAGCATCACTCATAGCTTCCAAGGCTTGCTCTCCTCTCAGGATGGTTTTGTCCTCATCTATCTTGTTGTCAGGTATAAGAAGTATGCAGCGGCACTGTCCAACCAAAATGGTCTGTTGTAATTGTCCAATTTTCTACATTCGTGATCTGGTGAAGATGCACTTAGGGACGTCAGATTCATGAATCTTCTTTGTGCCGCTTTCATGATCTCAGAATCTACCATGGGCTGGCCTATAAGACAAGCCAGGGTACTGTTGGATATTTTTCCATCAATTCTCGGTCCCACAGCAACAAACAATATGGTGATGGAAGGAATGTGTGAATTTATCTTAGCCACTGGCGATCACTCATTATGCCACACTAGACAGACCTGCCATTTGCAAATCAGTCTTTTTGCTGCTTAAACTGGAATAATCCCAACCAGATCATCAGGCTGGGTCCCCTAGAGACAGGATACAAGCAACCCCAGACCGGTTTCAGAATACACATCAGGAACAGTATAGCCTGAACTGCCATGCCAGATCCCCTCCATCTGAGAACACAAGCAATCCCAGACAGATTTAAGTTTACTCAGGTCTCAAGAGTGAGGTATAGCTTAAGTTCTGTGGCACACTCCGCACACAACACGCATCCTGGCATACAGTCACATTCAGGGCCCCTACTGAGACAAACAACAAACTGATGGAGGGAATGTTTGAATTAATCTCAGCTAATAGTGATCACTCATCATTGTGAAGGCCTAAGTAAGATGAATGTTCCCAGAAGTGGGTCTAAGATATGAAGTTTCAATATCAATCTCCTCATAGGTGGTGGAAAATCGCGAGGCGGCAGCATTCATCATCCATGCCTTACGGGATGATGGCGACCCAGTTCTCGTCCACGAGGGCGAAACTCTGACAGACGGTGAGCTTTCCAACGTCAATATCTCTCTCTGGGTTGAGAAATGCTCTTAAGTCCATCCACAATATTTAGAACCTCTCAATGTTGAAGCAAGAGAATGCTTTGACGTTGCCTGATTTTCTGAACAGCCTCTTGACATCGAGTGACAAACACTGACCAGGAGGGTGAGTGCTGATGGCCTCGAAATGCTGCCCACTTACCTCTGAAGTAGCAGAAGCAGTATCGCTGGAGGTAGAAGGGGAATACATTGTCCTTCTCATCTCAGAGGCAGATGTACATGCTGCTGAAGTAATCCTTCTTTCCAACTTCACCTAAATAGCCCCGAGGTGAGAACCCATCTCTGTTCCTTAACTGATTGTATGACATTTTTCTACAAATGGCTCTGGCCTTGACAGAGTGCAACTCAGGGTCACAGACTCCACAAACATCATGGTCGTCTTTCCTAGACATTTTACACTGACAGACTGGGCATTTGTTTAAAAAAGCAAGCTTGGTGTCAAAATTCAGGAAGTTAAACAAAGCAGGCAAAAAACAACAACACTGACCAATTTCCATATGGAAATAAATGGTACAGATTGTTTAAAGACACTGAGTGACAGAACCCCCGCCATTTCCCCCCAGACATTTAGTCTTTCTAGCTAAAATAGCCCTCTAACAAAAGTCAGAAAGTGTTTGAGATCTTCTTTAGAGGGAGGGAAAAAAACATCCCTAACTGTCTCCCTGCGGGGCACGAAGGGATAGTGGGATTCTTAAAGTGGCAGGGTCACATTTTCTTAGGTCTTCTTAGTTAAGCATTAGTACACAATTTTCTTTTTTTCTTCGTTTTACTAGGAATGAACATGGAGATGTGTTTTCAGCAAAATGGGCTAATATGTTCCAATTTGGCTGTTTGGCTACATTTATATATAAAAACAGACACAAATTGTTGCCAAAGTAGGAATGTTTTTTAGGACTTCATATTTGTTCAAATGTGTTCCGGGACACTGCACGTATGTAGAGATCTTTAGGGATCTCACACGTGCAGAGATATTCTACCTTCCATGAACATCGGAGAGAATCCCACGATGTTATATTGTCCATACTACTAATCTACAGGTATCTTTATAGAAAATGTCCACCATTTCTAGTCTGCTGATTATCTCTCAATGCGGAGGTTATATCAAAGGCGGGGCTGGTGCTTGGACAAGTGGAGGTTACATCACAAGCAAGGTCAATGCCTGGACAAATGGTTGAAAGCTATCTACTTAACAAAGTCCCAGCTGGTAAGCCATGAGGATCCGTTCCTGTATTACTTCACCAATCGATTCGTACAGCGAACAGGACCTGGCAACCCAAATTTGATATCCTGCCAATGAACAGAAGCCCTAACAAGTCTAGTGGGGTCTATAGCACAGGTAAACTATTGTAATGTTTATCTAAAATATGTAATTAAAAAAAACGTGTTCAAATTATTAAGGTGACTGACCTTTATATTTTTTGGCCAACTTTTTTCGCATGCTGCTGTGTCTATGGAGTCAGTGACTGGTGCTAAAACTTTCTCATTCACCTATCAAACAAATACAAAAAATACAATACACACAGCACACATACATCCTGGAAAGATAGCAACTCAGTAACTAATAGAGGACCACCAACAAGGTAAGTGCTTAAACTGCACGGTAACAAGGCCCAGCAAATATCTGTTGAAAATCCCAACTCTTCAGAAGCCATGCACTCTTCTTCTCTATCCTTTCATCCTACCCAACTTCTACACTGCAGCCTCCTGACGAAACTGCTCCAAATTCGTAACTTGGCACCGAAGTAACTGCAAAATGCTCAACTAATGCAATGACAATGTCATGGACCTGGATATCTATTCTGTGGTGTAGCTGGTACCTATCCACTAATACCATTGTTTTCTAGCTCCTGTTCGACACTAACCCTTTAAGTCTTTTTCCTCTCAGCACAATACCTCTTAAATTCTGTTTCTAGCATGTCAGTATCCACCCATGTGTGGCCTACTGGAGGAGTGTAATAGAAATGACAGGGCACGTCCATCTCTACAGCTAAAGTCATGGGGGCTTCCCATCATGACCTTAGTGCAAATGAGCTACCGCTTAGTTGCTTGGCTTTCTTGTCTGCAAACAAACATTGCTTTCTGGTCATATAACACAGATTGCGGATGTAGCTTGGGGCTGCTTGACAAGGCTGGTCAGAACATATGATCTAGATGTGCAGTGTGAGGGCAGAGGCTGACACAGTATATGCATTTTTATGTAATTGTTCTGAATTTTTGCTTACTAATGCTTCATTTTCTAGATATAGTTCAATAAAAAAAGAATTTTATATGTTTTAAATAGCTGTTGATTTATTGCACTGAGCTTGGGTTATCCCCCACATCATGTTAAAAATAGATTAATGTAATGCCCTTGGTACTTACTGCCTAGGAAATTGTTCTCTTCAGAGGCTGACACAATACATGCATGTCCTGTCTTGCTTTTGAAGTAGCGGATAACAATACTGTGTAGAGCTGGTCTGGGTTAATGTGTGTAAGTTAAGGGATAGCTCTGATTGGTAGGACCTTGGTACGTAGGTTCCACGCCTTCTGAGGAATGACACTGCTGAGTGAACTTGGAGCTCGTTAGACTCATCAACTGAGGTGTGATCCAGTGTCTTAGAATGCCTGTTCTGTTTGCCCTAGGTAGTGGCTGGATGCAATTGTTGGGTGCTGGCATACTCAGATTTTCACACATGCGAGAGTGCAGGTTAAAAGAAGGACGGTCACACACAAGACTACTACATGGAAGGTGAGACTTGTAGCCTAGCTGACACGGATTGGACCTGGACAGCTAGATACAAGCACCCAGCATGGGTGCCTAAATAGATGCATACAGTGCTGATCAGTTTCCATGGTCAAAATTACAAAAGGAAAGGGGATAACACCAATGCTGCGATGGATGGCTAGAGCAACAGGATAGCTTAGAGGTAGAGAGGCCCAGAAACGGCTTGAGGCAGGAGTTCAAGGGGTTATCGAGGAGATGGTTGGCGATATGGTAGACAATGGAAAACTAGCACAGGTCAGAGGATAGGACTGAAAGACATACCCTAACTGGGAGTAAATGGGGTTTGTTTGATCTGTGGAGAGTGTAGAGAGGAGGCGAGAAATCTCATATTAGTTGGGGTACTGTTGTCAAGAAGATAATTTTGGAGGGTGGAGTGAGTAATGAACTGAGAGATTAAGATATTTGTATATAAAGGGGGTAACCCATATATACTACCTGACCTGGGTCAATCAGTACAGTATCAAAAAGAGTGGTCACGGTAGCAAGCAAAGCTCATGTGTTAAATTATAGTAGCAAAAAACAAAACACAAATTAGAGGTGGCTTATGTCCACTACAGTAGTATTTTAGTGACACAGCGTATCGGATGCAATTATTTTCAAAGCATTTACAGATAACAGATAAAAGCCATAGAGTTGCTCGTCGAAACAAATGTGCAACATTTTACAGTGCTCTGGGTGTGGTAGGGAAGGAAGGAGGGAATCGGGGTAGAGTGTACACGTGTAGGTAGGGGACAAGGAAAGGTCATAGTGACATATATACATCAACGTGATTTGTTGTATACGTTTCCGTGAATGATCAAATGTTCCCAATATCGTACATAACTCAAAAGCGCCCAAAGTGAATTCTATATGGTGTCGCTGGAGTTTGTATTTGAGTGTTGTCAACGTTTCGACCCATCAGGTCAGGACAGGTTGTGGTCCTTGAGGTAGGGTATTCATCAGGACAGTGTGAGCACCTATGAGTAATAAAATGGTGTGTGAAGGTGAGTATTAAAAGTGTGTGTATGCTACTGATGTAGGAGGTAAAAATACCTACTAGTATATCGGACGGGGGAAAGGATACGCTGTGATCAATGTGAGTGTTGGGCTTGAATAAGCTCCTAAAGTGGGAGAGGGAAAACAAGGAGACACCACATGAGGCTGGGTGATACATCACAGAGGTAAATGTTGATGCCACAATGACGGGGTAACGTTACTCACTCGAGAAAATTGTTGCAGTCGTTGGTGACTGATATAGGACCTATTCTTAATGTCAGGGAGTGCAAGTTGATGTTCTTGCTTGACACTGTTCACAATGGACTAAATGAAATGGAAGGCACTAATGCACAGTTGGCAGACCTAGCCACAGAATAGCGTAGTTGCATTCCCATGTTCTATGTCAATGATGCTCTCTGAATACTCTGAATACAAGTATGCGTTACCTGATATGTACTTTTATATTGTAAATACGATCAATATCCAGGAATATTCAGACGTCGAATTCATATGTCATATAATTTTAGAAATGTAAATGTCATTCACATTGTTGAGAGATAAACTGTGTACTTGACTATCCTGTTGTGATAAACATGCCACAAATTTAGGGACGATTCAACTCATATGTCATATCATTCTAGTCATATGTAATGTAATGTAATGTAAATTGGTATTTATACCGCGCGACTATCACTCCAAAGAGCATCTTGGCGCCTACACAGATCAGAGTGGATCTGGAGTCTGGTCCGGCTGCTTTCAGGAGTATGACCAGGGTACTCGTACTAGTGCTCTTGCGCACGTGTCAGGGAGACTAAAAATCCAGGTCTTCAATGCCTTTCTGAGCCCATTGTTATTCTCAAGGGGTTAGAGATAATCCGTGGATTTGAATATCCTCAAGTGACTAAGGTATCACACACTCAAGGATGTTTCAACCCTTTGCATGATTGTCACTAACATAGAATACCGATCCCCATATGGATCACACACCCAGGGACGGTTCTACATTAAGTATCTGTCACATAGTATAAGACAAACCATTTGGATACTATGCACCCCTTTCGATCCATGCCTATACATGCATCACATATTCTTACTGCGGTGACACGTTTAGGCACCAACCCGACATTGTTTGTCAACTTGTGCTGACTCTACTACCTCCAGTACTTAGCACGTACAGGACGCCTGTACTGTATACTTGTGCTGTCTCTGCCACACTATTATCGGAACATAACGTAGCACGCAGCAGCGTCCTCACGCCCATCCCAGTCACCCTACATATGCAGGCTAACTGCCGAGATCCGGATCTCCACACTCGAGCCGAGGCCGGTTGTTGAGGTAAGCGAGCTACGGCTCTTCTTTTCTTTGGACCCCGTAAGGCTCGCATCTGCAATCAGCCATGCGCCCTACTTTACAGTTACCCGGGTGGTCTCCTTTCCTCTCTTCCCCCCTACAACTTCGGACGGGTAGTTTTACAATGAGGGATTTATTTTAAACACCCCTACCCGCATACAGGTTTAACTAAACAAAACGAGATGTTGGATCACATGGCGGCATCATATGTCACATCTTGACAGCCGACCATTATGGCAACTAGGCCGACTAGCACCCATATTAGAATTCATTGGAGTACATATTCTGTTTTAATTACCCGTGTCCCTGAGCCTCCATCATGAGCATTTCTTTTCAGATTCTAGGCATCAGGTGATTGTTCCGAGCATCTGCAAGTGGACCCTGCTGCCGAATTGCCTTTAATGTGCCCAATATTCATTCCAAGAAACGATTGATCGTTCTTTACAAGTCACCAATGACTGCAACAATTTTCTCAAGTGAGTAACGTTACCCCGTCATTGTGATATCAACATTTACCTCTGGGATGTATCACCCAGCCTCATGTGAGGTCTCCTTGTTTTCCCTCTCCCACTTTAGGAGCGTATTCACCCAACACTCACATTAATCACGGCGGATCCTTTCCTCCGTCCAATATACTAGTAGGTATTTTTACCTCCTACATCAGTAGCATACACACACTTTTAATACTCACCTTCACACACCATTTTATTACTCATAGGTGCTCCCACTGTCCTGATGAAAACCCTACCTCAAGGATCACAACCTGTCCTGACCTGATGGGTCGAAACGTTGACAACACTGAAATACAAACTCCAGCAACACCATATAGAATTCACTTTAGGCGCTTTTGAGTTATGTACGATATTGGGACCATTTGATCATTCACGGAAACGTATACAACAAATCATGTTGATGTATATATGTCACTATTACCTTTCCTTGTCCGCTACCTACACTTGAACACTCAACCCGATTCTCTCCTTCCTTCCCTACCACACCCAGAGCAATGTAAAATATTGCACATTTGTTTTGACAAGCAACTCTATGGCTCTTATCTGTTATCTGTAAATGCTTTGAAAATAATTGCATCAGATACGCTGTGTCACTAAAATACCACTGTAGTGGACATAAGCCACCTCTAATTTGTGTTATGTTTTTGCTACTATAATTTAACACGTGAGCTTTGCTTGCTACCGTGACCACACTTTGTGATACTGGAGAGATTAAGATAGCCATAATGTGGTCACTAAGCTCCACTGCCACCCCCACAATGATAAAACTTTGTACAGGTCGAGAATATCCATCAACCCCAAGAGCTTGATTGATGAAGTTGGTAAGATTGCGGAGACACTGGTCCTGTATCTTGTTCCCTGTACCTTTCCACAGTCTCTCCTAAAGTATTTTCCCCTTTCTACTAGATGTTTTGATATTGTTGGAGATCATCTGTGTGAATCACTGGGGGTGGGGTAGGGTCAGTTGACCTGTGCAATTTCAGCTATCAGGAATGAGCTTTTGTATAAGCCCTGGGGCCTTTTGGGGTCTACTCTTGCCTTCCTCTGTCCCCCACTCATGCAGTTTCACCAACTTCAGAACACAGCAATATACAGGTATTCAGCACAACAGGGTTATGGCTGAGGTAATCTGTCAGGCCTCGTCAGCAACTGGTACTATCTTTTCTGTTGTCACATTTGAAATGTATGGTATACATACAGTTTTTGAGGACCTCATCTGCTACCATCTCTAAGGAAAGAAATGGAATCATAGTCCATTGCACGTCCTGTGTCTTAGGTGCTGTGTGGCATGAACATAAGCACAGTGTCACTTCAGGAGGAGAGACTGAACAGTGTCACTTCATGAAGAGAGGGTGATAAGACTTTGCAGCTTAGGACAAGACTAAATGAATACCCCCAACAATCTCCATTATTTGCCCAGTCCTATGTGAAACTCTATTAATTTCCCACGTACCGTTTAAATAATTACTAAGTTTTGCTTCCAACATCAATTCAGGATCAAATCCTGAACCACGCAGCTTGAACTACGTGGGGCTGAATCACGCAGGAGGGAGGTACCACACATGTCTAAACCACGAAAATGTCTTAACCACGCATAATCATGGTTAAGGCATATGCACGGTCTAGTTGCTGTTGCTGCAGGGCGGTAGAGCAGGAAGCAGGAAGCGGAAAGATCAGGACGAGGCGGAGAAGTATGCACAGTTGTGGATCCTGTGGACACTGTTCCAACGGGATCAAGCTGCACCTTCCTTACAAGGCCCATAAGGCTACAACTGGTTTGGAGATGCATGTGTTTTCGTCTAGAGGGGACTAAGCCTGGAAGTTCCATCCAGATTTCTACTATTTGGGCAAAGCCAAGAATGATTTATATGTGTTTGAGCTCTGTATGAACTGGCCAGGGGGGGGGGGGGTTGTGTAATAAATGAACTGGAATCCAGTCACATGGAAGAACCTCTGTAAATGGTGCTGTTTCCCTTGATCAGCTTCTACTTGTTCATTTTAATGTATGAATATATAACTGCATTGTTAATGTCCTTACTTGTTGTAGCCCTTCTTATTCGTCGCAGTCCCCACTCACACTTGCAACCCATACGAAGAAAAGCACCATCACTGTTGCAGAGCATTAAGAAGATAGCATGAGGGGCAACTTACCCAACAAAGCAACAGAAGAAGCAGAGCAGGACGTTCATGAGACCAACCTCGTGAGACAACTTGGTGGTGATTGCCTGCTGACAGTGGGGACACACCGTCTGCACCGGGGCGGCCTGGAAGATCTCCCCCTGCAGCACAGTCACTGTAGTGGCAGCACCTGGAGGCACTAAAACAGCAGCAGTTGGTGCACCAGGAGATGGGAAATGCGTAGCAGCCGGGGGGTAATATCCCATGGGCGTGTGAGGTCCAGCAGTCGGGTAATAACCTAAAGAGCAAATAAATAAAAACACTATTACCACTGCTAGTATCAGAAGACATAGTGAAAGAAATTAATGTTGAGACTTTCCGCACCAGTGTGGATGGCATCATGTGACAACCCTGAGGACTTGCACTGAAATAGGCGTGGTTGGTCAAATCATAACTTTGACCAGGAACTGGTTCCCAAATAAGTTACGAAACAGTTACTTTGTACATTGATTTCATTGTGAAATAAATTTTGCATATAATTACGTTGACAAAACAAGCAGAAACACTGCCATTTTTAGAACTGATCCTCCAATTTTCTCAAACAACAAGCAGCATAGGAGGAAGGGTGTTAGGGATTAAGCGTTAATAAGAAAATGGAACAGAGGGAAAAGACTTCTGAGAGAGAAGCTTAGGAAGGCCCATCGGTACAAAGAGGTAAGAGATTGAAGGCATAGAATGCATAGCTTGCAAGTGCATATTTCAAACTAATGAATACATGGTTATGGTGGTCTCCACCAAAGAGGCAAAACAAACATGCAAAAAACTAATACTGATATGATAAAATTAATTACACTAACTATATAAAAATCTAAATAATAGACAATAAAACCACACACACACAATCATTGTGGACACTACCAAATACAAGGTAATTTTCTTACAAAAAAGTGCTACAGGTGTCAATGCAATTATTGTCCAGTAACACCCACACCTGAAACTGTAAATCAAAGTAATTATGCCATTCTTTTGAAAATATTTCCCAAACCTTATCCAACACACTGAAATATTCACCTGTTCATCATCCTTATGGCAGTCCTAAACTATTCTGTCACGCTCTACTGCTGTTATGGCTACTGGGATTTGGAACACAGAGGACCAAACTATGGAGCTACATTACATAAATTATGCGGCAAAAATGCACAATATGCGGCCAAATCTATGGAAGTATTGTTTTTCATACATTTTAGCTAGAAAGTATTTTTTTGAAAGATCTTAAAATTCGGTCATACATTATGTGGCAGTGTGGTACATACTGTGTCCAGTTTAGTTTCTCTTTGAAGAAAACATTTTTCAAAGTAACTACACCAAATAATAATATGTAATATGTATGAAAATACATTATGGGTAACATGTAATATGATCCTATATTGTCATCACTGATTTTGTGTGACATTTATTTATAAACCCATGGCAATATTGTACCATATTGCCTGGTTACTCTTTTCTCAGTGTGTGTGTCTGTGCATGCACGTGCATATGCTGTTGATTACCCTTGCTGAGCACGGAGCGTCTCTCCCCAACTAATATACGAATGGTAGCCTCCTTCACAGAATTCAAACCCACTCTAACAAGACATCTTCTAGCCACCTGCTGGTTTCAGAAGGATTAGTTACTTACCTGTAATCCTAGTTCTCTTCCAGGGGTATCCTCATCAAAGGCATAAGCATTAGAATATTCCCGCCAAAGCGCGGGACTCCGGAAACAATATATTATATGTGCCCCACATATATATACATATATATATATATATATATATATATATATATATATATATATATATATATATATATATAACAGCTCCACTCGCACCAGCCTGTAGCACTCAGAGGCGGGTGCCTGCCAGTCGGGGGTGCACCCGACAACAATGTCCGCTCCAACAGTCCCTCCCCGCAATGATCGGGAAACAGGAGGCAGCACTCCAAAGATAGGGTTCACAAAGTTTTAATCTCACAACAAAGTGCTTTCGGCACTCGGCCTTCGTCAGTAATGAGACAGTAGGAAGTTCCAAACATCATTCATTTAAACTTCCGCGTTGCACGAGTAATAAACATAAAGATAGGACTCTAATTAGAATCGGCATCCGCCATCTTAGAGTGGATATGGATGAATTGCGTTAAACGGTTATGTTAGCAATAGTGCATAAATCAATATATGAATGCAAAAAGCCTAACTTGGCTATAATCTCCACACAATACAACTGATTCTCATGTGTAGTATTAAATCACGCCCAGGATGGGCAAACATAAATTAAATAAAATTCAAATTCAATCGGCATCCGCCATCTTAGAATGGGTTCAAGTATACAGATGTAAAAGCTTGGTGTAATCATTGGATAATGATGCTCACTAGAGCCGTTATGGCTACAATATCTACACAAAGCACATGATCCCCATAAATCTAAGATATGCAGAGTTATGGAGTATTGAATTGACTGCATCATTGCTTTATGTTTTCTGATTGTTTCTAAATTTTCAATTGTGATGATGAACTGATTTCTAACAATAGTTATATTGTCCATGAGGGTTGTGGCACGTTGCAGATACTATGAATTGCTTATGCCCATCCAGGGCGTGATATAAATGCAGATTTATGGGGATCATGTGCTTTGTGTAGATATTGTAGCCATAACGGCTCTAGTGAGCATCATTATCCAATGATTACACCAAGCTTTTACATCTGTATACTTGAACCCATTCTAAGATGGCGGATGCCGATTGAATTTGAATTTTATTTAATTTATGTTTGCCCATCCTGGGCGTGATTTAATACTACACATGAGAATCAGTTGTATTGTGTGGAGATTATAGCCAAGTTAGGCTTTTTGCATTCATATATTGATTTATGCACTATTGCTAACATAACCGTTTAACGCAATACATCCATATCCACTCTAAGATGGCGGATGCCGATTCTAATTAGAGTCCTATCTTTATGTTTATTACTCGTGCAACGCGGAAGTTTAAATGAATGATGTTTGGAACTTCCTACTGTCTCATTACTGACGAAGGCCGAGTGCCGAAAGCGCTTTGCTGTGAGATTAAAACTTTGTGAACCCTATCTTTGGAGTGCTGCCTCCTGTTTCCCGATCATTGCGGGGAGGGACTGTTGGAGCGGACTTATATATATATATATATACAAAGAAAGCAGTAGAAATTCTCATAACTCACTGAAAGCATAGAAAGCTCCCAGGCTGCATTGCAAACACACAGTCTAAAAAGACTGAAAAGCTAACCTGTAGCTGCATGGAATAAAAAACTGACACTGTGCCTTTAAGGCACTCATGACCCCCAGTATCCCATCATGCCTCAGGGGTGACAGTTGGATCAGTTGTTCTTTTCGGAGACTGAAAAAACTAAGTAACAAATAGGTTAACAATATCTCCTCATTAACGAATGTCCTTTGCCCGGGGAGGCGGGAGGGTTGTTTATGACTTTGAGGAGGATACCCCTGGAAGAGAACTAGGATTACAGGTAAGTAACTTATCCTTCTCTTCCAGGGGATCCTCATCAATAGTCATAAGCATTAGAATAGAATAGCGAGCCTCACCTCATCCCTGCGGGCAAAGGAATAACTAGACAGTAATCTCATAAACAAGCCTGAGTAGGCCATAGGCTACCCAAACAGATTCCTCAAGGAGGCTTGCCCTACTTGAGTATCGGCCCTGGAATCAGATTCTAGACAGTAATGCCTCGTAAAGGTATGAACTGATTTCCAGGTTGCAGCCTTGCATATCTCTGACATAGGAATGTCATGTAAGAAAGCCACTGTGGCCGCTTTCCCTCTAGTAGAATGCGCTTTGGGTGACATCAATAAAGGTTTGCCTGCAAGCTGATAGGCCAATTTAATGCAGGAGACAATCCATCTGGAGATGGATCTCTTGGCCGCTGGAAAGCCCGTTCTCATTGAACCATAGTTCACAAAAAGTTGATCCGTCTTCCTGATCCCCTTGGTCTTTTCCAAATAGAACTTGAGCACTCTCTTAAGATCCAAGGAGTGCAGTGACCGCTCGGCTGGGGTCGTAGGATTTGGAAAAAATGGAGGGAAATAGACTGATTTATATGAAAATCAGAAACCACCTTAGGCAAGAAGGATGGATGAGCTCTCAGAAATACTCTATTGTGGTGGAAAACAGTATATGGTTCCTTTGTACAGAGCGCTTGTATCTCACTTACTCTGCACGCTGACGTAATCGCCACTAAAAAGGCTGCTTTCCAAGAGAGATGTTGCAAAGAGGCCTTGTGGATGGGTTCGAAAAGAGGTGACATTAACCTGGATAGAACCAGGTTCAATTCCCAAGGAGGAGAAGGATTTCACACAGGGGGATAGACTTTTTTCAACCCCTGTAGGAAATCCTTGACCACCGGAACCTGAAAGAAAGAAATCTAATTAGGTGATTTTCTGTACGCTACTATGGCTGACAGACGCACTCTAATGGAAGCATATTTCAACCCAGAAGTTTCCAAGGAAAGGAGGTATGGAAGGATTACCTCCTCCTGCCCTTTAGTAGGATCTAGGTGACGATCCCTACACCATATGTAAAACCTTTTCCACTTGAACGCATAAGACGCTCTTGTGGAAGGTCTCTTAGCCTCTCTTAAAATGTGCATACATTCGGGAGGCAGGTTCAGGTGCCCATATTGCAGGACCTCAGGAGCCATGCTGTCAGGTTCAGTGATGGGAGGTTGGGATGCAGTATTCTCCCGTTCATTTTGCTCAACAGGTCCGGTCTGCAAGGAAGTCGTCTGTGTGGGCACACAGACAGATGCAGAAGGTCCGGGTACCACCACTGCCGAGGCCAATCCAGAGCTATCAAGATCATCTCCATGTCCGACCGGAGGAGCTTGGACACTACCTTCGGTATCAGAGCCAGGGGCGGAAACGCGTAAGCAAATGTTCCTGACCAATCCATCAGGAGAGCATTCCCCTGCGTCCCTGGTCGGTGGAATCTGGACGCGAAGGCGTGGCATTTTGCCTTTTCGTCGTCTGCAAACAAGTCTATGGTTGGACGACCCCAACAACGAAAGAGCTCTTCTACCACTTCGTCGTTTAGCACCCAGTCTGGCTGATCTTCGAAGTGTCTGCTGAGTGCGTCTGCCTTGGTGTTTAATTCGCCTGGAAGGTGTACTGCCACTACTGATAGGCCCCGAGCCAGAAGCCAGTGCCAGATCACCTGAGCCTCCAGGGAGAGAGGGCGAGATTGTGTGCCTCCTGGTTTGTTCAGATAGAACATGGTGGTGGTATTGTCTGTCTGAACTAGGACTGAGTCAGTGTTTATAGCTGGAAGAAAAGCCTTGAGAGCCAGATGAACTGCCCGAAGCTCCAGCATGTTGATGTGGTAGGTTTGGGGCTGAGTTGACCACCGACCTTGAATTTGAAGGCATCCCATGTGTGCCCCCCAGCCCTCTAGAGAAGCGCTTGTGACCACGGACAGTGTCGGAAGAGGTTGGTGAAACGGCACACCCAGGAACACATTCTGCGGGCGAGTCCACCACAGGATGGAAGTCCTCGCTGCCTTGGACAGACTGATCGATCCTCCCAATTCCCTGTCGCTTGGTCCCACTGGTCCTCTAGAGCCTGCTGCAGAGGCCGCATTCTCAGTCTGGCATTTGGTATCAGAAAAATGCAGGACGCCATGGAGCCCAGCAGCGAAGCTAACAGTCTGACTGCTGGATTCCGAGACTGGAGGAGAGTCCTGCACTTCTGCTTCATAGATGATAGTCTCTCCTCCGAAGGAAACACTTTCCCCAAACTTGTGTCCAGAACTGCCCCCAGGCAGTGGATGCTCTGGGTTGGTTTTTGGACAGACTTCTCCATGTTCACATGGAGGCCTAGCTTGTGTAACTGCTGTAGGCACAGTTGAAAGTCGCTGAGTACCTGTTGGGGAGATGAGCCTTTTAGGAGCCAGTCGTCCAGGTATGGATAGACGAAGAGCCCCTGCTTGTGTAGATAAGCCGCAACCACTGCCATGCATTTGGTGAAGACTCGTGGTGCTGACTTGAGTCCGAAGGGCAGCACTTTGTACTGGTAGTGCTTGCTTCCTACCACGAATCTCAAGTACTTCCGATGGCGAAGGGCGATTGGAATATGAAAGTACGCATCTTGCAAATCCACCGAACACATCCAATCCCCTAATTGAAGATGTGGACATATTTGGTGAAAAGCCAACATGCGGAACTTTTCTTTGACCACCACCTTGTTCAGAAGGCGAAGGTCCAAGATGGGTCTGAACTTGTCCTCCTGATCTTTTTGGGGACAAGAAAGTATCTGGAGTAGACTCCTTTTCCCCTTTGAGAGGGAGGCACCTCCTCGATGGCTCTTTTTTGAAGAAGAGACTTTACCTCTCTTCGGCGAAGGTTTAGGTGGTAAGGGCGAGACTTTTTCGGAGGTATGGACTTTGGGATCGCACTGAAACGTAGTGCATATCCATTGTGCAGTATATTCAGCACCCAACGATCTTTTGTGATGCTGACCCTGTTGCGAAACACTTCCTCCCACTGGAGTGGGTAACAGCGCCAGAGGAAGCCACTGCTCAAGCTTTCCCTCCTCTCGTCGTGGACGAGGACTGCTGATGACCTCCTCTACCCCTGTTGGATTTTCCTCCTCGAAAGTGGGATTTTCCCTGATTTTTGTTCTGGGACCACTGAGGGGTTTATACCCTCTGTTGAGCCCCTCTGCCCTTGTTGGATTTGAAGCGTCGTTTGAATTCTTTCTTCTTCTCCAAACCGACCGCTTTTACCGTGTCCAGTTCGGTCTTCATCCGGGTCATTTCCTCATCTGCGTGTTCCCCGAAGAGAGAGGACCCAGAGAAAGGGAGATTCAAGATGCATTGTTGAGCATCCGGTTTAAGGCCTGTTAAGCGCAACCAAGAAGACCTTCTGGCGCATACTCCATGTGAATAAGAGTACGCCGCCAACACTGCACCGTCCGCCGCGGTGCTTATCATTTGGTTTGCTACCAGACTGCCTTCCGTTAGTGTTTCTTCAAAGTCCTTTTGGTCTTCTTTCGGAAGCTTGGCTTTGAAGCGCTCCATCAAGTCCCATAAGGCTCTGTCATACCTTCCATGCAGCGCGGACGCACTGGATACCTTCAGGGCAGAAGCGGCAGCATTACAAACTTTGTGACACCATGAGTCCTGTGTCTTACTGTCCTTATCTGGCGGGACAGAAGATGAAGGAGCAACTGCATGTGTCTTTTGAGCCGCTGCCACAATCACTGAATCTGCTGGTGGATCAGATTTGACAAAGATTGGGTCTGAATCAGCAGGCTTGTATTTCTTCTGTATACGAGCCGGCACTGCTCTGATGGTTGCAGGGGTGAGGAAAATGCTCTTGACTGGTTCCATGATTCCTGGGACTAAAGGAAGTAACGGACGGGAAGAAGATTTTTGGTGCAATGTCTCAAAAATTCCTGTGGTAGTCACTTGTGGGACAGCCATCTCAATATTTAATTTCTTAGCCCCTCTCTGCAGGACATCCAGATAGGTATTGATGTCGTCCACTGGAGAGACTCTGGAGATAGGGCTGTCTGTAGGGGAGTAATCCCTAGTGGAAGATTGGGTAGAGGAAGTAGAAGAGGTGGAAGGAGTTCTTCTACTCCTCCGATGGGAACTGTGTTGCCTCTCGCCCGATCTTCTGGAACGCTCTTCCCTTCTTGGAGAACGAGACCTTCTGGGACGTTCCTCTCTCCTTGGAGAACGAGATCTTCTTGGACGTTCCTCTCTCCTTGGAGAACGAGATCTTCTTGGACGTTCCTCCCTTCTTGGAGAACGAGATCTATTTGGCCTCCTTTCAGGTGAACGTGATGCCTGTTGTCTGGGAGGACTGACTCTGTCTACTTCAGCAACCAGCCTTTGCAGCAGAGATCTATGTTCCGGGCTGACGTACTGCCAAAGGCGTTCCGTAGCCCCCCGAGTCCTGCCAATTTTGCAGCGGCGCATTCCATCTAGGGGACAGCCTCACCCCAGGAGCAGGAACCTCTGACCGACGTGGAGGAGATTTCCGGACAGGACTTCTGGTGTTTGCAGATGATCTGGAGGAACCAGAAGACTGGGAAGATGAGTGACGCGAAGCTGATTTCGCAACCAGAATCGCAGAGTGCCTTGACATCGATCCAGCTCTCGACGGTTAAGAATGGTGCCTCAACGTCGAACCGCCATGCATCGACGATGGAACTCTTCCCCTCGACGCCGACCGCCTCCGGGGCGTCGACGGAGCATTCACTTCCGACGTCGGATGTCTTGAGAATGAGTGATGCGAAGAACGATGGTCTCTCGACGTCGAACGGCGATGACTTGCCGACGACGGAGCTTTCTCCCTCGACGTCGAGTGTTTACGTGACGACGGCGGAGGAACCCTGGACGTTCGACGCCGAACGTCGACGAGACATCGACGGAGATCGCCTCCTCGACGCCGATCGACGCCTGGTTGTCGACGGCGGAGGGGTCTTGGTCCTCGACGCCGGATGTCGCCTTGTTGACGTCGGCGGGGGAGTCATGCTTCTCGACACCGATCGTCGTCGAGATGGCGACGGCGGAGGTGTGCCGCCCCTCGACGCCGATTGTCGCCGGGTTGACGACGGCGGAGGGTACTTGGTCCTCGACGCCAATCGTCGCCGAGTTGACGATCGCGGAGGGGTCCTGGTCCTCGACTCCAAACGTCGTCGAGATGGCGACGACGGAGGGATCCTTGCCCTAGACGCCGAACATCGCCTGGTTGACGACGGCGGAGGGGTCTTGTTCCTCGACGCCGATCGCCGCCCGGTTGACGACGGCGGAGGAGTCACTGGCCTCGACGCCGATCGCCGCCCTGTTGATGAGGGCGGAGGCGTGACCTCCCTCGACGCCGATCGTCGCCTGGTTGACGACGGCGGAGGGGATTTCACCGACGGAGCTAGCGTCCTCGACGTCGGTGACGAACCTGATCTTCTTTTCAACGGCGAGCCCGCCGTCGATGGTCGTTTTTCAGCTGGAAAACTCACCGGTAGATGTTTCTTCAGCGCCGAGCCCGACGTTGAAGTTGAAGGACGTGAAGACTTGCCTTTAGAAGGACTTCTGGCCCTCTTACTGCCCTTCTTCACTGGAGATCTTCCTCTGGTGGACCTTTGAGCCAGTCCATAAATGCGGTTTCTTTCTCTGTCCTTGAGAGTTCTCTCAGACAGGCGTTCGCAGTGAGGACAGTCCTTAGGATCATGATGATCAGGCAAGCAAAGTATACAGACATCATGACTGTCTGATTTTGCCTTCTTGTTGCCACAAGAAGGACAGTTGTCAAAAAGAGAAGGCATTTTAAAATAAAATGCCACACAAAAACTGTCTAAAAAGACAGAAACCTTACTTGACAAGGTGTTAAAAGTCAAAGTAAGTCCAAAAGTTAGAAAATTGAAGCAAATTTCTGTCAGAAAAGCCAGAAATGAGTGGAGCTGTGTTACCAGGGTCCTTCCTGAAGGAGCCGGAAAGAACAACTGACCCAACTGTCACCCCTGAGGCATGATGGGATACTGGGGGTCATGAGTGCCTTAAAGGCACGGTGTCAGTTTTTTATTACATGCAGCTACAGGTTAGCTTTTCAGTCTTTTTAGACTGTGTGTTTGCAATGCAGCCTGGGAGCTTTCTATGCTTTCAGTGAGTTATAAGAATTTCTACTGCTTTCTAAGCATTAAAACAGTTTCTAAACAATCTTTGGTGTTGTTTCTCAAGTTTCTAATGCAGATGTTCATGTATGGTGGAAAGTCTTTACAGCATAATTCAGCTCTACTGTTTATTTGGCTGCAATTGCTTATATATATATATATATATATATATATATATATATATATATATATATATATATATATATATATATATATATATATATGAGTATATATATGTGGGGCACATATAATATATTGTTTCCGGGGTCCCGCGCATGGGCGGGAATATTCTAATGCTTTTGACTATTGATGAGGATGCCCTGGTAGAGAACCCTGTTAATATGCTTGAATCACTTAATTGGGTTTCTGCTGACTTCCACCTTTGCCTTACAGCCCATCAATATTATCAATATGTACTCCGTGATAGGTTTTCTCTACTCATTGATTGTCATCAGCCTCCTTCGACACCAGCTCAAGCATGCCAACTCCAAGTAGTAAAACACAAGAGATACAACGAATAGCAGACATGCTGACTATCAGGCATCAATAGTTCAACATTATAGAAGAGGATACACCCAAACATAAGATGGCTGAATACACAATGGCACCCAAAATGGCCAAACAACCAGCTGATAAAACCTACATCAATAACACAATACCAAAGAGGCATGCTCATCAAAGCAAGATTTATATAAAATACAGACTTTACATAATGACCTCATCATGGACATGTATCTAGATTGCCTCCTCATCAATGAAACTTGGCTAGATTATGACGTAGCTCCCATTTTATAATACACAATACCAGTAGAATACAAATTGCCTGAATAAAAGGGCTGGTGAACGGCAGTGTCTCGTGATGGATCGCTGCACCTGCATAACTTGTCAGCAATGTGAAGCTCTCCTAGTCAAACACAGCCTTTCACCAAAGACAAGATCCCCGATCTACAAATGTACCCTCCTCCTGCTCACAGCACCTCTTTCGTAACAACCATCTGCAACTTGACTGTTAACTCTCGTCATTCTAGTGTACTTAAAATCACTGCTTGCAAATCAGACTGACGAGAGGACTTTTCTTAGTGCTTCGAGGTTTGCCACTCACACAGTGTTCCATGTAAACTGCATGTCTGAGTAGAAGTATTGGCAGGCACCCATCAGCAAAACAATTCAGAGAAGCATTGTTGGTTGCCAGCTGTGAATGTGAAGTTCCTGCAGTGATCCACGGCCAACAGAAGAGTGAGGACTAGGAGGGCTAAAATCTGAAGGTCCTGGAAGAGCAGTATATAGAGGAATGTCGTTGGCAGCAACAACTCGTATAGAAGAAGGCCACCTAAATTACAAATCAATGTAAAAGTTGAAAACTTGGACTTGAGCTCAGAGGTAGAAATAGTTGGTATAAAGAAGTGGTGTGTGGTGGTGAAATACTTGACAATAGAACTCAAACAGCAAAAGATCAACAACAGGGAAATCTAAATTTTAGGGAGCAATAAGGGATGGTTTGATTCACTTTGCCAATTCCTGAAAAGCCAGTTGAGGATCTTGCAGAGTAGGAGAAATACAATCGAAGCGATGTATGTAATGGAGAAAATGGTGTGGTTAATATCCGAAAAGAAGTACGGTCTTCTATAACACTAATTGGGAACAAATGATATATACAATATCTTCAACTGGACCAACAGAAAGAGGATCTGAAAGATGAAGATAAGAAGGACCAGAAAGTGGACGACCAGAACCTCTAAGTGCCCCATGAGCACAAGAATGGCAAGCTGCCAGATAAAGAGTATTTGGACCAGGGGGACCATGGCCAGGATGGCATAGACTATGGGGAACATAACCAGAAAGTGCAGAGCAAGGAGGTACGAAGCGAGAATGACCAGGGAGAATGTGTCAGGGCTACGAGGACAAGGACCAGAATCATTAGGACAAGTGGGACGGGGTCCAAGAATGCAAGGGCTCTGGGTGCTGAAGGATCAGAACCAGATATAGGGGACAGAAGCAGGAGGAGGTGGACCAGGAGGAACACCAGGGGGGTAAACAACTCATCCATTAGAACCACTAGCAGGTCCTGACCTACCAGGAAGAACAGGAACTAGACCACAGGACTAAGAACAGTAAATTAGGACCAGTAAGAGGAGGACAAGATGCAACAAGAAGAAAGCACCCAGAAGGACCAGAGCCAGGTGGTACAGAACCTGGAGAACCTGTGCTAGAAGGACTTCCAGTACCTGAAGGACCATGGCCAGGAGGACCAAAAGGACCATGGCCAGGAGGACCAAAAGGACCATGGCGGCCAGGAGGACCAAAAGGTCCATGGTCAGTAAGACCAGGCAGATCAGGACTAGGAGGGCCACAGCTGGCAGGACCATGACCAGAATGACTAAGAAGAGAAGGAGAAGGAGGACATTGTGTTTTTACACCACATACATTCAACACACCCTTAAATACAGCAACCATGACTATTTCAAAATGTTCTTGATAACACTTTGTAAGCTGTGCCCACTTCAGTGTCCCACACCTCTTTCAGCCCACTAAAAATGAACAGGTTCATTTTTCCTGGTACTATGCATTTGTCCTTTATTTGAGATCTAGCTTACGCAATCAAAATCAGCTATGTGTCAACCTCCTTTTTACCCGTATTTACAGTGTTCTTCTTTTGTCATTTTGATTTCTCTTCAACCAGCCATTATTTATTTCTGGGTCTAACTGGCTTTCAGTCTATTCAAAATATATCCAAGCACTCCCGCTTCTCGTCCGAGGCCCTTCCTCCTATCCCTAAGCAATGTTTTGCTCTCTTGGTGGCCCAGTTCACCTTTACTTTCGCCAATTTATAACTTCCAGTTTGATCTTCGATTTCCAGTTCATGGCTATGCCACCAAATCTATGAATCTACTCGCATCTTTCGGGTATTGGGGTGGTGAATTAATTCCAGAAGTTCTTAGTTCTGCGATTTGTAGGTCTTCTGCAATCGATTAGGTTGATGTCCTTAAAAACAAACCTGGTGTAAACCTAGGAAACTTAGTAGCAATAAGTTTATGGCTGAGTCAGTAGAGGAGAGGCGTACCAATCACTCTGCTGACTGGCGATAATGTGCCTCTGCTGACCCTGAAGAACTGGCTAATTTTAGTCCCCATTTCAATACTTGATTTCCCTTTAAACTGCTTGTAAAAAGAGCTTCTTCTTCATCCTTCAGGATGGAGTTTCACCACAGCACAGAATCATTGGTACAGTGAGTGCTAGACAAACTCTGGATGGAGTTGATGACACCAGAGTCAGTGCATTGAGTTTATCAGAGGTCTCTGCTGACTTGAAAACATCATCATCAAACCTATTGTCTTGCGTCACTTCTCTGATGTTTGTGTAAAGGGAACGGCCCTCGTAGGAATTGCTTATATAAGTTGAGTTGTTTTGCTCCATTGTTACAAATCCAGTGTCTACTCAGGTGCAATTACCTCAGGTATCCACCATCTTCTCTCTACTCTACAGTTTACATAAATTGTTGAGTAACTGTTAGCCGCCTACAGAGCACGAGTTTACATGTATTAAAATTATACAAAGATTAAACTACCAGTATCTGGAAAGAAGAAAGCAGTGACCCTGCCGCCTCTTTTTCTATAATGGTGCACTTTTACAATAAGATGGTGGATGTTGTACAACTTTTTAAAGTTCAATCCAGCCAATCGGGCAAAGTGAGAGGTCCTTAGTGTGTTCCATTGGGCCTTTGCTTTGAGCCCTATTTGCCTATCAGAAAACTGGGAATGGTGATGATCCTTAGGATCACCCTGAATGTAGAAATCACAGCCATGTAAAACATGCTTCTTCTATAAGACAACATTGGCACATATTCTCCAATTTCTGTCATTTTGCTAACTGGTCCTAGCAGCGCATTTATTTATTTCTGGGGGATTGGGCTATTGAATCAGCTTTTGCCAATTACTCCCTAAGTACACTATAGACAGGCTTCGATGTGTGCAAGTTGCAGCTGTGGGATGGTTTTTGAGAGTCGAAAGAACAGATCACATCTCTTCGGCACTAGACCAGCTCCACTGGTTTAAACCTTTAACTATTGGCCTATGGCTTTCAATTATTCCAGCACCACAGAAGTATCAGCAGAAGTAGCAGGTTTAAATTGTACTTCAACCTTTTTTCTAAAAGAAATATTAAAGTCAACAGAATAGCAAGCCCAACCCACACACCTGCGGATGAATCCAGAACATTCGAAACAGCTGTTACATTTTTCGAAAAAAAAATCCTTCAAGAGGCCTGCTCTACTCGAGTATCTGACTGAGTGCCTGAGTCTATATAGTAATGCCTGGTAAAAGTGTGTACCGATTTCCATGTTGCAGCCTTACAGAACTCGGAAATGGGTACATTTCGCAATAGAGCAGGTGTTCGTGCCTTTCCCCTAGTAGAATGGGCCTTAGGCACAGCCGTTAAATGTTTGTTGACTAACTGGTAGGAAAGCATTATACAGGATCCTATCCACATAGAGATGGTCTGCTTGGAGGAAGCTATGCCTGTTCTCATTGGACCATAGTTGACAAAAAGATGGTCAGATTTCCGGATATCTTTTGTTTTACCTAGGAAAAACTTGAGTACGCGCTTGATATTTGAGGAATGCAAAGCCCTCTCTGCTAGGGTGGATGGGATAGGAAAGAATGTTGGCTAAGAAATATACTTTGGTTTATGTGAAAATCAGAAACCACCTTGGGAAGGACAATAGGATTCCCTCTCATGACCACCCTGTTACCACGAAACACTGTATAGGGCTCTTTACCACATAGTGACTAGATCTCACTGGGCCAGTTTGCTTAAATGATAGCCACTAGAAATGCTGCTTTCAATCTGAGGTGTTGTAAAGAAGCCTTGTATTGAGGCTCGAAAGGAGTGCCCATGAGTTTTGAGAGAACAATATTAAGTTCCCACAGCGGCGGAGGTGATCTTACATGAGGGAATACTTTTTTTAGCCCTTCTAAAAAATCTTTGACCACAGGCATTTGAAATAAAGAAATCTGTGTGGGAGACTCTCTGTAAGCGGTAATGGCTTGGAGATGTACCGTTATGGAGGAAAACTGTACACCAGACTTCGCTAAAAGGAGGAGATAAGGTAAACTCACATGCTCTTGACCCAAAATTGGATGATGATAATTTTGGGCACACCACAAGTAAAACCACTTCTATTTGAAAGTGTAGGATTTCCTGGTAGAAGGTCTTTTGGACTCTCTGAGGATGCCCATAGAATACTTTGAGAGCCCTAAATGGCCATACTGGAGGAATTCAGGAGCCATGCTGTCAAGCTCAGCAAGGGCAGGTTGGGATGGAAAATCTGCTCTCTGAGCTTGTACAGGAGATCCTGTCCGCATGGCAACCTCTTCTGTGATGGGTATAGCAGGCCCAGGATCCACCATGGTGAGGCCATTCAGGAGCTATGATATTCATTCTGGTTCTGGACTTGTACAGTTTGTTGATCACTGTAAGACTCAACTGAGTTGGGGGAAATGCGTAAAACAATTACCCTCATTAGTCTAACACGAAGGCATTCCCCTCCGACCCTTGTCGGGGAAACCTGGATGCGTAGTATAGGCATTTTTTGTTGTTAACGTCTGCACCCAAGTCGGTTCGCCAATGCCCCCATTCTCCAAAGATGTCTTGCACAATGTTGTTGTATAGTATCCAGTTGTGATTTTCACTGATATTGCAACAGACTACGCTTGAGTGTTTTGGATTCCTGGCAGGTGAATGGCTGAGATTGTTAAGTTTGTGGCTATTAGACTGTTCCTAATGGCCTGTGCTTCCAGTG
The DNA here is from genome assembly GCF_964263255.1 of Lissotriton vulgaris. Classification (NCBI taxonomy): domain Eukaryota; kingdom Metazoa; phylum Chordata; class Amphibia; order Caudata; family Salamandridae; genus Lissotriton; species Lissotriton vulgaris. Next base: position 364,137,756 of record NC_141698.1, read on the forward strand.
ATAGGCAATGAGAATGTGTCCCCCCCTTGTTTGTTTAAGTAAAGCATTGTGGCCGTGTTGTCTGTTGGACCAGGAAAGAGTTTGCGTTATCGATGGACAAGGAGGACTGCCCTCAGCTCCTGCATGTTGATGTGATACTGCTGCTCCTTGTCGGACCGCACTCCTTGAGTTTGCAGAAGGCCAATGTGAGCACCCCATCCATGAAGAGAGGCATCTGTGATGAGAGTTTGTGTGGGTGGTGGAAAGAGTCTCTTACCAGTAGGTTTTGACGTTGAGACCACCATGGTAGCAATTGCATCTCATCTTGTGAGAGAGTCAGCTTGTCGTCTGAGAATGGAATCCACTGATCTTCTAGAGTTTGTAGAGGTCGCATGTGCACCATGGCATGGGGGATGATGAAAATGTAATAGGCTATTGATCCTAGAAGAGACGCCACCTGTATGGCAGATGGATATCGAGTGTGCAGGAGATTGTAACATTTCAGACTGATTGAGTATGATCTCTCCTCCAAAGGATACACTCTAGCGTCTAGAGTTGCCCCCAGGTAGTTTAGCCTATGGGGTTGGTGTTTGGATAGATTTCTTGTAATTGACCTGAGACCTAGATTTTGCAGGGTCTAGATGCAGATATGATAATGTCTTTCCGTATTGGAAGGGGAGTAGTTTTCTATGAGCCAGTTGTCTAAGATGGGGTAGATGAACATTCTCTTCCTCCTTAAGGATGCTGCTACTACAGCCATGGACTTCGAGAATGTGTGAGGTGCTAATTTCAGGCCGAACGGTATTACTTTGTACTGGTTATCTTTGGATGCCACTTTGAAGAGCAGAAACGTCTGGTAGGTTCAGGCGATTGGAATGGGGAAGTAGGCAACCTGGAGATCAATGGAACACATCCAGTCCCCCTAAAGGAGTTGGGGATAGATCTGGTGAAGGGCAAGCATCCTGAATTTTTCTTTGCATATGAACTTGTTCAGTAGTCTCAAGTCCAGAATGGGTCTGAATTCTCGTTTTGGAAAAATGTTTCTCACTAGGAAAGCGCAAGAGGAAATTCACCGTCCCCTTTGGAAGAGTGGGACCTGTTCCATGGCCTCCTTTTGGAGCAGATAGGGGACATCATTTTGTAGGACGACCCGCTGGTGACAATGTTTTTGTAGGTGGGACAGCAGAAGGAGGTGTCTTGAATCAAAGTGAGTAACCATTCTGAACAATATTCAAGATCCACTTGTTGCTTGTGATGCAGCCCCACTCGTCCAGGTGTTTGATGATACTTCCCCCAATTGGAGCTGTGTAAAGGAGAAGGGGGAAGCGAGGGCTCATTCCTTGTCTGGTGTTTTAGAAGAGGGTGCAGGTTGACAATAAGCTCCTCTTCCCTGAGGTGGTCTGCGGGGATGGTAATGTAATCGGGCCTGGTGCTGCTGTTTTGGAACCTAATGAGGGGTTTGGACCCTATATTGATAGGAACGTCTATCATAGGGCCTGTATCTTTGTCGGAATTATTTTTGTTTCTCGAGGCCCACAGCTTTGAGGGTATTCAACTCAGCTTTCATCTTGGTCATTTTGTCGTCAGCATGTGAGCCAAACAGTGAGTTCCCATTAAACGAGAGATTGAGAATCCTGTGTTGTGCCTCAGGTTTCAGGCCTGTGAGGCGAAGCAAGGAGGACCTTCTGGGACAGATACTGTGGGAGTATCCATGTGCAGCAAGGTCTGATGCATACGCGGCTGCACTAATGACTTGGTTGGAGACTAGGCCGCCCTCATGGAGGATTTCTTGGAAGTCCAGCCTGTCTTCCTTTGGTAATTTTTCTGTGAACTTGGAAAGAGAGTCCCAGAGTGTCCTATCATAACTCACTAGCAAGGCAGAGGTGCTGGCCGCCTTCATGAAAGAAGCAGATGTGCTGCGCATCTTTTCCCCCATAGCGTCCATCTGCTTGCAGTCCTTTTCTGGGGGCACTGGTGAGGCAGCAACAGAGTGTGCTTAGCAAGCAGCAGCTACAATGATTACATCTTGTGGTGGATAATGCTTTAGGAATAACGGGTCCTGGTCTGGAGTCTTTTATTTTTTAAGGATCCGTGATGGTGCAGCTTGCATAGAAGCCGGAGTCGGGAACAGTTGCATCACTGGTTCTAGCAGACATGGACCAGAGGCAGGAGTGGTCTTGATACCGCTCTGTGATGCCGAGTCTCAAAGATGACTGAGGAAAATGCAGTAGGCACTGCAATGTCAATACTCAATTTTGATGCGTCTCTAATTGACACATCGGTCAATGTGATCAAGTTATCCACTGTGATAGTGTTGGCGAATAATCCCTCATAGAGGAACGAGAAGTAATGGGCAAAAAGAGTGTTCTACACCTGCTATGGAGCGAACTGGACCAATGAGATCATTGAGATCTGTAAGAAGACCTGGCCATTGCTGACTTCAATCTTGATCTATGCCCCTATGGTGATCTACCACTCTGCGGGGTCTTGGACCTTCATGGAGACCGCGGGGAAGTTGCACATCTCTTTGGAAGCGTGGATGGAAAATCCGGAGAGAATGCTAGAGGAGAAATGTGTTTTGGTGATGGCATATGCAGAGTGATCCTGGAAGTAGAGTAGGTCTGTAATAAGTCTGAGCAAGGGCTGTGAGGTGGAGGGTGACATCATCTACGCACAGTTTCCAACCAACATGGAGAGAGATTCACAGGAGGGTCAGAAGCATGTCTACCTGGTGCCGGAGACCCTGACCGCACTGACTTTGTTGACAAAATCTGCACCTCTAACGAGTGGCAAAGGCTTCTTGACGTCGACAGTCTTTTAGAGGGGGTCTTCGACGTCGACCGTGGCCTTTCTGATGTTTTAAATGCCTAGCAAGTGACCACTCATGTGTGAGCATATGATTAAGACTAATTGGGAATCGAAACGCATTATGCTGTTTGCTGTGCCAGGAATAAAAACCTGTTACTTATGGACAGGCTGGTGGGCCTGATTTCACATCACTGAAATGGTTTGGAATTTGTTTTCATTTGGAATATGTAAATGTATATATATGTGTATGTGTGATTGAAAGTATTATGCAAATTAATGGGAATATATATATACACATTGCCTACTGGCGGTCGCCAGTAGGTAGTTATAGTTAGGATTGGCTACCATAGGAAATCCGCAACATTCTATTGGGAATAACTCTGGCGCTGGTTGAGGAATTTGTGTGTAATTTTCCAAAATTTTGGCCAGCTCCGCTGCGCTCCTTCCCTGAGTTTCGGGGGGATTCGTGAAGTGGGGGCTGAGAAAAAAGGGGGGTCCCAAAACGTGTTTTCCCCATGTTAATTTCTATAGGACGGTCTGACAGGTCTACAGCCCTAACTGCTGAACGGAATAACGCCAAACTTGGCAAAATTGTAGGGACTGGTACGCAGATGTGCCTTTGCTATATTTGGTGGAAATTGCTCCAGTGTTTTTTTTGAAAATTAACTTCAAAAACACATATATATCTATAGGCGCGCTCCGAGCGCTCACCGGTGCGCGTACCGGGGAGCGCACCCGGCGCGCTACGGGAGTGCGCGAGCGGAAAGCTGATTGGCTGTCGGGTGTCTGTCAACAATCTAATCCGGAGAGTCTGCCATCTTGTGTCTCGGTAGAATCGAGACACAAGAGGTGAAAAAGAAAGGGGGAAATAATTAAAAGGGGGCAGAGTAGACACCCCCTGACCCCCTAGGTTTTCTGAGGGGGGCCTAGATGGACCTTGAAGGGCAAAAAAACTTTTTTTTTTTTTAATTTCGCGGGGTAAGCGCTGGCGACGCTCCCCGGTACGCTCTCCGGTACGCGCACCATATGGGCACCACGGGGAAAAACAATGTAAAAAAACAGAGTAAAAAAATAAAGTAGAGTGTTTAGAGGAAAGTGATGCATTGCTGGAGTGTGTCACAAAAATGATGCAACTCCAGCAATGTATCCTTTCACATGGGGCTAGTCCCATGTGAAAGGGTCTGCGTCAGTCTTACGCCTGCTGTGTGGCAGGTGCAAGATTAAGACGCAACAGCGTCGTAAAAGTGACGCAGTGAAATCTCATAGATTTCACTGCGTCACTTCTACAAACCTTCCTTACGTCAATACGCCCCCTTTGCATACATTACAAATGGCGCAGGTATAATGTGGCGCAGGGGTTTACAAAGTGACGCATTTACCTAGATGCGTCACTTTGTAAATATGACTCAACAAGGTGCATTTTTAACACCACTGGTGCATCACAAAAAGTGACGCACCGGTGGCGTAAAAGTGACGCATGGCCTCATAAATGAGGCCTTCAGTCTTCTACTAATGCGTCATATTTAATGTATGACGCATTATGTCGCAAGGAGTTACAGATACGTCAGTATTTCTGACGTATCTGTAAGCGCAAAAGTGACGCGTTGCTGGAGTGTGTCACAAAAGTGACGCAATTCCAGCAATGCATCTTTTCACATGGGACCAGCCCCATGTGAAAGGGCTTGCGTCAGTCTTACGCCTGCTGTGAGGCAGGCGCAAGATTTTGACGCAACGGTGTCCTAAAAGTGACGCAGTGAAATCTCATAGATTTCACTGCGTCACTTCTACGACCCTTTCTTGCGTCAATACGCCCCCTTTGCATACATTACACCTGGCGCTGGTATAATGTGGCGCAGGGGTTTACAAAGTGACGCATCTACCTAGATGCGTCACTTTGTAAATATGACTCAACAAGGTGCATTTTTTACACCACTGGTGCGTCACAAAAAGTGACGCACCGGCGGCATAAAAGTGACGCATGGCCTCATAAATGAGGCTTTCAGTCTTCTACTCTTGCGTCATATTTTATGTATGACGCATTATGTCGCAAGGAGTTACAGATACGTCAGTATTTCTGAAGTATCTGTAAGCGCAAAAGTGATGCATTGCTGGAGTGTGTCACAAAAGTGACGCAACTCCAGCAATGCATCCTTTCACATGGGGACAGCCCCATGTGAAAGGGCCTGCGTCAGTCTTACGCCTGCTGTGAGGCAGGCGCAAGATTTTGACGCAGCGGTGTCCTAAAAGTGACGCAGTGAAATCTCATAGATTTCACTGCGTCACTTCTACGACCCTTTCTTGCATCAATATGCCCCCTTTGCATACATTACACCTGGCGCAGGTATAATGTGGTGCAGGGGTTTACAAAGTGATGTATCTACCTAGATGGTCACTTTGTAAATATGACTCAACAAGGTGCATTTTTTACACCACTGGTGCGTCACAAAACGTGACGCACCGGCGGCGTAAAAGTGACGCATGGCCTCATAAATGTGGCCTTCAGTCTTCTACTCTAACTTATTCTTTCACTTTCTCTGTTTCTTCACTGCCTTACTCATCTTGTATCACACTCAATTGTCTTTATCCAGTCTGTATCTCCACTCTTTCCTAAAAATCACTGCTCTTTTCTTACCCTTCCACACCACCGTTCTTTACTACATTTTCTTCAGTTTATCCACATTCCCCATGTTCACTCTCCTTCTCCTCACTCTCGTTCCCCACTCACCTTCTTTCAGTCCCCCTACTTCACTTCCCTTCCCCTCTCGTCCCTTTCTTTGCTTTCTCACTCATTTTCATCTCTTCTCTCACTGCACTCCACTTCAGTTACTCTTTTTCATTTTTTTTAAGAATACAGCTCTTTGATGAGAATTCGAGGTAGTTCTGAAAAGAACTTTTTTTTCGTCTTTTTTCTTTTTTTTTCAACAAAATCAAAAACAGGGAATGGGAAACTGCTCAACAGGAGCAAAAAAAATAATCAAAATTAGGACTGGGGTTGGCAGCGGTGGTTGTCTATTGCTCGAACCATGAGCATAACACTTTGTTCCCCATAACAAAGTAGCTGATCACATTTTCTGCATTTAATTACAGCTTCATTAAAAGCAGGCTGTATGTTAGGGATCAGCTCTTCTGGTCGCCCCCTCACCGATGTAGTTGGTCCTCCGGTTGAAGTAGAGGCACCATCCCTGGGAGCCTCTTGTGCCAGAGCTCTGACACTCTCCCGGGCAAAGTTCTGGGGGTGCCTCCTCTTGACGTGGCGAATCATGGTGGAGTTCCCAAATTAATATTTTTTGGTGAGGTCACGCCATTGAGAGGGCAGTGTGACAAATCCGGCACTCCACCTTTGGAGCATTTACTTTTTTTTTATCATCTGGAATGGAAAAAAACTTCCATATGAAGTGTTCTTTTACCCGGGGCGGAGGAACCTCTTCATCAATAAATCTCTCTGTGTCATCACTGCTGCTGGATGGTCTGGCAGCCATGGTAATCCAACAAAGATCCAAGAGCAAAAAGATAGGTCTTGCAGTCACAAAAGTGAAAGAAGAAGTGAAGGAAAAGGGTGGGGATTTCATTCTTTGTAAAAAAAAACTGTTAGCAACCAATGAAAAGAGTTATTTTAAGGTCACATGGCTTGACGCGCTTACGCTGCATGCACCGAAGCGCTTCGGGGGCGCTTACGCGGCACGAACGTAGGAGCTTGCGGGGGCGCTTACGCGGCGCGAATGTAGGCGCTCCCGGGGGAGCTTACGCGGCGCGCCTGAGTGACGTTTTGATAGCTTTACGGAAATGTAAATTCATTTTCATTTCGTAAATCAAAAATACTGCTTTTATAAGTATGGTACTAAATGTCTTGCGTTATTATTTACTTTTCATACATATTTTTTTAACGAACGCAGAAATAACGCTCTCGGTGCGCTCTCGGGAGAGCTTACCGGTGCGCGCACCCGGAGCGCTCCAAGGCAAAATGATACGGGTAAGCTCACCGGTGCGCGCACCCTGAGCGCACCAGGAAAAAATGTAAAAAAAAATATATATACATTGAACAAATAATTTTTATTTTAAAAAAATATAATTAATTCTTGTAAAAAACAGCTAATAAAAATAAAAAAAATCCTAGGTTACAAAGTCAATATACAAAGGAATTAGCTTTTTAAAAAAACTATGAAATTCACTGAAACAAACCATAAGATTCACAAACGTTATAGTTAGGAATTAGTTTTTAAAAAACCTTTGAAATTCACTGAAAAAAACCATAGGTTTCACACTCGTTATAGTTAGGAATTAGTATTTAAAAAACCTTTGAAATTCACTGAAAAAAAACATAGGTTTCACACCAGTTATAGTTAGCTGAACATTTTACTCATACAAAACCATTGAAATACCCACGTTATAGTTAGTTGGACTCACTATAACTCGCGCGCCCGCAATCCACTGCTGATGATGTCACATATTACATCATTCATGACATGGTCAGTGACATCACTGATGACATCACTGATGACACCTCAAATTACATCACTGATGACATCACTGATGACATCTCAAATGACATCACTGATGACATCTCAAATGACATCACAGATGACATCACAGATGACATCATCCATGTGATAATACAATGCACCTCCTCACACTCTAATCTAACCTTTGATACACCCAGTGTTAAATACAAACTACCATTCCTGAAATTATTGACACACCAATACAAGTAACTACATATGCACTCACTGATTTCTAGGTGTACACACACATCCACTCATTCACCCATACAATCACTTATACATATGGTTACTCATCAATAGAACACTATCATATCCAGTCATACACCTATACAGACACTTACACACTGACACTCATCCACAGAGTTACTCAAACACCTAGTCAGTTATGCAGAGAATCAATCGCACTCCCATTTCCTCAACTACAAAGTTATACACACTAAACCTTACTTACTCTCTTTTACAATCACGGATACAAGTACACATTGAACCATACAGTCACTTACGCAATCACAGGTTCTCATGTATAGTCATGTATATATGGCAACTCTCACGTGCAATGTGTTTTACATATGTACCTACTTCGACATGGAGCACTGAGATAGCCATTCACTCACCAACATATCCATGCAGACAGTCAACCCCCCATACAGCTCTTTCCACATCCACTCTTGAACCCATATACCAAGTGAATCAACTGCTCACATATATATGCAGTCACATACCTCCCAGCCACCCCCACGCACACACTCACCCTCACATACAAATACTTGGACAACCAATCAATAACCCATATAGCTACTCATATAGCTACTGATCAACACATGCAGAAGCTTACACAACAACAGACTTACTGATGCACATATTCAGACAGTTTAGTCACTAACCAATGCATTCAGTAAGACACATTTAATCACTCACTCATACAGTCAGTCACACACCTACTAAATCCTTCATCCAGACACTCATACATCCACTCATTCTTCAATATGTAAATTATTAACTTTAACTTAATTGTATTTTAACTTTTCAGAAACACAGACACTGGATGATGTCATCAGTGATGTCACTGACCATGTCATGAATGATGTAGTGGATTGCGGGCGCGCCAGTTATAGTGAGTCCAACTAACTTTAACGTGGGAATTTCAATGGTTTTGTATGAGTAAAATGTTCAGCTAACTATAACTGGTGTGAAACCTATGGTTTTTTCAGTGAATTTCAAAGGTTTTTTAAATGCTAATTCCTAATTATAACGAGTGTGAAACCTATGGTTTTTTCAGTGAATATATATATATATATATATATATATATATATATATATATATATATATATATATATATATATATATATATATATATATATATATTTATATATCCGTTAGGTATTGTCTTGCTGCTACATTCCTCCGGCTATATATTTGCACTTTAAGCAATAGTAAAGAGGAAATATTTAGTTGTATAAGGCAACTTTTGTGTGTGTGTGTGTGTATATGTATATATATATATATATATTACCTACTGGCGGTCGTCAGTTGGTAGTTATAGTTAGGATTGTTTTCTATAGGAAATCCGCAACATTCTATTGGGAATAACTTTGGTGCCGGTTGAGGAATCTTGCTGTAATTTTCCTTAAGTTTGCCTCGCTGCGCTCCGCTCCTTCCCTGAAAGTTTGGGGGGGATTCGTCAAGCAGGGGCCGAGATAAAAGGGGGGTCCAAAACGTGTTTTCCCCATGTTAATATCCATAGGGCGGTTGGACTCACTTTTAGCCCGAACGGCTGAATGGATTTCCACAAAACTTGGCAAAATTGTAGGGACTGGTAGCCCGATGTGCCTTTGCTATGTCTCAAGATATGTGCTCCAGTGGATTTTGAGTAATTTAGGTTCAAAAAAATATATATATCTGTGCAGAGCCTAACCACACATCTGATCTGATTGGCTGTCAGCACTTCATCCAAGAAGTGTTGGCAGCCATCTTGGGACCAATATACATGATAACACCTCATTAAAAAGCATTGTAGTTAATAGAGGGTTTTAGGACTTTAGTTACATTATAAATCATTTGTTGGTAGTACCATACCCATTTTAGGAATTGTGGTGTGTTCTAAGGTGATTTTGCATGTGAAAAAGCCTTCTGCTGTGATATCATGAATAATGTTTGAAAGAAAACTATTATCTCATGATTTTCCCACAGTGGTTTGGAAGGGGATCTATAAGCTAAACTGAAAGCATATTTTCTGTAAATTCACATTATCATTCTCAGTCATGTGAGAATGAAGTCTGACATTCTCAGTAAAACATGTACATCCAACAAGGACAGAGACTGTCAGTTGATTCCTTTGTGTTCTACTGCAGCCTCCTAGAGTGTTCTAAAGAACAACTAGAGCGCTAACAGTTCTACTCATTACAAAGGTATAGCACACCTGAAGCCATCGTGATGGGAATAAAGTGGTAACTCTTAAAACATTTAATTTAATAAAAAGGAGCAAAAAGAGGGGGTATATTATGCAATAGAAAGTATTATTAGTGCTGCAGAAAGACAAATTAGGGCACATTTTGAGTGACTTCTCAAATCCTCTTCTATTTCATTAAAAAATTCTGACATGCAGTCTCCCAAGATGGCCACCAGAGACTAAAGAGCCCAAATGTAGCCCAAATATCACCCAGATGTAGCCCAAGTATAGCCCAATGACAGAATGTCCCAGAGTGTTCTAAAGAACAACTAGAGCGCTAACAGTCCTACTTATTACAAAGGTATGGCACACCTGAAGCCATCTTGATTGGAATAAAGTGGTAACTCTTAAAACATTTAATTTAAAAAGGAACAAAATGAGGGCGTATATTTTGCCATCGAAAGTATGATTAGTGCTGCAGAAAGAAAAATTAGGGCACATTTTGAGTGACTTCTCAAATCCTCTTCAATTTCATTAAAATATTCTGACATACAGTCTCCCAAGATGGCCACCAGAGACAAAAGAGCCTAAATGTAGCCCAAATATCACCCAGATGTCGCCCAAGTATAGCCCAATGACAGAACGTCCCAGAGTGTTCTAAAGAACAACTAGAGCGCTAACAGTCTTACTTATGACAAAAGTATGGCACACCAGAAGCCATCTTGATTGGAATGAAGTGGTAAGTCTGAAAACATTTAATTTAAAAAGGAACAAAATGAGGGGGTTCATTTTGCCATAGAAAGTATGATTAGTGCTTCAGAAAGAAAAATTAGGGATCATTTTGAGTGACTTCTCAAATCCTCTTCTATTTCATTAAAAAAATTCTGATATGCAGACTGAAACATGCACTTTGAACACCAGCAGCAGACTTCCCTGGTGAGCAGTAGCTTTACTACAGTGATCTAATGAGCAACTAGAGTGCTAACATTCAGAATTTATGGCAAATGTGTGACACATCTGAATGCCTTCTTGATGGAACCAAAGTAAACAAGCATTGAAAATGCAATAGATCTCGCCCTCGTTTAAGTTAAAGCCATTTTGTTTGTAATGAGGTGGCTTTTTAGCTTTGCTTTTATTAGTGTTTTTTCAACTTTCATGTAAATAACATGCATCTGTATGCATATTTGTATATGTATGCATGCATTTATATTTGTATTTATATAGATATACAGATTATATATGTATGTATATATATATATATATACATACACATACATATATTTAAATGCATATGCATATATATGCATATATATATATGTGTATATGTGTGCGTGTAGAGAGAGGTAGAGGTGTAGAGGTAGAGAGGTAGAGGTAGAGAGGTAGAGACTAGTAGAGAGAGAGGTAGAGAGGTAGAGAGTAGAGAGTAAGTAATAGAGAGTAGTAGAGTGAATAGTAGAGTGAGTAGTAGTGAGTAGTAGAGAGTGAGTAGTAGAGAGTGAGTAGTAGAGAGTAGTAGAGAGTAAGTAGTAGAGTGAGTAGTAAAGAGTAGTAAAGAGTGAGTAGTAGAGAGTAGTAGAGAGTGAGAAGTAGAGAGTGAGTAGTAGAGAGTAGTAGAGAGTGAGTAGCAGAGAGAGAATTGTAGAGAGTAGTAGAGTGAGTAGTAGAGTGAGTAGTAGATACTAGTAGAGAGAGAGTAGTAGAGAGTGAGTAGTAGAGAGTAGTAGAGAGAGAGTAGTAGAGAGTGAGTAGTAGAGAGTAGTAGAGTGAGAGAGTGAGTAGTAGAGAGTGAGTAGTAGAGAGAGAGAGTAGTAGAGAGTGAGTAGTAGAGAGTGAGAAGTAGAGAGTGAGTAGTAGAGGGTAGTAGAGAGTAGTAGAGAGCGAGTAGTAGAGTGAGTAGTAGAGAGAGAGTAGTAGAGAGTGAGTAGTAGAGAGTAGTAGATAGTGAGTAGTAGGGAGTGAGTAGTAGAGAGAGAGTAGTAGAGAGTAGTAGAAAATGAGTAGTAGAGAGTGAGTATTTGAGAGTAGTGGAGTAGGAGAGAGTAAGTAGTAGAAAGTAGTGGAGAATATTCCAAAGTTTGGCACAGCACCACTTGCACAATAAGTCCAATCAAATCATATCACTTATAGTCCTTATTGAAGCGCTGAATCTTGGTGTATATTCAAATGCTTTTATTTTCCTTAAGTTTATGTACCACAGCCAGCCGAAACGAACAAGTTACTTACCTTCGGTAACGCTTTTTCTGGTAGATACAATATCTGCCTGTGGATTCCTCACCTTGTGAATATCCCCCTGCGTGAGCAACATTCGGAAATTCTTTTTGTAGCTTCGCGCCGACGTGGACCCGGACGTCATAGAGGCACGGCATCGCTCGAGACTCCGCTGACGTCACCGACGCCTATAATAGGCCCACGCCGGCGTGATAACATCAGTTCCGCCCTTTTTTCCGTGCCTTCGAGGCACACAAACGGACCAATGACAGTAGACATATACACAGTATACGCAGTACCAATATCAAGGTAACACACACAGTGTGAAGTAAATGCAATAAAACATTTGACAATAAAATAAATACATAATAGAAACACTGGCATAGAAGAGTCGACAACGGGGAGGCGGGTGGGTCAGTGAGGAATCCACAGGCAGATATTGTATCTACCAGAAAAAGCGTTACCGAAGGTAAGTAACTTGTTCTTCTGATAGATACATCTGCCGTGTAGATTCCTCACCTTGTGAATAGAGTCCCACAGCAGTCCCCACTCCCGGAGGAGGGTGTCCACTCATCTAAACCAGGAAATCCTGAAGGACAGAGCGCGCAAAGTGGCCGTCCCTCCTCACCTCGGAATCCAAGCAGTAATGCTTCGTGAAAGTGTGGAGGGAAGACCAAGTTGCCGCCCTACAAATATCCTCTACAGGAACACCTCTAGCCAATGCAGAGGTTGACGACTTAGCTCTCGTAGAATGAGCCCTTATACCCTCTGGAGGTTCCTTACCAGCCAAAGAGTAGCAGATCTTAATACAGAGGACAATCCATCTTGAAAGAGTTCTTTTATGAACCGCTCTTCCTTTCTTGCAGCCAGCAAAGCCAATGAAGAGCTGGTCATCCAACCGACAGTCTTTAGATCTGTCCAAGTAAAAGGACACCGCCCTCTTGGGGTCCAGACGGTGCAACCTCTCCTCCTCCTTGGAAGGGTGTGAGGGAGGATAAAAGGTAGGGAGGGTAACAGATTGACCAAGGTGGAAAGGAGTTACCACCTTAGGCAGAAAAGCAGCCCTGGTCCTAAGAACCATTCGATCAGCATGAATGGACATGAAAGGGGGCTTGGAACTAAGAGCTTGAAGCTCACTTACCCTCCTTGCTGTCATGCCTCGAGACTCCTAAAGACGCTGTCCCTTTAAGAAGTGCGCTATTTAGAGCACCATGAACCTAGGAGCGACGCTTCACGTTCTTGCGTCAAGCTCCCTTCGTTTCCCCATCCGTCTTGATTCCACTGCCTGACTTCCGTATTTGCTCTGGAACTTCCTGTTTGTTGTGCGCTGCATCGAAGAGAGCGTTACCGGCCCCCGCGTCCCTAAGCGGGCCCTGGATTGCGCTTCTATTCAGCAGCGGTTTGCTGTATTCAGGCGTTCTTGTTTGGGCGCCTGTATTCCTTAATGCTGCTAGTTCAAGATACTCTCCGTCAACCTTCTTCCCACCTTACCCTGGAGTCCCGCCCGGCGGCCGGGTTTTGCCCCGCCATCCGGCTGGGCTCAGCTTTGTGCTTTTCTTGGAGTGTGCTTCACCTGACGGCCGGGCCTGTTCTCCGTTGTCCGGTGGGGCGTCATTTTCACTCCGCCTCCCTGTTATCCTCTACCCAGCAGCCGGGCTTGGTCTCCGCTGCTTGGTGTCTGTTTCCATAAAGCCCTCCTTTTCCCCTTTGTTAGATAGCTAGTGTCCTTTCTTCCCGTCCCCTCCTATTCAGCCTACATTCCCCCGTTGGTATTTATTTTATCCCTTACTGGATTCGATTTCTGGATTTCTGCATCTAGCATTTGGAGTGATTCTTGCGTGGATCCAAGTGGGTACAGTCTTCAGCTTCACTACAGGGAATCACGGTAACAGCGCCTTTGCGCTGCTTTATACTTTTATTCAGACTAGTCATACATATGGTTAAAATATGTTGTTTTGATTTTCATAGAGGGTCAATTCATCATCAGAAGAAGTGGGCTAAAGGTTCCTTACATACCACTCGCTAGTGATTGTTCTTCAAGCCTTCTACAAGACATCTGAAGTGAGAAGTGTACTAAATAGACTATAGTATTACTACTGTATTTAGTAAACAATTACTCACTAACACCTTATGTCATCTTTGACACAGCTCCAGATGAAGTTCCTTATATAAACTCCTCCTGTGTATTCAACGACACGTTAGGAACCTGCGGTATGTGTTGTTTCTAAGTGTAAAGGTGTCTTAGTGTTTTCTTTATAGTGTATCATAAGTTAGTATACTTACTCACCTTTCATTGCAGCCTTCCTGTTGACCAGTTCCCCATTGATGTACCACGCATTCAATCCAGAAGATCACCATCGAATACCATTTTTCTCCCCCAACTTTCCTTGTTTTGTCTCCCTGTTTTCCCCTGGCGTGTCTCTCGTACTCTAGTGTTTGATAGAGTCGGAAGGCCGTAGGGGAAGGCTGTGGACTATTCTTCGGATTCCTGACGCTCCTGTGGAACCTACCTGCAATCCTTACAGAACGTGAAGCCCACGTGGTGCGTTCTGCCCGAGCGTCATGGATCTCGAAGCAATAACTTTGGCAGATTTAGCGGGTATGTTAGGGAATCTGCAAGTTGAAACTCAAACGTTAATGACAAGAGTAGACACTATTCAAAGACATCAAACTTCGGGGGCGACAGGTGGAGGAACGCCGGTGGTACAAGTAACCACTCCCCCCGTCATACCTCTAGCACCCCCTGAACGATTTGCAGGAGACGCAGCGCGATGCGCAGCTTTCCTTAGCCAATGTCAATTGCATTTTTCCTGTAAAGCTGCTTGTTTTCCCTCAGACCAGGCCAAGGTAGCTTTTGTAGTTTCATACCTCAGTGGGTCGGCGGCTGATGGGCGATACCATTAGTAGACAGGGATGACCCATTATTACATAGCTACTCATCTTTAAGGCGAGAATTCCGCAAACTATTTGACAGACATATGTATACTCATTCATCTGATACAGAATTACTAGACCTTAAACAAGGAACTCAAGATTTAGTGACTTATATAACCAAATTTCACAGGTTGGTGGTTGAATCCGACTGGCCTGAAGAAAAACGTAGTACCATATTCTACAGGGGTTTGCGGGATGAATTAAAGGACGCTCTATCTCAAATAGTTGACCTTCCCACCTCCTGTACAGCACTAATTGATTTGGTAGTAAAGATTGATCATTGATTTCAAGAAAGAAAGAAAGAGAGAGGAACCCAATTCGTGTCAAAATTTTGGAAGGGTTTATGTTCTTTACTCTAGATAGACGTCCGTTTGTCCTCAAGTCACCACCCACAGTCAGATGGGCAAACGGAGAGAGTTAACCAGTGTTTTGAGCAATACATAAGGAATCAGATGTTGCAAACCCTAGAGGATTGGGATGAGTTAGTTTGGTTAGCTGAAATCTCTTACAACCACAGTACTCACTCCTCTATCAACACCTCCCCTTTCTTTTGCTCATATGGTTATCACCCTAAGTTGTTACCCTCCGGTAGTCTTCCTGATTGTCCAATCCCTGCTGCTTCCGACAGGGTAGAGAGACTACATGAAGTACAGAAGAAAGCATTAGAGAGTCTTGAAATGGCTAAGGTGAGATACACAGAAGGAGCAAACCTACACAGGAGATTAGAACCCATTTACGTACCAGGAGACGAGGTCTGGCTCTCCACTAAATACATTACTCTGGGGGGTCCACGCAAGTTTAACCCCAAATACATAGGTCCCTATAAGGTGGAAAGGGTGATCAATCCTGTTGCCTTGAAACTAATCCTTCCTCCATCGTTTAAAATTCATCCAGTATTCCATGTGTCACTACTTAAACCGGTTGAACCTGGGACTAAGGTGCCTCTAAGATCTGCTCCTATAACTCTTCAAGATTCGGAAGAATATGAGGTTGAGGCCATCCTAGATTCCCGAAGAGTAAGGAACTCATTACAATACTTGGTTCATTGAAAGGGTTATGGTATTGATTAGCGCACATGGGAACCCGCTTCCAACATCCATGCACCTCGATTGCTAAGAGTGTATCATCAAAGACATCCTGATAGGCCCAAACCAGGAGGGGATCATTGTGGAGGGAGTATACTGTCATGCCTCGAGACTCCTAAAGACGCTGTCCCTTTAAGAAGTGCGCTATTTAGAGCACCATGAACCTAGGAGCGACGCTTCACGTTCTTGCGTCAAGCTCCCTTCGTTTCCGCATCCGTCTTGATTCCACTGCCTGACTTCCGTATTTGCGCTGGAACTTCCTGTTTGTTGTGCGCTGCATCGAAGAGAGCGTTACCGGCCCCCGCGTCCCTAAGCGGGCCCTGGATTGCGCTTCTATTCAGCAGCGGTTTGCTGTATTCAGGCGTTCTTGTTTGGGCGCCTGTATTCCTTAATGCTGCTAGTTCACGATACTCTCCGTGAACCTTCTTCCCACCTTACCCTTGAGTCCCGTCCGGCGGCCGGGTTTTGCCCCGCCATCCGGCTGGGCTCAGCTTTGTGCTTTTCTTGGAGTGTGCTTCACCTGACGGCCGGGCCTGTTCTCCGTTGTTTGGTGGGGCGTCATTTTCACTCCGCCTCCCTGTTATCCTCTACCCAGCAGCCGGGCTTGGTCTCCGCTGCTTGGTGTCTGTTTCCATAAAGCCCTCCTTTTCCCCTTTGTTAGATAGCTAGTGTCCTTTCTTCCCGTCCCCTCCTATTCAGCCTACATTCCCCCGTTGGTATTTATTTTATCCCTTACTGGATTCGATTTCTGGATTTCTGCATCTAGCATTTGGAGTGATTCTTGCGTGGATCCAAGTGGGTAAAGTCTTCAGCTTCACTACAGGGAATCACGGTAACAGCGCCTTTGCGCTGCTTTATACTTTTATTCAGACTAGTCATACATATGGTTAAAATACGTTGTTTTGATTTTCATAGAGGGTCAATTCATCATCAGAAGAAGTGGGCTAAAGGTTCCTTACATACCACTCGCTAGTGATTGTTCTTCAAGCCTTCTACAAGACATCTGAAGTGAGAAGTGTACTAAATAGACTATAGTATTACTACTGTATTTAGTATACAATTACTCACTAACACCTTATGTCATCTTTGACACAGCTCCAGATGAAGTTCCTTATATAAACTCCTCCTGTGTATTCAACGACACGTTAGGAACCTGCGGTATGTGTTGTTTCTAAGTGTAAAGGTGTCTTAGTGTTTTCTTTATAGTGTATCATAAGTTAGTATACTTACTCACCTTTCATTGCAGCCTTCCTGTTGACCAGTTCCCCATTGATTTACCACGCATTCAATCCAGAAGATCACCATCGAATACCATTTTTCTCCCCCAACTTTCCTTGTTTTGTCTCCCTGTTTTCCCCTGGCGTGTCTCTCGTACTCTAGTGTTTGATAGAGTCGGAAGGCCGTAGGGGAAGGCTGTGGACTATTCTTCGGATTCCTGACGCTCCTGTGGAACCTACCTGCAATCCTTACACTTGCCGAGGTTATTGCAAAGAGGAAAACTGTCTTAAGGGTCAAAAGCCTCATAGGACATTTGTGAAGAGGCTCAAAGGGAGAACCCATCAGAAAGGCCAAAACAAGATTTAAGTCCCACTGAGGCACAACAAAAGGAGTAGGAGGGAACTTATTCGTAAGGCCCTTCAAAAACCTTAAAACCACAGGAGATTTAAAAAGAGAAGGCTGGTCAGGCAAGCAGAGAAAAGCTTACAGCGCTGAAAGGTAGCCCTTCACTGTGGCAACAGCAAGCCCCTGATGCGCCAGAGAAAGGGCAAACTGAAGAACATCAGACAAATGGGCTCTCAAAGGGTCTATAGACTTCTCTCCACACCAAGTGACAAATTTAGACCACCTATAAGAATAAATGGACTTAGTGGAGTCACGCCTGGCTGACAAGATGACATCCACCACTTCAGGCGGGAGAGAAAAAGAACTCAGGTTGCCCCGTTCAATATCCAGGCATGAAGGTGTAAGGTCTGGAGGTGGGGGTGTAGAACCTGCCCCTCCATCTGGGAGAGGAGATCTTCCCTGTGAGGGAGACGGAGCGGCGGGTGAGAGGAGAGGTGGAGAAAGTCTGAGTACCACACCCTTCTTCGCCAATCCGGGGCGATCAATATGACTTGGGCCCGGTCTTGGCGAATTTTCCACAGAACCCTTGGAATCAAGGTTATGGGAGGAAACGCGTAAAGGAGCTTCGAGTCCCAACTCAACTGAAACGCGTCCCCCAAAGCTCCCTGCATCGGATACTGGAGACTGCAGAGTGACAGGCAGTGAGCATTCTCGCGAGTGGCGAACAGGTCCACCAGAGGAGCCCCCCACATCTGAAAGATGCCATGAACAACCTCCGGGTGAAGCCTCCACTCGTGGTCGGCAGAAAACTGCCGACTGAGACTGTCTGCACGAACGTTCTGAACTCCGGCCAGATGATTTGCCATCAGACAAATCTGATGATCCTGAACCCAGGACCAAAGACGCATAGCCTCTCTGCAGAGACACTGCGACCCCACTCCTCCCTGCTTGTTGATGTACCACATCGCAGTCGTGTTGTCCGTCAGGACCTGAACTGACCGCCCGCGAAGGGTAGGGAGGAAGGCCTTGAGCGCCAGACGTATCGCCCGTAATTCCAGCAGGTTGATGTGAAGCAACCTTTCCTCTGGAGACCAAAGACCCTTGACCTCCAGGTCCCCCAGATGAGCACCCCACCCTAGAGTGGATGCATCCGTTATCACTGTGGCCACCGATGGAGGTAGATGAAAAGGCTTTCCTTGCGACAGATTGCCTTCCACGCTCCACCAAGATAGATCCGCTGCAGTTTCTCTGGAGATCCTCACTGACTCCCTGAGATCCCCGTTGTGCTGATACCACTGCCTGCGGAGGCACCACTGGAGTGCCCTCATGTGCCAGCGTGCATGGTTGACCAACAGAATGCAAGAAGCCATCAGACCGAGCAGACGTAAGACCTTCAGGAATGGAACAACCGCTCCATTGAAGAATAAAGGAATCATTTCCTGTATGTCGCGAATCCTTTGAGGAGGAGGGAATGCATGACATACAGTAGTGTCCAGTACCGCACCTATGAACAGGTTGCGCTGGGAGGGCACCAGGTGAGACTTGGGTACATTTATCGAAAAACCCAATCTGTGCAACAACTGAGTTGTCTCTTGCAGATGATGGAGCACTTTCTACGGAGATTCCGCTTTGATCAGCCAATCGTCCAGATACGGGAATACAGGTATCCCCGACCTTCTGAGATGTGCTGCCACCACAGCCAACACCTTGGTGAAGACTCAAGGCGCAGTAGTAAGACCAAACGGAAGGACCGTAAACTGGTAGTGCTGCGACCCAACTGTGAAACGGAGATACTTCCTGTGCGACTTCAGGATTGGGATATGAAAATACACATCCTGCAAGTCGAGCGACACCATCCAGTCTTCTTCCAGCAGTGCTTGAAGAACCTGAGCAAGGGTGAGCATCTTGAACTTCTCCTGTTTCAGGTAAAGGTTCAAAATCCTGAGACCCAGAATTGGCCGAAGCCTGCCATCCTTTTTGGGGATCAGGAAATACCGGGAGTAGCATCCCTGACCCCTCTCCTGCTCCGGAACCACCTCTATCGCACCTTTTCGAAACAGTGTCAGGACTTCTTCCTGCAGGAGGAGCAGGTGGTCCTCCGAACAATAACCCTGGCAAGGAGGATAATTTGGGGGAAACTCCCGAAAGGGAAGAGCATACCCATTCCCTACAAGATTGAGAACCCAAAGATCCGATGTTATCAATTCCCAATCTTGAAGAAAATGGGTAAGCCGGCCCCCCACTGGGCCCACATGATCCGGAATGGCGGATCTAGGGCTGCTTGGCTGCGGAGGCTGGGGGCTTGGATGGGGAAGAGGAGGAAGCGTTACGGCCCCGAGCCCGGGCCCTCTGCTTGCCTCTATAAGATCTATACAACGTGTTTTGCTGCTGCTGCGGCTGCTGGGGTGACTTATAGGTTCGAAAAGAAGATCTGCTTAATCCTCTTGTACGTCTACCAAAAGTGCCCCTGGACTGAAGGCCCAACGACTTTGCTGTCGCCCTGCTGTCTTTAAAGCGTTCCAAAGCAGTGTCCGCTTTTTTTCCAAACAATCCAGACCCGTCAAATGGAAGATCCATTAACGCCGCCTGGACATCTGTGGAAAACTCACTTGACTTCAGCCATACAGCTCTTCTTGTCGCTACGGAAGAACCCATGACCCTAGCCACAGAGTCTGCCGTGTCCAATCCTCTTTGAATAACCTGCCTTGCTGCAGCTTGAGTATCAGAGATTACCTCTTGGAAGTCTTTTCTATTCTCTTCAGGCACCTTGGGCACCAACTGTTTCACGGTGTCCATAAGAGCGGGGATATAACGCCCCATCAAGCAGGTAGCATTTGTGGATTTCAAAGCCATACTGGCAGAGGAGAAAACCTTCTTAGCAGCCTGATCCTGCTTCCTCGACTCCTTTTCCGCTGGGACCTGCGGAAATGCACCCGTAGACCTTTTGGAACAGGCAGCCTGCACCACCAAACTCTCAGGTAGAGGATGAGAGGTTAAAAACTCCGGGTCTTCAGGAGCTGCCCTATACCTCCTAGCTACTGCCCTAGATACAGCAGGAGCTGATACAGGTTTTTTCCAAATCTCCAAAATTGGATCCTTTAAGGCATCATTAAAAGGCAGCAACGGTTCAGTCACTGATGAAGGAGAGTGAAGGACCTCCGTGAGCAGATTAGATTTAAATTCTGCAGTTGGAAGAGCAATGTTCAACAAACCTGCAGCCTTCTTTATCACTACATAAGGCGTCACATACCTTGAGGGCTCATCAGAAACCGAAACAAGGTCCCATTCAGGTGACAGTTCTAGGCCACAAGCCACAGTCAGGTCCTCAAAAGGGTCCTCAGACTCTTGTAGTTCGCCTTCCTCCAGATTTTCCTCTCGATATCTTTCCTCCTCCATCATCCTCTGGGCCTCACGCCTTGATCTTTGCTTCTCATTCGAAGCCGACGGATCCGCAATCGACTCCGACGGACCCGGAGCCGGCGTCGAACCAGACGTCGGACGAGGAAGAGCTCCACGACGTCGTTCAGGGTTCGGCTTCAAAGTTGATGGGACTGGCGTCGACGGAATCGGAGACATCGACCTCGGCGTCGAAGGCTTCGGAGTCGAAGGCCTCGCCGGATTCGGATAATGCCAATGCAGCGTCGGAGCCGACATAAAGGGCATAAAGGGCGCCGGTGCATAGGATTGAGGAACACCCAGACCATATGCCATCGGACCCATGGGACCAGCAGGAGCCCCAGAGGGATACATAGCCCTTGAATAAATTCCGAACATCGCATTCAGGAAATGCGAAGGATCCTGACCTGGACCTGGGAAGGCTGGATACGAACCCCCAGGTGGATCACGAGGGCGCGGAGTCGAAGCGACGTCGACTTCCTCTTCAGGCTGGTGCACCGGAGACGACGGACCTTCGGGCAACGGAGCCTCTCCCTCTCCAACCACCTCCTCCTCACATTCATCCTCCCGACCTGAAGGATGGGATGGGTCCGGAGATGGAACAGCTATCTGCTTCGGCGAACTCGGTGAATTCGCATGCGACGCCCCAACCTCGGCATCCTGTTCCTCCGAAGCCGAAGATACCACCACCTTCTCGACCAGCTTCACCTGCGACTTCGGCTTGGAACCCGACTCCTTCCTCGATCGATGTCGGGATTCATGGGTTCTCTTTTGATGCTTCTTTTTCGAAGACCTTGAAACATGGGCTGAGGACGAATCCGATCGCGACCTCGAGCGAGACCTTGACCTCGAGCGTCGAGTCGGCGATCTTGATTTCTTCTTTTCCTTTCCTTCTTTAAACTTGGCAACCAGAAGTTTTGCCTCCCTTTCCCGGAGGGCCTTTGGTGTCATCTTCCTGCAGGATTGGCAGTCCTTGACGTCGTGGTCGGAGCTCAGACACCACAAACAGCATTCATGTGGGACTGTGATGGACATTATCTTATTACATTCTCCGCAGGCCTTAAACCCGGTCTTCTTCGAGGACATGTCGAAAGAAAGAGAAGACAAAGAGACTAGAAACAAATAGCAAGTAACAAAGTTACAGTCAAGGCTACAAACGATCCCAGAAAACTGTTAGCGTCGACGACGCGGAAAAAAGGGAACTGATGTCATCACGCCGGCGTGGGCCTATTATAGGCGTCGGTGACGTCAGCGGAGTCGCGAGCGATGCCGTGCCTCTATGACGTCCGGGTCCACGTCGGCGCGAAGCTACAAAAAGTATTTCCGAATGTTGCTGACGCAGGGGGATATTCACAAGGTGAGGAATCCACACGGCAGATGTATCTATCAGAAGTTTCGTTCTGTACAACAGAACTTCTTCAGGGCGTTCTTATTTCCTTCAAGTTATGTCGGTATCCTGTTGTCATATAACTAGATATTTCTTCCAAATGTTAGACGAGACATAAGTACATTCTTATTCAAAGTGACTAGGTATCAATTTTACCCACACAATTCGGGCAGACTTGAGTAATTTATAGCATCCTCAAAGTCAGTCTTTCAAAAATTCCAAAGTATAGGACATGATAATCCAAATCCAAATGTTTCTCAAGAAAAGTCCTTTTCAATCGTTCGGAATATCGGTGTTTGGGCAGATATGACCCAGGGACCCCCAGTATGCAAGGGGAATTAGTCCCCCCTCTGCAAACGCGCCAGTGGCCTGCGTTGCAGAGAGGTGTAAAAAGGGGCATAGCCTCATTACACCTCTGTGCAATGCAGCCCCCTGGCGCATACTGGAGGTTCCAGGTGGGCTAGTTGGCCCCCAGGGACCCCTAGTATGCAAGGGGAATTAGTTCCCCCTCTTCAAACATGCACGGGGGCTGCGTTGCAGAGAGGTATAAAAAAGGGTGTGGCCTCATTACACCTCTCTGCAATGCAGCCCCCGGGCGCATACTGGAGGCTCCTGGTGGGCTAGTTGGCCCCCAGGGGCCCCCAGTATGCAAGGGGAATTAGTTCCCCCTCTTCAAACATGCACGGGGGCTGCGTTGCAGAGAGGTGTAAAAAGGGGCGTGGCTTCATTAAACCTCTCTGCAATGCAGTCCCCTGGCGCATCCAGGAGATTCCTGGTGGGCTTTCAGGTCTTATATAGTTAGGAATTAGCTTTAAAAAAACTTTTGAAATTCACTGAAAAAAACATAGGTTTCAGGCCTTATATAGTTAGGAATTAGCATTTAAAAAACCTATGAAATTCACTGAAAAAACCATAGGTTTGACACCAGTTATAGTTAGCTGGAAATTTTACTGACATAAAATCATTGAAATTCCCACGTTATAGTTAGTTGGACTCACTATAACTTGCGCGCTTGCAATGCACTGCTGATGACGTCACATATTACATCACTCATGACATGGTCAGTGACATCACTCATGACATCACTGATGACACCATCCTTGTGACAGAGTGACAGACCTCCTTTCAGTGTAATGTAATCCTTAAAACACATATTCAAAAATAGAAACTAAAATTTTCAACAAAATAGAGATACCCATACCAGTTACAACAACCAATTCAGTAATACTGATGGAGCAAGGATTCGCACGTAAAGCGCCTTGCTCTCATACAAGAACCTCGCCTAATGTATAATCCTATTAACCCAGTTGTTCGTCATTTATTATACGTTTTCCCAAACACGCGGGTGTCCCCAGGATGCTTGCTCGTATGTCTTTTCCATACTAACGAAGCTTGCACTAAAGAATCGGCTGCTTCGCTGAAATTCAGTCTGCGCATGCGTCGGTCATACCCATGTGATGTGACGCACTCGCATTCTGGAGGGAATCTATTGCACATGCGCACTGTTGCAAACATGGCCGCTTGTCTTTTACCACGCTCTGTGCTTGCTACAGCTGCTTCAGCCTATCTGTCTTTTCGCACTAAACAGTAATGCTATAGTTATATAAAATAAGGGATGTTTAGAATTCATCATGGTATACAGTGTGATCATTTTATATGTGATTTTAATTTGTTCTCGCTTACTTTACATGTACCGCGTCTCTGGGGCTGGGAAAATCGGGAGCGGAGCCATACTTGAAGCTCTGCTGGGCAACATCATGTGACCGGGGAGAAATTCTACCGCGCAGAAGCTGAAACAAGCCAGCTGGCTCCTGAAGCCTGATGCGCCTGAGAACTCCTCGCAAGAGACTAGAACTTACCTTGAGATTGATTTACATTGTTGCTACACTTCATATTCTTGTATTGTATTCTGTATGCCTATGCATGGGAACGTGAACCCAAGGGGCGGGTAGGAAAATTTTAATATTTAGGATGGGAAAGTCGAATTCTAGGAGGTGGTAATGACCGCACCATCTTTCCTGACCAATCAAAATGTGGGAAACTGTCACTTGCAACATTAGTGGGTGGTCTGAGGTTCCCCAAAACAGTATAACTGCCCTAGTTTAGCCTAGGAAAATTGTCCGACTTGTCCGAGTAGCAGACCTGTCACTGACCCTACGAACTCTATAGGTGCTCAATCTGAGAGTGCTGCGGAGCACTCTGTCCATACTTTCCACAAACTCCTAAGGGGTGGAAATAATCCTAAGTGCTGGCGAAGCACTTTGCTGGGAAATTCGAAAACCCAATCGGGGTTACTGGCGGATTACTTGCAGGAGAGGGGGTAACGCAGGCGTTGCTGTCCGAAGCTGTAGGTGTTGGTCGTACCCTGGGAGGCCCAGCCTTGACCCAAAACCTGAGGGGTATCCTGTCCTGAACTGTCCGTGAGCTGTACCTGCTCGCATTCTGGTATTCCAATTCCTTGAGGGTCCTGTCCCCGTCTTTCCGAACTGACCCGTGGCCAGGGTTAGTCTTCACTCCTATCTAGGTAAATATAAGGGGTGGGTTTGCGTTTTCTCATAGTCTTTTCTCACTTAACTCATGTCCGTTTCCTTCTTCTTAAAGGGAATAATCTTGATTTTGATATTCGTTCTTGAAATGCCAAACTATATATGTTTTGCTTATTAGACTTGTTCTACATCTCTCCCTTCCTTTAGAACTTTGCTGAACTGTCAAATTATTAGTGTGTTCCAATTTTTCCCTTTCCTTTAGTACGATTGCGGTGAACTTAGCAAGAATAGTTTAAAGATTTTAGGTTAAGTACATGTTTTAGGTCCCATTCATATCCTATGTCCTAGTATTAAGTTGCAGTGACTAGTCTTGTTCCAAAAATTCCTACCTTTAGTCTTCCCATATACTCAAATGGTCCTAGTCTTAATTCACAGTTATCTAGTGGTTTTGATTTTGATGTTTGACGTGTTATTCTGCATATCGCTTTTTGCCTTGGCATATTCTCTTTGAATTTCTATATAAAACTTTTAACTTCATCAGGTGTCTGTGGTCATTTTACAGAAATTGTGGATAAGTATGTTCTAAAGTATAAAGGGTATTTTTCTAGGTTCCCTGTCTATCTTTTTCCCTAATAGCTCCAGATCTGTCATAAGTATTTGTGCCTGTGGTAAGTCAGGTACATGGTAAGCAGAGGTGTAAAGCCAAACCTTCATTACTCATAGAAGCGTGCGGGTGGAGAAAAGAAACAATCACCCGGTTCACCCCAAATATCAGTGGTGTATTAAAATTTTTGCACGCCAGGGCCCAGTGCGTGTAAGTGACTGGTGAACTCGGTGACCTGGGTGAACTGCGCGCTCTATCAGTAATTTTCTGGTAACCAGAGGATGGTTTGGACTAGTTAGATTAGGTAGACAGGATAACTGATAAATAAACCGTGAAAATAAAATGTGCTGGTGAAATTTCTATGCTGCTGATTTTTTTATTATTACATTGATTTAAAGATTTTGAAAATTTTTAGGATATATATGTCTATATATATGAATTTTGCATTGCTGCTATTAGTGTATATGCTATATTAACAAAAGAATTGTTTGTAAATGTTCAGTGTAGTCCGAATCCCCGGGGAAGTATTTAGCTAACGGTGAGCAGAATCCGGTTAGCTGTTGAAGTCACTGGTTTGAGTCATTAGTGCAGGGTTAGGAATAACTGGAAGCACTAATTAGGACCTTTGGTTGCATCTGAGTAAATGATAGCTACGAGTCCGTTATAAAACTTTCATTGTGATATCACCTAGTAAGGGTCGCATACGGAAGGAGTAGTAGGGTCTCCGAGGCTTGAATGGTAAGTAAATTAGTCCGCTGGTGAAAGCCTGACTTAGTATATATCCCAGGAAGAAGAGGATAAGTCAGGGGAATAACAGGTTCTATTTTACGTATGTGAAAGGGTAGGCAAAGAAGTCTACCTCGAGTGAATGAAAAGTAGACAGAAGTGGTTTACTAGCAGCGAAAGAAAATTCTTTTATCTCTTTAGAACACTCAGACATAGTGGCAAACGTTGCGTGTTGTTGACTAAGATTTGCATTCGCACTTTAGAGAGAGTAAAAAGTTTCCGTTACCTTGTGAAGGAGGGAGTCGGTCGGAAGACTGCTCTGACGTCACTCCGTGCCGCGCTGGTATTGGTCGAAACTGCGGGTGTGTAGTGAAGCCGAATTTGTGAAGGAGGGGTGAGTGCCGAAGCGTGAGACTCTGTCTTGCGAAAAGGCCGCGCACCCATTGGTTAAGGATTTTTGTATTCTCTAAGTTGATTGGGTACTACGAAATAAAAGTTGCGCTAGCATTGGAAGCACAAAGGTAAACAAAATTAATCAGGCCGAGTTAGAAGAGAGTCTGGAAAATTATATGTGGTATCCGGATTTTATACCAAATCCAAAGTATCTAGGATTTCATAAGGATCAGATTTTACGAGGTAGACCACACATGATGTATGGAATAAAAAGGAAAATGTCATTTACTGATAAAATAAAGAATTTTTTCAAAACTGATAAACCCATTAGAACGAGGGAAGGCGTGCTCATTCCCCCGCCTAACACTCCTGCCTCTTTCATGATGTTTGATAAAGGGTACCATACCTGTGTATGGCTAGAAAACTGGGCAAAGTATACTGCAGATGACGGAGTCCTAGCATTTCCTGTTGAAGGTACGTTTAATGGTCGGATCCTGTTTAACCTAAGGACCCGCATGAATGAATTACACCCTAGACCTAGGTTGACCCAGTATGAAGCCCTGGAAGAATGGGAGATTGAGGCTCTGGAGAGAGATAGGCCCCGGATGGACAAGGGAATAAGTAAATGGTATCCGAGGGTTCAAGCGCAAACCAAAGAGCAGAAAATGAAACAGTGGAGGCAAAACATGATGACAGAAGGATTGTTTCCAATGATGGGGGTGTTAGAAGAGAGGAAAGGAAAGAGTAAAGAAAAGACCCATCATTTAATGCCTGTAGGGGACTAAGAAGATGAGCACTTAGAAGATTTGTTAATGAAAAATCCACCTCCCTATGTTGCCGAATCAGAACCTGTGCAATCTCCAAACCCATTTTCGAAATATCCCAGATGTCGGAGGGATAGTGATACAGATGGAACGGGTACAGACAGTAAAACCAGCAATGGGGATGGGTTTTGCAGACCAAAATCTACGGTCCCAAATTACCAGCCGTTCGGAGAAGATCCACCTCGGTTGGTTACTCCGACTGCTCCAAGTATTTATCCTCCCTTGGTACCTCAGGTATTGCATGACAACTCCGCAGAAAAGGCTTTACGAGAAAAGGAAAAAGAAGCCCTGGCTAGGCAGCGAGATGATTTAGTTCGAACCATTGCCCAGATACATCCCCATCCTGATTCCCTGACTATTCCAGTAACTATTGGTCCTGCTATTCCTCTGTATAGGGATGACCTGGCTAGTCCTCGTCCCCCTGTTATCACCCCAATAATGCCTACTCCTAGCATTCCACTCCTGAGAAAAGAAATGCTCATAGATGATGATCAAGAAAGTGAATGTGAATCCGTGGTTCTGATGGATATGCCCATCAGGGAAAACAGAACTAGCATGTCGGGATCCAGAAGTCAGAGTAAGGCAAAAGAGGTTCTGATTGGGAGCGCGTCGGGGGTCAGGAGTGCCACAGTAGTATCCCCAGAAGAATTAGACAGATGGACCAAAGAACTGGAGAAAGAGACCACTCTCCAACCCAAAGCATTAGAAATATATAAATTAAGAATAGAAATAGAAGAAATGATGGCTGGAAATGTGGGAGTGGAACGCCTGAACTCTTTCAGTGAAGAAGAGTTACTGTTCATCAGTAAAAACCTTCCCCGAAACGCTAGGTTGCTCCATGAAAGGTTATTGGACACTGCCACAGAAATGGGGATAGATATCAGTCGTTCCAAAATTCTTCAGAAACCCTACAGAGTAGATTTTTCTGACAAAGACTTGGAAAGCTTAAATGTAATGGGAAAACAGATCCAAATAAAAGAATTACTGAAACTCTTACAGAAATGGGGGGATGTAGGAAAGTGGAGAACCCGGTGGGCAAAGAAAAAGGAAGACAGTAGGGCTAAGTCTCAGGCTTCAGAATTCGTGTTGAAAGAAGTGAACCCGACAGAAAAATTGTGTCCCATGAGAGAAGTCCCGGGAGGAAAATATGTCCATGTCCCTTGGTCCCGACAGGATATTGTGTCATTTACTAATGACTTCCCGAAATTACGGGAGAAGCCTGTTGATTGCTACAGGCAGGTAGAACGCTTCATAAAAGTTCAGAAATGCCTCTTGAAAGACCTGGATGGGTTTTTCGACATTGTGGTCCCTGTAGATCTATGGACCGAATGTAAAATAGAAATTAATTGGCCCAATGATGAATATCCCAGAGATGAGAAAACCGGAGCTCCCTCACCTGAGGTAATGAGGAAATATGACCAGGTCATACAGTACCTTAAGAAAAAGGTGCCCGCAAAAGAGACAGATTGGACCAGAATAGATAGAACCACCCAAGAACGTGATGAAACTGTACATTCCTTTTATGAAAGATTACTGCAAGTATTTAAGACTTACAGTGGAATCGATAATGTAGACATGAAAGACATGACCCATTTCAGTTACAGATTTGTGTTAGGATTAAGACCTGAAATATCACAATGGATTCGAGATAATAAAATCAGTTGGCAGGGAAAACCCATAGATGATGTTCTGAAGTATGCAAAATACTGCGAAGATGAAATCGAAAATAAAAAGAAGGCTCTCAAAGAAAAGGTAATGTGGGCACAGGTGAAATTAGCTGAACAGCAGGAAAAACAGTTAAGCAAATTAAATACTAATAATAATGCTCAGAGTGCCACTATTGGGGGAGGAGGGAAGCCCCGAACTAAAATGAGTCGAGAAGAGGCTATGAAGAAGTTTCCGTGCCACGGGTGCGGCCAGATAGGGCATTGGAGAGACGAGTGTCCACACCTGCAGGCTGGTAATGCACCTGTAAATGGTTTAACTCCACAGGTGCAGAAAGAGGGGACAAGAAAGAACCAGCAACAGGTAAAATTACCTCCAGTACCTCGCGCTCCTAGACAAAATTTTAAGAATCAGGGTCAGCAGAATGAGAGGGCGGAAGCATGGGAAGTCGAGAATGAAAGAGATGCAGTCATTCCACAGTACTTGTTAAATGACACCTTCCTCTATGAAAATCAAGATTGACGGGGCCTGAGAGGGGAGGACGAGGAGTGCGTGCTTGGCGCCTCCTTACCGGTAGACCAGACTGGACCATACATTGAAGGAAAGGTTGAGGGAAAAGACGTCACCTTTCTGTTGGACACTGGGGCTACCAGATCTACTGTAAGAACGGTGGATGTTCCTAACCTACCCCTCTCGGGAGAAGCAATCCAAGTAGTGGGCGTCTCCAATCAAATAATAAGTACTCCAGTAACTGAACCAATGGAAATTTCTATAGGAAATTTCAAGGAAATGCACAGATTTGTAGTCTGTGATTCCAGTCCTGTGAACCTGTTAGGACGTGATTTGTTGTGCAAGATGCATTGTACCATCTATTGCACACCAAAAGGCGTCGAAATTCAGACCCCCGATGAAGATGGCCTGTACAAACTGATGTTGGTCAGACAAGATTCTGATATTAAACCCTTGACAGTTGAAGATTTACCTGAAGAGCTCCAATTAAGAGTAGTACCAGAAGTGTGGGACTTCACAGGAAAAGATGTAGGCTTAATGGCAAATGTGGACCCAGTTAAAATAACAATAAAAACAAATGCTGTATACCCCAAAACCAGACAGTACAAAATGAGTGCAGAAGTGAAAGCAGGAGTAGCGACTGAGATTACCAGGCTGCTCGAAGCAGAAATAATAGAGGAAGTGATGAGCAGTCCCTGTAATTCGCCTATCATTGGGATCAAAAAGCCTAGTGGAAAGTACCGGGTGGTGCAAGATTTGCGCAAGGTAAACCAAATTGTCGTACCTTGCTGTCCTGTTGTGCCCAACCCTGCAGTGATACTATATCAGATTCCCTGGAATGCAGAATGGTTCACTGTCATTGACCTGTGCCATGCATTCTTTTCCATCCCATTGCATCCAGAAAGCAAGTTCCTTTTCAGTTTTGAATTTGACAGTCATATCTATGTCTGGAATCGTGTTCCCCAGGGGTACACCGAAAGTCCATCGATCTTCAACCAGATACTAAAGAAACGCCTTGAAACCCTAGTGCTGCCGAGAGAATCTGTTTTGGTGCAGTACATAGATGACCTATTAGTGGCATCTAAAACCCAGACGGACTGTGTTACCAACACAATTGCCTTGCTAAATCACCTAGGAAAGGGAGGACATAAAGTGTCGCCTGACAAACTACAGTTTTGTAAGAACTCAGTGAAGTATCTGGGGCACCAGATAGAAAAAGGGATCAGGAAAGTTACTACAGAAAGAATAAAAATAATTAAAGCAATGGAACTGCCCAGAACTCAGAAAGAGGTGAGAATGTTCCTAGGAGTTGTGGGTTACTGCAGACAATGGATTGTAGGATTTGCAGCTCTAGCAAAACCTCTGATAAAAATGACCAAGAAAGGAGTAGAAGACCCCGTCAGTTGGGACAGTGAAAGCATGAACGCTTGGGTAACATTGCGAAACTGTCTATGTACCGCTCCTGCATTGGGTATGCCTGATTACTCTAAGTCATTTGAGCTATTCTGTGACACTAGAGAAAATTGTGCTCTTTCAGTCCTGACCCAAGAGCATGGATTGGTCAGACGTCCGGTGGCCTATTTTTCGGCCACCCTAGATCCGGTGGCTGCTGGATTACCTGGATGCCTGAAAGCAGTGGCTGCTACTTGCGTCAGTCTGGAACAGAGTGAGAACATTGTCATGGGACATCACGTCACTGTATATGTTCCTCATTCTGTTGTAATCCTATTAACTAGAACTAAGACCCAGTACCTCACACCTAGTCGGCTGACTAAGTATGAGAGAATTTTGATTGGCGCTGAAAATGTGACCATTGCCCGGTGCAATGTCCTAAACCCTGCGACACTGTTACCTGTTCCTCTGGATGTAGAAATTGAAGAGGAAGGGGAACATAATTGCATCGATTTAACTGAGTTCAGTACCAAGCCCCATCCTGACATCCGTGAGATCGCTTTACTTGATGGAGATCTTACCGTCTTTGTAGATGGTTCGTGTTTAAGACATGAAAGTGGAAGACTGTGTGCTGCATATGCTGTGGTCACATTGACGCACACCATAGAAGCATCCTACTTAAGCGAAGTGAAATCTGCACAAGTGGCAGAGCTCATTGCGCTAACCAGAGCATGTAAGGGAGGTAAGAACAAAAGAATAACTGTTTACACCGACAGCCAGTATTGTTACGGGGTTGTTCATGACTTCGGCCAATTGTGGTTGCAAAGAGAATTCATGACTTCCTCCGGCACCCCTATCAGAAATGGAAAGGTGGTGCATAACTTACTGGAAGCTATCCAATTGCCCAAAGAATTGGCTGTGGTCAAGTGTGCGGCTCACAGATCTGGAAATGATGATGTGACAGCCGGTAATAGGTACGCTGACCAAATTGCCCAATTTTGTGCCCGATACCAAATGTCCCTCCAAATTGCGTTGTGGGGTGGAACCAGCTGCCAACTTATGTTGTTTGAGAATGTGTCAACGTGGGAAGAATTAAAAGATTTGCAACAGGCAACAGACAGGCAAGAAAAAGGCAGGTGGGCAGCAGATGGATGCAAATTGAGAGATGATGGTGTGGTGATAAACTCGACTGGGGTGCCTGTACTGCCTGATAGCTTGATAGACCCCATGATCAGAATGATACATGAACCAACACATATGGGAAGGGATGCAATGTGTCGGGTGTTTGACAAGGTGTTCTATAATTCAAAATTCAGGAACCAGGCGGAAAGGCTTTGCCAGAGGTGCCTAGTGTGCCAGCAATTCAATGCAGGAAAAAGGACTGTAGTGGAACAGAGTAATATTGGGAAGGCAGTAGGTCCCTTTGTCAGAATGCAGGCAGACTTTATAACAATGCCTAGGTGTCAAGGGTACAGATACATCTTAGTCATAGTTTGCCTATTCTCCCGGTGGGTGGAGGCCTATCCCGCAAAGAAAAATGATGCCCTAACTACCGCTAAATTATTGCTCAGGGAGTTGATACCTAGGTACGGAATTCCTGAGACAATCGAAACGGACCAAGGTGGGCATTTTGCCAACGATGTCCTAGAGGAACTCTGTAAAGCATTCAAAATGAAGCAAAGACTGCATTGTGCCTACCGTCCAGAGGCTTCTGGGGTAGTGGAACAAATAAATGGCACCCTGAAATCCAGATTGGCTAAAATGTGTGATTCAACAAAGATGAACTGGATAGAGGCTTTACCCCTTGTGCTGATGAGTTTGAGAAGTATCCCGAACAGAAAAACTGGCCTAAGTCCCCATGAAGTGTTAATGGGAAGAGTGATGCGGCAGGCATGGGTACCCGGACACAAACTGCTAAGCATTTCTGATGATATGGTGCTAGAATACTGCAAGCAGCTGGGTGACCAAGTGCGTTCTCTCTCTCAGCAGATTGGAGAGACAGCTGACGAATGGCCAAAGACTCCAGCACATAAACTGCAACCAGGAGATTGGGTGGCGTTAAAGAAACACACCCGGAGCAGTTGCCTGAAACCGAGGTGGGGAAAGCCAAGACAAGTGATCCTCGTCACTACAACTGCTGTAAAGTGCGCTGGTGTACCGAAGTGGATCCACGCCAGCCGCACAAAGCGGGTAACTGGAGAAAACGCGACTGGAGCTGAAGGCAGCGCAGCTGAAGAGGCTTCTGAGGAAGAGAGCCCGGAACTAGCTGACATCGAACTGCCGAGCACAAGTCGAGACGTTGAGTGGTTCCCCGCCGACGACCAGGTTCATGACCCAATACGAACCAGGAAATATTCATACTTAGACAGTGAGTGGGATAGTCCAGGTGAGCTAGAAATAGAGGAAGAAGGTCAGGTCAACGAAACCCACGTCACACCTGATCAGGAAATAGGCCAAGTAGGGTCAGATCAAGACATCAAAACTCCTCCTGAGACTCCGGAGACGGGAGAGGGACAGATAATAATTAGAGCTGACGTTCATGCAGAAGAAAACGAAGAGATCGAAGAGCATGAACAGGAACAGATAGAAATAGACCAACGTGCTCAGACAACCGAAATAAAAGCAACCAAAAATAAAAAGCAAGTACGATTTGAATCTGAGCAGGGTCAGATTAGGGACCAGGCAGAAGAAATAGATGAAAGACCTGGAACTAGTCAGATAGGCAGGGAAACAGAGGTGCCACAACAAAAAGTAAAGAGAGTGCACGAAGAAGGCCAAGTTTCCTCAACTACTGGGAGGCACGGAGGCAGAAGTGCACCCCGATACGTCAAGAGACTGAGGCTCAGACTAAAGACAGTCGAAGAAAAACTGAAAGACCGAAAAAGGGCTGAAAGTGAAAGAAAGGCAGCCCAAGGCAAATCGCTAAGAAAGAGCGACAGAATAAAGAAACAGAACCGACTGTATCGGAGCCCTGAATGGACTTACTTTGTGTTGG
Source organism: Lissotriton vulgaris (assembly GCF_964263255.1). Lineage (NCBI taxonomy): Eukaryota > Metazoa > Chordata > Amphibia > Caudata > Salamandridae > Lissotriton > Lissotriton vulgaris. Next base: position 364,171,600 of record NC_141698.1, read on the forward strand.
AAGAAATTGACGAGCCCCACCACAGTGGTAACAGTGACGAAGAGTCCATCGCTGGTCGGAGTTCTGATGAAGACCCTCCTTGAGAAAGCCCCGAAGTGAGCCTCTGGTACAAAGAAACGAAGAGGGGTAGCAAAAGCCACCTGTAAGCTAAACAGGTCTGATCCGAATGTCTCTGGAAGGTCCCGATGTGGGTGTCTTAAAACTTGCTGTAAAATATGCTTGTGTAGTATAGCAATGCTAATAGTAATGTGGATAGGACTAACAGTTTTTCTACCTTTTATGATAAGTAAAAATCCTAACTTGTCCCCTACTGAACCAGAAGCAGTAGACGTAGGGGCTGTACAGACTGCAGAAACACCACGAAGCTTAGAAAGACGTGACAAACAAGTGAGTCTGACACACACACGACCTAACTTAGAAGCATCAGATGAGGATGGACTACACTTTCACAAAATGAAAAACAAGACGCATTTAAATGTTTTTGCTAACTTGTTAGTACATTACGTAGAAGCTATGGAAATAGAGGATTGTTATGTCTGCATGAAGCTACCAACTTCAGTGGCTGAAGGTGTGACATATCACCATCTACCTTTAACCTATGGAATTTCCTGTAGTATTTTAGCTAGCTTGTTTTATAGGAGCACTTTGCAGTACTATTATTCAAATGCTGACGTAGTATTTTCTGAACTTCCCATTAGAGGACACTTGAACCTTGTACATATTAAAAGTGACGTGACCCGTTATATGGGAGAATATTTTCTGACTATAGGCAACATAGATTTAGACGAAGCAAGACAAGCTAATCTGACCTGTTCTCTGCAAGAGCAGGAAAAGATGTTTATAAAGATGGCAGACAGAAGGAGAGAAAAATTTCAGAAGAAGGCAAATGACGAAAAGGATAGAGTCCCTAAGTGGGCTGAGCACATAAATAGCACCTCGCAAGGCGAAGCTAATCCTGCCTTGTTGTTGGATTTTGAACGAAAGGGGAAACTCTGTATCCATAGGGAAAAGACAGAGTACTATAACAATGTATTCATCGGTTCCAGTGAGTGTGAACATAATTACAAGGTAATTGGAGGTTGGGGTTTCAAAAATGGGTCAGAACCTGTGTTTCCCGGAATATATTACATATGTGGGAACAAGGCTTATTTCAAATTGCCGGATCACTGGTATGGAAGCTGCTACTTTGGCATTGTTTTCCCGAAAATATACCATGTGAATAATGCAGCTGGAAGCGATGAAGAAACTAATGGCTTAGTGCGTAGTAAACGTGAAAGTGTAGGTGAAATTATAGGTGATATTTTTAGTGCACTGATACCTGGAATGGGGGTAGTTCTGAACACCCATAGAATCTGCAAATTGTCTACAGTAGTGGACCGGCTATCAACGGACACTGCTGCTGGATTCCTGATGGTCAATACTGAAATGGTTGCGATCAGATCAATGGTTTTGCAAAACCGCCTTGCTCTTGACACCCTATTAGCAAAAGAGGGCGGAGTCTGTAGAATGCTGAAAGCGCAACATTGTTGCACTTACATTCCTGATAAAAGTATCGAATTAAAACAATATGTGAAGAACATAACTAATTTGGAAAAAGAACTCAAACCATTGGAGGTTGACAGTGCCTGGACGAGACTGACTGGAGGTCTCTCCTCTATAGGTAGTTGGTTTTCTAACCTAGGTAGAAATATTTTGTGGAAAATACTGATGCCAATAGTTGTGATAGGTGTGGTTGTATTGATTATCTTCATCTGCTGCAAATGCCAGAAATGCAAAAAGAAGTCTCAAGAAAATAAGAGGGGGGTGAAGAGAAATATTGATGAACTAGAATTAGAAGAATTAAGAAATGAAGTCTACAAAAAGGTGAAAAATCACCACTCTCATAGAGAAGCTGAAAGAAAACTCAACAATAAGTTTGTTGAAATCCAAATGAGTGATGTGGATGAATGAAAAAGTTGGCATCTGTTTCCTTTATGTGGTGATGATAGTAAATATCATCAAAGAGGGGATTGATGGAGCAAGGATTCGCACGTAAAGCGCCTTGCTCTCATACAAGAACCTCGCCTAATGTATAATCCTATTAACCCAGTTGTTCGTCATTTATTATACGTTTTCCCAAACACGCGGGTGTCCCCAGGATGCTTGCTCGTATGTCTTTTCCATACTAACGAAGCTTGCACTAAAGAATCGGCTGCTTCGCTGAAATTCAGTCTGCGCATGCGTCGGTCATACCCATGTGATGTGACGCACTCGCATTCTGGAGGGAATCTATTGCACATGCGCACTGTTGCAAACATGGCCGCTTGTCTTTTACCACGCTCTGTGCTTGCTACAGCTGCTTCAGCCTATCTGTCTTTTCGCACTAAACAGTAATGCTATAGTTATATAAAATAAGGGATGTTTAGAATTCATCATGGTATACAGTGTGATCATTTTATATGTGATTTTAATTTGTTCTCGCTTACTTTACATGTACCGCGTCTCTGGGGCTGGGAAAATCGGGAGCGGAGCCATACTTGAAGCTCTGCTGGGCAACATCATGTGACCGGGGAGAAATTCTACCGCGCAGAAGCTGAAACAAGCCAGCTGGCTCCTGAAGCCTGATGCGCCTGAGAACTCCTCGCAAGAGACTAGAACTTACCTTGAGATTGATTTACATTGTTGCTACACTTCATATTCTTGTAATGTATTCTGTATGCCTATGCATGGGAACGTGAACCCAAGGGGCGGGTAGGAAAATTTTAATATTTAGGATGGGAAAGTCGAATTCTAGGAGGTGGTAATGACCGCACCATCTTTCCTGACCAATCAAAATGTGGGAAACTGTCACTTGCAACATTAGTGGGTGGTCTGAGGTACCCCAAAACAGTATAACTGCCCTAGTTTAGCCTAGGAAAATTGTCCGACTTGTCCGAGTAGCAGACCTGTCACTGACCCTACGAACTCTATAGGTGCTCAATCTGAGAGTGCTGCGGAGCACTCTGTCCATACTTTCCACAAACTCCTAAGGGGTGGAAATAATCCTAAGTGCTGGCGAAGCACTTTGCTGGGAAATTCGAAAACCCAATCGGGGTTACTGGCGGATTACTTGCAGGAGAGGGGGTAACGCAGGCGTTGCTGTCCGAAGCTGTAGGTGTTGGTCGTACCCTGGGAGGCCCAGCCTTGACCCAAAACCTGAGGGGTATCCTGTCCTGAACTGTCCGTGAGCTGTACCTGCTCGCATTCTGGTATTCCAATTCCTTGAGGGTCCTGTCCCCGTCTTTCCGAACTGACCCGTGGCCAGGGTTAGTCTTCACTCCTATCTAGGTAAATATAAGGGGTGGGTTTGCGTTTTCTCATAGTCTTTTCTCACTTAACTCATGTCCGTTTCCTTCTTCTTAAAGGGAATAATCTTGATTTTGATATTCGTTCTTGAAATGCCAAACTATATATGTTTTGCTTATTAGACTTGTTCCACATCTCTCCCTTCCTTTAGAACTTTGCTGAACTGTCAAATTATTAGTGTGTTCCAATTTTTCCCTTTCCTTTAGTACGATTGCGGTGAACTTAGCAAGAATAGTTTAAAGATTTTAGGTTAAGTACATGTTTTAGGTCCCATTCATATCCTATGTCCTAGTATTAAGTTGCAGTGACTAGTCTTGTTCCAAAAATTCCTACCTTTAGTCTTCCCATATACTCAAATGGTCCTAGTCTTAATTCACAGTTATCTAGTGGTTTTGATTTTGATGTTTGACGTGTTATTCTGCATATCGCTTTTTGCCTTGGCATATTCTCTTTGAATTTCTATATAAAACTTTTAACTTCATCAGGTGTCTGTGGTCATTTTACAGAAATTGTGGATAAGTATGTTCTGAAGTATAAAGGGTATTTTTCTAGGTTCCCTGTCTATCTTTTTCCCTAATAGCTCCAGATCTGTCATAAGTATTTGTGCCTGTGGTAAGTCAGGTACATGGTAAGCAGAGGTGTAAAGCCAAACCTTCATTACTCATAGAAGCGTGCGGGTGGAGAAAAGAAACCATCACCCGGTTCACCCCAAATATCAGTGGTGTATTAAAATTTTTGCACGCCAGGGCCCAGTGCGTGTAAGTGACTGGTGAACTCGGTGACCTGGGTGAACTGCGCGCTCTATCAATACCACCATCTATATACACATCCACTCATTCACCAACAGTTCTATATAGTCACTCATACATATATTCACTCATCATATGTAGTGAAACACCTATACATCCTGTTACACACCGACAGTCATCCAAAAGTTACTCACACACATAATCACACATGCAAATAAACTATTGAACATCCATTTATTTGCATATACAGCTATACACACACTACCACCTTACTTCTAAGGAAACTTACACATACTTACTCTCTTAAACAATCACTTATAGAAACACATACGTATTTAAACAAGAACTCTTTCAATCTCTCACTCTCACATATACTCACTTATATACATCAATACTCACATATACTAGATTAAAACATATGTAGCTACTGATAAAGACACTAGTGAGACAGTCATTCACTCACTAACACACACACATACACACTCATCCACCCATACAGTCCTGCACATATGCTGTCTTCAAAACACATACAAACAGTGAGTCAGTCATTGATGAATCTATGTGCTAAGTAACATCCCCAGCAAACCATACAGACACTCATACTGATACTAAAAAAAATCTAATAACCCATATACACACACATGTAGCTACTCACCAACCCATGCAGCCACTTATACACAAAGTGAAACACTGATACAAACATTTAAATATTTAAACAATACTCGCTAATATATGTATTCACTAAGATACACTTAATAAGCCAGTTAACCAATCAATAAAAAAAAAAACATCCATTAAGACACTTATTTAAACATTTATTCTTCCATCGACCTTTACATATACATATATAAAACATATTTATTTTTCAGAACGACACACATTCACTGGATGGTGTCATCAGTGATGTCATGAGTAATGTCACTGACCATGTCATGAGTGATGTAATATGTGACGTCATCAGCAGTGCATTGCAGGCGCGCAAGTTATAGTGAGTCCAACTAACTATAACGTGGGAATTTCAATGATTTTATGTCAGTAAAATTTTCAGCTAACTATAACTGGTGTCAAACCTATGGTTTTTTCAGTGAATATATATATATATATATATGTGATCAAGGGCTCAAGGGCCCGAAACGCGTCATGGCAGAGAGAGAAACGCACAAATAAAATTTGCAAATCTACCTGAATGAGTCCGGTTCGTTTTTTATCCTGGCTGTAACGGATGATGCAACGGAATTCTTGGAATATATATATGTATATATATTTTCATTGAAAAAAACATAGGTTTCAGCCACGTTATAGTTAGGAATTAGCATTTAAAAAACCTTGCAAATTCACTGAAAAAACCATAGGTTTCACACATGTTATAGTTAGCTGGACATTTCACTCATACAAAACCATTGAAATTCCCCCGTTATAGTTAGTTCAGATAACTATAACTCGCGCACCCGCAATGCACTGCTGATGACGTCACATATTACAAAACTCATGACATGGTCAGTGACATCACTGATGACATCTCAAATGACATCACTGATGACATCATCCAGTGAATGTGTGTCTTTCTGAAAAATAAATATTTTTTTATATATATATATATATATATATATATATATATATATATATATATATATATATATATATATTACCTACTGGCGTTCGCCAGTAGGTATATATAGTTAGGATTAATTCCCTATGGGATTTCTGAAAATTCTATGTCTAATAACTTTGGCGTTTGTGGACGGAATCGGCTGAAATTTTCAGGAAAATGGCACATTTTGTTTCTGAGCAGCCCCTGAAAATTTGGGGGGGTTTCGTCAAGGGGGGCTGAGAAAAAAGGGGGGTCCCAAAACGCGTTTTTTGCATTGAGTTTTCCATAGGGCGGTTGGACTCACTTTTAGCTCGAACGGCTGAATGGATTTGCACGAAACTTGGCAAAATTGTAGGGACTGTTAGCCCGATGTGCCTTTGCTAGGTCTCAATATATGTGCTTCAGTGGATTTTGAGAAATTAACGTTTAAATCAAGATATATATCTGTAACAGCGCTCCGGGCAGCGATCCGGTCCGCTTACTTTTCGCTTATCGGAACTTTGCGCGCAGAAAGCTGATTGGCTCTCCGGTGTCTGTCAACATTCTAAACAGTCCGGAGCGGCCGCCATCTTGTCTCTCGGTAGGATCGAGAGAGAAGAAGAGGTGAAAAACGAAAGGGGAATTTCATGAAAGGGGGCAAGGTATCCCCCTCTTGACCCCCTAGGAATGTTGTTGGGGTTATTAAAGGGTCCCGTGGGGAAAATAAAAAAAAAATGATTTTTCACGGTAGAAGCGCTTCACGGGCCGCGAACTGGGCCGCAAACTGGTAGCGAAACGGGAATTCGCCATTTTGTGCTTCGTTAATTAAATTACTAGGTATAAGTGGGTGCGGGAGACGTATCCTAATCCCCTATGTTTCCTGAGGGTGGCTGAGGAGGCTGATATATGTTGATACATCTCTTCCAGCGGCTGTGCGTGAGCTTTTTTTTTTTTTGCTGCGTGACAGTCCGGAGCGGCCGGCATCTTGTCTCTCGGTAGGATCGAGAGAGAAGAAAAGGTGAAAAACTAAGGGGGAATTTAATGAAAGGGGGCAAGGTATCCCCCTCTTGACCCCCTAGGAATGTTGTTGGGGTTATTAAAGGGTCCCGTGGGGAAAAGAAAAAAAAATGATTTTTCACGGTAGAAGCGCTTCACGGGCCGCGAACTGGGCCGCAAACTGGTAGCGAAACGGGAATTCGCCATTTTGTGCTTCGTTTTAATTGTTTAGAGACAAAAATTATCGCCGCACATCGGCCACAATGCATGAATATCGCTGAAAAGTCAGCGATATTCATGCATTATCCAGCAAATTCTCTTAGCCATGTTATCCACCTTCCATTGGATAACATGGCTAAAAACCGCTGTGCGTGAGCTTTTTTTTTTTTTTTTTTTTTGCTGCGTGACGTTTGTTAACGTTCGATTCGATGGAAATCAGGAAGTGTTGAACACCATTTTGTCACTGCGAGTAAATATTTTGTTATAAATGAATCCTTATTGATAAACATTGTCTGCGCCATCTTGCGTTTTTGTCCAATGCCACAATTTTGTCGTGCACGGCAGCCATTTTAGATGCCTTGACCAGGGCCACTCTCTGCACGCCGTCGATTCTCAGCATGGCTCCCCACCCTCGCACGCATCTCCCCCACGCAATGGTCACCCCCGCTCTCTCTCTCATGCATGGGCCATATACTTCCCCCATCTGCGCTGCTCTTCTCTGAGAATCACACCCTGTGCCCGTTCGACACCTCCCTTTCACCCTATTCACTACCGCACCCTCTGACACTTCTCTTCCTCTGTGTCCGATTGTCCAGGCCGGACCTAGGCTATCACCTAGCCCTGCGGATGTAGTTTATGGCTCCAGCTGTATAGTATCCAGACATGCCAACCCTCCCGATTCAGGTGTGAGACTACTGATTTCAGTGCTAGTCTTTCGCTTTCCGATTCCTGCAAGGAAAAACCCGGGGGCATATTTCCAACAACTAGCGGTAATTTTTGTCTCTAACTTGTTTAGAGACAATAATTATCGCCGCACTTCGGCGAATTTTATCGCACATAAACCTTGCTATTAGCAAGGTTTATCGCAAATGCGATAAAAAACGGCCGCAATGCATGAATATCGCTGAAAAGTCAGCGATATTCATGCATTAGTCAGCAAATGCTCTTAGCCATGTTATCCACTTCCCATTGAACAAGCGCATGGTCTTTTAAAGATTTGTGAAGTACTCGGGGCGGCGGTGTGTGTGTGTCCTCTTTCAGGAGCGGGCGGGGGGGCACTGGCAGCAATTTGCAGGCCAGGCAGTGTTCAACACGTGCATCACCTTTTCTCTGCCTGCTATTGCGCTCCATACTTCGGAAAGGTAAGAAAAAGAACGTGCATTTGAGTTTGAAATGTCCAATCTTGTAGCAGTACACTTGCAAAGCCCACACATGACAATAACCCTATTCAAGGCCCCATTCACCCGATTTTTAAAAAAAATATAGTACTCCAAGACAGTTACATTTTAAAACTTTATTAACATTTAAATATAACGAACGCAACAAAAACTGTAAATATATTTAACCATTTTTTGAAATTAACCCAAACTATAACGATAACAACAACAACAACAATAATATAACTTTTATGCCTAAATTACGCAAACATTTAGCTAATCTGCTAAAGGGGGGAGTCGCCATTTCTTTACAATAATCAATAATGAAAAATCCACATCAATAGGGTTGCCCGTTTTCTCTATGCAGCACTACAGTGCAATATACACAGCACCTGGGGTGTCAAGAGTGAACAGGTCTTTCTTTGTTCCTTAAGATGTTATCTCCGAGAATGCTGATGCATTGGTGTCTGTACACTTCTTTGTCAATTCTGTCAAGTTGATAACTGCTTTATAAACAGACGATATCTTTGTTTCGTCATTAGTGTTAAGTGTGTCTGAAACTACAGTGCCCTTCTGTTTTTTTTTCTTCAGGCTCTACAGAGTTTTGTGTGTTGTTCTTTTGAGCGACAATTATTCCAGAGGTTTCAGGTTCACTTGTTTTGTTCTGCAGTGAGTTAACAGCTTTAGAGAGTTCATGTTTATTTGCTATGTCCTGCTGTTCGTGAACTGCTTCAGAGACGTCAGCCTCATTTTTTATGTTTCAGTAGATCCTGGACCTGCCCGGCCGCGCCCAAAATGGCGCCGGTGTAAATGGGACTCGTAACTGCTTGTTCTGTACTGGTTGCCCAACCTTGATATCACGAGATACATATGCAGTTTTGAAGCACATGGCGGAGGCTTGTCTGCTGTAGTGGGGCGCCCCTTTATCGTTTCAGTCGCCATTCCGCCCGCTTTTGCTACACTGTGCATCATCCGCCATTCAGCTGTTTACCGCCCGCTCTTACGGCTACACCGTCTCGCTCACCATGTAGTTGAGTTGTTCCCACTCTTGCGGTGCAGCGGTAGGCGGCTGCCACAGGACTCTTAAAATGGCGGCCGGCTCTTCGGATTTGGGCCTGGTCCAGTAAAATGGCCCTGGGACACCTTGGAACTCGGACGCTTGTCTGCCAGGGCTTGGGTTCCATTCTCGAAAGCGTCCCCTCAGCCTTGAAGATTGTACAAAATTCTTGGGGGCCCTCGACTCCCGCAGGCTTCCGGTGGGGAGCGGCTGCCATGATTGCTTGCGGAATGGCCACGACGGAGCTACGAGATGGTGGTGCTCTCATGGTGACGCCAGCTTCAGTCTGAAACATCCAGAAACAAGGTGGGGCTTTCATCGTTTGGGGAAAAAAAATGTTTTAATCCAATGAAAAGTGTTATTTTTAGGTCACATGACCTAGTCTTACATAATTAGGAAAAGAAAAGTAAAATGAACCAATGAAAAGTTTTATTAACAAGTCACATGACCTGTTATGCTTACGTTACGCGCTGCGCGGCGCGCTCTGGATCGTTTCCGGGAAGCTGCGCCTTGCGCACCGGAGCACTTCCGGGTGCGCTAACGCGTCGCGTCATATGACGCATTACGCGACAATGCAGGTGCAGAATATAGTCAAAATGTCTCCACCAACCAGCGGTCGGATTTCCACCGCTTTCAGCAGTCCAAAAAGTTCCGTCAAATCTTAAGAGCGGGAGCAACTCAACTACATGGTGAGCGAGACGTTGTAGTCGCAAGAGCGAGCGGTAAACAGCTGAATGGCGGAAGAGGCACAGAGTACCAAAAGCGGGCGGAATGGCAACTAAAACGGTAAAGGGGCGCCCTGCGACAGCGTGTCTTCAGGTGAAACGGATTGTGGGACAAGGTCCAGAATGAAAGATTCTTCGAAAGGGAAAAAATTCCGCCGGACCCCGGGAGCCGGCCGCCTATGCCGGGGGCGATCTCAGGCCTCACCAGGGCAACACGACTTGGGGAGGGGGCAGGAGCCAAGCGCCCCCTCTCAGTCCGCGCCATCTCACCGCCCCTCGGGGGCCTCCGTCAAGCGGTTTAGGGAGGCACCGTATCACATTGTTTTCCAATGCAGTCAGGTCCACAAATGGACCCCACTTACTTTGAATAGTGAAGCTGCAGCAGGTGCAAATAAGGTTTAAACAGTGTTACAAGAACTGCTTAGAATTCTGAAGTATGGCACTCAATAACCAAGACTTATGCCATTTATGTAAGGCAGTGACATGGAAGCAACTCAGGGACAAAAAGCATGAACGAACATTTACGTATGAAAATCTTATTTGGAGAAGGGGTAGAATCCAAACGCCCCCTGCCAGTTCGCGCCACTACACCGTATGTGGAAAATCTGAAGCCATCATTCTACAAACTCTCAGCGCTTGTTATCAGTGCATGAGTTTCATGCTCGATCGATTGAGGTAGCCGGATCGGGCAATAAAAAGTATAAAATAGTTATGTAAATAGTTATTTAATAAAATGTTTTATTCTGTTTCTTTGGTGGTGTGTTGTGTATATTTATAATATTTGCATAGGGTTTGCCGTTATTTTGGGCGGTGTGGGTGGCGGAGTCGAGCTGTTTTGCAGCACTCATGGTGTGGAGCTCAATTCATTTCACTAATTTCGTATTTCTCATGAAGGGTTATTCCTAATGTTTGTATTTTACCGAGGTTAAAAAGAGATCGAATTAGTGGTCTACTGATTTTGCTCGATTACTTTTATTTTTTTACACGATTTCTCACTATCTGCAAAGACTAAACAGAGTATTGCGACTTTGTGCTTGTTTGTAAATAGAGAATGATCCAAAGAGAACCAATTGTAAAACAGTAAATGCTTGGATAATAATCAATCAAATGGAGAGACAAGCAGGTACGACGGATTACAACAGGGGTAAAGGTCTGCGTTAACTACCGTTTACTATCTGCAAAGAGAGAGTACTACTAAGAGAAAAGAGGGGAGTGGGGAGGGGGGGCAGCGTTCAAAGCACATCAGCGTGCATAAACACGAAAACGTTTTTACCTATCACGTACTTGACATTTGACAGCTTTTGATGTTTGCTATTAAAAAACCATTGAAATTCACAGAAAAAACCATAGGTTATACTCCATATATAGTTAGGAATTTGCATTTACAAAACCATGAAAATTCAATGAAAAAACCATTGGTTTTAGGCCATATATAGTTAGGGATTTGCATTTACAAAACCTTATTTTACTCGCATAAAACCATTGAAATTCCATATATAGTTATAAGCGCTAACTATATATCGCGCACCCGCAATCCACTGCTGATGATGTCACATATTACATCATTCATGACATGGTTAGTGACATCACTGATGACATCACTGATGACATCTCAAATGACATCACTGATGACATCACTGATGACAACATGCAGTGACTGTATGTTTCTGTAAAGTTAAAATATCTCTTACATATTGAAGAATGAGTGGATATATAAGTGTCTGGATGAAGGATTTAGTAGGTGCATGACTGACTGTATGAGTGAGTGATTAAATGTGTCTCACTGAGTGCATGGGTTAGTGACTAAACTGTCTTAATTTGTGCATCATTATGTCTGTTGTTCTGTAAACTGTTGCATGTGTTGATAAGTAGCTATATGAGTAACTATATGGGTTATTGATTGGTTGCCCAAGTATTTGTATGGGATACTGAGTGTGTGTGTAGGTGGCTGGGAGGTGTATGACTCTGTGCATAGATGTGTGAGCAGTTGATTCACTAGATGTATGGTTTCAAAAGTGCATGTGGAAACAGCTGTATGGGCGGTTGACTGTGTGCATGAGTGCATTGGAGAGTGAATGGATATCTCAGTGCTACATGTCAAAGTAAGTACATATGTAAAACACAGTACATGTGAGAGTTGACATATATAAATAACTGTGCATAAGAGCCAGTGAATGTGTGAGTGGCTGTATGGATCATTGTGAACTTGTATCAGGGATTGTATAATAGAGTAAATATGTGTTAGTATATGTTTGAATAAGTAAATTTTGTATAACTGTATAGTTGAGGAAATGGAGGTGTGATTGATTCTTTGCATGACTGACTAGGTGTGTGAGTAACTCCATGGATGAGTGACAGTCTGTGAGTGTCTGTTTACACTGATTGTATCTAAGGTTATATTAGAGTCTGAAGAGGTTCATCGTATTATCACATGAATGATATCATCAGTGATGTTATCAGTCATGTCAAATGAGATGTTTTCAGTGATGTCATCAGTGATGTCATTTGAGATGTCATCAGTGATGTCATCAGTGATGTCACTAACCATGTCATGAATGATGTAATATGTGACATCATCAGCAGTGGATTGCGGGTGCGCGATATATAGTTAGCGCTTATAACTATATATGGAATTTCAATGGTTTTATGCGAGTAAAATAAGGTTTTGTAAATGCAAATCCCTAACTATATATGGCCTAAAACCAATGGTTTTTTCATTGAATTTTCATGGTTTTGTAAATGCAAATTCCTAACTATATATGGAGTATAACCTATGGTTTTTTCTGTGAATATATATATATATATATATATATTCACTGAAAAACCATAGGTTATAGACCATATATAGTTAGGGATTAGCATTTACAAAACCTTAATTTACTCGCACAAAACCATAGAAATTCGCATATATAGTTAGTTGCAATAACTATATATCGCGCACCCGCAATCCACTGCTGATGATGTCACATATTACATCATTCATGACATGGTCAGTGACATCACTGATGACATCACTGATGACATCTCAAATGACATCACTGATGACATCTCAAATGACATCACTGATGACATCTCAAATGACATCACTGATGAAATCACTGATAACATCTCATTTGACATTACTGATCACATCACTGATGATATCATTCATGTGATAATACAATGAACCTCTTCAGACTCTAAAATAACCCTAGATACAATCAGTGTAAACAGACACTCACAGACTGTCACTCATCCATGGAGTTACTCACACACCTAGTCAGTCATGCAAAGAATCAATCACACCTCCATTTCCTCAACTATACAGTTATACACACCTTACTTATTCAAACATATACTAACACATATTTACTCTCTTATACAATCCCTGATACAAGTTCACAATGATCCATACAGCCACTCACACATTCACTGGCTCTTATGCACAGTTATTTATATATGTCAACTCTCACATGTTCTGTGTTTTACATATGTACTTACTTTGACATGTAGCACTGAGATATCCATTCACTCACCAATACACTCATGCAGACAGTCAACCGCCCATACAGCTGTTTCCACATGCACTTTTGAACCCATACATCTAGTGAATCAACTGCTCACACATCTATGCACAGAGTCACACACCTCCCAGCCACCCACACACACACTCAGTCTCCCATACAAATACTTGGGCAACCAATCAATAACCCATATAGTTACTCATATAGCTACTGATCAACACATGCAGCAGTTTACAGAACAACAGACATAATGATGCACAAATTAAGACAGTTTAGTCACTAACCTATGCACTCAGTGAGACACATTAAATCACTCACTCATACAGTCAGTCATGCACCTACTAAATCCTTCATCCAGGCACTTATACATCCACTCATTCTTCAATATGTAAGACATATTTTAACTTTACAGAAACATACAGTCACTGGGTGTTGTCATCAGTGATGTCATTAGTGATGTCACTGACCATGTCATGAATGATGTAATATGTGACATCATCAGCAGTGGATTGCGGGTGCGCGATATATAGTTATTGCAACTAACTATATATGCGAATTTCTATGGTTTTGTGCGAGTAAATTAAGGTTTTGTAAATGCTAGTCCCTAACTATATATGGTCTATAACCTATGGTTTTTTCAGTGAATATATATATATATATATATATATATATATATATATATATCTAAAGGTTGATGAAAGAATAAATGGGTAAATAAGTGTCTAAATGTTTTTTTTGTCAAATTGATTGTATAACTGACTTATAGAGTATATCTTAGTGAATACATGTATTAGCGAGTAATGTTTAAATATGTAAATATCTGTATCAGTGTCTCACTTTGTATGTAAGTGGCTGCATGGGTTAGTGAGTAGCTACATGAGTGTCTATATGGGTTATTAGTTGTTTTTTTGAGTATCAGAATGAGTGTCTGTATGGTTTGGTGGGGGGTATTACTTAGCGCACAGATGCATGAATGACTGACTCACTGTATGTGTTTTGAAGACAGCATGTGTGCAGGACTGTATGGGTGGATGAGTGTGTGTATGGGTGTGTTAGTGAGTGAATGACTGCCTCAATAGTGTCTTTATGAGTAAGTACATATGTTTTAAATTAGTATATGTGAGTATTGATGTATATAAGTAAGGATATATGCCAGTGACAGATTGGAAGAGTTCTTGTATAAATAAGTATGTGTTTCTATAACTGATTGTTTAAGAGAGTAAAATAAGTATGTGTACGTTTCTGTAGAAATAAATGTCGTGGTGTGTGTAGAGCTGTATATGCAAGTAAATGGATGTTTGATAGTTTATTTGCATGTGTGAGTATATGTGTGAATAACTATGTATAAGTGTAGGTGTGTAACAGGATGTATAGGTGTATGAGTACATATGATGAGTGAGTACATGTATGAGTGACTATATAGAACTATTGGTGAATGAGTGGTTGTGTATGTAGATTTTGGAACTACTGAATAGGTAGTTCTAACTGGTATTGGTATCTCCATTTTTTTGATAATTTTAGGTTCTATTTTTGAATGTGTGTATCAAAGGTTATATTAGGGTGAGAGGAGGTCTGCCACTCTTTCACAAGGATGATGTCATCAGTGTTGTCATTTGAGATGTCATCAGTGATGTCATGAGTGATGTCACTGACCATGTCATGAGTGATGTAATATGTGACGTCATCAGCAGTGCATTGCGGGCGCGCAAGTTATAGTTAGCTGAACTAACTATAACTGGGAAATATCAATGGTTTTGAATGAGTGAAATGTCCAGCTAACTAGAACATGTGTGAAACCTATGTTTTTTTCAGTGAATTTGCAAGGTTTTTTAAATGCTAATTCCTAACAATAACGTGGCTAAAATCTATGGTTTTTTCAGTGAATTTACAAGGTTTTTTAGATGCTAATTCCGAACTATAACGTGGCTGAAACCTATGGTTTTTTCAGTGAATTTCAAAGGTTTTGTAAATGATAATTTTTAAATGTATTAATTGTTAAATAAGTTTATACTAATTTACTACATTGTTTTAAAGTAATTTTTTTTAGATATTTTATCTTTTAAATTACATTACATATGTTTAATATAAATTGGAAAAAAAAGTTTTAAAAAATATTGAAATTGTAATATTTTTTTATTATTTTTTTTTAATTTATATATATTTTATATAGCAGGCATTGATATCCTATAGAAGGAAATTCAAGTTACTGGCAAGTACAGTTAAATTTACTTTTCAGGAATAGTGAGCTGGAAGATGCAGCACTGAGGTATCTCCTGATAACAGGTGAGTAAATTGGAATTCGTAGTTCGACTGATTTTTTAGGAATTTTTTTAAGTTCCAAAACACCACACACAGAAAAATTTCCAAGTGAAACCAGTCAATGTTAGCCTATGGAAGGAAATTCAAGTTACTGTAACTACGATTAAAATTACTTTTCAGGATCAGTAGTGGACTGAAAGATGCAGCACTGAGGTCTCTCCTGATAACAGGTGAGAAAATCGGAATTCGTAGTTCGGCTGATTTTACAGGAATATTTTGCTCAATAGTGAAGGAAGGGGGCGGGCCTGAGGTAAAATATGTGCAAACATGCCGTGGCTCGTTTTAGATTGGGGAAATAATTCCTCTTCAATCCTGAGGTCCCCTGTGAGCCAACTGGCCCACCAGGTACCTCCAGTATGCGCCAGTCAACTGTGTTGCAGAGAGGTGTTCAGAGGGCACGCCCCCTTTTTACAACACTCTGCAACACAGCTCCATGGCACTTACTGGAGATGCCTGTTGGACTAGTTGCCCGCTAGGGGACCTCTGGATTGAAGAGGAAATAATTCCCCAACTTAAAACGCGCCACAGGGCATGTTTGTACTCACATCACCTCAAGCCCCACCCCCTACCTTCACCATAGTGCAAACGAGCCCTGCATCGTGTTCTAAGTTTGGAGATTAGGTCCCCCTGCATACTGGGGTCCCTGGGGGCCAACGAGCCTACCAGGAACCTCTAGTATGCGCCAGGGGGCTGCGTTGCAGAGAGGTGTAAAAAGGGGCATGGCCTCATTACACCTCTCTGCAACACAGCCCCCTGGCGCATTTGTAGAGGGGGAACTAATTCCCCTTGGGGCCAACTAGCCCACCAGGAACCTCCAGTATGCGCCTGGGGGCTGCATTGCAGAGAGGTGTAATGAGGCCACACTCCTTTTTCCACCTCTCTGCAACGCAGCCCCCTGGCGCGTTTGCGGAGGGGGAACTAATTCCCCTTGCATACCGGAGGTCCCTGGGGGCATACTGGAGGTCTCTGGGGGCCAACTAGCCCACCAGGAACCACCAGTATGCGCTCGGGAAGGTACAGAGTACAATACAGAGTACAGTACTGAGTACAGTACAGAGTACCCCACAATTTAAAAAAAAATATATTTTTTGGGCCTTGGTGGTCCTTGTGGGACAGATGACGGGGTGGAAGAGGTGAGTGAGCCTCTCCCTGACCTCCTGTCTGCCAAGGAAGATGATGGGTCAGTGGAAGGTGTGATCCTCTCCCCTACACTGACCTCAGAGCCACAGAGCGACTTTCACCGTATGTTGGGAGAGTTTGCCCGACTGTTCTCCCTGACCCTTGGTGTTACTCACAGGTGTAGCCATGACGTGGACGCCGGTGACAGCCTGCCTGTGAAGCACAAGATTTACAGGTTGTAACAGGGTCAAGGCCAGCTTCAAAGAAGAGGTCTCTAAGATGTTGTCGTTAGGGGTGGTCGAGCCTTCCGGCAGTCCTTAGGCCGGCCCAATGGTCTTGGTCCCAAATGATGCTGCAGCTGGTGCCACTCCAGAACTGCCGCTTTGTGTGGACTACCGTGGGCTCAATGCCATCACCAGGACTGCCATCCCCAGAGCTGATGAGCTCATTGATCGGTCGGGAGCTGCCAAGTTCTTCAGCACGTTCGATTTAATGTCTGGGTACTGGCAGATTGCCTTAACCGATGGGGCCAAGGAGAGGTCAGCATTTTCAACCCCAGAAGGACATTACCAGTTCCGGGTGATGTCCTTTGGGTTGAAGAATGCCCCAGCCACCTTTCAGAGGTTGGTTAACCAGGTGTTGGCTGGGCTGGAGGATTTCAGTGCCGCCTACCTGGATGACATTGCAGTGTTCAGTTCCAGCTGGGAAGAACACTTGAGCACCTCTGTGAAATGTTGAAGGCGCTGCAGAAGGCAGGCCTCACGATCAAGGCCAGTAAGTGCCAGATCAGGCAGGGTTCTGTGGTGTACTTGGGACGAGTGATCTGGAATGAGTCTTGCCAGAAGGCTTTTGATGCCCTGAAGGCCGCCATGTGCATGGCACCCATGCTCAAGGCACCCGACTTCTCCAAGGAATTCTTGCAGACTGACACTTTAGAGCATGGTGTGTGAGTGGTGCACTCACACCTGAACGAAGAGGGCCTAGACCAGCCTGTAGTCTTCCTTAGCAGGAGACTACTCCCCAGGGAACAGAGGTGGAGTGGCATAGAAAGGGAAGCGTGGTCTGGGCACTGAAGAAGCTGAGGCCCATACCTGCTTGGGACACACTTCCGGTTTCAGACAGACCACAGGCCCCTCAGGTGGTTAATGCAAATGAGGGGTGAGAACCCAAAACTGCTGAGGTGGTCCATCTCCATACAGGGAATGGACTTTACAGTGGAACACCGTCCAGGCACAGAACACGCCAATGCAGATGGACTGTCCAGGTTCTTCCGCCTTAGTGTAGAGAACTCCCAGGAGGTTGGGTAGTTCTCCTTAATTTCAGCTGGAGGGGACATGTGTTAGACTTGGCATCTTTTGTCGTGTTTCCCCTGAGTTTTTGCTTTCTGCCCTCCCGGTTTTGACTCTGTTTTTGCTACCATAGTGTTTCTGCACACTTCTCGCACTGCTGATCAGTGGTAAAGTGCAAGTGCTCCTGTGGTAAAGTATGTTAGAGATTGGTGTTTCCATGATTGGATGTTTGGTTTTCTTGTCAGCCCCTAGTAAAGTGCACTGAGTGTGCCAGGGCCTGGTGATCAAATGCTACATGTGGGCCTGCAGCACAAATTGTGCCACCCACGTGAGTAGCCCAGAAAAGGAACCTCAGACCTGCCATTGCAGAGTCTGCGCACAGTTTGTAACTGTCATGTCGACTTGGCCCATGCACACACTGGCCAGTCCCTAACCTTCCCTTTTCTTACATGTCAGCCACCTGCGGGCAGGGTGCAGTGTATGTGAAAGGAAGGACATGCCCTGGTGTGTGTGGCATATCCTGATAGTGAATTAAAGTCCATTTCGTTTGTAAGGCTACCTGTTCCCCATAGGACGGAATGGGAAGTCTGTAAACATAACTGGCCCTGGGAACTAGGTAGGAAAAAAAATTGTATGCCTGAACTCAGAATCTAAAGATACATCTTTTAGTAAAGGGGATTTGTATATTCTGTGTTTGAAAATACCCCTTTTAGAAAGTAGGTATTTTCTTGCTCAGCCATCCCGTGTGCCTCTTATGAAATGTGGATTGTTTGTCTGGGTTTTGGACGACAGATGGCTAGGAAGCATGAGTGGCTCCCGATAGTCTAGGTAGGTCAGGAAAGGGCTGAATTGACCTGGACTGTGATGGGGGAAGAGGGGAAGATGGGACCAGGCCCACCTAAGAGGGCCTGGTCTGCCTCTGACAATGCCGTCTCCAACTCCTGTCAGGATATCACACCGAGAAGGCAGAACTGGTTCTGGCCGGGCACAGACCCCCTCTGCCTCGAGGATCAAAGGATTTTGGATACAAATAATGGGGCCCAGACCCCTGAATTTTAGAACTTACCTGGATCAAGAAGACTGCCAAGAAGAAGAGCCGGAGAAGCTGTGAGGAGGAACGACTGCTTTGCTGGGCTGAACTGCAGAGGCTGCTTATGTCTTGGGTAGTGAAAGGCCTGGACTGGACTTTCTGCAACCTAATTTGTGAGTCTCTCCAAGGGCTTGAGGTAGAGCTTGCCCCCTGTTCACGAAGTCTCACAAACCGCAAAGACTTCAAGCTCTTCTGCCCGCTGCACTGGGGACTGTGTGTTTTGTGCTGCAACAGAGAAAAAGTAACTCGATGACGTCTACGACGCGGCTGCCAACTCCGTGTCCTGATGGCACCGCAGAGGGCACCGCCGCAACGTGACCCTGGTCTCGCCTGCTGACGCCGCTGCTCGCAACGCAACCTGTGGGCACCGCACTCCGCACCGCTTCGCTTCACGCCGAAGCCTGGGCACTGCAGAGAGCACCGTCACAACACCTCACCACGACCCTGGTCTCACCGACGACACCTGCTGACGTCAGCACCGAGCCGTTGCTTACACCATGACCTGCAGGCACTGCACTCCGCACCGCCTAGCTTCACGACAACGTCATGGCTTCCCCGACTACCCCGCTCCAAGCCGAAATCAACACTGCTGCTTGCACTGTGGTTCAAGGGCACCACTCGGAAAGTAACGCAACGCACCGCCCTCATACCTACCGACGCCGGCACCATCGACTCCTGTTCGGCAGCCGACGACAGCGCTCCAGCACCGTGACCAGCCCTGCCTTCACCTCGCACAGCAACCCTGGTCTGACGCCGCCACCGAGCCGCTGCTCGCACCGCAACCTGAGGGCACCGCACGATGCACCCGACGCCAGCGCTCCTGACTTCAACAGAGGGGAGTTCGACTTGCAACACGGGTGACTTCAAGGGCCTCGGCACCCTGCATCTCTAACAGGTACTGTTTGTGTGTCTTCCCGACACCGTAGCTGGTCTGCGACGCCACGATCAGCCTGAACTGTTATGGATTTGTTTGCTCACGACGCCGTGATAGCCTCGGACAGAGCTATCAACATAAAGGAACTGTTTTTAAAGTGTATTTTGATAACTGTGGAATTTTAAGTAGTTTATTGTGGATTTTTATCGTCTTTGGTCTTGTATATAAAAATACTGGATATTTTTCTACAACTGGTGTGGAGTCCTTTTGTAGTGCTTACACTGTATTACTGTTGGTTATGTGCAAACACTTTACACACAGCCTCTAAGATAAGCCTGGCTGCTCGTGCCAAGCTACTAAAGGGGTGAGCAGGGGTTATTTTAGGAGTGTATCTCCCTTATCCTGACTAGGAAGAAGGGTCCCTAGTTGCACAAAGGTGCAGGCCCTTGCCAACTAGAGACCCCCATTTCTAACATGCACTAACAAGCACTCACTCTAAACTCTGCTACACCCTACAATATCTCTTTATCCCACTCCTACCCACTATCTCATATCACTAAAACAACGCCTAGGAAATGACAACATTCACCATTCATTGAGAACTCACATATATGAACTGTCTGTTACAGGAGCTGTAATAGTCGTTACTAGTAACCACTATAATGCTATTGCGAAACTTAAGTCTTTTGGTTCTACTAAGATTCAAGCCTGTGGGCTGCACACAAATGTTACAAGTAAGCTATTGGCCAGCCCTCCTTAGCTATGCTACCAACAGGTGTTTTATGAACTGGCTATCCAGATAAACAGAGTATATCCAGATATGTAGAGCATGTGCAAGGGGCTGGCCCTGCACCAATAATGCCCCTAATTATAACTTCAAACTTCTCTCCAAATGTTTGATTAGATATCATTATGCATGCTGTCCTGCTGGCATTCATATGAAGTAGGCCTAATTTCAGGAACAGTGTAATTTGTCACACAAGTACAGCACTGGGAACACTAGTTGAAAAAGCAACAAATTATTAACAAGTAAAATCCTCTTTATCCAAGGTTTAATCCTGATCAAATGAACCTTGGGTTTCGCATCATCCACTGGATCCAGTACTGTGCCCACATACAACCCTGGGTGGAATTTAATTGTGTAAATATCCAGGCTACAAACTATTCTCTGAGCATAACGCAATGTTTGGAACAGTTCACTAGTTTGCTCTATATCTCGTCATCTACTGTTGGCCCAAAATACTCTTTAATCCATCTATTTAAGGTCTGTGTTGTAGCTACCAGCAACATTTCTACTTCACCCTTCTCCACAACGTAACCAGTAAGCACTATATTTCTCATGTAGACCTTGCATTAATAATTTCAACCCATCAATAAAGCAAACAGTCACCGACAATGCCCTCTCTATGGTCATTCAGAAGCCTCACACAGAGAAACAATCCTGCTGAGCACAGTATGTTTAACTCCTTTCTTACAATGTGTTGGGTATATGTCTAATGCCTCAAGATAGATAAATACCCCTGTTAAATAAATTAAATAGAATAACATATTAAAAACATGTAGTGTTGAGGGAGGGCCTTAACACTTCAAAGGCTCCCTCAGTGTGTGTTCTGCATTAAGGTTATGATATTAGATGTGAATATTGCCAAACTGCTGAATTAGATGCCTTATTTAACAATACTGCCAAAAATCTACTTATCTGTAGCTACTTTTCTCATGAATTGGTATCCTTCAGAGTCACATGCTTTAATTATTCCCCATTGTTGTGAGGTAGGATTACATAGCAGTGACAATAAGCTTATTTAATATTGTACCACATGCAGCATATCCACCTCAAGTAAGACCAGACCGAGAGAGAGAGAGGCTTCAACTCACCCACCCTTCCCCTCGAGGCTTCAAAGCTCAGTATTTCCTAGCACATAGACGGAAAGGTAACAGAAAGAACCCCAATGCAAAAGGAGGGAAAGTCACATTTGAATCTAACGTGTCAAAGATGAAGAACTGGTTACAACAGTGGTTAATTTGTAAAAAATATAAATTCCAGGGCTCTCATCAGGAGGCAGCTTACACCAGCCCATTTCTCCAGTAATGCCACCTAAAACAGAGGCAAACCAAAAAGTGTGGTGAGGATGTGGCTAATGGCCAGAGCTGCCGACTTCGGAGCTTGGGAGCCAGGTAAACGTCTAGGCATTGGCTCAACATCCTATGACTCAGGGCAAATCACTTAATCTCCCATATATGAGTGTGTTCCTAACTGGGGTTTAAGAAACTATAGCGCCAGGGTGGATGATTAAGTGCCGGTGCTGAGCACTGGAAACCACTGCCTCAAATTAAGCACTGGGCTGCAAGTTTTAGATTCCATAAATGGATATTTGCCTAGATTAGAATGCTGCATTAGGACCACCAACCATTTGAAACAGTTCTATAGCACTGCCTGTCCTACTTCCGTCTTAGACCTGGCTTAGACATGGAGGAAACAGTATTGTTTCAAGAGAGGATAGGATTTCCATATTGAAGTCTTGCAGATATTAGTGAGTGATACTCCGGAAAAGAGTGCTGCTATAGCACTTTTTAATAGGGGGAATGTCTGCCTGCCTCTCTAAGAGGTGCTCTACTTTTTGAATTGCAGACGGTGATATAAGCTGCAATCTAATAGACAGTCTCCTATTTTGACATAGTAGGCCTTTAATGTGGTTTCCAAAATGGAACAGGTAGTTGATTTGTCTAAGTAAGTCTTTTGGTCTATCCAATTGGACCTTGCGGCAATTGTTCTATCCAATCTATGTTAGGTTTCTTGACGGAAAAACTATATGTCACTGACCACTTCTGTCATTGTTGACTTTAAGATAGAATTCTCTGACAGTAAAAATAACACTTATATCACCAACCCTTTCTGTCAATATTAATACTAACAAGAGGGCACTTTCCCAGGGTAAATACTTCAAATTGGCTCAGTAAATTGGGTCTCACAATGGTCTCTTATGTCTTGCTAGAGATCTGGCCAGTCGTGGACATTTTTTAAACAGGCCTGTATTTAGTTTTTGGACCACTGCATAAAAATGGACTGTCGGCTAGTTTGACTGTGTTCCTGTTGTGGATGATTGCTGTCATCTTGACGATTATCAAAGAGTATTTAAGAACTGACTTTGCCAAGGGTAGCACTTATAGATGCATTTTATCAGGCTTGAAAAAAGGATTGAAATGGCTTGCTTCATGGACAGGTGCAAAACATTTTCTACTTTAAGACATGGATTAGCAACACTGCATGCACCTAAGGGTAATCTGCAAAAACACAGCATTATGCAGGGACATTTTCAACTTGATAAGTGTTTCAGATGTCGAGTGATAAGTTTTAAAGGGAAAGCGGTTGATAAAACTTTCCCTGTCCAACACCCAGAGGCAAAGACAGAAATAATTCGGATGATTTTAGTAAGAACATGGAAGCATTTCAGGAAGGGAAGGCTAAGAACTGAGCAGAAACAAGATTATGGACAGTTGGTGAGTGTGGTAGGAGGGTGGAAGGTGCAATGAAGGTCACAGGTGATACAGGAAAAATAGCTCTTGGGGTGAAAGAAAGGAAAAATAGCTCTTGGGGTGAAAGAAAGGTATCAAATGTCCTCACCTCTAGTACTTATTTTAGAAATATTGTGCACAGTAGGTATTGATCCAGATTTTGTTCAGAAAAAGAGTTTGGGACAATTCCCCTTGCAGAAGAAATAGGTTACTTGGGCATTTATGGTACGCCTGACTCTGGCGAATTGTATATGAAAAATCTAAAGCCCCAATTAGACCGCTTTAAACGTGATGTAAAGGTGTAGCACAGTCTCCCCCTCACGCTGTTGGGGAAGGCGGCACTATATAAAATGATGGTGCTCCCGCGTTTTTTGTATGTACTAGAAAACACACTGTTTCCGGTTCCACCGGCCTATTTTCAAGCCATAGCAGCAGAGGTCTCCAGCCTTCTGTGGGGAGGCAAGCCAGCACGGATTGCCCAGGATAAACTGATGTGCAGCTGGTATGACGGAGGGATAGCGCTTCCGAACGTGGAGCTTTACTGTTAGGCAGCGCATCTTAAACTGATAAACTTCTGGTTACATGCCCCGCAAATTGAACCGGCATATCATGCAGACAGACAAAGCTTAGAAGGGAGGGGACTGATGGGGAATCTATATAGTCGCCGCAGACCCCCATATTTGCTCAGCCCTACGGAGCATACAATTCGTATTTGGTACCAAGCACAGGCCCGCCTAAAATGTGCAGGAACTATTACGCAAATGACACCACTATGGGACTCACAACGACTAGGCTGCCAACGTAGGAGCAAAGGCTTTCAACATTGGGACAATATTGGTCTTTCTGTAGTGGGTGATCTTTGGAAAACGGGTCAGTGGTCGAGTTTGCACAGCTACAAGCACAGTACGGCATGGCACAAACGGAGAAATTTAGATACTTGCAGATCCGGAATGCGCTCCAGACAGTACTGCTACCAGATACCTCCCTACAGGAGGCTACCCCATTAGAGGATAGACTTATGACAGAACACATGACAAACAGGGCGATGTCCTTGAGGTACCGTAAAATAGTCAATTACTTACCAGACCCTACGTCCAAGCTGAGTCAGACCTGGGCCCGGGATGTGGGCGACCTCGATGAGTCCGAATGGCAGGAAGCCCGGTCATCACCCCGTGAGACGGCGATACCTTCTAGGCTCCGATTGGTCCAACTCAAGGCACTGCACCGCACGTACTACACTAGATCAGCGCATTTTGTGATAGGAGCGGCCCCACACAAGTACTGTCTACGCAAATGTGGGGAGGAGGGCACGTTTTATCACACTATCTGGGACTGTACACACACTGCAGCATATTGGACCAAAGTGATGCGCACGATCTCCCAGGCAATGGAAATCTTATCGGAGCCAAGACGCTGTCTGCTGAATGTGTGGGAACCAAATGACTTAAACCACTAACAACAAGATTGGGTTATGTTAGGTATGATGTTGGCGAAACGTAATATTGCTATGTTATGGGGGTTGGATTCGCTGCCTACACTCCAAAAATGGTGTAAAGATATGGATGAGGCAATGGTGGCAGAGAAGGCGGTTTTTACTCATCGTGGGTGCCCTCGAAAGTGGGAAAAAGTGTGGTGGGCTTGGAACAAGTTTAGAGGAAACATCTGTGAACCGCCGGACTTTGGTGCAGAGGCTGTCTCCCCGTAGTGAGGATGTGCTGATAGGGGAGGAGAAAAGACGGGGTGCTATGTATGGATCTGTCTTAATATTACAGGATAGTGACAATGTATGGTGTTACTCTGCAGCTTTGATGTGTTCGTAGCTAATAACGAATCTTGATGTCTGTAATTTTGCCCTGATTTATATCTCAATAAAAATAATTAAAAATAAATAAATAAATAAATAAATAAAAGAAATAGGTTACTTAACTGTAACAACAGTATGATGCCGTGGAATAATTCAAGCATGTGAATCTACGACAGATGACTATGCTGGGGAAACTGTAGTTACAGGTAAGTAGCATTTCTTCCGCAGCACTGCATCTTTCATAGATTCACATGCTTGAATCAGAACAATAAGCAGTATCCGGGAAATAACCTATACAAATGACATGCATATCAGAATACTTCAGGATCAAGAGTATCAATAATAAGCAAGAAGATGCCCAACTTAATGGAAAAGAGACCACGTTGCCAGTGGATGAATCTCTTGCAGGCTTGGTATCCAAATACTAGTTTTTCGTTCCAGCGTTGCAGCTCTTCCACGTCTCTATTTTGCAGATGATTAACAGGAGCATTCCAGGATAAAGTTCTGTTCCACATGCAATGAATGGAATGAATTTGAGTGATCAAAAATAAAAGCTGCTGTAATCCATTTTGCAAGCCCGTGCTTTGAAAGTGGACCTCCACTTTGTGATGACGAAAGTCCAAAAGAACAAGTTACTTACCTTCGGTAACGCTTTTTCTGTTAGATACAGTATCTGCCTGTGGATTCCCACCTTGTGAATATCCCCTTGCGTCAGCAACATTCGGAAATTCTTTTTGCAGCTTTGCGCCGACGTGGACTTGGACTACGTCATAGAGGCACGGCATCGCACGTGACTCCACTGACGTCACCGACACTACAATAGGCCCACGCCGGCGTGATGACGTCAGTTCCGCCCTTTTTCCGTGCCTTCGAGGCACACGGACGGACCAACGACAGTAGAAATATACACAGTATACACAGTACACAAATGTCAAGGTGACACACACAGTGTGAAACAAATGCCATAAAACATTTGAAATAAACAACTCCTTGACAATAAAGTAAATTTATTACAGTAACTCTGGTATAGAAGAGTGGACAACGGGGAGGCGGGTGTGTCAGTGAGGAATCCACAGGCAGATACTGTATCTACCAGAAAAAGCGTTACCGAAGGTAAGTAACTTGTTCTTCTGATAGATACATCTGCCAGTGGATTCCTCACCTTGTGAATAGAGTCCCACAGCAGTCCCCACTCCCGGAGGAGGGTGTCCACTCATCTATACCAAAAAATCCTGGAGTACAGAGCGCGCAAAGTGACCTTCTCTCCTCACCTCGGCATCCAAGCAGTAATGCTTCGCGAAAGTGTGGAGGGAGGTCCAAGTCTCGGCCCTACAAATATCCTCTACAGGTACACCCCTAGACAAAGCAGAAGTTGACGACTTAGCTCTAGTAGAGTGTGCTCTTATACCCTCTGGAGGTTTCTTATGGGCCAAAGAGTAGCAGATCTTTATACAGAGGATGATCCATCTTGAAAGAGTGCGCTTGTGCACCGCTCTTCCTTTCTTGCAGCCAGCAAATCCAACGAAGAGCTGATAATCCACTCGATAGTCTCTAGTTCTATCAAGATAAAAGCTCACCGCCCTCTTAGGGTCCAGACGGTGTAGTCTCTCCTCCTCCTTGGAAGGGTGAGGGGAAGGATAAAAGGTAGGAAGGGTAATAGATTGTCCTAGATGGAAGGGAGTTACCACCTTAGGGAGAAAAGCAGCCCTGGTCCTAAGAACCATTCGTTCAGCATGAATGGTCAGGAATGAGGGCTTGGAACTAAGAGCCTGAAGCTCACTTACCCTCCTTGCCGAGGTGATCGCAACCAGGAAGACCGTCTTAAAAGACAAAAGCCTCATAGGACACTTGTGTAAGGGTTTGAAGGGAGAACCCATCAAGATTTAAATCCCATTGAGGCACAATAAAGGGAGTAGGAGGGAACTTATTTGTGAGGCCCTTCAAAAACCTTAAAACCACAGGAGACTTGAAAAGAAACGGCTGATCCGGCAAACAGAGAAATGCCGACAATGCCGAAAGATAACCCTTGACTGTGGCAACAGCAAATCCCTGCAATGCTAAAGAAAGAGCAAACTGTAAAATATTAGACAAACAAGCCTTCAAAGGGTCAACAGACTTCTCCCCACACCAAGAGACAAATTTAGACCATCTGTATGAATAAATGGATTTAGTGGAGTCACGCCTAGCCGAAAGAATGGCATCCACCACATCGTGAGGGAGAGAAAAGGAGTTCAGGTTGCCCTGTTTAATCTCCAGGCATGAAGGTGTAATGTCTGGAGGTGGGGGTGTAAAACCTGCCCCTCCATCTGGGAGAGGAGATCTGCCCTGAACGGGAGACGGAGTGGCGGGCAAGAGAAGAGGTGGAGAAAATCCGTGTACCTCACCCTTCTTGGCCAATCCGGGGCGATCAGAATAACTTGGGCCCAGTCTTGGCGACGCTTCCTCAGAACCCGAGGAATCAAAGGTATGGGAAGAAAAGCGTAAAGTAGTTGACTTCCCCAACTCAACTGAAACGCGTCCCCCAAGGCTCCCTGCATCGGATACTGGAGACTGCAGAATGATGGGCAGTGAGCATTCTCGCGAGTGGCAAACAGGTCCACACGAGGAGTCCCCCACATCCGAAAAACGTGACGAACCACCTCCAGGTGAAGCCTCCACTCGTGGTCGGCCGAGAACTGCCGGCTGAGACTGTCTGCACGCACGTTCAGAACTCTGGCCAGATGATTTGCCAACAGACAGAGGCGCAGAGCCTCTTTGCAGAGACACTGCGAC
Organism: Lissotriton vulgaris; assembly: GCF_964263255.1. Taxonomy (NCBI): domain Eukaryota; kingdom Metazoa; phylum Chordata; class Amphibia; order Caudata; family Salamandridae; genus Lissotriton; species Lissotriton vulgaris. The sequence continues at coordinate 364,199,680 of NC_141698.1, forward strand.
CCCACTCCTCCCTGCTTGTTGACATACCACATCGCGGTGGTGTTGTCCGTCAGGACTTGAACCGACGGACCGCAAAGGGAAGGGAGGAAGGCCACGAGTGCCAAACGTATGGCCCGTAATTCCAGCAGGTTGATGTGAAGCAACCTTTCCTCTGGAGACCAAAGACCCTTGACCTCCAGGTCCCCCAGAGGAGCACCCCACCCTAGAGTGGAGACATCCGTTATCACTGTGTCCACCGATGGAGGCAGCTGAAAAGGCTTTCCCTGAGAAAGATTGCCTTCCACGCTCCACCAAGATAGATCCGCCGCAGTTTCTCTGGAGATCCTCACAGACTCCCTGAGATCTCCGTTGTGTTGATACCACTGCCTGCGGAGGCACCACTGGAACGCCCTCATGTGCCAGCGTGCATGGTTGACCAACAGAATGCAAGAAGCTCTCAGACCGAGCAGGCGAAGGACCTTCAGGACTGGAACGACCGCTCCATTGAAAAATAAAGGAATCATTTCCTGTATGTCGCGAATCCTTTGTGGTGGAGGGAATGCACAACATACAGTTGTGTCCAGTACAGCACCTATGAACAGGATGCGCTGGGAGGGCACCAGGTGGAACTTGGGTACATTTATTGAAAAACCCAACCGGAACAACAACTGAGTTGTCTCATGCAGATGCTGGAGCACTTTCTCTGACGACTCTGCCTTGATCAGCCAGTCGTCCAGATAGGGGAATACCGGAACCCCCGATCTTCTGAGATGTGCAGCCACCACCGCCATCACCTTGGTGAAGACTCGAGGCGCAGTAGTAATTCCAAAAGGAAGGACCGCAAACTGAAAATGTTGCGATCCCACCGTAAAATGGAGATACTTCCTGTGCAACTTCAGGATTGGGATGTGAAAATATACATCCTGCAAGTCGAGCGACACCATCCAGTCTTCTTCCACCAGCGCCTGAAGAACCTGCGCAAGGGTGAGCATCTTGAACTTCTCTTGTTTCACATAAAGATTCAAGATCCTTAGATCCAGAATTGGACGAAGTCTGCCATCCTTCTTGGGAATCAGGAAATACCGGGAGTAGCATCCCTGATCCCTTTCCTGCTCTGGAACCACCTCTATCGCACCCTTTCTTAATAGTGTCTGCACTTCCTCCTACAGAAGTAAGAGGTGTTCCTCCGTGCAAAAACCTTGGCAAGGAGGGTATTGGGAGGAAATTCCCGAAAGGGAAGAGCATACCCATTTTCTACGAGATTGAGAACCCAAAGATCTGATGTTACCGATTCCCAATCCTGTAGAAAGTGGGTAAGCCGACCCCCCCACCGGACCTGCATGATCCTGAATGGCGGATCTAGGGCTGCTTTTCTGAGGCCGGGGGGTTGGAAGAGGTGGAGGAGGAAGAGGCCTGACAACCTCTATGACGAGTTCTTTGTTTACCCCTGTACGACTTGTACAAGGGATTCTGCTGCTGCTGCTGCTGTTGACCTTGCCAATAGGAGCGAAAGGAAGAGCGACCAAATCCTCTGAACCTTCTGGTAGAAGAACCCCTGGTCTGAAGCCCTAAAGATTTGGCAGTAGCCCTACTGTCCTTAAATCTTTCCAAGGCCGTATCAGCTTTTTTACGACAGAGTCCAGCACCATCAAACGGCAGATCTAACAAAGCAGCCTGAACATCCGCTGAAAAATCCGAAGATTTCAGCCAAGCTGATCTTCTTGTGGCAACTGCAGTACCCATGATGCGTGCCACCGAATCCGCAGTGTCCAGTCCACTTTGTAGCACCTGACGAGATGCCTGTGCATCCGTTAGCACTTCCTCAAAATCCTTCCTGCTGTACATATCTCCCCATAAGGCAAGTGGCATTGGTTGACTTTAATGCCATACTCGCAGAAGAAAAGGTCTTTTAGCAACCTGTTTTTGTTTCTTTGCATCCTTATCCCCAGGCACTTGAGGAAATGCACACAGTCTTTTTGGAACAGGCTGCCTGAATTACTAAACTTTCAGGTGAAGGATGAGAAGTCAGAAAAGCAGGGTCTTCAAGAGCATCCCTGTACCTTCTTGCCACACTCCTGGAAACTGCTGGTGCTGTAAGTGGCTTTTTCCAAACTTCCATAATAGGCTCTGTTAAAGCCTCATTAAAGGGGAGTAATGGTTCCACCACAGAACTGGGTGAATGCAGAACCTCAGTTAGTAGATTGGACTTAAATTCTACTGTAGCTAGAGTCAAATTCAAAAGTTCCGCTGCCTTCCTCATAACCATGTGATAAGGCTGAACGTCTTTTGAAGGGGCATCAGACACAGAAGGTAACTCCCACTCGGTAGAAAACTCCAGGCCACTAGACTCCGCCAGTTTATCGAAACAGTCATCCTCAAGCTCACATTCTTCCATTTCAGCTTGAGCTTCTGTATATCTCTGCTCTTCTATGAGGCGCTGAGCCTCCCTCCTGGACCTTTCCTTCACACGCCACGCCGTCGGATCCACCAACGACTCTGACGGAGTCGGAACCGACGTCGGTATCAAATCCGATGGCAAAGTGGCTTGGCCTCGAGGTCGACTCAGAGCAGACGACGTCGGTATCGGCGTCGACGACCTCGGCGGAGCCGGGTATTGCCACGGCGGTCTCTGAGCCGGCATGAATGGCAAAAATGGAGCCGGAGCATAGGAGTGTGGAACTCCTAAATTGAAGGCTAGTGGACCCATGGGACCCGAAGGCGCACCAGAGGGGTACCATGCCCTTGAAAATACTCCATACATAGCGTTCAAAAACGCTGATGGGTCTTGGCCCGGGGCCGGAAATGGTGGCTGAAGACCCTTGGGTTGGCCTTGAGGTGGTTTCTAATTCGGCTCTTCCACAGGCGCAGAATTCTCACCCACCGGAACTTCTTCCTCATCCTCACGAGCCGGGGACGACGACGGAGATTGTAACGGAGACGGAGCCGGAACCTGCGACTCCGAAGGCGAAGCCTCACCTTCCGGATCCAAGACCTCATCTGGAGGAACCACCTTCGAACGTACCTTCTTAGGTGACTTCGACCTCGAATCTGAGTCCCTACCGGAGTGACGTCGGGACTCATGTCTTCTTTTCTTATACTTCTTCCTTGACTACGAAGCATGATCTGATGGTGACTTCGAAGACGACTCCTCTCGAGGCCTTGATCTCGACGCTGATCTCTACCTCGCCCTTCTCGAACGAGACCTCGAAGACTTTTTTTCCTTGTCACCTCTCAGCTTCACCACCAGAAGTTTGGTCTCTCTCTCTCGCAGAGCCTTTGGGTTCATCTTCCGACATGAAGAACATTCATCAACATCATGATCTGAACTTAGACACCAGATGCAATCTTCCTGTGGGTCCGTGATTGACATCATTTTCCCACACTCTCTGCAAGGCTTAAAGCCGGTCTTCTTTGTCGACATCGTGAAGGAAACAAAGAAACAGAAAAGCGAAGAAAATAGCAACAAAGTTACTAAGAGGCTAAAGAGATTCCCCGAAACCGTTAGCGTCAACGACGCGGAAAAAAGTGAACTAACGTCATCACGCCGGCGTGGGCCTATTGTAGTGTCGGTGACGTCAGCGGAGTCGCGTGCGATGCCGTGCCTCTATGACGTCGTCCATGTCCACATCAGCGTGAAGCTACAAAAAGAATTTCCGAATGTTGCTGACGCAAGGGGATATTCACAAGGTGAGGAATCCACTGGCAGATGTATCTATCAGAAAGAGTGAATCTGACTGCTGGTAAGACTTGCCACAGCCAATGTAGAAATGTAACCATCTGTAGACTTTTAACAAATGCAGTGCTTTCTAGGCTTTTGCAGTGTGATGAAAATCGATCAGAGGATACTTTTAGGATGAATTGTTAATTGGTGTGCATAGATACCTGGTCTTCGCGAAAGCGCAAAAAAGGTTGTTTGATGGCGATGGCATGAATTTTATGTGATACTCACTAAGGGGTAACTGTTCCTAAAGAGGAGAGGACAGGACAACCTATTATGGTTGGGTAAAGTGTAAGGGTGTTCTCTCAATAAAGTTGGGTAGAAGTGAAGGTGGGGGAATTCCTCCTTTTTGACTTAGTGCCCAAACACACCCTTGTGAGTGTCATGCTTCATCATCGGTCTTTGCTCCTTATGGGGGTGGCGCTGCTGTCCACCACGCGCCCCGCGAGAGTGCTCTTTATCGGAGTTCTATTCAAGGAGACGCTACAGTGGTGCATGTGGCTGCGTGGGTCTGGAGAACTGAGTGAGTAAGTTAAAATTACCCTCGTGGTACCCAGAACCTAGTTTTATTCAGGGTTTGGAAGATAAGGTTAAAATACAAAGGATATGGAAAAACTCCTTAGAACAAATGTGGAGGCGGAATGAGTATTTTGCCACTGCTCTCACATCTGTGAAAAGGGGTTTTAAGAAGTGCTATTAGGTCAACATGTTTCGTGCTACATGCAGGTCCCTTGCGTACCGGCGGCAAGAACAGAGGGGTAGGCAAACGGCTCCTTGCGAGGTGACTGAATATATTCACTTGCATTTTCCGTTGAGCGCCAGTGAGGCCAACCATTCATAATATAGGGGTTGGGTACAGGGCCGGACTGGGAACCAAAACCGGCCCTGGCAAAGTGCTCGGCCGGCCCCCCTCCCGACGGGGGGCGGGGGGGGGGGGGGGGGGGGGGGGTGTCCGGGTTGCGGCTGAACTCATTGCCAGGGCCAGTTTTTGGCTGATTTTGTTACAGGGCCGATTTTGCAGCCATGCTGCAATTACAGCCCTGTAACAAAAACGGCCCCCACCCATGCGGCGCACCGGGGGATTGCCCGGTGCCCGCACCGGCTAGTCAAGGCCTGGTTGGGTAATGGAACTTGATTCAGACGTTCCAGTCAGGGCCCAGACGCACTGACACCTGATTGTAGGTACAGTAGGAGTAGAGGGCGTGTCTTCCCTGACTCCTATATTTTATTTTCACTTCACTTCACCACACGGTCCTGAAGAAGCACTCCCGGATCCACTAGGTACGCAATCCTCTCCTCCCTCCAGGCATCGCTTCCAAGGTTTCTTACCTTCATAATGGGAATTGTGTACTCAATTCCTACCAGACAATGACTTGTCACTGGCATTTATCTTTTTAAAAGCCACCTGAGTAACAGTCCTTCTTAGTCATTCAGTGGTTTTGCAGAATTTATTTTTACTTTTTCAGCTTATTGATAGAATAGAGACAATACATACAATCCGGGTGTGTGTTATCCACAGTCAATATTTCTTTACCACATGAACTACAAGCCCTGGGAAAAATAATCCAGTGGCACTGATGGAAGTAATGCCCTAAGAAGTGGAAATCCAAAACAAATCTGTGAATAGTCCAAGAAATCAAAATCTCAGAGCAGAACTCTGAAAAGGGACTCCCTGTCATGTGACGTGTTGTAGAAATCTGAGGTAAGAAAGCTAGTGAGGGAAGTGGAGGTCAGTGCACTCTTACGTCACTATCTTAAGTTTGGGTTTTTTTTAATATGAGGTGACTTGGTTAAGAAAGGGTAGGGTTTTTATTTTCTTTAAAAAGTAATTTTCTCTGTACTTCTGCTGAAATGTTACTGCAGGACTACCAGCTCATGAAATGGAATGAATCAAGCATGTGAATCTATGTACAATTCAATGGTGAAAAATCTGATCTTTGGAAGTCTCTGAATGATCACACAATGAAGGTTATAGCCCGTTAATAATACACTGGTAAGCAAGTTCATTCTCACAAATTTTGAAACTTTTATTTTACTTTAGATTTTAGGACTGAAGACAAATCATTCAAGAATGTGAGCCTATTAAAGATCCAATACTGGAGAAAGGAATGCTATAGAGCATTCTTAGAATTCTTATTCTTTTGGGATAAACATTCTGAAGTGCAATATTGTAATCTCTGGATTTGTCACAAACTTAAATAATGGTTCATATAAGAGTAAGGTATATCCTTGCCCATGTGGTTGAGACTTGGTCCAGGGGCAAAGCTTCAGACAGTAAAACCTTCCTTTTCTTTTCCCTTACTCTTCGGATTTCAATTACAATTTTCTTTGGAACTAAGTTGTGTGCCCAGATAATGCAACAGAACAAGACTAGGTGAATAAGTCAATACTTACCATGAGGTATGTATGGTCCACTTCCATCTGTCGGGAAATGGGGAGGAATATAGCCGGGCTGAGGAGTCGCTTCATATGGTGGTGGTCCAAACTCTGGAGGCATCATTGACATTTCCTGGGGTTGAGTCACAGCTGGAGAAAGTCTCCCTGAAACAAAATGAAAACTTCATTGAAAACATGCAATGGCAATGTCAATATGCCTGGCTTGTAATTGGAAATGCCTCTTCAGTCACTGCCTTAGTTTAGACACTCAAATAGTCATCATAAGTGCAGCCTTGACTCACTCTAGCAATCATGCATTTGTTCCTCCGCCACGGACTCATTCCTGCATTCAGCTAATAAAACACACTGCCATCTAAATATTATGGCGTATGCTTGCAATACAAATATTATTAACATAGCAGTAAGCTGCAGTTTTACTATGGTAGTACTCAGCAATACTCACTACTATTGTATTCTATCACTAGTATTAGTATCATATAGTAGATACTTCATCATTGCTTTAAAGCTCCAGAATGGCAAAGTGCTAGCCGTCTTGGAAAGGTAAACAATGATACGGTGTGGAACAATGGCTGCCTGGTTTAAAATGCAAGTCAAAATTCGCCATACGTAATAAAGCCACATCTAAATAGTCATAAACAGAAATGAAATGCCTCTAGGTTAAGGATCACTATGTGCTGTCTGGTTAAATGTAGAAACTTAGACAGCAACAAGCTGAACCTATCTTCAGAGCTCGCTGGATATCACACAACAGAGAAGACAGAGAATGATTATATGTGACCAGGTCCAGGTCCTTGAGGTCTACTTATCTCGAATCAGCACTAAATGCAGCCACAAGTAAACTAGGAGCTTTCGGGAGATTGCAAATCAGCATGTCTCTTGGCATCAGGGATGACCTTAAGGAACTGACTGGGCAATTGCATTTACCTGCAGGATCAGGGATGCCATATTTGTCTTCTAATAAAGGTGCAGATGGTCCCCCAGGGTACGGGGGCGGTGGATCACGGTCACCCGACATGATTTTCTTTTAATGGCTGCCTGCAAATAAAAAGCAAAGGTTACATACAAAGGCTTTGTCAAGTATACTGCTACGTCGGTGCCAAGAACATGCCAAGTCTGTATCTTGTGCAATTTCAAAGGAGTATAAGCATATCATTTATCCAAATTCTGGGTCATGGGTCATGTGGAACAAGTTACTTACCTTTGAGAACGTCTTTTCTGGAAGTGATTGTCTCTAACCTGCTATTCCTCATCTTGTGAATCTCCCCAAGCACCAGACTGGGTCTGGAAACTTTTAAAGTTAAAATTCCTCTGTGCATCGTTAGGTTGCGACGTGCGGCTCCTCCTGGAATCCGTCCAGTTTTGGATGTGATGCTGAACAATCCACAACTGTATACAACCGCACCCCCTTTGAATGCTGACATCAGTTTCTTTCTGATCTTCATCCACGAGACTGAATGCAGAGGTAATAGAAATCATGACAGCAGTGTGCAGATCTGAGACTAGGGATCTTATTAACAGACTGTAAGAGTCCAATAAAGAGAACACAGAGGTGGGTAGGTCTGTGAGGAATATGTGATTAGACAGAGACTCTACCAGAAAAGGTATTACCAAAGCTAAGTAATTTGTTCTTCTGGTACAGGATTCCAACTGCAGATTCTTCACATTTTGAATAGAAAATAACGCACTACCTCACCAGGTGGGGATCTGTAGAATGGCCCATATCAAGATGTCCTGCACGGCAGATTGGGAAAAGTCCCCATTCCACCAAACATGGTTGTCCAGGCAATAGTGTTTTGTGAATGTATGGAGGGACGGCCAAGTAGAAGCCTAGTAAATGCTCAAAACTGACAGCACGTGGCAGCGGGGTCCGGTGGCAGCTTTTGTTCTTGTGAAATAAGCATGGAAGCCTTCTGGGGGCTGCTTCTTGACCAGCTTGTAGTAGGTTTAATGCATAATACAATCCATTGAGAGATAATCCTCTTATGCATCGGTTTGCCATTTTTGACTCCATAGAAACCGACAAAAAGTTGGTCATCCATCCGATAACTCTGATCTGATCTATATAAAAACTCAGACTTCTTAGGGTCTTAGGGTCCAGATGGTGGAGCAGTTCTTTCTTCTTGGTAGGCTTGTATGGAAAACATAGAAAGGCTGAAAGGTAACTATTAACTATTACCACAGAAAGACCTTGCTGGCCTAAAGATAGACAAATTTAGAGAACATCAGACAAATGCGATATCAAGGGTTGGATGTTATGGGAAGAACACCAGAAAACAAAGTTCTTCAGCATTCTTGTAAACAGTTGTAGTAGATGGACATCAGGCTGCCAAGATTACAACTACCACTTTGGAAGGAAGGTCAAAGGCCATCAATTATTGCCACTCAATCTCAAAGCATAGCTGTGTGGGTTGTGCAAGGTCGGGTGCAGGACTTGGCCTTGTTGTTATGAGAAGAGGTCCTCACAAAGGGGTAAGCATGACCAGAGGACAAATGCTCCTGGCCAGAGATTACGGGTACCACACTGTCCTCAACTTGTTTGGGGCCACCAGGATGACTTGGGCATGGTCTTACTTATTCTTTTACAGCACTTTGGGTGGGAGAGGTAGGGCGGGCAGGCATACAGGAGGGCCGAGTCCCTGTTTAGACAGAAGGTGTCTCTAAGGGAGTACTGCCTTGGGGACTCCAACGTGCAAAGCTATGGGCACTGCACTTTCACTGTAGCCGTGGATAGATAGCGCCAGGGTTCATACGATTGCTAAATGTTGCCCCCTTTCTCATTCGAGTGTAACTGCCATTCGTAATTTGCTATGCATTGGCAGCCGAGTTTTACCTAGGTATTTAAAGATCCTATCAGGTGCTGGGCAATCAGGGAAATGCCATGACCCTTCCGCTACTTAGAGACGTACAGCCTACCTGTCACAGGACCCATGACGCAACACCATCTGGTGTATTGCAATACCACATGGAGGTACTGATGTCTTTGGGAACCTGAACCCATTCCCGATTGGTGGCCAGGAGGAACGCCTTCAGTGCCAAGCGAAACGCTCGCAACTCCAGCAGCTTCACATGGAGGTGAGTTTCTATCCGAGACCAACGTTCTCAAATCTCAACCTCTCTCAGGTGGCCTCCCCAACCCAGCAATGATGCACCCGTCACAACTGTTGGCTCTCAGTAGGGTAGGGACATGGATCTGTCCCCGGTCCAGTCACGGTGGAGCATCCACCATGATGAGTATTTCGCAGTCTCCTTTGACACCTGGATGGACTCCAATAGGTCTCCTTGGTGCTAAGCCTCTTAAGACTTCATTCAGAGCCTGCACGTGCCACCTGGCATGGTCCACAAGTAGGATGCTGGAAGCCCAGACAATCAAAAACCTCAGAGACCCATGTATATGGTAGAAAGATCAGGATCATATCCCGAATGTTCCAGACTTGTTAAAGTGGAGGAAAAGTTCTGAAACACACTGTGTCCAGGATAGCATCAATGAATGAGAACCTTTGTTAAGGAGCTAGGTATCACTTTGGCTTGTTGATGGAAAAGTCCAACAATATCAACAGGTAGATTGTTGTCTGTGGTGGCTTAAGACTGCTTGAGACAAGTCTGCCTTCAGCAGCCACTTGTTGAGGGAAGACTAATTTTCCCAATGCCTTGCAATCACCTCCATCACCTATGTAAACACTTGAGGTGCACTGGTAAGTCCAAAGGGGAGCACTGAGAATTTAAAATGCTCCTGGCCTACTTGAAACGCAGGCAACGGAAGTGGCATTGCAGAAAGAGGATGTGAAAATATGAGTCCTGTAAATCAAATGCCACCATCTAGTCTCCTGGTTCCAGGGCAGACAGAACTTGGGCGAGGGTGAGCATCTTGGACTTATCCTTCTGAAAGAAGTAGTTCAGAAGGCACTGATCTGGAATGGGACAAAGACCTCCAGCCTGTTATGGCACCAGGAAATAACGGGAATGTCAGCCAGTCCCTATCTTTGATGCCAGCACCCTCTTGATTGCTCCCATGGCAAAGAGAGCCTGAACTTCGTTGCAGAGTATGGACAAGTGGTGCTCCGAGAGGGTTTGTGGCATGTTCAGTGGATATAACAGGAAGCGTGAGGAGTAACAATGTTCATGATGTGGAGCACCCATTAGTCAAATGTGATGCTCCTCCATCCGGTGAAGAAGGTGATACATCCTCCCACCGGGTGTTCTTGAACTGTCAAGGATGAAAAACTGTCAAGGATGAATTAAAGTGGTTTTGCAACAGTTGCGGGGAGGGTAAGGTGGGGTTTGTGTAGATCATTGCCCCTGGGGACCTGAACGCTGTTGGCTTGTACCCCGGCTTCCATCCAGAAAGCACTGGGTGGTCTGTTGCTGCTAAAGCCTGTATTGGTGCTGACTCTGCAGGTAAACTCTTCAAAGCCTCGAAAAGGGCGAAGTGGCTGATGGGTTTGCCAAACTGGTAGAACTATGCCTAGAGAGCGCACAGTGGCCTTGCTCTCTGTGAATCGTTCTAAGGCCGAGCCCGCCTTTGCTCCGAGCAGCCCAGCGCTGACAAACAATATATCCATCAAGGATTGTTTGACGTCCAAAGAGAAGCCCATGGAGCTAGTTCATGCGTGGTGCCGAAGTACCACGCTGGTCCGCGACTGCCCTACGCAGGGAGTCATGTCCCCGTCCGAGTAAACTGAGTACTTTGCTGCATCCCCACCATCCGTAATAAGGTGCTGTAGTGTTTTTGAGATGCCATCCAGGACAGCCAGCAAGATATCCTCCTCCCTGTCCCACAACACATGCGCCTACGTGCCAAGGAGGTAAGACATGTTAACAGATTTTAGGGCAAGGCTGGCAGAAGGAAACATTCCAGAAAGATTGAATATGCGATGCACACCTCTGTTTTGCATAATTCAAATCAAAGAATTAAGAGTTATTTGCAATGTTTGTCTAATCTAATCTAAAGGTTTTTAGTGTGCTGCGCAGTATTAGTGGGCTGCCTGTCCCACATATGAATACATGCAACTAGATCAAGCGAACCTCCACTTGAAAAAGGAGAAAACATTTGCCTGGTGAATCCCTCCATTCGTCTAAACTCTGTCCGGAGTTGTAGGGAAGAAAATAGGTTTGAGATCACTGGTGGATGCCTGTACAACCAAGCTCTTAGGAGTGGGGGTTGTACTAGAAAGTCCAGATCTCCGAGAGCAGGCCTATGCAGCCTTGTCACTTGCCTATTAACTGAGGGGCAAGAACCTGGCTTCGCCCAGGTACCCGCCAGTAAATCAGTCAAATCCTCAATGAATTGGAGAGTAAGGTCCAAAACCTCTGCCACACTCCTGGTTACCATGACAAAGGAGGTGGATTTGTCTGTTACCATAGACGCTGTTGGGGATGACAGATCAGGGTCTGGAGAGATGTTCAGGCCACTGAGGCATCCTGCAAACCAACAAATATGTTGTCTTCATCATAAGGGGCATTATCATCTCCAGTTTAATCGTCATCAAATGGAGTATGTGTCTCTGGATCCGAAACAATGGCATAGTGTTTGAGACCTTATAATTGGAAGGCAATAGATCTCAGAGTCCGATAAGAGTATCAGCTCAGTTTCCAACATCTGTTAAGTGTGAAAGGTTTGACGTCTAAAATTACTTTGAGAAGTGTGCAGGGCTGGTGTCGGAAGAACGAAGCTCAAAGAAGGTGGCAGCCACAGTCAATGTCAATTGGAGCATTCGGCATTGGGGACGGATCCTCCGGTGGTAACCTGACTGGAGGCCGTCTTGGATCCTTATGGTCCAAAAGCAATCCAGTGGGACCCAGAGGGGTATCTTCAGCCATGCCCTTTCTCAGCTCATGGAGCTGTTGTGGCCTTGAAGATCTCCTGCGGCCAAACTGTTCTGGGGCAAAACTAGAATTGGTTCCAATTAAGGGGGGCGGGGTGAGGCGGAGGACTTCCCAGCCTGGAGGTACCCAATGCACTGCAGGACTCGAAATGATGGGGGTGGTGGGACGACAGAGGCTCATGCTTGGATTTCTCACATTTTTCTTATTTCGATGATTTACCTGACCCCTACAACTCGTATGATACTGTCTACATGGTCTGTCATTTCCCAACTATGGCCTTAGCTTGGGTAAGGAACAGGTCATAATTTGATAGCTATGGACTCATTCAATATATGGGGTGTAGCCCATGCCAAAATGTCCTTTGTTAAATATGACAAACAAAAACACTAATTTCCTTGTGCTGATTGTGAATATAGTGGTCTTGATAAGAAATGTAACTGGCACTACACCAGGAAGGGTGAATAGAGACTATGATTTCCATAAACTTACCCCTGCTCTGCACATTTGATTAATGGTGAGCTCTCTTTCTGGCCAGGAAACAGGATTAACGTCACAGGAGGCCAAGAGAGGATAACAGTTTGACAGAGTTTTCAAGGTAGGTAGGATTCGGTATACAAATCCAAGAAAAAAGGTAAGTGCAAGGGACATGGAGGGGGAATCCAAAAAGGGAAGTGCAACCAATTTGCAGAAACAAAGACGGTAACGAATTAAGCAGCAGCAAAGTAGCTGAAACAATGAGAACTGTCGCTCAGCACCTGGCCTAGTGCAGGAGGAGGTTTTATACTGCTGCTTACACTCTTGCCCCGAAAGTCCAGCCGAAGTCCTGTCGCAGAATGATGATGAAATGAATCCCTGTAAGTCTAATACTATCTAGTGAGCTAACTTACAACCCAGGCCTCCATACTTTCCATTTCCGACCGACTATTGATTTAAGGATGCTTAGAAACCTTTTATTACAACAGAGGTACAAGGATGTTTTGTTGTGTGTATTTGTATGGCACAGCTTATCTCTCTGGAGGTTATCCAAGCACTGGAGCAGGAGTGTAGGCTCGGGGGTGCTCCTAGTTGAACAGCCAGGTCTTCAGTTTCTTGCAGATGGTGAGAAGTGGAGTGGCAGTCCTGATGTGTTGAGGAAGTTTGTTCCAGTTTTTGGCAGTGACGAGAAAGCACACCCGTCTCTCTTGCTTCTGTGGATGTGTGGGGATTCGTATGAGGGAGAAAGAGGTAGAGTGTAGCTGCCTGAAGGGTTGGTAGAGTTGAACACTATCGTTGAGGTACGCTGGTCCTGTTTTGTGGAGAACTTTGTAGGCATGGATAAGCAGCTTAAATTTGCAACGTTTCTAGATGGGTAGCCAGTGACGCTCGGTGACATGGGGAGTGATGTTGGTGATTCTGGGGACACCTAGGATGAGTGAGTTGGTTAGAGATGCGGACGTAGAGTGCATTCCCATAGTCGAGTCTTCTAGTCGTGAGGGCCTGGGAGACTGTGGGTCTTGTGTACGTGGGCAGCCATTTGAAAATCTTGCAAAGCATTCAGAAGATGTAGCAGCAGAATGCGATCACAGTGTTGACCTGTTTGATCATCGTGAGTTTGTCAAGGATCATATCTCTGTTATTTTACCTCACACTGTCCTGCATTCCCGGAAAACGTGACACTAATGGGGAATGGTACTAAACTTTGAGCCACTGTATTTTAGGACTATTTAGGTTAGTGCACATATGCAAGTACCTAAAGTATTCTTTTTGGGGCAACTCAAAATCCACCTACAGTTCAGAAAAAGATTTGAACCCCGCCAAGTTTCGAGATTCCATGACCTGTATCCATTCAGACTGGCATTCTACCTGAAAGAGTCAGTATTTTAAAGCTAAATAGTGATTGAAAGATGAAATGAAGTATGCGAGAATTGCACCTACCAATCTCCTATGGAGCCTTATTGAAGGCAGGTTTACTAAAGGTACACACCTGGAAATATTCTGTGCTGCTTTGTTTTAGTGCTACCACAATCTGTGTTTATGTTTTGTGGTATAAGTTATCCTTTTCTTCCGCACCAAGGAGGACTACCAGTAGGTCGAATTGGATGTGAACATAGATTATGCCTTTTATTCCACAATAACATATTTTACCTCGTGGACCTTGAAGTAAATGATTTGTCCTCTGAATTTTGATAAGTATTTTCACACAAGATTAAATATTGCGTGTTTTACTGATTTGTATTTATGATGTATAAAATGAAGAAGGATCTTTAAGAGCAAATTACGAATCAATTTGTTCGTTGTTTCTGTATTTTTTTGTTAAGTTGTTGGTAATAACCAGTAGATGAACGTTATATTTGATGACAGATAGATATCATACAACTTATGTTGTGATAAGACAGATAATTAGTAGTGTTTGTCTTGATAAATAATTTTTCTGAAGTAAATACCGTGGCATCCTCTTTTCTTTAATTAGTTTTATTCAGTACAGGCCTTCCTTCCAGAATATTTTTTTGTTCCTTTAACTCCATCACATGTGGAATAGTGCCCTATTGATTGCAAACCCTTTAATCGCACTGGGGTAAGGTACCATATTACTATTATATTATATGCATATTTCTGGACTATGTAAAGAAGGAGGATATCACTCCCCTCAAAGTGAGGTCTATAAATGTTTTTTTAAATAGGAAACCAAAGCTTCCTTTCAGGTGAGTTCAGATATTCTAATGGAGGTTTCAACAAGGATCCTTACATTGGCCAATGTTAGGAAATCTCTATCTCCCTTTGTAAACTGACCAGTAGAGGACAGAGGCAGTAAACCCTGTGGATTGGGAAATACCTTGCATTGAATTTCATTAGGAACATTTAAGGGAAATCCGAGTAGTAAGAGTGGTATGGTCTGGGTAACATACAGTTGCATGGGCAGAATGCTCCTTCTTACCTAGTTCATCCTACTGAAGCAGGGTATCCATCTTGCTTTGCCTGTACATTTCCTTGTAAAGAGCTTCCACGTCTTGGATGTTGTGTTTGGAAAGGTCCCTTTGATATACAAAGAGATCTATTCCCAAATAATGTGTCTTTAATAATGGAAATCAATGTGATACCAACAAGCTGTGACTATTCCGAGTCTATTTGAAGCCTTTGGACTATATATCCTTTTTTCTGGCCTGCAGAGGAGCTCTTACACAGCGGACTCACTCCATGGCTCACCCCAACCCAGCCCCATCATTAGTACTGTCATTCTTATTCCAGACTGCCGTCCTGACTCTTCTAACAACCTAGTGTTTAATTAAGCAATTCCCCAACCATGATTCCAATTCCATCCATATGATAACTAATTATATACCAGCTTAACATAAAGTGGAGAAAGCAAATTACTTCGGAGACCTCAAACCAAGGAAAAGCTTAGAATCATTCTAAGGACGAACCTATCGTATACCACCAAGAACTGACTCCAGTTCAATTCTGAATTCATTTTCTGATGTCCCCGTTCCGCTTTCACATATCACTGAGTTCCAGTTTTCAAAGTAAAATGTTTAGATGAGATTCTGTCTGTGTTTTTTATGGGTTTCGCATTTTCCTGTTTGCCATTTCCCGAGCACGGTCAAATACTCATATAACCTGATCCTGATTCACCATGCTCCAAAGGGTATCCCTCTCACAACCACCTTCAAGCCTCAGCCCAGTTCTTATGGTTACAGCCCAGGGGATTGAGAAACCTTTTTCTACAAGATGGAGTATCTGCACACCAAAAAACTGGTTTGTGTTTCCTTTGCCTCAAGGGACTTGTATGAGTATCCTTGATTTCCAGCTGACAGTTGAGGCCCCTCAATTATTAGTTATGGACAGGCTTTACCACAATGTCAGATATGAGGAACTAGTTATGGGATTCTCATCACAGGCTATGGGCTGATAGAGGTTTTCCTGACCGACAATTTTCAGCGAATGTAGGTCTGAATAAGGTGGAAACAGTTCATGTAGATCTGAATAAGCGGAAAAGCAGTGCGCACCAGACTGCCAAAAGTACACAGCCTTTAAATCTGTTTGTGGTATTATGTGCTCCCACTGCTTATTTTGATTTGACCAGAGGCCATGGCAGGGATCACATACAGTTTCCCTAGATCCCCCACTAACCTTAAGGATGGTTCCTTGCAGCCTTTAAATCTGTTTGTGTTATTCTGTGCTCCCTCTCCTTTTTTTGGTTTGGCCACAGGCCATGGCAGGGCTCACATTCAGATTTCCTAGATTCCCCACTAACTTTAAGGATGCTTCCGTGAACCATCCGATTTACTAGAGCAATAGGTCTATCATTACACAGTGGCCCAATGCATGAGGTTGTTCTACCTCATGACAATGAGATCAGGTTCAGGTTACTATTGCTTCCAGGCTGACATCATTCTTGTAACCATGTCCGTCTTAACAACATTTAGAATGTTGTATGTTTGCGTTATCTTACCTACTGTGAATACCTAGAAACTCAACATCAGAATATCCTTATTTTGTATTTTTAATGCGGAACCGTGTCTACAGCAGTGTCAAAAATGTCAAGGACATATTGCCATGACATATTTTGGCTTATGTGTTGCAGTAGTCATGAAATAAGAAAGTGGTGTTTGAATTTTATTTACCCGATTTCTGCATTTCATTGCTAAAGCCCATAGTAAAATAAAGCAGCACACAAGCCTTCAACATCACTATCGCCATGGCCACGCCTACACTGCTGCCATTTAAATCGCTCCCTGGAACTGGCTCTGGAGATCCCTCCAGAGCTCGGCACAAAGAGAAGACTGTATATAGATGTATTTTACCAACATTTTTCATCAGTATTAGTCTACGGCCTACCTTCACTTTTGGGTTGAAGATGAGCACTACCGGTGTGTAGATTAATTTTAACTCCATTACTGAAGCAGACAATCATGAATGGGTTACATGTGAGTGCCTTTACTCCTTTCTGAGCAGAGAAGCAAAATGGATTGCATAATAGGGTGGTTCAGTATTCCCAAAAAGGGCAAGGACGAGTTTACATAATACCTGTACCCACATTTCCTGTACAAGATCCTGACAGTAATGTATACTTCTAATTTCAAGCACTGTGCGTTCTTCAATATCTTTACTGAAGACTCAGCAGGTATGTACAGAATTTGTTCCTAAGGGTGTTCTGCACCTATTTGATTGCGGAACTCTACAGAAAGTAAGGGTGTTTATTGCTGGCAGTGCACGGTAAGTAAGAGTACAATGTTCTAGCTCTCTATAGTTGAGTCGAATACTTATTCTGTTCTTGGGATTTCTGAAACCGTTGTTTACAGAGGATGGTAAACAGATGACCTTTCTTAAAAGCCCAACTACTAAAGCGCTCCTGAAATGAAATTTAAATTTTTAGTTACAACAAATAATAAGTCCTAAAGACAGGCTCATTTCAAACTCACTGAGAAGCACTGACAAAACAGAAAGGGATTAAACAAGGACATAATCGCTGCTCCAAAGGTCAGAAAGGTTTCCGCAGTACCTGACTTGATGTTTTTACAAACTTTCAAACATTAGCTCTTGTACTGTATCAGTTACTTTAAATAAGCGATCCTCTTGCTGTTGATTACTCCTACTCAAATATTTATATGGTGCTATCAAATCCTTGGCAGACTCATGTCTGAAAGGCTCAACATATACGTCTTTAGTCTTTAGCCACTTTAAATCCTCAAGCCCATTCAGAAAAATTAACTGTCCTCAATTTTCAGAGGTGTTTTCAATGTATGCTCAAAGTGTAGCGGACAAATCTGACCACAATATTGCAAGCATAATTTTAACATTCTGACTCAATTGGACAGCTACAACTCCCAGTGTTGTGACTTGAAACTGTGCTGTAGAAGCTGAAGGGTTGCTTCAGGCCAGATGGTATATCCGAGATGCATCAGGTGCTCACTAAGGGCCAGATGTACAACCAACACAATTGCACTTCTTTTACGAGTCGCAATTTGCGAGGTGCAATTTGCCATGTACAACAGTGTTTTTAACATTGTTTGCGATTCCCAATGGGCTCACAAATTGCGAGTCTCATTAATATTAATGAGCCTCTTGCAATTTGCGAGCCCATTGGGAATGACAGGCCAACCCAGCGATGGTGGCCTGCTGGCGTCAGCAGACCACCATGTCTGGGACTGTTTTTAACTCTTTCGACGCTATTGACGGAACCGTTCCGTCACGCCCCTCGGGTGGGCTGTGCTCATGACGGAACGGTTCCGTCACGGCCCGCTCCCCGCGCCTGTGCGGCGCTGATTTCGCCCCTGCGCGCACGTTTCATTAAGCGGGCGGGGCCGTGACGGAACCATTCCGTCACAAGCACAGCTCACCCGCGAGCCGTGACGGAACGGTTCTGTCACCCGCGCAGGTGAGCCGCGCACCCCCCCGCGACCGTTAGTGCTGCGGCGGAATAGCCGCCGCAGCGAAGGTGTTAAATAAAGCAGTTGTTTTTTTTTTTTAAATGCAGCCCGTTTTCCTTAACCAGTTCGCTGCTTCTGTCGGCCAACGGCCGTCGCGAGCACTACCTCCGTAGTGCTGCGCACGTATGTTGGCCGACGCGGCCCGCCCGCTTAATAGAACACTCCGCACCGGCGCAGAATGTTCGAAGCAGCAAATGGGTTAAAGGAAAACGGGATGCATTTTTTAAAAAAAATGAAACTTTTTTGTTTTATTTTTTAGGGGCAATTTAAGGGTAATTTGCGAGTGTTTTGCAACTGCAATTGCGGTAGCAAAACATTCATACATGGGTTAGAGAGTCGCTATTTGGAAGGGAGCGCCCCTTCCAAATAGCGGGTCTCTAAACACTTATTTGCGAGTCGCAATTCATTTACAACTCGCAAAATTGTGTTGGTACATGGCCATACCAATTTTAGCATGTGCAAATGGGTCGCTAACCTGTTTGCGCATGCTAAAATTGGTCGTACATCTGGCCCTATATCTTATGTTTGCTGCACGTCAGTGAAGAGGCTGAATCGTTACATGGACCTCACTGTTAAATTGGGAAAAACAGGAAACCATTTTAGGAAACCAAAAAGGAAACTCATTTAGAGTATGGCGTGTGGCCAGCCGTCCGCCAGTGGGGGGTTGTGGGAATTACCAAAAATCTCTGCAGCCCTATGGCGATCTCTGAGATTTTAGAGAAGTTTCTGCCATGGTGGCTCCTCTAAATGCATTTTTTTTAACAAACCCCAGAGTTTTTCTCAGGGTTGTTGGAGGGGGTGATTTCTTTTCTTTCTGTTCAAGACCGTCAGGGTGTCTGACAGGCCCAAGCTGAAAAACACGTACACTAGACTGTCCGCTCTAAATAGGGTGAACATTGATGCAACTACACCAATGGCTCCAAATGTGTTCAGCCGTTTGCGTAGGGTTTCTACCAGTGTATCCATGGGAGGAACCATCATCAGAAACATGAAGGTCTGGCCAACCCTAAATAGAGCAGGCGGACAGGGTACATCTTTCTGCTGGAGTATCCTGTCCACAAAACCTAGGCCACGACCTAAAGCTACCACCATTTAGTACAAGTGAGGGCTACACATATATAAAGGCTCATGGATGTTCATGTTCAATCAAAACAATTTGCGAACAAAAAACAGGCAACATAAATGCAAAGACATAATATATCATGCTATAACAATTCAAATATCAGTATATCCAACACTGAGCAAGGATTCAGAAAAACTGCATTTAAATATTATGCACAAATAAAGAAGTTGCACACTAAAGTGACTCTTGCAAGCCATATTTCTACAGTAAGCACTCCATCCACCTAGCAGGATGTTCTCCATGGTAAGGGCAAAGGGAGGGACAGAACACATTTTTATATGAACTTAAAAAGTAAGTTCCTACACCTTTTAGCCTTACAGTGGTCTTCCCCAGACTTTTGCCTTCTCCTCTCGTAATTATAATAAAGTTTGTTTTGTTGGCTTTAGGGCTCTGTGCACGTTACCACTGCCAACCAGTGGTAAGTGTGTGTGCTCACTCATTAAAACATGGTACAATTGGCATACTCTTGATTGGCTCTTTTAATTTACGTATACGTCCCTAGGAAAGTTGTACAACATTTACGCATGGCCTGTAAACTAAATGATACTAGTGGCATGCAGCACTTATTGTGCCACCCATTTAAATTCCCCTTTAAAACATGTCTTAGGCTAGCCATTGCAGCCTCTGTGCACTTGTAAACTGCCAATTTGACCTGGCAAAATAACCCTTTTAATAAACATTGCAGGAATTACAGTGCACACCTCTTTTTCATCGTGATCTTGATTCGTAACCGTTATCCTTTTATTTCCATTTGCGTGCATCCTGGCGAGCGTGATCTGCCCTTTTCACGCTGAGATTCATTCAAACAACACAGGGAGCAAAGTTCCACTCCTACACCAGGTGCACAGCTTTGCGTTTAAGTTTTACAACTTCTTAGCAATCAGCTTTCCCAAATTCAGACAAACTTGAAAAGTCTACTCCAGAATGTAATTCATCTTCATTTATTTTCTTCGTTTTTAATTCATACACATGAGACGATTACAGTTTCAACTGCTTCATATGCCTCAGGTATGCCCATCCAAGCCTTTTTCTGGACACGTGCAAAAATGTAAAACATTCTCAGATGCAACTCATGGATTACCCAAAATACCCCTTTTGCCAGGCCTAAAACTTCCCTTTGAGTACATAGAAGTCACTCCTAAGGCAGGCCTTAAACAACCCATATGGCAGGGAGTGTGCTTCGTATTTATGAAGCTGGACATGTACTTTTAAGTTTTACATGTCCGGGTAGTGAAAATCTCCTAAATGTGTTTTTAGGTCGAGCAGACCTAAAAAGCATGCGAAGCATGCTTTGTCTGCAAAGACATCTTTTGCTGGTGTGTCTGGGGGAATGTGAGACAGCGATCGCCCACGCGCCTCACTGTCTCAGATTCCTCTTCGAGGGCGCACGTCGCCGTGCACATCCCCTGCCTGCCATTCACTCTCAATCACACACAGCCACACTCACGCATGCGCGCACACATACACCCACGCAGGTACAATGCATACACACACACGCACGCACATACATACATGCAGAGACACCCCCCCCCGCACACATACACACACGAGAGCACTG
Source organism: Lissotriton vulgaris (assembly GCF_964263255.1). Taxonomy (NCBI): domain Eukaryota; kingdom Metazoa; phylum Chordata; class Amphibia; order Caudata; family Salamandridae; genus Lissotriton; species Lissotriton vulgaris. The sequence continues at coordinate 364,220,685 of NC_141698.1, forward strand.
AGGCCCCCCCAGCCCTCTGGAACTTACCGGGCCAATCTCGGGGGGCTCCACTTGCAGCACGCTCCTTTCCCGGGGCTCCCACTTGGTCAAGGGAGCCCCGCAACACTTCCGCAACCTTCTGCTGGCGGCCCGGGGGCTCTCCACCGCTCACAGGAGCCCCGGGCCGCAAGACGGATTTACACATCCTCTTCCGGGCGGAAACGCGGCCACGCGCCCGTCACAAGGCGACCTTGCCTGACTTCCGGTGCGGCCGCGGCGGGATTCACTGCTGGCTTTCAGTTTCCCTCCCCCGCCCCCCTCGGCTCCACGGATCCAGATCGCCCTGGAGTTTCTACCCGCATACACTGGACCGTTCTTCTTCATCCCACTTTCACTGATTGTTTGGGGTAAGATTTCGGCTCTGCTGTATTTGCGTGTAATGCGCATGTTACATACACGCAATGCAGAGTGCGATAAGTTCACGCTGTGCAGTGGTTGGAAATATTTCATTTGAGATTGAACTCTCTGAGCTGTGAGGTCCGTGTGATATTATACCGACTACCAATCAGGGACGATTAAGGCAAATTATCACCTGTTCGTATATATAAAGTACTCACTCACTCGAAATTATTAATGTTCTCACCGTTCACAGGTCACAAGTATACATTTAACACTCAGTACACAGCCCTGAGTTTCAGCCCCAGGGAGTAGAGTGTTTCTGGCATACCAAGTGTTGGGCACTTTATGGTGACTTGGTACCCTGTGTGCTGGCGTTGGCATGATCAGCAGAGCAGGTATTCTGATTCAACAGTGTCACGCTGAAGTCTTCCATCTGGGGGGGAATCGTGTATATGCCTAATGAGACCAGATAAGGACCCATCCGTCTGTGCACCCCTGTTCGTGCACACCAGAGGCCAGCCTAGGCTCCAGAGCAGCCTTTGTAATCACACTCTAGGGGTGAGTTTAAAGATGACTCGTGTGTGTGTGTGTGGGTGGAGGGGGTCACACTATCACCCTGTGACCCCAGCTATACTGGCTAGTTCAACTTCTCCCCTTTTAAAGGAGCCACCCTTATCTTCAATTAAAACCTTATCTTCAATTAAAATATTGCCGTATTGTGTCATTTCCTGGTTATATTCCCAAAGCATCTCTTACTCCCGGGCTTACCCGATCCCCTTTTATTTGTGACACGTGACTCTCTCTACCATTCTCACCCTCAACCCACATTTCCTTTCTTCCCCTCTGCAGTGCTTTCACACAACGTTAGGGCGTTTAAGCACTGCACAATTACTCACCTTTACACATTAGCAGGTGCCCACCTCCCATATGCTGTACACTCGCCCTATGTCTGGTGCCTACTGCCCTCTCATGTCCTTCTCTGCCTTATGTCTTCTTTCCGCACTCAGCGCTTTAAAGCAGAGTCGAGAAGGGGTAAAGCCCTATAGAAACGAGCATTTGCAGTGCAATAGGGCTCACATTTGCGAGAATTTGGGCAGTTGACATTGTAAATGACAATGCCTTTTATTCACGTATTGACTTTTAAAAAACATAAATAAAAGACATTGACATTTGCAATGTCAATAGCTTAAACTCTCGGAAATGCGAGACCTATTGCATTGCAAATGCTTGTTCATTACTGTGAGGCCTACCTCTCCCATAGGATAATACTGGATTACCTATTACATTTAATAAGTGACTTGTTTTGTTTGGGAACAAGTAGAACTTTCATGTCAGGTCTCTAAAATCCTCTTGAACGTCAAAGTCAGAATTTAGGTCACAATTCTGAAAATGCCACTTTTAGAAAGCTGGAATTTTTTTGTCCTAACCATTTGGTGCCTCTGTCCGGGATCACATGACTATGAAAAGTTCCCATTTGTGTATTCCTCCCAGACAGTAAGACAAAGGGGAGCTAGATGTTGGTAGGCTAGATGGGGCAGAGCAGTTCCCTACACCACTTACATTTCAAAGGAGTTGCCTCAGCATACTCACAAAGAAATTCACACAATTCTTTTGTCTGTCCCTGGAATCTGCCCAGGGAGGAAGGAAATTCAAGAACCATTTGCGGGGGCAAAACTCCAGACATTTCTTCCATTGCCTGCAGAGGAACCTGCTCTACTTCAACCTTTTTGCGCAGGTTGCACTGGCTCCTGGTGGAGGAAACAATTAATTTCAAATCCCTGTGCATCTCTCATAGAATCCTGAATGGCAATGCCCCAAATATTTTAGCCGATCTTCTCATGCCCTACACACCCAACCGCCAGCTGTGCTCTACTGGTCAACACTTGACGTATGTTTCTCCTGTTAAGAGAGCCTGAGCCGGAGTGCGCTCCTTTTGTGCCCTCGATCCTGAACTCTGGAAAGCTCTCCCTGCTAACATCAGAAACATCCAAAATCAGGTGTCCTTCCGAAAGGCTATAAAATCACATCTCTTTAGGAAATAACTTGCTCCCCTTTTCCAGCGGCTCTTCGGTTTGCATTAGGATTAACAATGGGACACCCCTTCGCTGGGGCAGCTATTCGCGTTTACAAAATTAATAACATAACATAACTGCAAAGCTGGCATCAGGTATAAAAATAGGGCCCTTAAACCCACTCTTCAGTTCACTCCTTGACCTGCATAGAACACTCAGAAGGTCTGCCAGGCATTTCAGAGAACAGCCCTACTGTTGGAGACCTACTTTGTGTTTCAGATGATTACCTTGCTGCCCCCAGAGGATTGCCCTGCTGTTTCCAGAGGACTGCCCTGCTGCCTGAAGCCTGCCTTGAACCTGCAGAGGACTGCTCTGCCTTGCTGCTAGATCCCAGGACTACCAGAGTGACTCCAAGTGCTAGGTGGTTCGTCTCCTTTTCTGAGCTACAGGGAGACAAAAATCTCCAACAAGTTGAACCCTGTACCTGGACACTGCCTGAAGTCACTCCTGCCTGCCAAGTGGTGCCCATCCAGTCCCAGACCCGTGGAAGAGGTGGCGCACATGCCTAAACAGCCTAAAACCAAAACTTAGGACTTGAATCATTTTCAGCCAAAAAGTGCACTGAGAAATGGCACAAGGCTGGGATCTACGTGCTTATTGATCTGCCCAAGGTGCACTGTTGGTCGGCCTGACTTCGCTGGATCTCACCGCTACTTTTTTGTCCATGGCATCAAATCCGGCTCTTCGCAGAAGGGTATCCTACCTCATGGAGCCCTTGTCTGCAATAGCCTGCAGCCTTATGCCGGTGAAGATTTTCTACTTCCAAAAAAGTGACGCAGTCGGAACTTACAAATCTTCATAGAGACTTTGACCAGCGGCTCCCCAATGAAAACAACTCCACGGCCGGCTGCCTTGGCCCGCCCCACAGAACTTTACCTTCTCAGACAATTTTCTTCTAATTCCAAAGATAAGCTGTGACCAGGCCCTATCCACTTCGTGTACCCATAATGTCCTCCACTGCAGTTGGCCGTAACTTTTGACTGTGCCACGGTCGCGCACAACTAGTTGTCTGCGGTTTGATGTTTTATGCACTAGTTTTTATTCAAACAAATAAAAAAGTAATAACTCCAGTTCTATTGATTGGATTTTTGTCATTTTAGTGTCAAGTAATTTATAAAAATTTTCTACTCTACATTTCTAAATTGGTGTGTGATTTTTCTAGTTTTGGGTTTTAACTTTATTACTGTTTAAGTGCTGAATAAATACTTTCCATATTAGCTCTAAGTTAAACTTGACTGCTTTTGAAAAAGCTACGAGAAGGTTAAACACAGGTCAATTTAGTGACTTTTGTGATTCACCCTGACAAGGATTGTGGTTGTTGTTTTAGAACGGGTTTCACTGCCCTCAATCGAAAACCTAATTCTAACAGAAGTGCTTTTAAAGCCCTGGATGCAATAGCATACGGCTCTACTACATACTCTGCCACCAACGCGGTCTCTGGCTTTTGTAAACTATCTACACCGACGGTAGCGGAATAGAGGCTGCATAGCAAGTATGGCAGGTGGATTGTGTCTAGTAAAAAAGCAGTAAGGAGGGCAAGTAAGGAGGGCGTGGCTAAGCACGCACTGGCGGAGGACGTGCCTGGGTAGAGCTCAAGGGTTGAGCTCCCCTTCCACAGGCCAATACTCAGATATAATTCTCCGTACTCTGCCCCAAATAGCAGCGGAGCTGCGTGGAGGCGACTTCTGCTGCCCTGCCAAACCTGGAGTCGCGGGCCGCTCCTGACCTCTTCAGCTGCGACATTCGTTGATTGGCTTCTTCCCTCGCTGATCCCCCGGCCGGCGCTCACGCCCACGCGAGGCCGGGGACGGACCATTGCGGCGAGGCCCTGCAGAAGAGGCCTACATCTGGAAGCCCCTTGGGCGGGTCTGCGACGCTCCACTCGGACCCGCTGCAACGGAATCCTTTGACCTGGCACTGGAGAGAGCTCGCCCCTGGACATTTGCGGCGAACACCCCCCGGGAAACGGGGGCCGCAGTCAGCGCCCCGCACTCTCGGTGCTCGTGACCGGCGCCCCCCCAGGAACGGGAATCCACATCCTGAGCCCTGCACCCTTTGTCCTACCATGGCCAGGGCTACCTACTCAGTGTAAGCAGCGGACGCTTGCCGGCAGGGGTGCTACACTCTGCGCTGTGAGACCAGGAACCTACCGCCATTCACAGCTACAGACCAGCCGCGAAAATCGGCAGGCTCCCCTCCAGCTGCTGGGGGTGGGGGAGCTGGCGGTCGCGACGGGGGACGCCCACTCGCCATTCCACGCTCCTGTCCCCGAGACTGACTGAGGGAGTCGCCTGCCTGGATCGGCCAAGGGGTGAGTGCTGTGCTGAGAGAGGACGCCCGCCGGCCCACCCTGCTCCCACCCAGCTCCTGATCACCGGCCCGGCGCTGGGTACGACCCGCCCACACGGATGGACGGCGGAGCTACCCTGCGCCTCCTGAGTGCCCCGGGGCGGAACGGCCCCCACAAGCCCCGAGAAGACCTCTGCGCCCGTTCCCGCCACGACTCACGCCACATCGCCCATGTCTGAGGGAACCAGGACGAGGACCGGTGCTGGCGGTACACAGGTTAAAGGGAAGATGGAGAAAGCAGCAAAATCGGCTGACCTGGATCAGACCGCCTCCAAATTGGATACAATGCTTGCAGCGATGGAACGCCTCGAGGAGTCGATGCAGCTGACCCGCACCTCCCTGGAAACCAAAATTGATAGCGTCGCTATAGATCTTACGCACCTGCGAGCTGAACACAAAAAGCTAGCGGACCGCACCACCACATTGGAGGCCACCGTGAATGCTCTTGCGCTTAAAGTCACACAAACGGACAGACACGTGCAAGACCTCCTTAACTGCGTGGAATTCCTGGAAGATCGTGCGGAGGATGTGGAAGGGAGGGCGAGGAAAAATAATGTTCGCATAGTGGGGCTGCCGGAAAGATGGGAAGTCAGGGAGCCCGAGACGCACATGGAGGGGTGGCTTCGGGGCCCTCTCCCGGATGGCGCACTCTCGCAACATTTTGTGGTGTAACGGGCACACCGGGTGCCGACCCGGCCACTCCCGACAGGATCCAGCCCTAGACCCATGCTCGTTCGCATACTGAACTATCGCGATCGCAATGCCATCTTATGAGAATCCAGGAAGCTGCAAGAGATACGGGTTGAAAATGCTAGGATCATGCTCTTCCCGGACTACACAATCGAAGTACAGCACCAGAGGCATTGCTTTTTAGCGGTGAAACAACAGCTCCGTCAACTGGCCTTAAAATACTCCCTCCTCTTTCCGGCTCGCCTACGAGTGGTGGCCCAGGACAAAACTCACTTCTTTAACAACCCTGAGGCAGTTGAGGCCTGGCTGGATTTTGGAACTGGCGCGGATCCCCGCGCGGCGCTGTCGGTGCCGCCTTGCCACGCTCCTGGGGACGCCGGCGCAGGCTCTCGCCGACGAGGCAGTCATGCATGGAGACGGAGGTCGGCCCCCCGGCTGATCTCGTTCACAATGAGCAACAGGAGGCCCTTCGGATGGAAGCGGAGATCAGCGGCTCCCTGGACACAGACACTGCCTTGGAAGCCAGCCCACGCGAGCTGCCCAGCGATGATGAGGCCATTTACGGGCTGCCGGACTCCCAAATGTCGATGGAACTACCGGATGTCACCCGCAAACTGCTGATCTGATCCACTAATGGCGCAACAGACTGCCCGGAGCGCTTTGCCTGTCCCTGAGAGCACCTTACACCATGCTGGGCCCGATTCCCATGGGGCGCTTGCTGGGCACAGGCAGCCAGACCTTGACCATAGTCTGAACCTTGTCCTTCGCTCTGAATGACGCAGTGAGTACTGTTCTGGATGCTGAGACACCGGGGAAAACCCTGGCTCGATTTGGTGGTGGGGGCTTGGGTGATGGAGACGGCACTGATTTTGGGAGCCGGGGGTGGGGCGCGGCCCGTCCTTGAGAGATGTCTGACTGAGGGACATTGTGCCCAGAGGGTCTTGAGCCACCTGTCCGGAAGCGAACCGGTCTCGACCAAGCCGACTGACATGAGACACCTGCGTAGGGGGAGGCACCCTCTATCTGCCTGAGATACACCCCTGTAACCGACACGCTGAGTGCTCAGCCACTCCCCTGAACTTAAGACTTTATTCACTCACTAGAGAGTTTGGACAACAACATGTTCTGCTGTCGACCTTTTGGCATTGATCTTATGTTTACCTTGCTTCCAGTGCTGGTTGCTTTGTTTTCCTTTTTTATTCCTTGCATGTACACTCAGAACATACACGCTGGCTACCTGATGGCGCCTGTGGACGTGTGGCTTGACGGAACATTGTGTGGGCTGTTGGCGGGGGGCGTTGGGATGGGGAATGCTTGGATGTCTTATGTCGATGGTTAAGATATGCACATGGAATGTGCGCGGCATGCACACGCCGTCACGCCGTTATCAAATTTACTCTTACCTCAAACGCCACCACATACATATAGCCCTCTTGCAGGAAACTCATTTAACTAGCCCGGAAACACAGAAACTAGATCGTAGATGGCGGGGGCAGCTGTATGCCACTGGGTATTCCGCCTATGCCAGAGGGGCGTTGATCTGGATATGGCCCGGGACTCCATTTGCACTATCCCACTTCCGGGTAGATGTGGAGGGCAGATATGTGGTCATACACGGTAGGCTAGATGGCCAACTGGTCGTCCTTGCATCCCTTTATGCCCCTAACACCGAACAGGGGGACTTAATTACACGGTTGTCGGCGGTGCTGGCGCCCTGGCATGGTGTTCCCTTGGTACTGGGAGGCGACTATAACTGTGTCTTCGACGTGGCCCTTGATCGCTCCTTCCCGTCCCTGGCCGGCGCACCGGTGACTGGGGCCATGAGGGCGCTCACGAATTGGGCGTCACAGTGGGATTTGCATGATGCCTGGCGGAGTCGCAATCCGCACACTAAGGTATACTCTTACTACTCAGGCGCGCACACACATTGCATGTTAGGCTTGACAGATACATGCTGACGAGCGACCTGCTCCCCCATGTCACTGACACCTATTACCTGGGTCGCACTCACTCGAAAATAACCCTCACATTCTACAACTGCGTGGGAGCGCCCACACCGGCCGATACCCACCTGGAGGCTCCAGCCTAATCTGCTATTAGATGCCCCGCTCCGTGACGCGCTCTCGGTGCGCCTTCTACAATATTTTGAGGAAAATAATCACACTGCCTCCACTTCGCAACTAGAATGGGACTCATTTAAGGTTGTCACGAGGGGCCACTGTCTGGGCACACAAGCAGGCATGCGGAAGCAAATAGACGGGGAGCTGACGCGCATTTAGTCTGATCTGCTACGGGAGGAGCGGGGGCGGTGGGGGGCAACGGGGGACCACTGACGGAGGCCAGGGAGACACACACGCGACTGATAGACAGGCTAAAGAATTTGAACTATGCAGCCTACTCGGCGCGCACCCATCACCTTGGGGACAAGCCAGGCAAACTGCTGACGTGGCTGGTCAGGCAAGACGCCCAGACCGCTCCAGTGACATCAATTTGCACTAAACAGGGCAACATCGTGTATACGCAGAGGGCGATTCACGATGCCTTTGTGGATCCTTATATAGATCTCTATCGGTCCCGACTGCAGGCTTCAGTCGCTGACATAGCGGAATATCTGTCTGCTCTACCCTTACCAGGGATAGAGGATGCACAACGTGACGAACTAGGCACTCCACTGACGTCTGAGGAGCTACGAGCAGCCATTTTCTCCCTCTCTAATGGCAAATCCCCGGGCCCAGATGGGCTGCCCGCCGAGTTTTACAAGGCTTACTTGATTCCGGAGCTTTTGCGGATGTACGAAGCGGCTATTACCGACTCCGCTCTCCCGCCCACGCTGAATGAAACGAACTTGATCTCTCTCCCGAAGACTGGCAGAGACGGGGCCCAACTGGGGTCGTACCGACCACTGGCCCTCCTCAACACGGATTACAAGATCCTGGCTTCCACGCTGGCCCAACGTTTAGCCCCTCTGGTGCCTCACCTTGTTCACACCGACCAAAATGGTTTCGTGCCGGCGCATAGCACCTCGTACAACATCCGGCAATTGTTTAGGGTGCAGAGTTTCGCCACAAATCGATGGCCCCATTCCGGATGTCTGGTGCTTGACCTTGAGAAGGCATTTGATTCTGTGGAATGGCCTTATCTAGTGTCGGTGTTGCAAAAATATGGTCTAGGCGATGACTAGATCCAAATGGTGGAGCTACTATACCAGCGGCCCACTGTGAGGGTCCGCACGAGTAGGCTATTATCAGACAACATCCGAGTACACAAGGGCACCCGACAGGGATGCCCCCTATCCCCTTTAATCTTCTCACTGGTGATGAAGCCCCTCGCTGATGGCGTACATGCAGTGTCGCTGTACGCTGATGATTTATTGCTCTATGTCAGGGATTTGACCTGCTTCCCACTGGCGCTTACAGAAAGTCTTCCGCACCTTCGGGGCGATGTCAGGGCTTAGGGTCAACTGGGCTAAGTCTGGCGTGTATTCCTTCGATGCTGCCACAACGGAATGTGCAATTACCATCCAGAACGAAAGGCTTAACTGGTATCCAACCACATTCCATTAGATTGGTATATATGTGTATAGAAGCCTCACAGATGTCTTGGAGGGAAATCTGGAAAGGGCAATCTCCTCTCTGCAGGCACAGATGTCTTTTTGGAAGACTCTTCCCCTAAACGTGCCCAGCCGAGTCGCTTTGACGAAAATGATAGCACTACCCAGATTACTGTATTTCTATGCTAACCTCCCGGTCTATGTCCCCACGCGCATATTTTGAGAACTAGAGACCTCAGTCCGGAGCCTGATCTGGAACGCGGGAAGGCCTCGAGTGGCTCTGAAGACGCTATATGCCTCTGCGGAGGCTGGGGGCCTGGCGGTCCCCAATCAAGAGCTTTACTCCCTAGCAGCGCAGCTACAGTGGGCAACCAGTTGGTTGAGCGGGAAAAACCTGGGAGATACAGCCACAGAAACCACTATCATGACGCCTACACAAATACATGCACTGTTCCACCCCCTGGCCAAACCCCTCTGCCCAACACAGCTGCACCTAGCAGTAGCGCGTAAATGCTATACGAGAAGCTTAAAGCTTACTGGCTCAACCAGGCCGTATGCTCCAAACCTACCACTGCTGGGGACGCCTAGGGACAATGGTGTGCTCACAGAGGCGGCACTGGGTAGCTGGGTGCAGGCTGACGTGGATACAGTGGGACATTTATATGCAGAGAGGGTACTGGTACCCTTTGAAGCGTTGGCCGCAGACACGGGCCGCCCGGCGGGACAATTTCTACTACATGCAACACTCATACGCACACTAACACAGCCCTGGGGTGACCACTCAGAAGAGCCGCCCACTCACTTGTTGATACAATACTTGCATGTTATGGGAATGCGTCCCACGTGGTGCATTGCCTAACACAGGCCCTCCACATCCATACACAGTTTTCCTCCCAGCGCCTGCGGGACAGGTGGGCGAGGGACAGGGAACGGGAATGGACTGATAAGGAATGGGCGGTGGTAATGGCTGGCGCAACACATATACCGCGCAACTCCCGCTTCAAAATGATTAAATTCTACATTATACATTGTGCGTACTTGTCCCCGGACAAGGTCAATCGCTACTTTGGACTCACCACGTCTGCATGTCCGAGATGCGGGCTAATCGATGCAGATTTTTTACACATGCTCTGGTCCTGCCCCTCACTGCGTGACTACTGGAGCGCGGTGTCTGCCTCTTTGGCTGCAGGGGTGGGTAGGGAACTGCAACACACGTGGGAAACATGCATAATAGGTCTCCACAAACGGACTAAACTAACTAAAGTTCCCACCAGATTATGGGATCTCGGTTTGATAACGGCGAAAAGGCTAATCACTAAACGCTTGAAAAACAGCGAGCCCCCACAGGTGACACACTGGCGCAGCTCCTTTGACAATTGGGCAAGAGCAGAAAGCATTAGCTTGCATAGGGAAGAAACGGCGGGGCTCCGTGCATATCCCATAGCACAGGCCTGGGACGACACCTTGGCCGCCTTTCACCAGGCATGCCATCAAAGCAGAGTCACTTAGGGCCCCCCCCCCTCTGACGCGCCCCCCCCCTACCCCGGCGCTGGCATGGGACGTACTTTTTTCCACTACTATACGGCGTCTGAACCCCGACAGGGAGAAAGACCTAGCCGGAGCACAATGGACCCACACACACATTGCAACCCGGTGGAACGGCTCCTAGCACACTGAGGCCCCTCTGCGGATGTGGAGGTTGTTGTCGTGCCCCCCACCTGCTCCCCTGCTCCGCTCCCCCCCCTCAGACCATGTCACTTGCGTAGCCCCCCCGTTTCCCTGAAAAGCCACACTACACATCAGACATTCTACGTTAGCGATAGCATTGCACCAGCACTCAGCCTCTCCTCTGTTTATTCTCTTGTTTTTTCACTTTTTATTTGATGTTATCATCAATCGTGTTGTTGTTACAGTTTCGAAGCGTGGTTATAATGTTTTGAATATCATATAACACGAACAATCCCCTGGGCTCGCCCTGATGATCACATGAGTGGATTCAATTGTATTGTTACCATAACTGGATGGAGGCACATATTCCTAAAAAGCATAGGATTGTGTCCATGCCTTTGTACCGGAATTACCGGCTGCTGGCTCACATGACTAGACGACTCGCAATGTCATGTCTACATTGCTTTTTCTTGTTTATTATTATGTTCCATGTGTCCTCAGAGCCTCTCGGCACCTCCGTCAATGTATCATTGATTTATATTGGATGATCTTCCTCCTCCTTGTTCTATGTAGACCTTTCATTTCTTGGAAGGTCGATTTATGTATATGGGCGCCCTAGGCCACACATTTTGTTTGTAAATGACGGTAGACAAGCAAGGTCATTACAGCACACTGTTGTTGTTAAAGCGCATGATTGTATGATAGTGGCTTGTTAAACTATGTCTACATTGAAAATGCTTTGATATGTTATGCAACTCCAATAAGAAACGCAATAAAAGATAATAAAACAAAAAAAATGAGGGCAAGTATGGGAGAAATCATCAAGCTCTGAATAGATTCATAATTTGAGACAACCAAAGTCTGTCCAAGATGTTGTTGATGCTAGAAGCAAGAGGGAGCAGTGCACAGGCCTAGACTGATAAGTAATCAAGCCCATTTCTACCAACCCTCATCAGGAAATGAAACAGCAGTTTCATTCTCAACCCTTAGAATGAGTTGAATTCCTTCATGAGGACAACACCTCTCTCTGTAAAACTGAACTAGGTATCCAGGAAGTATAACTGTGCCCAAACGTAGCAGGGTTAGTAAAAACCTATCCAAAGCCAATTCCTTCAGGGGAAGAGTAACATCCTCTAGAAGATTAAACTTGATGGATATCCCAGCCTAGCACAGTGAAATATTATTCACCACAGCATGTTTCTGTGGGCAAAAAGGTCTTTCGGAGAACAGGGGTGACAAAGGAAGAGCAAAACCCACACCCTACACTCCCATCAAATCCCCGAACGAGTTCAGATATTTTTTGCCCTGAACACATTCTCTCTAATGAAATTCTTTAATAAATTCATCATCATTACAATGTATATGTGTATCTTTGGGGTGAAAGAACCAGTCTTCAACCACAAAAAGGCCTTTGCAATGTAATTTTTTTCTATGGTAACAAAATAAACATGTTTAAAAAGGCATTAGATAAACAAAATAGGCATAAATAATGCATGCAACTCCAATGTTGAACCAAACTAGGTATATCATCTTATTTAGAAGAAAAACTGCACAATCTATTTAAGGCAGCCAATACCTAAATTTATCACAGTGGCTGTTGATCTTCAGGTATTGTTAACAACCTAGCAAAGAAAGTAGGCAGACCTCAAAACCCTGCTTTCATTCCAATGGCTTCAGGAAGGATGGTTGGGCATTTGTAAATTTAAGGAACATGCCCATAGAGCAGAACTGGTGATAAAAGCAGTAAATGCCCCTCTCCAGCAGGGGATCTTCTTTGATATTCATAAATATTAGAACAGAATATTAAGTTCATACATTTCAAACAGGCCAGAAAGTTGTGAGAAATAGAAGGAAGATAACAATGGACAATATATATCTGCAAAGGAAACTGGACTAGAAGACTGACAAACCAGAGCCCTGCTCCGATGTTCTTCTGCAACTTACATTAATAGGATTTCTCATAAAAAAGGCCTAGGGGTCCTGGTTTTCTACAATTGAGAAGCTCACATTTGTTTTAAATCCCCTGTATACCCTTATACGTTTCAGAAGTATACAGTCCCACAGATCACACTACATCTGGGAGAATACCCTCATGTATAAGCTTCAAACCAAATACTCCTTTGGACATTACAACATTACAAGGTTAAAATTATTTTTGGTGCCTCAAAACAGAAGAACTAGTCAGGACCAGAAAAATCAATTAACTGCCACCACCCTAGTAATTCAATAAAGGAGCTAGACCAAGGGACTAGCCCCACCATTTCTCTCCTCAACCTTGTTTTCCTTGAAGTAAAACATTTTAGGAACAGGTCTTTAGGTCTCTCCTACCAGACAGTTTGTGAAGGACCTTTTGTCCATTTGTGGACCATAACAAGAACTTACAGTGGGCTTAGAGCACACCCACTGATTACCAGTGCTTGGTTTTGTTGTGATTTTCATCTGATTCCTTCTTTTTTAATGGCTTACCTTTCTCTTCTTGTGTTTGTCCCTCCCATGGAGTTAGGTCTCTTTAACAACATTTTGACTTAATTACTTGTATTCTTCCACTGCTTAAATTCAGCATACTACTTTTCTTTTTCAACACTCCTTGGCAGCTCAACAACTGTCTAGCTCTCACTTCTGTGCTGCATACTAGTCCACAAACATCCACCCATGCAGGATCCAAGTTGCTGCCTCATCCCTCCTGCCAATATTGTCCATTGTTTGCCCTAACCATCCCTGGCTTTTCTTTTGTATTACTGTTATTTTCACCTCCCTTGTACCCAAACTGAAATGCCTACATTAAATATTTTTTTTCATTTTGTAGGCGGAGTTACAGGGGGGCAGTAATGCTATTTGCTGCTGGGCCTCTCTGCAGTGCAAAACGTGTTTTCGCACAACTAAGATTACATTTTTTTATTTGCCAATCAAAATGGCATCTACAATCTAAGATTGGTAAATAAACCAAAAAATAACACCTGTCTCAACATTCTATATGGGCGTGCAGGTGTGGTGAGGCACGCGCACACCTACATAATGACAACTGATAATGCCATTTTTCCAGTGCTACACAGCACTGGCACAAAGCACTGGTAAAGTCAATAGGTAAAAGAGACAATATCTATTGAATTTGCTAATGCTTGTTTCAGTTGTCAAAATGATTGTATTAGGCAGGGGATGGTGGTTTAGTCAACTAATACAATCACTGTAGGGATCTGTGTTTAAGGCTAATGTCAAGCAGGCCCGATCCATTTAGCCTTTATTCTTTCAGAGAATGATTAAATGAATACCACTGAATCATTTACAAATAAATATACATTTTCTGTCAGGAGCACCAAGAGACCTCCTCAGAGTAAATGCAAGCTCTACAAATGCTTCTGCTATGTGTTTATATGTTCACTTCCTTCCATTTTACCAGTAGCAGCTGGTGTCTGATACAAAAGGTGAGGCAGCCCAGGGGGCAGTAACAAAAAAAAACACCCAAAAAATACTTACCCGACGCTCAGCGCTCATCTCCTCACTGCTCTTCTGAGCACATGCTCCCAGACTCCCCGAGGCCAATCAAGACGCTGCTCTCACTTTGAGAGCAGCGTCGGGATTGGGGGGAGCACACTGGTTTTGCGCTCCATCAGGAACTGGGAGCCTGTGACTGCTGGTCTCTCCACCCAGCAAGGCAGCTGGGTTGGAGAGAAGTCAGTGCGCATGATGATTTGGCCGTCCAAAGAGGGCTGGTAAAACTGTCATGCGCACTGACAGCAGTACCCAACACTGCCCCTCCCCCTGTAGCATTGCCGTGGCCCCATCCACAAGACTCGGACGGACAAAAAAAAAAAGATAATCCTTTTACTTTTCGTCGGCCTCTGCAGGCATGGGGGAGACGTTCCCCCGCCATAGCTGAGGAGCCGCCGCTTCATTTTACCCACCCTCTAATGACATTTATAGGTAATCTTGGCACATGAAGGATTATTTATCATTCCTGGCAGCTGGCCAACGGTAATGCGGACGTGATAAACTCTAATCCATATCTGTTTGCTTTAAGAGATGATCTTCATATGTGTGTGCTCTGCTTCCATGTTGCCCTATGCCATGTGTGACACCTTCTGGTATGCCGGGCTATTTAGTTCACATCACATTGTCTTTTGGGGATTAAAGGTTGGATTTTTGTTTATTCATAAGTGTGGGAACCAATGTGTCAGTTTGTTAAGTGCTATTTGCTAATAAGCGCCAACTAGCAGCTGGTTTAGAATTTATGGGATCACTATCCAGGTATGTGACTCACTGTTCCCTACTCCTACCAACCTTGCATAGACAATTAGAGAATCAGCCATACCTGCCATAAAATGCAAAATATGTTAGGATCAAGACAACTCAGATAAGTATTGCTCAAGCAAACACAAGGATTATACCACTATTGTGCACACATGGCAGCTCTGAACAAGGTACTTGAGTGTTTAAATCTATTTGATTGCTTCTAAGCACACAAAAAATAGTTAAGAAGGTTGAACGATATCATTGACACATGGCCCTTAAATGTTCCAGGCCTGAAGCGTTTGAATTTCTGCAAGGTCAAGGGGGCACTCTGACTGGCAAATTAAACCACCAATGCGATCAATAAAGCAGCCAATATTTGCACCACCAACAATTCATGTCGAATATGACACGTTACAACGCATGCGATACATCGCATGCCATTACAATATGGTTATTACAATGACCGCATTGTTACATCGCATACAATTACAACGCAAGTCGCTACAACGACTTGCTGTAGGGCGTGCTGGATGTTGAAATAGTATCATTTACTATTCCAACTTCAGTCTGTGCAACAGTAGGGAAAGTGTTGGATTATAAATCCAACACCTTCTGCCCTCTACAGCAAATTGTTGTAACAACTTGCGTTTTAAAGGTTTGCAATGTAACAATGCAGTTGTTGTAAAAAACGCGTTCTAATGGCAGGTTGTATCGCATGAAATGTAAATGATGTCTCCCATTCATGTCAGTCAGAATTTACAGAAAGTGGTAACCTTATAGCTACCTGATAAAGCATACCTCAGACTTTCTGAAGAAAACTAAGGACTTGGTCATTGAAGGGAATGATATCCTTTTCACGTGTGATGTGGTTAATTTATATGGAACATCTCTCTCTTAATAAGGGATTGGAAGCCACAAAAGATGCCACAAGTAAAGAAAAGAAAAATAAAGCTTATTTCCAGGAAAAAAAGATTTCAAAAAGAAAACAGACAATCAAGACGTCGAGTCAAGGGATACATTTCTCCCGATAACTCATATTTTAACCCAGAAATCAAACACAAAATGCCAGAGTAGCAAGAGTTGCGGGATCTTCGCCAGAAGAACAAGTTACTTACCTTCGGTAACGCTTTTTCTGGTAGATACAGTATCTGCCTGTGGATTCCTCACCTTGTGAATATCCCCCTTGCGCCAGCAACGTTCGGAAAATTCTTCGTAGCACGCCGGCGTGGACGACGTCATAGGAGCACGGCATCGCGCGCGACTCCGTCTGACGTCACCGACTCCTTATAAGGCCCACGTCGGCGTGATGACATCAGTTCCGCCCTTTTTTCCGTGCCTTCGAGGCACCCGGACGGACCAACAAGTATATATATATATATATACACAATGTACACAGTACATGCAAACTAAAAACATTTAAAGTGCAAAACTATACAATTTCAGAAATACAAAATCATAAATACATTTGCACACAAACCCAGGTATAGCAGAGTGGACAACGGGGAGGCGGGTGGGTCAGTGAGGAATCCACAGGCAGATACTGTATCTACCAGAAAAAGCGTTACCGAAGGTAAGTAACTTGTTCTTCTGATAGATACATCTGCCGTGTGGATTCCTCACCTTGTGAATAGAGTCCCACAGCAGTCCCCACTCCCGGAGGAGGGTGACCACTCTGCTATACCAGCAAATCTTGGAGAACAGAGCGCACGAAGTGGCCGTCCCTCCTCACCTCAGCATCCAAGCAGTAGTGCTTCGCAAAAGTGTGGAGGGAGGCCCATGTCGCTGCCCTGCAAATGTCCTCAACAGGAACACCTCTAGACAATGCAGAAGTTGCAGACTTTGCTCTAGTTGAATGAGCTCTAATACCCTCAGGAGGGTCCTTACCCGCCAGAGAGTAGCAAATCTTGATGCACAGGATAATCCACCTGGAAAGTGTGCGCTTGTGCACCGCTCTGCCCTTTTTGGAGCCAGCAAAACCCACGAAGAGCTGATCGTCAATACGATAGTCCTTAGTCCTATCAAGATAGAAACTAACCGCTCTCTTCGGGTCCAAACGATGAAGCCTCTCCTCCTCCTTGGAAGGGTGTGGGGGAGGATAAAAGGTAGGAAGGGTAATGGATTGTCCTAGGTGGAAGGGAGTTACCACCTTAGGCAGAAAAGCAGCCCTGGTCCTGAGAACTATTCTTTCAGCATGGATGGACAAGAACGGGGGCTTGGAACTAAGAGCCTGAAGCTCACTTACCCTCCTTGCCGAGGTAATTGCAACCAAGAAGACCGTCTTAAAAGAAAGAAGCCTCACGGGACACTTGTGCAAGGGTTCAAACGGAGAACCCATCAGATAGGTCAACACAAGATTCAAGTCCCAATGAGGAACAATAAAGGGAGAAGGAGGGAACTTATTAATAAGTCCCTTCAAAAATCTCAATATCACAGGAGATTTAAAAAGAGAGGGGTGATCCGGCAAACAAAGAAATGCCGATAAGGCCGAAAGATAACCTTTGACAGTGGCAACACCAAACCCTTGCCGTGCCAGAGAAAGAGCAAACAACAAAATGTCAGACAAATGTGCCTTTAACGGATCAACATCCCTCTCCCTACACCAAGAGACAAACTTAGACCACCTATACGCATAGATGGACTTGGTGGAGTCGCGCCTGGCAGAAAGAATGACATTCACCACATCGTGAGGGAGAGAGAAAGAATTCAGATTGCCCCGTTCAATCTCCAGGCATGAAGGTGTAATGTCTGGAGGTGGGAGTGTAGAACCTGCCCCTCCATCTGAGAGAGGACGTCTGCCCTGAGAGGGAGACGGAGCGGCGGGTGAGAGGAGAGGTGGAGAAGATCTGTGTACCACACCCTTCTTGGCCAATCCGGGGCGACCAATATGACTAGGGACCGGTCTTGGCGAATCTTCCTCAGAACCCGAGGAATCAAGGGTATGGGAGGAAACGCGTAAAGGAGCTGACCTTCCCAGCTCAACTGAAACGCATCCCCCAATGCTCCTTGCATCGGATACTGGAGACTGCAGAATGACGAGCAGTGAGCATTCTCGCAAGTGGCAAACAGATCCACCCGAGGAGTTCCCCACATCTGAAAGATGTCGTGAACAACCTCCGGGTGAAGCCTCCACTCGTGGTCGGCAGAGAACTGCCGACTGAGAACGTCCGCACGTACGTTCAGGACTCAGGCCAGATGATTTGCCATCAGACAAATCTGATGATCCTGAACCCAGGACCAGAGACGCAGAGCCTCTTTGCAGAGACACCACGACCCTACTCCTCCCTGCTTGTTGATGTACCACATCGCGGTCGTGTTGTCCGTCAGGACTTGGACTGACCGACCGCGAAGGGAAGGGAGGCAGGCCTTGAGCGCCAGACGTATGGCCCGCAACTCTAAAAGGTTGATGTGAAGCAACCTTTCCTCTGGAGACCAAAGACCCTTGACCTCCAGGTCCCCCAGATGAGCACCCCACCCTAGAGTGGATGCATCCGTTATCACCGTGGCCACCGATGGTGGAAGCTGAAAAGGCTTTCCTTGTGACAGATTGCCTTCCACGCCCCACCAAGACAGATCCGCTGCAGTTTCTCTGGAGATCTTCACTGACTCCCCAAGATCCCCGTTGTGCTGGTACCACTGCCTGCGGAGGCACCACTGGAGTGCCATCATGTGCCAGCGTGCATGGTTGACCAGGAGAATGCAAGAAGCCATCAGACCGAGCAGGCGAAGGACCTTCAGGACCGGAACAACCGCTCCATTGTGAAATAAAGGAATCATTTCCTGAATGTCGCAAATCCTTTGTGGAGGAGGGAATGCACGACATACAGTAGTGTCCAGTACCGCACCTATGAACAGGTTGCGCTGGGAGAGCACAAGGTGAGATTTGGGCACGTTTATCGAAAAACCCAACCTGAACAACAGCTGCGATGTCTCTTGCAGGTGATGAAGCACCTTCTCGGGCGACTCCACTTTGATCAGCCAGTCGTCCAGATTCGGGAATACCGGTATCCCCGATCTCCTGAGATGTGCTGCCACCACTGCCATCACCTTGGTGAAAACTCGAGGCGCAGTAGTAAGTCCAAACGGAAGGACCGCAAACTGGTAGTGTTGCGAACCCACCGTAAAACTGAGATACTTCCTGTGCGACTTCAGGATCGGGATGTGGAAATACGCATCCTGCAAGTCGATCGACACCATCCAGTCTTCTTCCAACAGCGCTTGAAGAACCTGCGCAAGAGTGAGTATCTTGAATTTCTCCTGCTTGAGATAGAGATTCAAAATCCTGAGGTCCAGGATTGGACGTAACCTGCCATCCTTCTTGGGAATCAGGAAATAACGGGAGTAGCACCCCTGACCCCTCTCCTGCTCCGGGACCACCTCTATCGCACCTTTTTTGAACAGAGCCAGGACTTCTTCCTGCAGTCGAACAAGGTGGTCCTCCGAACAAAAACCCTGGCAAGGAGGGTAATTGGGAGGGAACTCCTGGAAAGGAAGAGCATACCCATTTTCTACGAGATTGAGAACCCAAAGATCTGATGTAACCGATTCCCAATCCCGTAGAAAATGAGTAAGCCGACCCCCCACCGGAGCCACATGATCCAGAATGGCGGATCTAGGGCTGCTTTGCTGCAGAGGGAGGGGGTTGATTATTAGAGGAAGAGGAGGAGGAGGAGGCCTGGCGTCCACGACCACGGCCCTTTTGCTTTCCTCTGTAGGTTTTATACAGAGGATTCTGCCGCTGCTGCTGCTGCTGACCTTGGTTGTAGGAACGAAAAGTGGATCTGCCAAATCCCCTAAACTTCCTAGCCGCAGAGCCCCTTGTTTGAAGGCCCAAAGACCTCGCCGTAGCCCCGCTGTCCTTGAATCTCTCCAGGGCTACGTCAGCCTTCTTGCCAAAGAGGCGTGGCGTGTGTTGTGGTCCTGAGGCGGAAGCCGGGACAGTGCATGAAACTTGACCAGCTTGACCTTGAAAAGCCTTAGCTGTTTTAAACTGCGCATTTAGGAAAAATATTTTTAAAAATTGCACTTTACCAAGAAATACGAATTTCGGTACTTGTACCTTAATTGTCAGGTCGCCGCTGAGTTAGAGCGGATCCTGCTCCCCAGACTACTCATCAGAGCCCTCGACTCTCCTGCCCCATTCAAACTTTTGGACCCGCCATCTTGAGTGAGGAACCGATCACCTCTGTGAGGCCCCTCCCACCCGAGGCACCAGACACTACAAAATGACTCCCCTTCCCAGGAGGCGCAGCGGACGGGCGCAGCGGCGACGCCGGCGGGGCGCCGAAGGCGCGCCAAAGGCAAGCCCGTCTGCGCCCGTCCGCGCCCAACTGGGCCCAGGGGCCAGGACCGCTGGCCAAAATCCGCCCATACACTATCCCTCCAAAACTTTACACCAACTTCGGCACTTCTCTAATGATCGGTGTCTCACAACCTGGGACCCTACATCAAAACACTTCAAGTGTCCACACTGTCCATTTCAAAGTCACCCCTCTACACCCCCCCCCCTCGTTTAGCATGCTCCTGCTTAATTGCAGATCCCTTCCCAAACATGCCACCGAAATATCCCTGCTGATCATGGACAAAGACCCTGATGCCATATTCCTTACGGAAACTTGGCTTCAAAGTGACTCTGACCCCGATGTCATCCAAGCTCTCCCAGCAGACTACCAAATACTGCGAGCTGACCGCTCCCTAGGAAAAGGCGGCGGCTTAGCAATTATTTATAAAAAGCGCTACATCTGCCGTTCCTCTCCAACTAATATACCCAGTTGCGAACACCTCACTTTTTCGCTGGATTTCTCCCCTACTTGCACATTCTCAGGGACGCTTATCTATCGACCACCTGGCACCTCGACTAACTTCATTAATCAGCTCGCCCCAGAGGTAGCCAGTGGTATCTGCTCTTCATCTAACTACACCCTATTAGGTGATCTAAATGTGCACTTAGACGATCCCACGGACTCGGCTGCCATTGAACTACGTAACAGTCTGCTAGCATTAGACCTCTCCCAGCTAGTACTGCAACCCACTCATGAAAAAGGACATCTCTTGGACCCCATTTTCAGTAACTGTACCCACCTCATAGTTAGTCCACCCATTACTCTTCCATGGACGGACCACTTCCTGATTCCATTCTTGTGGACTCCACCAGGTTCCTGCCTTCTAACTCTTCCTGCTCCTAGCAGAGACCGCAAGTGGACTCAACTTAATACCAACTTGTGGACCTCCACACTGGAATCCTCTGCTCCAGAGAATAACCCCGACCCTATTGTCAGCAATGACAACTTCAACAACTGGATCTCCTCTTCCCTAGACTCCATCATTCCACCAAAAATTATTAAATCTAAACACAAACCTAAAAATGCCCCTTGGTACTCACAGGAACTACGCTCCCTAAAAAGAGAATGTAAGAAATTGGAACGCAAATGGCGCCTTGACTACTCAAACACCAGCAAAACTGAATATCGAGCGTCTATAAAAACCTATAAAATTAACATAAAAAAGGCTCAAGCCACCTTTTTTGAAAACAAGATTAACGAAGCAGCATGCAAACCCAAGGAGATCTATCAGATCGCCAAAAGCTTGCTCAAACTCCCGGACAAACTACCAGACCCTCTGACCGCACAAACCCGCTGCAATGAGCAGGCTGACTATTTTTACAATAAAATAGCAACGATCTACTCCTCCTTTCCCCCTCTTCCTCATCCACCTCCAGAACAACAACACCCCAGACCCACCCCCCCTACCTACCTGGAATCCTTTACACCTCTGGAGCATACCAGCTTAGAAACTATAATGCTGCAGGTAAAGTCTGGATCCCCTAGTGACCCAGCCCCAGCTCGCTTCCTAAAAACAATCACGCCCACCATTCTCCCCACTATCCAGAATCTGATTAACAACTCTCTTTCAACAGGACTCGTCCCCCCGAAGTGGAAACAGGCCACAGTCAAAGCCCTCCTGAAGAAACCCAACTTAGATCAGATGAATCCAGGAAATTACCGTCCGATCTCCCTGCTACCATGGATCACAAAAATCGCTGAAAAACATGTAAATAAATGCATCACGGAATTCCTGGAAACAAACAACTCCCTGGATATCTCACAGACTGGGTTCCGTCCCATGCATGGAACTGAAACTGCATTACTTGCAGTGACAGAGAGAGCTAGAAGGATTGTGGATGAGGGTGGCACTGCGGCCATTATTTTACTGGACCTCAGTGCCGCCTTCGACACTGTGAATCACAACATCTTATGTAACAGAATGTCAGAGCTAGGAATAACCTCCATTGCGGCAGCCTGGCTTCACTCCTTCCTCTCTGACCGCTCCTTCCGAGTCTGTGAGGGCATGATCACATCGCCCAGTAAACCTCTCAGTTGTGGGGTTCCTCAGGGTTCGTCCCTGAGACCCACACTGTTTAATATTTACATGCTTCCCCTTGCAGAAATAATACGCCCTTTTGGCGTTCAAGTCGTGTCTTACGCCGACGACACGCAATTGATAGTTACCCTTACCCATCCCTCCTCCTACACCAGTGATCTCAGAGGCTGTATGGAAGCAGTCTGCTCCTGGATGAGCCAGTCTTACCTAAAGCTCAACGGCGATAAAACTGAGTTAATGGTGCTGGGCAGCTCCCCTCAAAAATCTATTGACTCACTGTGGCCGCCAGCACTAGGTCCTGCTCCAGTAGCCAGAGATACCATCAAGAGCCTGGGCATCTGGCTGGATAATACACTAACCTTCGGCCACCAGGCAACCAAATTAGCAGCCACCTGCATGAGCATAATTAGACTCATACGAAAGATCCTACCACTCCTCCCTCTCAAGGCCAGACAAATCATGATCCAGGGTCTAATCCTCTCCCGGCTGGACTTCGGAAACGCCCTATATTTAGGAGCCCCCGAATCCACCTTGAAAAAACTGCAGGTTATTCAAAACTGCGCTGCTCGGACTCTTCTACGCTTTCCCCGCCGCCAATCAGTGAAAACCGAACTCAGAGCCCTGCACTGGCTACCTGTAAAAGACAGAGTCAGCTTCAAAAGCATGTGCATCGCCCACCGTGCTTACTGGAGAAAGGGAGCAATCCTCAATCACACTTTGATTACCCCCTACCACCCCAACAGACAGCTAAGGTCGACTCTCGCCTTTCAAGTCATCACTCCCAGGTTTAAAAGAGAAAGAAGTGGAGGAAGAATGTTCTCAACAAATGCAGCAAGACTTTGGAACTCCCTTCCTCTTTCCATCAGGTCGGAACCTAACATCTTGCCCTTCCGGAAAAAATTAAAAACCTTCCTCTTCAACAGATAACCTCGACCTGCCTGACCCTCCTGTACTTCGGCTTGAGCGCTGGGACGCCTGCGGGTAGCTATCGCGCTTTATAAAAACCTATTCCATTCCATTCCATTCCATTCCCATCAAATGGCAAGTCCAACAAGGTAGACTGAACATCAGAAGAAAAATCGGAGGACTTAAGCCATGCGGCCCTTCTTGTTGCAACAGTAGAGCCCATAATCCTGGCAACAGAGTCCACCGTGTCCATACCACTCTGTATTACCATACGAGCTGCAGCCTGAGTATCAGAGACCACTTTGTTAAAGTTCTTCCTATCATCCTCTGGAAGCTTAGATGAAAGTTGTTTCACAGAGTCCATCAACACATGAACATATCTCCCCAATAGGCAAGTAGCATTGGTGGATTTCAAGGCCATGCTAAGGTCGACTCTCGCCTTTCAAGTCATCACTCCCAGGTTTAAAAGAGAAAGAAGTGGAGGAAGAATGTTCTCAACAAATGCAGCAAGACTTTGGAACTCCCTTCCTCTTTCCATCCGGTCGGAACCTAACATCTTGCCCTTCCGGAAAAAATTAAAAACCTTCCTCTTCAACAGATAACCTCGACCTGCCTGACCCTCCTGTACTTCGGCTTGAGCGCTGGGACGCCTGCGGGTAGCTATCGCGCTTTATAAAAACCTATTCCATTCCATTCCATTCCATTCCCATCAAATGGCAAGTCCAACAAGGTAGACTGAACATCAGAAGAAAAATCGGAGGACTTAAGCCATGCGGCCCTTCTTGTTGCAACAGTAGAGCCCATAATCCTGGCAACAGAGTCCACCGTGTCCATACCACTCTGTATTACCATACGAGCTGCAGCCTGAGTATCAGAGACCACTTTGTTAAAGTTCTTCCTATCATCCTCTGGAAGCTTAGATGAAAGTTGTTTCACAGAGTCCATCAACACATGAACATATCTCCCCAATAGGCAAGTAGCATTGGTGGATTTCAAGGCCATGCTACCCGAGGAGAAAATCTTTTTAGCAGACTGGTCCAATTTTTTAGAGTCCTTGTCTGCCGGCACCTGAGGGAAAGAGCCCGCAGCTCTGCTGGAACAGGCGGCCTGCACTACCAGACTCTCCGGAGCAGGATATGAGGAAAGAAATTCAGAGTCATCAGGAGCCACCCTGTAACGCCTTGCCACCGACCTGGAAACCGCAGGAGCAGTCAAAAGTCTCTTCCAAACCTCCTTTATTGGCTCAGTCAATGCATCAGTAAAAGGAAGTGTAGGCTCTACAATTGAAGAAGGCGAATGTAAAACTTCCGTGAGGATGTTGGGCTTGTACTCAACAGTGGGCAAAGTCAAGCCTAGCAAATCCGCAGCCTTCCTAATAACGACGTGATAGGGTGCTACGTCCTTAGATGGAGTATCCGAAACGGATGGTAAACCCCACTCAGGAGAAAGTTCCAGGCCACTTACGCTTTGGAGGTCCTCAAAACAATCCCCCTGATCTTGCAACTCTCCTTCCTCAACCTCGGAGTCCATATACTCCTTCTCCTCCAAGAGGCGTTGTGCTCTGCGCCTCGACCATTCCATGCGGACCGAAGTCGATGGATCCGGCAACGACTCCGACGGCGCCGGAGCCGACGTCGAGCGAGGAGCTTGAGGACGGGAAGCACCACGATCCGAATCACCACGAGGCCGATCCGGAGTCGGCGAAGCCGCATGCGAAGTCGACGACCTCGGCGGCGCCACACCGAGCCAAGAAGCACAAGGCGTCGGCATAAACGGCATAAAGGGGGCCGGGGCATAAGCCTGGGGCACACCTAAATTAAAAGACAATGCACCCATGGGACCAACCGGTGCGCCAGTGGGGTACATAGCCCTCGAATAAACACCAAACATGGCATTTAAAAACTGCGAGGGATCCTGACCTGGACCTGGAAAGGGGGGGTACGAACCCAACGGCCGCTCCGAAGGAGGCTGATCCGGCAAAGGTGCACCCTGGCCCTCTTGATTTTCAGGCTCCACAACCGGAGTCGGTGCTCGAGGAACCTCTTCTTCATGCACCAAGGAGTGGTGCGACTCCAGATCCGGTTCCTGCTCCTGAACCGGAGAACCCACATGAGATAGAGCCGGAGAAGGAGACACGAAGTCCTTGTGATGTTTACGAGACTTCTTCTTCGAATCCGAAGACTCCTTGCCAGAGTGATGTCTGGAGTGATGCTTACTCCTCTTATGCTTCTTCCTCGAGGAGCTCGAAGCATGGCCCGAGGCCGACTTGGATCCGGACCTCGACCTCCCCCTGGACCTCGACCTCTCTCTGGACCTCGATCTCTCTCTGGACCTCGACCTCGCTTTGGACCTCGAAGCCGACCTCGACTTCGACCGCGACAACTGCCTCGACTTCGAGCGCCTGGACACCGACCTCGAAGACCTTCCGGCTTCTCTTTCCTTTACCTTCGCGAGTAGAAGCTTCGCTTCCCGCTCTCGCAAGGCTTTGGGGTTCATCTTGAAGCAGGAACGACAGTTCTTAACATCGTGATCTGATCCAAGACACCACAGACAGTCGGAATGCGGATCAGTGATCGACATCATTCGGGTACAGGAACCACATTGTTTGAAACCCGTCTTCCTCGACGACATCCTCGACGAAGAAGTAAATCTCAACAGAGAAACACTAACAGCAAATAGTAACAAGATACAAAAGTATTGCAGAAGATCCCAGAAACCGTTAGCGTCGACGACGCGGAAAAAAGGGAACTGACGTCATCACGCCGACGTGGGCCTTATAAGGAGTCGGTGACGTCAGACGGAGTCGCGCACGATGCCGTGCTCCTATGACGTCGTCCATGCCGGCGTGCTACGAAGAATTTTCCGAACGTTGCTGGCGCAAGGGGGATATTCACAAGGTGAGGAATCCACACAGCAGATGTATCTATCAGAAACGGAAAAACACAAACAGGGGTTAAACTTCCACAGTGATGGATCCAGGAACAGTGATGGGTCTTGGCTCCTTACAGTGATGGCAAATTTCCTTTTGAAATGATATGCCTAAGGGCACATTAATGCAACTTAATTTATTGTACAAAATATGTGAGAAGACTCCACACTCGCAACTTTACTACACGTAGGTACCTTTGTGAATTGGGCCCTTGGCGTCAATTTTGTAAACATATAAAATAGAAAGAAAATAGAAAAAATAGAAAGAAAATGATGCCATTCTATAAACGTTGCTCATGGGTGAGGAGACTTTTTTCTCACTGTTGAAAAGTGCTCCAGGTACCCGCACATGCTTAGATATATCATAATGTTTATGAAGAGCTATGATGGAGAAAATTAAATATGTTCTCTTTAACAAGGCATGGGAGGGGCAGAAGAGACGATCAGCCTTCACCTGTGCACCCTGAAGAGTAAATGAGTGAGGAAGAATGTGATAAGCTGAGAACTGGAGACACTTGTGCCTGTGTCTTCGGAATCCCACAAGAATCTAGAAAACTGGTAAAGATTTCTAGATTCTTGTGCCTACTGCGCTAACCAGAAGAGTCGAATTTTCTTTACTCTGAGTTAAAAGCCCAGATGTATCACCTAAAATAGAATAAAATACATAAGCATCTGACAAAATCCACCTGCAAAAACTGATTCTCACTGAAGGTACTTGGGGGCATATTATCAAGAACGGCGTTAAAAGTATCGCCGGTTCAGCGGCAGAAAACTGTAGCTAAAGTGGCGATAATGGGCTTGATGATATGCCCTGGAGAATTCCAATAGAAGCCCATGTTCACACCTGAACATGGACTTCTATGGGAATTCACAAGGGCATACTTTCAAGCCCATTATCGCCACTTTAGCAACAGTTTCCTGCCGCTAAAGCGGTGATAACTTTTAAAGCTGTTTTTTATAATATCCCCCTGGGTCTCTGCAAAAAAATAAAAAAGTGTACAGCAGGACCTAGTACCTCATGTATAAAACTCTATTACGGTTGCGAAGCCTGCGAATCAGAAAACAAAGGGTTTGCGAGTGCGAGCGAGTGTTTTGCTACCTACAGAACCCATTTTACGAGTCAAAAAGGGATTTTGCTACCCATTACGAATCACAAATAGAAGGGGGTGTGTAAGGGGTATCTGTCTTCCTACCAACTGGGATTCGCAATTATATATGTTTGTTTTGCTACCACATCTGTGGCTATAACCCAGAGATCAGATACAGCCACCCTAGTTGGAGTGGTATCAAATTCACAAAAACGTATCTGTCCCACAGAAACTATCAGTTCCCCTATGTGAATCTAAACTGCCTTATTCGGGGAAGGGCAAAACTCACTACAGATATTCACAGTAACTAACAAGCATTGGTAAATGCATTAGGTTTCGCCTATGTGAGTAATAATAAGCAGATTTTTGTTGCAAGTTGTAGCTTGCTGAGTAGTTGTACAATATAAGTTACAGAAAGTCTGCTAAAGTGTTATGACTTGTGTACAAAAAGGCAATACATTGTGCTGTTAATAGTGGTATAGTCTGGGTAAATAATAGCAACATTTTGAAAAATGAAATGAAAGAGGGAAATAACATTAATTGATGTAATATCAAAATAATGTGTCTAGAGGAGTTCTGACAACTTTTTGACCTGGTGCCACTCTACCTGCTGCACCATTCAAATCACGCCCCTAGTGCCTGCAAGATAGCTGCATTTGTTTAGTAGTAAAATATAGCAATATTTGGTGTTTAGAGGAGGTATGACAACTTTTGGGCTTGGTGTCACTGCACCATTCAAATCATGTCCCTAGTGCCTGCAAGGTATCTATACTTGAGAGTGATTATTTAGTAGTTAAATATAGCAACAGTTGGTGTTTAGAGGAGTTCTGACAGCGTTTGGCCCGGTGCAACTGCACCTGAAGCACCAATGAAATCATGACCCTAGCGCACACAACCTGCATCAGTTAATCAATTGAGTTTTGTAATCAATCAAAGCTAATTATAAGATCCAACTCCAATGTTCATAACCTATTAGGTGTTTATTCATCCAGTGTGAGTATTTGTTTCACAACAAAACCAGCCGACATGTGTTTCGTCAAAACCGGGGTACACCCGTGACTCTTCAGGGCTGAGGAGTAATAGGATGAGGGCTGTGTAGTCGGACCGGTGATACTTCCAACCCGGTCCTAATCGGGTGTACAAAAGAGAAGACGCTCAAAGTTGTTGCTTCTATTGCGTCTAAGTGGTGAGGGTAGGTGGGAGACTCCGCCGCGGGGTGCGTGGTCGGGAAAAGCCGGGCAGCAAATCCGCTAGCCCTTGCTTGGAAGCTTATGTCCGTTCTGCGAAGGTGGGAGGAAGTCCGTGCTCGCTCGGGTATCTAAGACCCTAGTGTCTGATAGATAACTGCACTTGATACTGCCTGTTTATTAGTAAAGTTCAGCAATATTCTGCATTTAGCAGGGTCCCTGGAGTTCCTGGCCTCAGTGCCACTGCACCTGCTGCACCATTGAAGTCAAGCCCCTTTCAACTGCAGCATAATTGCAACTGTGTCTGCCTGTATATGTGTAAAATATAGCAATATTAGGTGTTTCAAGAAGTTCATGACAAATATGGGCCAGCACCACTGCACCTGCTGCACTATTCAAATCATGCCCCTGTTGTCTGCAAGGTAACTGAAGTTGTGAATGCCTGTTTAGTAGTAAAACACAACAATATTATTAGGTGTTTAGTGAGGTTCCTAGAGATTTTGGTCCTGGTGCTGGTGCTACTGCTCCTGCTGCACCCTTATAATCATAACCCTATTGCCTGTTAGATAAACGCACTTGTGACTGTTTGTTTAGTAGTAACATTTAGCAAAGATCTGGGTTTAGTGGGGCCCCTAGAGCTTTTGGCCCGAGTACCACTGCACCTGCTGCACCATTGAAATCAAGCCCCTTTCAACTGCAAGGTAACTGCAATTGTGATTGCCTGATTAGTAGTAAAATAAAGCAATATTAGGTATTTAGAGCAGTCCTGACAACTTTTTTGACCCGTGCCACTGCATCTGCTGCACCATTCAAATCATGACCCTAGCGCCTGATAGATAACTACACTTGTAACTGCCTGTTTAGTTGTAAAATATAGCAATAATCTGTGTTTGTGGGGTGCCTGGAGCTTTTGGGCCCAGTGCCACTGCAACCGCTGCACCATTGAAAACATGATCCTGTGGTCTGCAAGGTAACTGCACTTGTGACTGCATGTTTAGTTTAAAATTTTAGCAATAATCTGGGTTTAGTGGGGTCCCTAGAGCTTTTGTCCCCGGGGCCACTGCACCTGCTGCATCATTCAAATCAAGTCCCTTTTAACTGCAAGGTATCTGCAATTGTGGCTGCCTGTTTAGTAGTCAAATGTAGGAATATTCCGCGTTTAGAGGAGTTCTGACAACTTTTGGGCCCGGTGCTACTGCACCAGCTGTACCATTCAAATCATGACTCTGTTGACTGCATGGTAACTGCACTTGTGGTTGCCTGTTTGGTAGTAAAATATAGCATAGCTCTTGTACATGAGATGCATTTTTAACATGCAATGTTGATTACAACATTTAGAATTTAATCAGAATAAACAAGTAGATTACGTTGAAAAAATCAATCCGATAATAACTACAAAGGTGCAAAGAAAGGTACTGATGCATGGATAGGAAATGGCACAAACGTTCTAAGGCTAAAGCATCTGCTTTACACAACTAAGTAATTTAAATCAAGCATTCCAAAGTACTGTTAGAAGCTGTCTGCCTTTTCTGTGGGAAGAGATCTTATCTTGAAAATGAATGGGGCTTAAACAGTTTGAACAACTTTATTTATTTATAAAGTTTTATATAGAGCAAACAAGACCCACAGGGGTATCAGAATGCTTTACATTATACAGTTGTTGAGCGTTAGATGGTTGAGGCAGTGTACATAGATTCGGTATTCGCCATTCAATACAAAAGAGGTAGATAGGAGTATATAGGTAGCATAGGAGACTTGTTGTCATCAAGGAATGATACACGAGGGAATCGGAGCGCTTTACAATACAGTTATTACATATTAGGTGGTTGAGGTAGTATACATACATTCGATATTTGTCATTCAGTACAAAAGAGGTAGATAGTAGTATAAGGGTAGCATAGGAGACTGGTAGTCATCATAGAGTTAAAGTTTTAGGATGTGAATTTGTTCATTAAGAGCAGTTTTAATTCTTTTTTGAAGGAGGTAAAAGGAAGTGATTCCGCATACCACTGGAGGTAGGGAGTTCCAAATCTTCAGAGTGATCCCTGAGAATGCTCTGCAACCAGTTCTCTTTTTGTGGAAAGATTGTGGTTTCAGTAGTAGTGAACTCGCACTACGCAATTGTCAGCATCCTCCTGATTGCTCAAGATTTTGTGCTAAGTAACTGGGTGTATTGCTATGCTGGGCTTTGTGGGTCATGCAAGCGATCTTTAAGTGTATTCTTGCCTCGTAGGGTAGTCAGTTCAGAGCTTTCAAGGTCGGAGAAATGTGGTTATTTCTTTTAGTTCCTGAGACCAGTCTGGCCGCAGCGTTAAGTGAAGCCCTCAGCGGGGCAAGCTTGTATTTGGGGAGACCGCATAGAGTGGTGCTTCCATAGTCTAATCTTGGTAGCACTAGGGCTTGTACCACCATTTTTAAGTTGTTCTGTGGGAGGAAGGGTTTATGTTTCCTTAGTATAGCTTTAGTAGAAGTGTCATAACTGCGTGCAGACAGGAGAAGATAACAAGAAAAAAAAAAAGTTCCACACAAAAGTGAATGAACACAGTAATTCAGTGTTTTAGGAACTGGTATGAGCCCCCTTTTAAGATCTATTAAATACAAAAGATTTTACAACCACAGCCCAAGCGTTGTGCAGGTGAAACCTAAAAAGAGGAGGAAGGGGGCAGGCCCAGCAAGAAGCTGTAGGACATAATGGTACAAGAAAAAAACCTGCAAAAAAAAGATCTAGGGAAAGCAGACATGGTGAGAAATATAATGGGGAAAAAATTAAGTTTGCATTCAACACAAGCCTGAAAGCCTTTTGTGTGCATAGCAGTACAATGGTGTGAGACTTACATCTTTAATTTGCTTACTGAATCAAGCTGGCAAGAAGCCTGGAACCAGATCTCAATAAACCACAACAGAAAGTGTCAACAAAACCTGTTGACAGATGCACCGGCGCTGGCACAGCATGTGCTTGAGCTGTCAAAATGGATTCTTCAGCTGTCACTGAGCAGCCAGCTAGACAAAACAAAGTCTGCCTTATTGGAGAAGGGTTGGTTTACATGCCTCCGGCTTTGCTGCCCTAATCGATTTCTGGTTTTCAGGGGGTTCACAAAAGTCGACGCTAGCTCACATCATACTGAGAAAAACATGCAACATCTGTGGAGTTTGCTTGTTATGGTCCCATTTGCGAATTTGAATTTACACAGATCCAGATCTGCTGTTATTAGATTGTCATCAGAGAATAATTGTGGCATTTGAATTTTGGAACTTGCCTTTTTGCGCACCTAAAATGAACTTAGGTGTAAAGTAAAACATGAATTGGGGCCCTCCCCACGCCCGCTGTGCAGGAAAAAAAAATGGCAATGAAAAGATTTCATTGCCATTTTATTTTTTACTATGGTGCACAGTGTAGCAGCCAGCCTGCTCCGAGCCCAGAGACATAGGAGGCGAGTCCTCTACAGCCGACTGGCATCAGAGGGCATGAGCAGTGGCAGGCCGGATGCTCCAAAGTGCGAATATCACTTTGGACGGATGTCTTTCGCCTTCCAGCTGGGTGGAGACCAAGCACAGGCCTAAAGAAGCGTCCAGCCAGAACACTCCATCCAATCCTCGTGCTGCAGAGCAGCGCCATAATTGGTTAAGCTAGTTAGCCGGTTCCATGCCCCCAAAAATAGGAAGGTCGGGTCCGGAGTGAGGAGCGCGGTCAGGTAAGTGTTTTTTTTTTCTTCTTTTTAGGGCTCGCGTTGCAGCGCGAAGCGCTGCCGCCAGCGAGCCTTATTGTCGTTGTCTTCCCTCCCCAAGTGGCACAGACCCGTGCAGGAGCAGACACCGGTCTGTGAACGTGCGAACCGCAGGGAAAGCCAACGTGCACGCTCACGGCGTCACGTTCCTGCCCTCCGCGCTCCGCGCATCTCTTCTAAGGCGCGCTCCAGGCTGACTTGTTTTGGCTGTTTGCAGCCTGGGGCCCGTTATTTCTGCGTTGGCGACAAGAAGAACCAGTGGTATTGTATTGTAATTGCATTTATATAGCGCTTACTACCCCTGACGAGGCGAAGCGCTTTTTCGGCGGGTAGCACGCTACTCCGGGACCCACAGAGGTATGGACTGTTGATGTCATTTCAGACGTGAAATCCGTGAGGAATAAATATACTATTCCTTGGCAGTAGCTACGTTGTAGAAACGATTCATCACAGGGGCTCAAGAGCGCTACATGGTGAAATAGCTTAAACTAAGAAGAAAAATCGGTGGAAGAGTAATTAAAGGGGTATCAGCGTACGTTCCGAGTCCGGCTGGGACTCACTAGAGGCTTTATGGTCGAATGGTACATGCGCTGAGTCAGTTATAAATATGCTCCGTCGTTGCACGTTTCTAGTGTGTGCATGGCCTCCCCGTGCCGTTGGAATCCGGGTGCTCTTTCAGCATGTTTCTGAGTTTTTATTTTCATTCACCAAAGTCATGGTGAGCCGATGTTATTGTGTTTGGTCAGTGAGGTGAAGATGAGACAGTTCAATGTATACATTGAAGGTGGTATGTATATGTCCAAGGCTACTTGCCGAATAACTTTACCATTTAATTAATTTGTACAGTAATCTTGAGCTGTTTTTTGTCTGTTGCCCAACTGGAGGATGCCATATGTTTAGCCCAAGGGCATATTTCACTGTTATTGATTCCATTTTAGGTATATTTGGAAGGATTATAATAACTATTTCACACAGATTTGTGGGAAATTAATGGCTGCCATTCCAGAGAGATTTTGAGGTACTTCAATGTGGGAGATTTCGTGAGTTTTAATGTTAATCATTTCTTCGAGAGTTGCGTGACTTTAACGTGGCATTTTATGGAATTTGTTGTGCTTGGGTACATTTAAGCGAGTGTCAGGGAAAATCTTTGCATCAGGCTACGGTCAAATCAGAGACTTCCTCGAGGTTAGGTGGATTAGAATCTGACAGCCACCCAAACAAGAGGGCAAGAAATGCGTACTTGAAGCCAGTAATTCTGTTGACAGAGACAGATTGCTTTCAAAAACACTGCTGTACGAGGCATCATTTTGAAACCGGTCTTTTGGGGGCCGAGGGTATCCTGTAGCCCCTAGTTGTCTGAAGGGGTCCGGGGAGCTAACTCTGCACAAGGCCTGTTATGGTTTCTCACTGCAGTCTGAATTGAGTATTTAGGACCAAGAACCGAGCATCTTAAATGAAGTTTCGGCCCTGCTGGGGGTCAGCAGTACTCGTGAGCTGGCACCGGAGAGGTCACAAACACACACACCAGAATGTAGATTGTAGAGGGTAAAGAGACGTGCATACTTCAAGTATACTATTATCAGAAAATGCCTGAAACAGAGCATTGCTGGAGTATCTTTAATCACACTTGGTACTTTTTTGATTGTATGAGTTTGTCTTGGGCCATCTAGCACTTAAGAATGCATGTATTGTGTTTACTACCTGTAAGTGTGCCCACGTGTCCCAGCTCTCCCTGCTTTGAATTTTCGCATGATATATTCTTTATAATGGGCTGTAGAATGTAATTTTCTTTTCATTACAATTCCCTTTAAGTCCACGTGGCAGGATGCCACCTGTCACCTTAATGTCACTGATATATTTTCAATTAAACCAAAGTTGTTTCGGTAGGCATTAAAGAGTGCTAGTGAAAGTGTCATTCTTGCCAAATAAAATGCACACTCGCTTGCCTTTCCCCCACTGAACTATGGTTATTGTGACCGTCATATAGAGTGTGACGTAGTCCAGTAATGTCATTGTATACGAGTCGCATTTTGGGATTGTTGTAGCCCGGTCACAACGCTGAAGGTGATTGTCAATGCTCCTTATTTGAGTGGGCTTGGAGTGTCAGAGTTTGGGTGTGTGTGGCTCTGTGTGTGGTTCTGTGTGTGTGGGTCTCTGTGTGTGTGGCTCTGTGTGTGTGTGGCTCTGTGTGTGTGTGGCTGTGTGTGTGTGTGTGGCTGTGTGTGTGTGTGTGTGTGTGTGGGTGTGTGTGTGTGTGTGGCTCTGTGTGTGTGTGGCTCTGTGTGTGTGTGTGTGTGGCTCTGTGTGTGTGGCTCTGTGTGTGTGTGGCTCTGTGTGTGTGTGTGGCTCTGTGTGTGTGTGTGGCTCTGTGTGTGTGTATGTGTGGCTCTGTGTGTGTGGCTCTGTGTGTGTGTGTGGCTCTGTGTGTGTGGCTCTGTGTGTGTGTGTGGCTGTGTGTGTGTGTGGCTCTGTGTGTGTGTGGCTCTGTGTGTGTGTGTGGCTCCGTGTGTGTGTATGGCTGTGTGTGTGTGTGTGTGGCTCTCTGTGTGTGTGTGTGTGTGTGTGTGTGTGGCTCAGTGTGTGTGGCTCTGTGTGTGTGTGTGTGTGTGTGGCTGTGTGTGTGTGTGTGTGTGGCTCTGTGTGTGAGTGAGTGGCTGTGTGTGTGTGGCTGTGTGTGTGTGTGTGTGTGGTTCTCTGTGTGTGTGGCTCCCTGTGTGTGTGTGGGGTGTGTGGTGTGGGGTGTGTGTGTGGGGGGCTCTGTGTGTGTGTGGGGGCTCTGTGTGTGTGTGGGTCTGTGGGTTTGTGTGTGGCATTTGCGAGAGATTAAGCTATTGGCATTGTAAATGACAATGCCATTTATTTATCTGCTTTCAAAATAAACACAAATAAAAATGTTGTCATTTACAATTCCAATAGCTCCAACCTTTGCA
This sequence comes from Lissotriton vulgaris, assembly GCF_964263255.1. Taxonomy (NCBI): domain Eukaryota; kingdom Metazoa; phylum Chordata; class Amphibia; order Caudata; family Salamandridae; genus Lissotriton; species Lissotriton vulgaris. The sequence continues at coordinate 364,255,763 of NC_141698.1, forward strand.
AAGGCGAGACCGTTGCATTGTAAATGCTTGTTTAATGTACGTTTTGTGTCTAGTGTAGTATGTTTTGTGTTGCCAGCAGCTGTTTGCCTGCCTCACCACTATCAATAGCTGGCAGCCGCCACTGCCCTTGCCTCAGACTTCCAATCTCTGGAAGAGTGGAGGACTTACTCGGTTCCGCTGCTATTTGAACCAGTCATTGGAAGGTTACAAGCAGATTGACAGACTGTGAGGAACCCACTGAGCTGTATGCGTATGTGCTGGCAGGGATGCAATACACAATCATACGTCACTTCTGGTGACGTCACAAGTCAAATCAACGACGCTTGATGGCTTATTAATGTCACCAGTTAATCTCCGACATAGCATTATAATGGCTTGTAATATGCAAAAAAGGAACGTATTGTTTACATTTATTCAATCCGACAAAAACAATATGTTCATGTTTCAGTCAGGCACATTTACTAAACGTAGTAGGCGGAATAACCGAGTATAATCTCTAGCCTACAGGTAAAAAATGAAAATATATTTATTCTATGTGGACGTCAGGAGGTGAGGTGAAATATAGCATTGGCATACATATTTTTAAATTGCTGTTTAAAGGCATGGTTTGATTACTGGAATGGTTTACACATCAATGTTTAATTAACAATTAAAGGTAGTTGCCACAATGTGGTTTGTTTACATTTCTGTTGTGTTGCAATAATATTAGCAAAACACACAATATGATGGACGGAATGTTGCACAATGGCAAAACATTCACCCCCAGTCATATATCTGGGTTTAATCCATCGTCATTTTGCTCACCAAGCCACCCCAGTTCAGACATGGCCATATGCAACTCAGTCTTGACCCTGTGCCTCAAGGGAAAAGTCCAGACCGAACTGCCAAGCCATGTCTCCCCTGGGCCGGAATCAAGCATCCTAGTACCGGTTTCTGGCTATCAGCCGTCTTCAGCCAGATTAGCTTGACTCCAGTGGCGTAGTAAGCACGGGACCCACGTATGGGCATACCCTTCCCACATAGGGTGAACAGCAAAACACACAATATGATGGACGGAATGTTGCACAATGGCAAAACATTCACCCCCATTCACAGATATGGGTTTAATCCATCGTTATTTTGCTCACCAAGCCACCCCAGTTCAGACATGGCAATATGCAAATCAGTCTTGACCCTGTGCCTCAAGGGAACAGTCCAGACCGAACTGCCAAGCCATGTCTTCCCTGGACCAGAATCAAACATCCTAGGACCGGTTTCTGGCTATCCGCACTGGACTGGACTGGGACTGGGCTGGACTGTTCCCATGAGGCACAGGGTCAAGACTGACTTGCATATGGCCATGTCTGAACTGGGGGTGGCTTGGTGAGCAAAATAACGATGGATTAAACCCAGATCTGTGACTGGGGGTGAATGTTTTGCCATTGTGCAACATTCCGTCCATCATCTTGTGTGTTTTGCAATAATATTAGCAGCCAATTGAATGTGTATGTTTGTTTTGTTTATGCAAAGGATATTAACTTTGAAAGAATAAAGGGCACTAATTGGTTGACAAAACGGAAATCATAACACATTAAATAGTTGAGAATCAATAATACGAGATTAACCATGCTATATGGACCATGGGGATCCATTTGACTTGTCTGTTTTTCCACAGAAAAATCTTCTCTTGTCACTCAACTGCTCCACTTCCGAAAGAAGTCACAAAGTCTTCGGAGCCACATGCACTTCACGCAAAAACGTGAAACAAACTAGACATGAGGAAATCAACTTCTTAAATTGGAGCTTGTACAAGTGTCAAACGTTGTCAAATAAAGTGATCAACAATGAAACAAACAGGTTTTGGTTAAAACATGAATCCTTTTTTAAAAAAACAGATGATCTTTCTATCTATAAAAATAGATTCTCGAAGAGGCTGGTTTGCGCGGTGTTTAAGGCTATTGAGTCAGTAATCATGTGTGCAAATTCCGACATCACAGGTTATCTCTGTATTCTGACAATTGGTTGATAATTTCACCCCATGGAAGGCCTTGCACAATTGGTATTCCCTGACAGACCCTAACAGAAATCTATTTACTTAACAGAGATGATACTCCTATGTAAAATGTGCATGCAAATAATACCCTAATGCCTCTCTGCCTGTTTAGGTCTCAGCTAGACAGCGCATGCGCTGTCTCAAAGAAACAGGTTGCATTTAATCTATGGGCTTCAGCCCACCCAGAGGCTTACCATTAGCTCCCTCCATTTTCGCTCTAATATTCCTTCTCCCCATTTGTCTCTGGCATGCATGTGTCATGCCTCTTCTTGAGTTTAGCCCTCAACAAGAGCATGGACCCATACTAGTATCCATCCACTGCTCCCATTTTCGGACCTGTTTTAGGAACTACTTTTTTCTTTCTATTTCATCACTCTAAACAGTGCTCGTGCTTATACCAGCTCCATCTCCTCCCACCCGTCCTCACCCCCAGTGACAGACGTACTCTGCACGTGACCTCAGTGATGAACTTCCTCCGTTATTCAAATCATCACTCCCCGCTTCTTTATATATGGCTCTATTTCAGGTACTTAGTAAAGAAGGGTGGATTCTATATTTTTTTCATTTTTGGGGGAATTCTGCAGTAATGTACTAAAGATGAGATTGTGACATACAGTGACGCATCTAATCAATTTGAAAATTGCCGGGTTTCACCATTAAAACTGATAATAGCTCGGGACTCCCAATAGGTAAATCACGGTAAGGCGTTCAGCTGATCACTTGTGCCTGACCTCAGACTCAATCACGGACCGTGCAATGGAACAGCCATCTTGGAAAAGTTGGATTTAAACCGGACAGACATCTACACAATAGAGGAGCAAATTGGTTTTTGTTCAATGCGTCTTCTGTTCAGCAAAAGTTCAACTTCCAATAAATAATAACATGAATGCACTAACCAGGGCAGTGTCAGATTTCAATGCACGCTCTTTTTGTCTGATCTATAACCAAGGTACCATTGCATCTACAATTTCATCTTCTTTCAAGGATTACAAAAACTGCAAGTTTTATTGATGTGATTTAAAAGTGTTGGCACATTGTTTGCAGATGGCAATAACATTTATAAAAAAAACTGTTTGCGTGCCTTCTATAAGGCCAATAGTTGACAAATAAGTTTCTACCTTTTTAATCTGCTCTATACTTTTCTATACTTACTTTCTTGGCTGTCGCTCTAGCTACTCTGTCACTGCCTCATGTCATGCTAGTTCCCCTTTTATGTTCGTGATGCACACTGTGGCTCTATAGAACTCACCCTGTTGAGAAAGGAGGTATGGAAGCTCAATTTTAATGTGCAAAACCACACTCCCCACCGCTCAGTGGCGACATAGCGGCCAACACCAGCTACGGGACAGTTCTCTGAAAACCCATATGTCAATGTCTCCAGACCCCGCACTGTACACAAACACATTAACATTGACAACACGTATAGCTCTCAGATTGCTGATACTTATTGCCTTAATAATAATACCAGCATTTGTAAAGCGCGCAGCTACCTCAGGCAGGTGTCCCGGTGCAGGGGGGGCGGTCGGGAAGCTTACACGAGCTATTGCTCAGAGTCACAAGGTGCTAGGCTAACCTGCTGCCGGGGATCGAACCGTGAGCCCTGTGTTCCAGAGTCAGCCGCCATGGCCGCTGCACCACACCTCTACCAATGCTTGTTTTTCTATGTTAGCAAGAGCAGTCAATTAATTTATTCTGTGTTCCACAGTAAATTCAAAGTTAATAGTCCTCCTTCTGTGTTTGTGGACTATCCTGGATACTAAACTCTGGCCACCCTAGCTAACATATAAGGTCTAGGATACAGAGTACGAAACAAGACATGGCCTTTATTGCAACTTGTCATTGCTCATATTTTGCTTTACCTGCACACTGTATATACTTCATGTTCTTGAGAGACTGAAACTGTGGACAGCAGAGTGCAAACTGGGTAACTGGCGGATTGCAATGGTTTAGCAAACAGATCAGGAAACAAATGGAAAAAGAGCACCATAGGTGTTGAAACTGAGAAGGGATTAGAGTGTGCACTGCTCGCCTTTCCCGTCAACAGATTTTCCAGCGGTGGCTCCAATGTCGGATATAAAACAGATATCGGAACGATGAGCCAACAAAGAGAAAGAAAGACGAAGATATTTCTAATTTGGCAAATTTGATACACCGCTCTCTGGTGTATTTGTCAGTGGGTGGGGGAGGAGGTATGAGGGGTGTGAATCGCAAATTTCCCAACTTAAAACAGTAAGCCAAAGGATGGAGGGCTGACCAAGGTTTGGTATATGCTGTTCCTATGAGTAACACGTTCAATACTAATTTACAATAGGTGGACTCTAAAATCCATTAAAAAAATAAAAATAACTTTTTAGTCAAACAAGGATGACAAGAAAATCCAATAAAGGCATAGAAGACCCAACCTGGGCCCCTGAACCCAACTCTCAAGCCAAAAATGCATTTATTTGTGGGGGGCGTCACCCCCAAACACCTGCCTGAAGTTATGCCTTTGTTTCTCGCAAATTTCACAAATCCAATAGTGAAAGAAGAAAACTGGAAAAAGATTGAAAGTACACCTGCAGAAATAATGCAATTATTTCTTCGGGACATATTTATTCTTGAAGTGATATTCTGCATGGTTGTGGTTTGCAAGATGTCTCGGTGCAGTCTGTGAAGACGCAGTGAGCAGACAGGTAATATAAAACAAGAAAATATGAATGTGTGGGGCAGTGCAAATCCCAACACTGCCCATTGAAGAAGTTACTTACCTTTGGTAACATAACATTTTTTGAGTAATCACTGTGGGTGCAGGTAGGTAGATTCTGTACCAATTAAGGTGTTATCAAAAGTATGTAACTTGTTCATCTGATAGAAACTTCTAGTCACAGATTCCTTATCGTAAAATACATATCAAAGCAATCTCTCTATGGAGATGGATCTGCGGACTGTTAAATTAAAAAGTCCTGGAGGACGGAATAGTTTAAATGGCCATCTTGTCGGACCCAACAGTCTAAGCAGTAATGTTTGATAAACATGTGCAGCATGACTGCTTGACTGATGCTTGACAGATGTCCATGACTGGGACTCCTCTCGCAAGCGCAGAGGTCACAGCTTTAGGTTTTGTTGAATGAGCCTGCAAGCCCTCTGGGAGTTGCTTCTTGGCCACCTCATAGCAGATTTTAATACAGAGGATGATTCAACAAGAGATTGTTCATTTGTGAACTGCCTTACCCTTCTTCACACACGTAGAACCCACAAAGAGTTGATCATCCACCCGGAAGTCCTTGGGATGATTAATGTAAAATGATAGCGCCTTTTTTGGATCCAGACGGTGGTGATCCCCTCTTTCTTGGTAAGATGAGGGAGATGAAAAAATTAAACAATGTTATGGTCAACCCAATGTGAAAAGGTGTGACTACCTTTGGTAAAAAGGAGGCGGAGTCCTGTGGACCAGTTTGTCAGTGAAAAAGGTTGTGTACTGGGAATGAAGCAAAAGGGCTTGCAACTCACTAAACCTCCAGGCAGATGTTATGGGCACAAGGAAGACTGTTTTGATCGTTAGCAGTCTGAGGGCAATCTTGCATCGTCTCAAATGGTGAACACATGAAAAAAGTGGGAACTAAATTAAGCTATATCAACACACAAACTCTTGGGATTATCCAAGGGAGGGAATTAGAGGCTACGGGGTGTTCAGGGTGAGCTGGCCTCCAAACCTATCATGCACACACAAAAGAAACTACCCTGAAAAATTGGTTGTTAACACAATGAAACCATATCCTTACAAAGCACTAAGTCTGTAAAGTACTGGGCATCTCAAAAAATGTAAGGGCTATCCTCACAACCACCAGTGTCATGCTTCATCACTGGTTGTCCTCGCTCCCTAAAAAACACATTTTATAGGGAACATGGCTACACCTGGTGACAGCAAGGCACTTCTGATGATCTAAGTGGGGGGCCGTGAATAAGTGATTTTAAAAAACCAATGTAATTTCCCAAATACATTTATTCGCTGGGTACTACTTGGTGATAAAAACGAAAATATGGGGATTGGGGGAACTATTACCCCATCACCACCCTTATCGTCGACATGTTTCTGCCGGTGGCCCAAGTGGGTCCGTGGCATTGATCAGGACGAAAATAGTGCTTCTTATACCCCCAAGTAGGGTCTAATTACCCCCCAGCAGGGAAGAAGAGTGGACATCTCTATGAGGACAGCGAGGGACGCACCTTGAGGCAAGTGTGACTACAGGGGTCCCTTTACCCTCTTCCCATCGGGCAATTAGGACCCTACTTTGGGTTATAAGGAACTCCAGTAGAGTTAGAGGATGGCACAGGTCATGCTAACCCAGGGGTAACATCTGAACTGTATTGGTTAGATAGGAGCCCTATTTTCGTCCTGATGAATGCCACAGACCCACTTGGGCCACCGGCAGAAACATGTCGATGATAAGGGTGGTATTTGGGTTATTACATTGCTTTCTAAAATCACGTACTCATGGGCCCCCACTTAGATCATTAGAAGTGCTTCCCCGTCACCAGGTGTAGGCCTGCTCCCTTTCAAACTTAGTTTTTAGGGAGCGAGGATTGCCAATGATGAAGCATGACACCAGGTGGTGTGTGAGGACAGTCCTTTACATTTTTTGAGATGCCCATCACTTTACTGACTTAGTGCTTTGTAAGGATATGGTTACATTGTGTTAACAACCAATTTTTCAGGGTAGCTTCTTTTGTGTGTGCAACTAGATTAAGCTCCCATTGGGCACGATGAAGGTTGTAGGGGAAAATGTGTTGTAAACATTTTAGGTAGCGAGAAACCACAGCAGGCTTGAAAAGAAAAGGTTGATCCGGCAAACGAAGGAAGGCAAAAAGGTACCCTTTAACTGAGCCCAGAGCAAGGCAATGCTGAGCATGTCATAAGGTAAACAGAAGGACTTCAGACAAGGGTGCAGACAGAGGATCAACAGATTTGGTAGCACAGCAAGTCACAAATTACCCATCAGCATGTGCAAATTGTTTTCATGATGGAATGACTGGCTGCCAAGATGACATCACACACTTCGGGAGAGAGATCAAACAGCCTCAAATGCTGCTGCTCAATATCAACGCATGCAGGTAGAGAGTGTGCAGGTTCGGGTGCAGGACCCTGCCTCTTGCTGCAACAAAAGTTCTTCTTAAAGGCGCAGCCTGATCAGAGGACAGATGCTCATGCTAATGATTTTGGGATACCAGGCTCTTGAGAACTGTGCACAGGAGGGGATCCGACAGAAAGGCGTATAGGAATCCTGAACACCACTCGAGACAAAAGGTGTCCCCAAGCAAGAGAAGCCTTAGAAACTGCAGTGCACAGATATGTTGGCATTGCGTGTTCTTGGCGGTAGCGCAAAGATCTAACTAAGGGTCTCCCCAATCTTTAAAGAGACCTTGCAATACATCTGGATGAAGACACAATTTGTGATCTACGAGGCATAAACAGCTGAGCTTTTCTGCCATGGCGTTCAGTGAGCATGCACGACGTTGAGCCCCCAGGAATATGTCCTTTTGTTCCAGAGATGTTCAGCGATTCAGGGCCTCTTGATAGAGTCCACAACCCCACTCCGCCCTACTTGTTTCAATACCACAAGGCGGCACTGTTGTCTAAGAACTCCTGAACAAGCCTTCCCTTCAAGGAAGGAAGAAAGGCCTTCAATGCCAGGCTAATCGCTCTCAGTTCAAATAGGCTGATGTAGAGCGGAGACTCTGCCGGAGATCAGAGTCCTCTGATCTCCACCTTTCCCAGATGGCCACCTCAAGTCAGAAGTGATAGATCCGTCCCTATTGTGAGCTCTGTATCTGGAATAGAGAAGGATCTGCTACTGACCCAATTGAGGTCCATGAGCAACCACTGCAGATCTTTTGCAGTTCCCTCCGATTACTGAACCAGATCAGAGAGATTCCCCTAATGCTGTGCCCACAGGGACTTCAGTTCCCACTACAGAGCCCTTGTATGACAATGGCCATGTTTTACCAGCAGGATGCAGGAGGCAATGAGACACAGCAGCCTCACAGTCAATCTCATTGCAATCCAGGATAGAGGCTGAAACATAGAAATCATAGCCCAAATATCCTAAACTCGCTGTTCCAGGAGATTAGGCCGAAACTGCTCTGTATCCAGACTAGCTAAAAATAAAGGGAACGTCTAAGCGTGAGTCAGGTGTGACTTTGGCACGCTGATAGTGAACCTCAGTGAATGCAAGAGGACCGCCGTAGTCTGGAGGTGGGAGACGACTGCCTGGGGTGAGTCCCCCTTCAAAAGCCTTTCATCGAGGTAGGGGGAAGACTGAGACCATTGGCGTCTGCAGAAGAGCTGCAATCACCTCCATCAGTTTGGTGAACAGCAGAGGAGCGGTGGTAAAGCCAATGTGAAACAACTTTAATTGATAAGTCAGTCAGTCATAAGCTTTTATTCGATATGCAGAGATATCTTATAAGCACATTTATAATACAATCAATATAATGTACAGTAAAAAGAACCATTACCACAAGAAGTCAGTATAGAAATATTAAAAAGATAAAAGGATATAAAAGTCCGTTGATAAATTAGCTAAAAAAAAGAATTAAACAGCTACTGACAATCTCTTACATCGAGTGAGCCAAAACTGCTTTAAAAATTTAGCTACTCCACACACAATGGGGGGGGGGGGAAGTGTCCGTGCTTAGGATACGCAAGGCCACTAAATGACTGCGTGTGCCCATATTACGGCAGAGTGGTTTCAGCCAAAAGCTCCTAGGCCTTGCATAATCCGGGCATTCAAATAAAACATGCTCAACGGTCTCAACCTTACTCGGGCAACATGCACAGTTGGGAGAAAGTACGGTCCACTATAGACCATTTCGATACTAGAGCACCTAGCGGGAGGGAACCAACTCTGAATTTAAAATAAAGAGCTCGGTCAAGAATTGATAATAATCTCGGCCTACCGTGAACCGCGAATAATGCCTGTGGGCAGGCAGGACAGGGATATGGAATTAGGTGTCCTGCAAATCCAGTGCCAGGGTCGAGGGCATACATACTGCACCAAATTGAGCATCTTACATGCAACAATTATTGTTGCCAGGTGCTGCATGTCTAGTCTGGAATCAGTATGTCCTATAATTGAAAAGGAAGGATTCTTTGTGTCTACCTTCTCTGGATCAAGGAAGTTCCAGCAGGTCAAACTGTGGCCTGGAAAAAGGGACAACCGAACAAATGACTCTCGAATGACAACTGTAAAACACCTTCACAAAGACGAGAGGCTGCTCATCCACGCCCTGCATCTTGTGTCCTCTTCTGTACAGCCCTGTTCAGAGAGCAGAGGCCAGGCAACTTTCCATGACCAGCTGGAAAACGTCTAGGCAGATACACATGTCCAGTGTATTACAGAATGCCTGCCATCCCTAAGGAAATCAGAGTGTCTGCACCTTTAGACAAGCAGGTTTCCATGGACAAAAGACACCTTTGAATTTGAGAGGCTGCTAGGATCGGCCCACCTGCTACTATCTGTCAATATAAGTTGGCACTGTGACCAATGTCTTCAAGCTCACCTTTATAGTGCAAGGCACTCTGAACACCAGTAAGTAGAAACAGATAAGAGACAGGAAGTTTGTCTCCCTTGCAGGAGTGGGAAACATGTTCCTGGACAGAGAAGTAGAACTAGTTTGTTGCTGAGGTCTGAAGAGAAGAAGGTGGTGGACTGCCTGCGACCCTGGCTGCTGAGAGGACTTCTGTCTACAGTTTTTCCATATCTCATACCACTGCTCCGCCAAAGCCGAAAATCATGGTTTGTGAGAGTGTAGCGTTTCCTGACCTCCCTACAAAAGGGCAAGATCTGACATTGCACCCGGCCGAGACCTGATTGAGGGAAGGTTTTGTAAAACCTCCAGGTAGGACTGCTGCTGCAGCACAGCCTAATCAAGATACTCCTCCTCCCTGTACCCAGACTATTTCCCCACTGTGACGTGGCGACCCCCATCTCCTTGTCTTTCTGGAGGAACCTGTACTTTCTGGCCCTGATCACTACAAGTGTAGTCCTCCCTATACCTGCACTACGCTCTTGTGAACTGTTGACTCCACACACTACGAGTACTACTTGCCTGCATGTAACCACCATGTGGTGACCAGAACGATTGTAGCGGTCCTCTCTATGCTTACACAGCCACCCACATGAATGGTATCGAGCGGTCACTGTGCTCACACTTGCCACTCAATATGTTTGGACCAGGGACAACCTGCTATAATTCTAGCCACCTCTTGCAGCACACCTTCACAAAGATCCTATACCCAGCATCCCACTGCAACCCAAGGTCCTGGTGACAGACACTAACGCATGGAAGACCAGTCAAACACTGTGACAAAGGTTCTGCTTGTGCCGACCAGCTTCTACACTTGTGCTGCATTGTTGTAGTAATGCTGTTGTTGCTGTCCCACTTATGCACAGAGTGCTCCCTGCCCCAATGACATTGTTTCACACAAAGTAGTGGCTGTATGCTTACGTTTTTTTACTGCATAGCTGAACTTAATATGGATAACAGTCTGATCTTTTTCAAAAATGATATAAAAAGTGACTAGACAATATCACTGCATTTTATCTCTGTGTTAAATGCATCTGATATTCTATCCCACACTACCCTCCAAGGGTAAACTCTGACTGTTCGATCTTGGTACTCCTTTAAAGTCAAAACACAAGCCGGAGTTAGTTGTCCATTAAGTGAGCTTGCAGCAGCAAATGGGTTCTGTGGTTTTAAGAGCCACAGAAATACTTGCTGCCACGAGGATTGTCCAGCTGCCCTTGACTTCCTTAGATATGCTTAACATAAACCTAAAAACTTGAAAAATCTTCCCCTTGCTCAAACTCTTAGCACATCAGTAAAGAAAGGGTTTTGTGATAGTCTGCCCAATATTGACTGAACAGTCACAATAAGTGTCACATCACTCCAGTTACTTCTGCAAGTGTTCCAATGAGATTGGTTGTATGAGAGATTGACTAAGTAACTTTATGGCCCTCGGTCGCTCACTATAATCCACAGCTAAACCTTTCAGAACTCAGCCTGGAAGAATGGTTGGAATAATTCTCTACCAGCTGCAGACCTTTCAGACGTTTCTTACTGATTGAACTGTCCTGTCATTAGGACCGGGTACCATGAGGGCCCTCACAAGTTTAGATGCACAAACATGGACCTATCTCCCCAATAAACTCAACCAGGAGTAAGTAGCAAAAACATATGTGTGTGAAATAACTACTACTCTGAGAGTTGTTCAAAAAGATGGAGTCTGTCACCTTCTGTAATGGGTCTCTGTTTTGTTATTACCCCAGAGCGGATGGATGGCAAAAGGCACTGCATACAGGTACAGGAATGAAAAGGTTTCACTGTGGTAACCACAAGTGTCCAAAAAGACCACAAGACTGCAGAAGGAAACTCCGTTTCATTACATTAGCAAAAACATTGCCTTCACTGTGCTCATAAAACAGGATGTGGGAGAGGAGATGGAAAATAGCACACAGTCATCAATACCACAGACCACACTGCCACTCTACATAAATCCTTCCCCAGAGCCTGTTAGCAGCACAAGCCAAAAAGGAAGACTATGGCACTCAATGGACCACAAACAGATTACACTGAGATACTCTGAGGATGGCAGAATCAGCAGCCAAGAGAATAGAGACAGGGCTGAAGAGCTAAGGGCCTCATTACATCTAACGTGAAAGGAAGAAGTGCTAATTGAAAACCTGCAATGTGCAATACTAGGGGTGCAGTAATTTTCAAATGAATAATGATCAAAAAATTGTGAGTTTCCGATATCGCAAAGGGGATTAAATGCTGTGCATTTGCCCCACTTTGTAGTGCACTACTTGAGATAGCTTCAGCTATGCTCCTGGTGGCGCAATTCATGTGTGCAACAGCCTTTACTGCACATATCGCAATTAAACTAAACTCCAATATATGTGTGTGCACAATAGATTAAAGCAGAGATTAATGCAAAAGTTCGCTTTTTCAGTCATTCTCCACTCTATATTTCACCAGATTGTTAAGAAGTGATTGAATAAGCTATCGAATGTGCCTTAAATTCTGCACAATGATAATTTAAAATTGTGTGCAGACTGGACTAAAGGGCCACTTGGAAGGAGGGCTGCGTGTCTCAAAATCCAAACATACCAACTCAGGTGGTGATACCAGCAGTCACGAAGAGAAGGGAAGGTTCACCAAAAATTAGAATCAGCTGTACATAACACTTTTTCGGGTTTTAGTATATTCCGGGGGATATCATCATTCAAGCCCCACGTATGGGTTGTGAGTTGATAAATCCATCTTTGTTCTCTGCCCAAAAATGTGTGTTACAATGCACTCTGTATTAGGGATCCATGGTTTGTCAATTACTGTCCAACACAGATCAGTTTCTGTAGGTTCTGCTTCTATAAAGCGACTGATGAGGCATGCTGTGATGTTTCTACATCTAATATTGCATCTGTGTTCAGTAATCTATATTTTTGTTTTGAGTGGTCATTCTAATATACCTTGGACCACATGGGCATTTTATCAGATAGAAGGCATTTTCAGAAATGCATGTCATTTGTTTATGATGTTTTTAGGCTGAGGACTTTTGTTTTTGTGGGCTTCGTCAGATAGAACAAGCTGCAATTGCCACGTGGTTAGTTAGTGTCCTGTGACAAGGTAATTCAACAGAGTAGTATCAGTTTTGCCTTATGTTGGCTTGGCCTTGTAATAACAGAATATTGCACAGGTTCAAATTCCTTTTGAAGGAGAAGATTGATTTTTCCAAAATAAAGTTATTTGGAGGCAAGATTCTCCAGTGTTTATTCACAATCTTCTCTATTTTATTGGCTAGTGTGCTGTATGTTGTTACATGGATCAGATGATCATTATTTTACATAGAGTGTGTGTCAAGAAGTACCTTATGTTTACTATCCCTAGCACATTTCCTTGACTTTTTAATGATAGTCTCAATTCTATGGTAGGACACGGAGGCGAGGATTAGGCTTTTCGTTGCTTGTTTATTTCAACAGCAGCCATCTTAAAATAAACAGAAACAACACCGAAGACTTCATGTCCCATGAGTCTTCAGAAAATCAACTCATTCCAGAACACAGAGTCTCTAGCCAATCAGGCATCTCCTGGCTCCAGAACCGACAACGAATCCTGCGCTTCCCCTTTCTTCGCTGCTGCAGCCTCGGTGTCGGCTAAGTGCCTCACTATCTCAGAGATTTGGGGCTGTATTGCGGCCTTTGTATGTGGCACCATTCATTAATTACTGTGTGCCGGCACAAAGGCGCCAGAGGGCGCAAGCCTCTTGTCTGAATTCAGACGCTCTTAGCTCAGCGGGCGCGGGTCGGAGGTTGCGTCAGTTTCAGGTTTCTGGTGAGCGTCTCCGTCCGCGTCCGTTTAGCCTCCCGGCTGCCTGGCATGTGTACACCCCTCATGGGGGGTAAGATCAGCAGGTTGGAGAGCCTGTTTCTGCAAACTGACCCAGGCATAGATTTTTCTATCAGCTCGTGTAATAATAAGGGCGTGTGGGATTGTTTGTGACAGAGTGTCTTCTGTCAGCCCCAGTGCAAGGATATTGCTGTTTTGTACCTCAGTGGGTGGTCCCAACCCCTTCCCACCCTTATTAACGTTACATAACGTTACATACTCCCTTGTCAGGATCCCTTAAACCAGGTGCTCTCGCCCAATACAATTAGCCCTCTGACCTGGTGGGTGGCCACCTTACTTACCTGATACTCACCTTCTTATCCTCCATTTCTTCAGTACCGAGTTGGTCATAGAGGGATTTGATGACTACTACGAGGAGGGTGAGGAGGCTCAGTATTCGCCCATCACAGATGATTTTTGTGATGCAGTGGACGCCTACATAGTCAGGACCGTCTCAGAGGCGGTGGCCCCTCTGGAGAGGAGATTAATGTATCTGGCGCAGAAGTGACTACAACGCCTCCAAGCGAGGGAAGAGCACCCAGGGTCCTCTGACACTCGACCCCTAGAGCAGGCCACCGCACTCCCCTCTGAGAAATCGCGCAAGCAACCACATCCAGAAAGGGTGGATGTGGACGTGTTTGGATGTCCCTCCCCCAGAGGGGCAGGTGGCAGTAGCATCGCCAGCAATCAGATGATTACCGGGGCAGTTCAGATGGAGAGTCCGACCATAGACGATCTTGGCGGCCATCACCTTTACTGGCACAGGTTTTCCAGCAGACCTCGGATGCAGTCACGGATCTGCAATCGGATCTCTTGGACTCGGAGGAACACATCCACCCTAGCTCATCAGAATGGACCCCTGTGAGAAGGTAGCCAAATATGTGGTGAGTCGGCTTTGGAAGTCCCTGGACCAGGAGGCCCGCGCAAGCCTCATGGCGAAGTGCCCTCGCCCTTCCCTTGAAGGTAAGGTAGACCTTACTCACGAGATAGACGCCAGGATGGCGATGTTCATTACTAAGTATATCAAGGACCCCAAAAAGGGCATTGATAGGTCCTGGCGCCATGCCAGAACAAGCTCCCGGATGTCATAGGTCCTCTGGTGAAAATATTCGACATGGCGGAGAACGCCAAGGCGTCGGGAGCCCTCATTTCCCCGTAGGTTTGGTCCAGTTGGGCTCAGCAAGCCATTATTTTTCTTGGCAACGCGAACTGTGCCATCTCCACCGAGAGGCGCAGATCGCTGCTCATTAAACTGGGCCAAAAGCTGGGCGAATTGGCCACTTCCGAAGCGAGTCAGGTGGCTCAGGGAGGTCTCTTTGGAGACCCCTTTGTGAAGCAAGTTCGTCTCCACCTTCAACTCGTTGGATAAGGCCCAGTGCGCGGTTAAGCGTATTTTTAACGCTCTGGTTTTCGGGGGGGGGTCGGCCGTTGTAGGGGGCGCTCAGCTGGCCATTCATCGCAGACAGTCTCCGGCAGAGGACAGTAGTCACAGTGGCAGGACTCCTCTCGCTTCGGAAGTTTCTACCCCATCAGGGTCCGCTCCCAGCACAGAGGCCAATTTAACGGAGCCCGGGATGGCGGAGCTCCCCCAGCTCACGGTAAGTTCTGGTCTTCTCTCTTGTCGAGCTTTGGGGGGCCGGCATGCACTGTTTCTAAACAATTGATGTTCCCTTACGACGGACGCCTGGGTGTTACAGTCGGTACAGGGTTTCCATGTGGAGTTCTACGGCTCCCCGGTCCAGGTCTCTTGCCCCGGTCCGATAGGTTTCTCTGGCAAGGAGGCCACCTTGGTTCAGCAGGAAATCCAGGACCTCCTGGACAAACAAGCAATCCTGTATGAATCTACAGCAATCCGCCATTCTTCCCCCATCCCTGGGGTTTCCTGATCAATCTGTTCCTGGTGCAGAAACAGGACAGGGGTCAGCGGCCTGCATAAATCTCAGGGCGTTCAACAAGTAGTTGGCATACTGCCATTTCAAGATGGAGGGCATCCACCTACTCCGCGACCTTCTGCGTCCCAACGATTGGATGTCCGCTTAGACCTCAAAGATGCTTACCTAACGGTGCCTATTTTTCCTCCTCACAGTTAATTCCTCCAGTTCCAGTGGTGAGGCCAAACTTTCGAGTTCACCTCTCTTCCTTTTGGCCTATCATCCGTGCTGTGGTGCTTTACCAAGATCCTGCACCCGGTGGTGGAGAGGTTGAGGTTGCAAGGGATCAGGATGATCATATACCTGGACGATATGCTTTTCATGGACCAATGTCCCCAGATTATTTCCCAGCTGTTGCGATCGGCAATAGACCTCCTCCGATCTTTGGGGTTCATTATCAATCAATCGATCACGTTCCTGGGATTTGAAATAAATACGGTGTAAGCAACCTTAAGCCTCCCATCCAGGAAAATGGCAAAGATTCGCCACGAGATCCGGCAGATCTTCCAGAGACCCCAGACATCTCTGCGCAGCATTGCCAGAGTGGTGGGGTTGCTCTCAGCCTCCATCCAGGCCATTTTTCCGGGTCCTCTGCATTTTCAGGCCCTACAGAGACTCAAAGCATCTCACTTACGCAGGGGCTTGACATACGCCCAACAGGTCCCGCTTTCCGAGGAGGCACAAAAGAAGCTCAATTGGTGGCTCTCTCACATGGAGGCGTGGAACGGTCGTGCCATCTTCGAACCCCTTCCGGACCTGGTGTTCGAGTCAGACGCCAGCGGTTCTGGTTGGGGGGCACGATGTGGAGGGTTCACCACTGGCGGAGGAAGGTCCGCCGAGGAGCGAGCGTTGCACATCAACCGTCTCGAGTTGATGGCAGGGTCCTTCGCAGTCCACTGCTGGACCAAGGACAGGGCTCAGTCCTGCGTCCTCCTAAAAATGGACAATGTGGTGGCAGTACGTTACATAAATCACCTGGGTGGGATGCGATCCAAAGCCCTGGCGGAACTAGCAAAGGAGTTCTGATTGTATTGTCTGTCGCACCAGGTCTAAGTGACAGCTTAGCATCTTCCGGGGGTGTCCAACCAGGTAGCGGACTGGGAGTGACGCCATCTCTGGAACTCGAGCCCATGGAAACTTTTTCCTCTGATGTTTCAGGCCCTGCAGATTCTGTGGAGATCGTTCACGATCAACCTTTTCGCATCACGTCTGGACCACCAGCTTCCGAGGTACTTCAGTTGGAGACGGGATCCGGGGGCAACGGCCACAGATGTGTTCCTTTAGGATTGAGGGTCGGAGCAAGGATACGCCTTTCCCCCCTTTGCCATGATTATGCGGCTCACGACAAGGCCTAGCGCCAGCGAGCGGAGCAGGTAGTCCTCACTCCGGTTTGGAGAGCCAAACTTGGTTTCCAGTTCTGATGGAACTTTCTTGGGATTCTCCAATCTGTCTACACACGCTCCCTCATCTCCTGAGCGATCCTGCGGGTAGTCCTCACCTTCTGATCATAAGTGACTCCCTCCCGCTCATGTCATGGTGGATTACCGTGATAGATGGACGGTCCTAGGAATTTCAAGGGAAGTTGCGGATCTCATCTTGAGAGCCTGGTCGGGCGGCACCATTAAACGGTATAGGTCGGCCTGGTCTCGATGGATGGGTTGGTGCTTGCGACGGAGTCTGGATCCTGAGGAGGCAGACGTTGTCCATGTCCTGAATTTTCTAGCACAACTGGGTTCTGAGGGCTTGGCCTACAGGAGGATAAATACCTTCCGTTCTGCCATATCAGCTGGTCAGGCCTCTGTGGCTGGCCTTCCAGTGGGACAGCACCCATTGGTGACAAAACTACTGAGCGGCATTCGCCTTTCCCCTACCACAGGAGCCGAGATACTCGGTCCTCTGGGATGTTAATAAGGCCCTGAACCTGTTTTCTGCTTGGCTTAGTAACAAATACCTGTCCCGTAAACAGTTGTCGGCCAAGCTGGCCATGTTGTTGTGCCTGGTATTGGGTCAAAGGATCTCAGATGTCAGGGCCCTGGATGTTTCAGGGAGGTCCTTTACTCCAGATGGAATTTCCTTCCATTTATCACGGAGGACCAAGTGTCATTCACAAGTCATTTCCTACCCAGCCTTTTTAGAAGTTCCCAAGCTCTGTGTGGTAAGATGTATCAAGGCTTACGAAAGCATGACTGAAGAGTTACACCGGCATGGAGAGCGGCAACTACTCATTGTTCTGAGGAAACCCTTTAGAGCGGTCTCTTCCCCAACCATCGCAAGATGAGCTTCGACACAAAGGTGTTCAGTGTGCTCTCTGCCAGAGGCGCGTGGCCTCGAAAGCTTTCGCTCTAGGGGCCCACTTGGAGGACATCCTGAATGCGGCTGACTGGGTGTCAGATTCCACTTTTAAGAGGTTTTACTTTAAACCGGTCTCCTCCATTGCGGCCCTAATGGTGTATAAGCTTTGAACTAGCCTAATCCTCGCCTTCGTCTCCTGCCATAGAATGAAAAATGTCCTAGCTTTGGTAATGGAAAGTTTCAATTCTATTAAGGACTCTGAGGCAAGGATTAGCCCGCCCTTAGATTACTTCTAAACCCACACGGGTTTTTAAGACATACATAATATTGTAAGTAAAGCGTTTTCCTGCTTTAAGGCTCTGCTTTAAAATGTATGAATTAGTTGTCCTGCATGCAGAAGGTTACATCTCCTTTCTTTATCCATAGGTTCAGAGACATCGAAACAGGAGTAAGGATCTGCCACAGTCTACTTTGTTGCAGGAAGAAAGAGGAAGCGCTGCAGGACTCGTTGTCAGTTATGGAGCCAGGAGACGCCTGATTGGCTAGAGACTCTGTGTTCTGGAATGTGCTGATTTTCTGAAGACTCATGGGACATTAAGTCTTTGGTGTTGTTTCTGTTTATTTTAAGATGGCTGCTGTTGAAACAAGCATTTGAAATGCAATAGGTTTCGCATTTACGCAAGTTTAAGCACTTGGCATTGTAAATGACAATGTCTTTTATTTATGTTTTAAAAAGCAAAACATAAATAAAAGGCATCGTCATTTACCAATGACAACTGCTCTAACTCGCGTAAATGCGAGACCAGCTTGTTCTGTATCCCACTCTGTACCTGCATTACTTTGTGTTTTAAACCCTTTCCGGATGCGAAATGGAACTAGCCTGAAGCTTATTGTTTCACTGTTTTCAGATCTCTACTTGGATGTAAACGGGAAACGGCCACTACAACGAGGCCGTTTCCACGAATACATTAACCACGCATGCATTACAACGCATGCGTGGTTACCACGAACGCCTTTACCACGCATACCTTTACTACGAGGTATGTAGTAAAGGCATATGTTGTAAAGGTTCAAATTAAAAAAGGGGGGCTTGGGGGGGTCTCCCCACCCAAACAAAAACCTCACCTGAAATAATGTCAGAATGTGCGGGCAATCAGCGTCAGTTAAAAGAGGAAACGGAAAGAAACTTCCGCTTCCTCTTAACGACGTACGACGTCACCACGGCAGAATAGAGGAAAAGGTTAAGCGTTGAAATATCATTCCGTTGTAACGCATGCGTGGTAAAGGCATGCGTTGCAACGGAATGCGCGGTAAGAACATACAACCGATGTAAACAGACACAGTTCTCTACCTCTCGATTTTGTAAAATGCCCGATACCTGACTAGACAGAGTTGTGCTGTATAGAAAATGTGAAATACATTTTGTAAAAAAGCTCTTGTGGAAAAATAGAGCTAATCTCGCCTCTCGTTAACCCACCTGTATGGAAGTGGAGGTCCCATCCCTACTAGCCTGCGGCCCCTCGTTGCCCCTCAAGGGTCGCATGCTGAACGCATTCCTTCAACCCGCTATCTCTGGTCATAAAAGTACCATTTTCCGTCTCTCCATCAGAATAAGAAGTGTAAGAAACAACTGGTGTGTGTGATGTAATCTGATCTGTTCGATGAAGCCCCATCTACCACCCAGAAGCACGTCTTTTAGCCATGATGTTACAGGTACTGTAAGTCGGGCACTTTTTAATCTTTTTACGGGAGAGTTATCTGCAAACTCAGGCTTATGCAGGACGCCACCCGCACTTCTTTCCGGGCTATGTGAGCAAAATGCACTGAATATAGATTACAGACAGTGCAAGTAATATTACACGAAGCTGGAGAGCTCGTCTCATCAGCGTTATTTATCGGACTTCTTTAGCTCAGCAATCATGTTTTAATTATCCGGACAAGATCTCTTGCACTGCGGACTTCAAGGCCATAGTGTTTTGCCTTCCCTTTATTCACATAATTATATTGATCCGCCATTTTCAGCTGCATTTTGCTCCCCTATGATTATTGCTGTTCCCAAGCACCTCTTAACCAATTCTCGCAATGAGCATTAAAACACAGGGGGCTCTGTCGTGCATTTCTCGGTTTCACAACTATTAGGTATGCGTGAAAGAAATCATTCTCTTTTACAAAAAATCATTGACCATTTCAAACCAAGCAATGCTCTCAGAAAGATTCCCCTTCCAGTGCTGCCACTATTCAACTTTAAGCTGCTTCTAGAAACAGAGGTAATTTGTTGTATTAAAATCCAAAACAAAAACGCTTCCTCCATTTCTCACTTTCAAATGCAAATTATACCTATTTAATAATCGCATGTTTCACTTCTTTTAATTTCTAGAAACTGTTACAAATTTAGAAAATATGCATTTTCATGAGTGCGAGAGGGAAGTTTGTATCTGCTTTTAGATGTGAATATGTTTATGCTTTTAGATATGGATAGTACTCTTTGTGCCTCGGTAACTGTTAAAAGTTCCAGCGAAATGCCCCATTATTATTTGTAGATTGAAAAAAAAAACCACACACACTAGATCAGTAAAGGCAATGCAGTCAACCAACTACAGCCGTTCAACTCCAGGGTAGGTGTGGGGATAACGTCTGGTGTACTCACGTAGCTTCTTCAACATAGCTCGGTGGCACTCTATAAAGCCCCGGGGGATAGCAGCACACACTTCTGCCAGTTTGTTGGAGCCGAAGCCCCGCTGCTCGCGGTCAAGGACCAGAGATGGCTGCGAGCAAAGGCTGCGGCCTCCCGCCCTCCGTGTCTGTCACATACGGCAAACAAGGGAAAGTGAAAGTGCACCCGCGCGTTGTAGGCACGGCGTGAGCGTGCACGTCGGCGTGACATGGAGCTCGTGACCGTGGTAGCACTTGACAAGGTGCTGCGCGGCTGGTGCGGTGTAGGGAGGGGGCCGCCAAAGCGCCTAAAGCAAAAAAAGTGCGGGCCGAGTCGGAGAGCGTGGGCTAAGGACCGTCCATCAGAAGGGCACTTAGGTAAGAGCGTGGCCTGAAACGCCGGAGAGAGGGAAAGCGGCAGGGGGCGTCTGGTGTGTGTGTGCCTCTGTTGGCGTGAAACACCGGAGGGAGGAGGGGAAAGCGGCAGGGGGCGTCTGGTGTGTGTGTGTGTGTGTGTCTCTGTTGTTGAGTGAGATAAGTGTGGGTGCACTGGCTGGGGCGGCTGGTGCGTGTGTATGTGTGTGTTTCTTGCCGCATGCAGCTGCCTTGCCTAGAATGAAAGGGGACAGGAGATGTGCAACGTGGTGAACGCGCGCGTCCCGATTGGCCTGCAGCCTGCGCGTGCCCATCTCCTGTACCCCTTTAAGCCCTTGAAAGCATAGCCGGCGACTATAGGTCTCGCTGCGACAGCGCTTCGTGCTGCGTCGCAGGTGCGAGACCTAATAAACGAGGAAAGAAAAGTCTAATCCTCGCCTCCAAGTCCTTAAAAGAATTGAAACTTTCAGTTATGAAAGCTAGGACATTTTTTATTCTCAATTTGTTTGATAAATCGTCAGCCTGTTTGTTATAGTCACATACCAGGGAACAATTCCGATGTAATCTGAGAAATTGTTAGAATGGTGGTCAAAGCATAACACACTTGCTGTACGCAGATGATCTTATGCTACTCAGTCAGTCAAAGATCAGCCTCCAATGGCTACTGTCCACTCTACATGTCTATACTGTTAAGGACATATTAGAAATGAATCAAGCAAAGAACAAGATGGTCTCATTCAGCCTAAAACCAAATCTGGCTACCAGGCGACAGCTCAAGGGCGTCAGGCTCCATCACTGCAAGGACTACAAATACCTGGGAATCCTTCTAGATGGCAAATGGTCATTTACTTCCCATCTTTGCTCCATATATAACAAGGGCTCCAGCTTAATGTTCGCCCTCTCACCTATCACTCTGAAACTACAAGGCCCTAGCCTCGATCCTTTACTCCATGTGATGAAAGCAAAAATCCTCCCAACACTAATTTACGGGTGAAATTACCCTGGGCAGAGAAGCTGGGTCAGTAGATAAACTGGTTACCAGAATCCACAAAGCCACCCTCCGCCTTCAAAAGAGAACGTCACCAGCACAAGTGAGACTTGTGTATAACATCACAAAACAGCACTTGGCCAGAGGCAGCTGCTTCCTCAACTTCTGTCACAGACTCAGATTGGTACCACCTGACACCATGCATGGCTTAATCTGGTGCGAACTTGAGCTCTCCGACCCTAGATAGTCATATAGGCAACACCTTTAGGATAAACTGGTTGATTCTCACTCACTGCCTGAGACCTGGAGTAAACACCTCTCCCACGGGTTTTTAAGAAATTAACATCACTCATGGCTAAACAACTGGAGGACTTGGCAGACCTTTGCAAGCGCTCCCATGAATGGTCAGTCATAAACTCATATTCTTCCACCAAGCAGCAGAACTACATTATCTATTCTTACTCCTGATGGATTAAAGCACTGCTAGTGGCCTTAAGACTGGGCGTGGGGAATTTCCATTCTCACCTTCTGTCCTGAAGCAAATCAGCTACTCACGACACAAGCTGACGCTTTTGTAGACAAGAAAATTAAAGCTTAATCCACATCTTATGTATCTGCCCCCAACTGCTGCAGCAGAGGAGATCTCTCCTACGTGCCGACTTCATTTTCGGCTAGGAGTGGGCACTTGCTGGCAGGCAGTCATCGCCAGCCTGAATCCATTTAATTCACTACTAAACGTCAAAACTGTAAAATGTCTCCGGGTGGCTGCGACTAAACTGAACCCCGTCAACCTCACTAGTGCAACGGTAACACAATCTTAAATGCTGTATGCCTAGCTAAAGGCAAATCATACAGTGCTTTGCACATCACTGTCCACACAGGTGTGGTTCAGACAGGTCATTAGTCTTTCTTGCACATTGCACTTTTGCATTTACACTGCTGCTCATAACAGTTTAAAAATGATCAAATTTGCTGCTCTACTTCCTGTGGATTGACATCGCCCTGCATTTTTAGAATATTTATTACTACTCTCTGCACTGATCCGCTCTAAAACAAAACAAAAATTAGTGACTGGATCTGAGATGATCTAAAACTATACTGTCTGTGACCTGTTCTCATTCAGTTTTGATTGTTTATCTGCGGCTTCACACTTAGGCCTGTGTTTTGCATAATTTGCACACTGTAAATCTTTGCGTAAATGTGGATTCATCTTATGCACGGACTGTTGTTTTAACCACTTTTTAAATGCAGATCAGCTGAACCCTCTCTGCTCAACATTGCAGACCTGCTTTACAACGGGTCTGCGTTCTGCTTCTCATGCTTATTGCTATAACCTGATGCTCTGTTTGTCTTTTGCTTATTTAGTAAAATAAGACTCGGTGGAATTTTCTCTGCTGATACTTAACGATGTCTTTACCATATGTTTTTATTTTGGAAGTCATATATCTTAATGCTTTTTGCTGTTTGTAAAGGTTTTTATTAACCATACAATAAAATAGACTATCACCCGGCTTCTCCGCAGACCTGGGGAACACCACCCCCTAACCTGGGGCCCATTTGGCACTAGAACAGGCGGGAAATTAGATATTCAGAAAGTGTGTTTCACTTACAGCCTAGTCACACCCCTAGGTGGACTACCTGAAGTGGACAGCCAAAGAAGTGTTTCACCATCTTGGTTTTTGTGAAACAGAGACTTCTGGGTCAGGTTTATGCCCACTCCCCACAAAAAGTGATCATATAGAGGGTGTAGTCACCCCAGTAGTAGGTAACCCATTGGCAACTACCATATACTTCCCTAAATGCCCTTCAATTGGGTATGTAGGGATCCCCGGACACCAAGCAAACAGATTCGACTTCCTGGGAACTGAAGTGGACAAAAGAAGAGCTGACACCGCAAGAACCAAGGACCTGCAGAGAAAGTGCTGCAAAATGTATTTATTTATTTATTTATTTCGATTTATATAGCGCATAATCACCCCGGGGTCTCTAAGCGCTTTGTCGAGTACATATAAAAATTCTACAGCCGATCATCAAGTTACAACACACCCCATGCTAGCTGAAAAAGCACGGTTTTTAATTTTTTACGAAAAGGCAGCAAGTTGGATTCTTTGCGCAGTTTGATTGGTAGGCTATTCCAGACAGCTGGAAAGATGTTAGAGAATGCACGACCACCCAAGGTGGATAATCTGAAGCGCGGTTGGGTTAGGAGGGTGGCTTCTGAGGAGCGCAGCAGCCTGCCAGGCCTGTATGGGGCCAAGCGGGCTTTAATATAGCTTGGCGCCTTTCCATACAGGACTTTATGCGTAATGCAAAGTCCTTTAAACAATACCCTCTGTTTAACAGGCAACCAATGGAGTTCACGCAGTAGAGGGGAGGCATGCGTTCTCCTCGGTTTTTTGAAAATCAATCTTGCAGCGTCATTCATGACGATTTGCAATTGGTTCAGATGTTTTTGGGGGAGCCCTGCATATAGTGAGTTGCCATAGTCCATCCTGGCTAGGATCATGGCAGATACGGCGCGCCTCAGGGTGGCAACGGACAAGAGCGAGGAGATTTTCCTTAGTTGTCAAAATACTCCCATGCTGCTTGTGCCTGAACAATTGCACAGACCCAACTCGTCCTGCAGCTGTGCATTCTCCCCAGCACTTGGATGACTGCCCAGGACTTAGAAAACCAGCTATCATCTCCCTTGGGGTAAAGGAACATTCCCCCTCCAACTGCAGGCACCAACCCCATCTGCCCAGTTCACCGTGATGTTGGGCAGCATGCCTACAGAGGAAGCAACACTTAAGGAGGAGGATTTCGTGGCTCTAGGAGGTCAGCTCCATCTCTCTGTTGTGAAGTTTCAAGACACAAGACCCTCCAGAACCTCCCCCCTGCACCAATACCCTGAATACAGAGGCACTTGCACCAGCCAAGGCTTGTTCGTCATCCAGCACGGACACCCTCGCCTTGGAAGCCTGCCTACACGACGAGGGATTTCAGGACCGACAAGACCCATGACCAGAGTTGCCCTGTTATCTTGTTTTTACTCTATGTACAGGCAACAGACAACGGTGAGCGCCTCGACCTCAAGTGGCCAGCCAGCCAAGCACCTCAGCACCCGAGTCCCCAGCCCGGGTTCACGACTTCTGACTGCATTCCCTTGGCCTAGGTGTCCCCACAACTTGAGCCCCTCTTTGGGTTCAGCCAGACTTGCCCCCAAATCCCCCATTGCAGCCTCTTTGTTTCAGGCCCCTGGACCTGAACGTTGTAGTGTTTGAGTCTACCATCCTGACCAGCACCTCTGCACTCGGACATACCAGGTCACTAAAAGGAAACGCTGGTTGTTTTTGTGGATCTTGGCCCCTTAAGACCTTAAGTCCTAAAGGGTACCCCTGAACTACGACTGCAAGTACCTGTTTGAAATGGGCGTTTTCCTCCCATAGGATAACATTGGCTAGAATCATCAAGTACTGGCTGAATGGAAATATAGGGATCTATGGAGAGATTTAGCTTGCTCTAAAAGGTAGCAGTAACCTCATGATCAGCGCAATAAGAGAGAGTATACAGGGTAAAAC
The DNA here is from genome assembly GCF_964263255.1 of Lissotriton vulgaris. Lineage (NCBI taxonomy): Eukaryota > Metazoa > Chordata > Amphibia > Caudata > Salamandridae > Lissotriton > Lissotriton vulgaris. The sequence goes on from NC_141698.1 coordinate 364,281,017, forward strand.
ATCTATAAAGGGATTGCGTAAATGCTGGTGTAGATGTATTCTGTTGTTTACCCTCAAAGTTTGGTCACAGTATCAATTACAAAAGCGAAGTGGGATCAATTTTGGAATTTCCCAGTTTTGGCATGGTGCAAGATGAGACCGAGGATAACTTCCTCGTAGAGTGGAAGTTGCCTGTGTTCCTGTAGTGGAGCATGGAGACTCAGACACTGAAGTCAGGATGATGTAGACAGGTTTACTTTAAGCAATTCCATGAGCCCTGTTTGCAAGGTGTTACTGATTAGTTCCTCAACACTGCTACCTGGAAGATGGTAAGGTTAAAGGGTAGAACTGTAGTTTCTTTTGTTCAAGGTGAGAATGTTTCTAGGCCACATTTATTTGCTTGTTCCCAACTGTTGCTTCAGAAAAATTACAGGGATCTCACACCTGATTGTGCACATTTTATGGGTAGTCCTTGGAGCAAACATTAGATGCTACCTGCTGTGGAAAGCATAACTCTAGACAAAGGCAGTGAGTCTGAGAAGGACACTTGCAAAGGAGCAAGCTGGTTCTGAAGCATGGGTAGTAGATGCACTCTACTTGGTGCCATCTATTGTTTACATGCATTTACCTGTTTCTCACCTTGTCTCTATTTACTGCCCTCTTTCTCCTTGCTTTTAATTCACTATTCCAACTTCCCCCATCATCTCACCTGCTGCATCACTTTCCCTTCCATATTATCACATATGGTTGAAAATGATTTGTTCAGAATGCCTTGCTTATATATTTTTCAATCAAAAATATAATATTCAAAACAATGTGTTAAACTTTTGCTAGGAAATATGACATAAACGCAAACAAAGCAACAGAGGGTGAGCTACTCATTTATTTACATTTGATCTGTTTCCTATGCACTTTTCTATGAGCACTAGCCTATGCAGTGATTTCAATGCAGCACACTCTGCACGGGTGAACTCTCGAGTCTTATTTGCTGTGACTGCCTCCACAACATTGGAATGGGTAAGCTGGTACTCATTAGAGCTGTGCCACCCGGGGGAAGGAAGGCAGAAAACAGAAACAGTTAAGAAGGTGGCAGAGAAAGAACATGATGAAAGGCCCCAAGCAGATGAAGGAACTCAAATTGCATCACTGCTAGCAACTTCTTGGGTAGGTAGCACCAGGAAGAGGTCGGACACTCGGTGAAACAAAAAAGAAATGTGGTCGCTTGGGATTCTACCTTTCCTCTAGAGTGAAGATAAGTTACAAAGGTGCTGCAGAGAAGAGAGGGGTATCTAACAGATAATGATAGGCCAATTTTACTGAAAGACTGCCATAATTGGGGAGATGATCCAGACATTAAGCCAGTGAATTCACATGAAACTTAGCAAAAACGTGTCAGAGACTTAGTAAATGTGGTATTGGAAAGACACTGCAACCAAATATAGACACCTACCATCTGTTAGAAAATCCCTTCAACTTACCATCAACATCCTACAATCCACAATGACAGTCTCAACTAATTGGGGTAGGTATACTTTCAAAGAGATCAGTTCATGACAGATTACTACCTACGAAGACCTGTCAGGGTTTAAAGAAGGCGGGGCACTTTTCATTCTCGAGGGCACCAACTGTGCTTTTTGATTAAAAACTCTACATTTAGGTGGCTACTGGAGGAAACCAACCTGGCATGCTTAGAGGAGCCATGACTAAAGACTTTTGTATGTGTTATGGCAAAGCTCCAGCAATACCTTGATCACGTTAGATTTTGTATCTTTTATATAGCATAAACTAAGGCAGCAGAGAAGATTTCCCAAATTTATTCGCCAGTAGCTGAAATATGATGTGTGTGCGTGTATGGTGGTTGAGTCAACATAGTTAAGAATCTTCTGAATGTGAGCGTGGCTGGGTCACTTTCTGCGTATAACCACAGTAATAAGTGTATTTCCAAAAGTAAACTGTTATGCTCTCAAGGATAAAATGAAAACGGCCACCCTCGTTTCCAGAATGTTTAAGGACAACAGACTCTAAAATGTACACTTTACAAAACAGTCTTTATCCTGAGCAAAAGAAAAGTAACGTTCAAGAGTGCGTAGGTTCTCTTCTTTAATTTCAAATGTTCATTTAATGATAGTGAAAAGGAAAAATCCCTTTGGGTATATTTCGTTACAAACTAGTCATTCTTATTGATTTCCACACAACCAGATATTACACTCTTTCAACTTGCTCTTATACCACACCTGAAGATTGGACCATGTACAGCTGGGGAAACCACCAACACGAAGATTCAAATTTCACATACATTTATTAATCATTTAACGATGTTCTCATCAATAAAAGTGACCAAACAATCAATATACATGATATCTCAAAATTAATAAAAGACAATATGTTAGAAATTAATCAAATATTAAATGAAAGGTATAGAGTAAAAAAGCCAGACAGATACAATGATGTAGTGCGGTTAGCACTCTAGCAGATGCACGTAACACGCATCCACACATCCGCAGGCCAGGCGTGGCCTGCGGGGGTCAATAAATGGAAGGCGTGCGCTCGGGCACGTCACTTCCGACGAGAACCAGGTGTGTGGGTTACTGGCTGTCGCTGCGCGTGTCCACCCCTGCGCAAGCGACCAGGCCTAACTGGCAAGGCCCACACCTGAGCACAACATTGGCGACGAGCGGAGGGGGCCCAACCCTCGCCCGTTCACCGTGCAACGAGCGGTGCAGCCTGCTCGCTCCCGCGGTGCACACCGTGTGTGGCCCGGCGCCGTCTCCTACACTACGGGGCCGCCGTGCTCCTTCCTGCCCGCCCCTCGCCTGCCAGAGGGCGCCGCCCCCCCACCATCACTGCCCCGGGGAGGAGGCGTGAGACGGGTGCCTGCCGCTACGGCCGCCGTTTCTTCCCGCAGCACACGGCGGACGAGTGCCAAACCTCACGCATCTCGCGTGATACGCGAGGACGACGCGCCCTGCGCTCTCTCACGCATTGGGAGTGAGAGAAGGGACGAATCTCCAGCAGAAGGCCCTATCATCTGTCCTGCCAAGAGGCCGCCGCGTACACCCTGTACTGGAGTCTGCTGAGGCCTGGTGTGACTGGCTGCTGCTGCCACAAGTGCTGTTATCCTGTGAGGAGGCCCCTGGTGCTGCTCTGACCTGCCTCCCTCCACTGACCACGGGGCGCGTGGGCCCGGACGACAGACAGCGTCTTCTTCACGCCAAGGTACACGTGGTGCTGCGCGCCTGCGTAAGGGACTGGAGTGGTTCTAGACTCTGCCGTCATGGGGGATGCGGACGCAGGGGCTCCCGTCATCAACATCCCATTCCAGCACGCTGCCGCTAGGGTGTTGCCGCCATTCAGCGAGGCAAGTGATCCATCCACCGCCTCACCCCGCTGGAAAATTTGGTTGGAAAGGCTCGAGAACTACTTTGTGGTCACGAGGGAGACGGACGACGCGGTGAAAAGATCACTACTTCTTCACTACGCAGGGGACGAGGTCTTCAGGCTCTTCAAACACCTCCCCAACCCGACGGGGGTGACCACTTACGCTGCTGCTGTTACCGCCCTAAACAACCATTTTGACCCTCAACTAAACGTGGACTTCGAAGTCTTCAAGCTAGGGCAAGCCCGTCAGCGTGAGGGTGAATCTATGGACCAGTTCCACACCCGAGTTCGGGAGCTGGCTAGCTCCACGGATGAAGACCAGCCAAAAGCCATACGACGCCAACTAATCCAGGGATGCCGAGATAAGACACTGAGGGGCCACAACCTGCAGAAACCAGGAATTTCACTGGAGGACATTCTCATCCTGGCCAGAGCACATGAACTTTCAGACGCCAGAGCAACGGCCATGGAGCAGGCCTTACATAAAACTCCCGCCAAAACGGAAACTGTCAAGGTGGAGCGCGCTGACGCGGTACGACCACGACCACGTGGCCAGGCGAAGAAGGGATACCGAAGAGACACACCTCAAGGCCGCTGTGGATACTGCGGACATGAACCTCCGCAGCCAAAGACTGCCCCGCTCAAGGTCAAACCTGCGGGAACTGTGGAATCCCTAATCATTTTGCGTCAGTCTGTCGCAGAAAGAGCCAACCCAGGAATTCCAAGAAACCATGGACAACCACCAAAGCTGTCCGCCAACTGTCACTTACAGACCCACCCCCGGAGAGAACAGACAAGTTCCTACCAACAACCTATGACGAGTCAGACTCGGAAGACGAGGAGGCGTATGTAATCTCCTTTGCCCGGGAGCTAAAACTCAGACGACGACCACAGCCAACATGTGTAGTGCAGGTGGGAGAAAATGAGGTAAAAGCCGTCATTGACACCGGCGCCACCGTCAACGTCATGGGGCTGCAAGAATTTAACAAGCTGCGTCCTCGTCCGGAAGTCCTACGCTCCAAGACTAGAATCTTTGCTTACGGAGCAGACACTCCCCTCCCTCTAAAGGGAAAAATTGTAATACCCATACGAGCTGACGAGGCTGAAGTGACCGCGACGATACACATCATCGACCGAGAAGCCGACACGCTGTTGAGCAGCCACACTGCGGAGGACTTGAAATTGATCGCCTTCGCTAACCGCATCCGGAACCACCAGGTGGAGGAATTGCTGGAGCGCTTCAATCAAGCTCCATATCGACAAGTCCGTCACTCCTACAGCCCTACGCCATCGGCGAATACCATTCCACCTGCGGCCGCTGGTGGAAAAGGAACTTGAAAAACTGGAGAACATGGGGGTCATTGAAAAAGTAACAGGACCCACCCCCTGGGTTTCCCCCATGGTCATAGTCGAAAAGCCTAAACAACCTGGCGAGATCCGACTATGCATCGATACGCGGCTGCCGAACACCGCGATCAGAAGGGAGAGACACCTAACACCTACGATGGACGACATCATAGCTGACGTGAATGGATCGAGATGGTTCTCGAAAATCGATCTCAATGCGGGCTACCACCAACTGCCCCTCGCCGAGGAGAGTCGCTTCATTACTACTTTCAGTACCCACCTTGGCCTCCGGCGGTACAAACGCCTCAACTTTGGAATATCGTCGGCAGCGGAGGTATTCCAGAATACCATCAGGGAGCTGCTGTCAGGACTGCCGGGGGTAATCAATGTAAGCGACGATATCTTAATTCATTCCGCCACTGCATCCGAACACTATAAACAACTACGGGATGTGCTAAAAAGACTGAGCACCTATGGAGCAACCCTCCACAAAGAAAAGTGCCAATTTTTCCAATCGTCAATCGAATTCTTTGGTTATGTTTTCAACCAAGAAGGGGTCCAAATTGATCCAAGAAAGTCCAAATCCATCAAGGATGCCCCAGCGCCGAAATCTCCAACGGAGGTGAGGAGCTTCCTCGGGATGGCCACGTACTGTGGCCGCTTCATACCGGGACTGGCAACCCGCAGCGAGCCCCTCCGAGCACTAACAAAGACGGACGCCACTTGGACATGGGGCCCGAAGGAACACGATGCGTTTCAGGGCATAAAAGACGCCCTCCTTGAAAATGCAACGCTCTCATACTTTGACCCCGCTAAGCGAACCGAGGTCATTGTGGACGCAAGCCCAGTGGGCCTGGGGGCAGTCCTGACACGAGAACATGAACCAGGAAAATGGACGGCCCTGGCTTTTGTCAGCAAGGCGCTGACCCCGACCGAGACCAGATATGCACAGATAGAGCGAGAGGCCCTAGCAATCAAGTGGGCCTGCAGCCATTTTCATCTTTATTTACAAGGACAATCATTCGTGATGGTCACCGATCATCAACCCTTAGTGCCGCTCTTCAAGGGCACTGCTCCCCATCCGCCACCACGCATTGAGAGGTGGGTGATCCAGCTGCAAACATATGACACGGAAGTGGTATACAGACCGGGAGCCAAAAACCCAGCCGACTACCTATCGCGCCACCCTTTACCTCAAGAGCCAGTAGCTGCAGATGGAGACTGCGAGGAATATGTCCAGTGGGTAGCACTTACATCCTGCCCCCAATGCATGACCGTCGAGGAAATCAAGGAGGCGACAGTGGACGATAACCCGTACATGAGGTCATTGCAAGCGGTACAAGAGGGATCCTGGACGGACTACCTACACCCCCCCAACACCTGGACAGCCGCAGATAAGGAAGCCCTCACGAAATTCTGGCACATCCGCCATGAGCTTAGCTCCACGGAAGAGGGTATTCTGCTGAGAGGGACCCGCCTAGTGATACCAAAACGCCTCAGGCACCGAGCTACCCAGCTCGCCCACGGTGGCCACCAAGGTGCCACGAAAATGAAGGCACGCATGCGCGAGAAGGTGTGGTTCCCCGAACTAGAAAACACAGTGGAAGAATATGTCAAGAATTGCATGTCCTGCCAGCTAACTAGTGATCCAGAAAGGCCGGTCCCCATAATCACTGAGGAAGCATGCACGACCCCGTGGTCTAAAGTCAGCGTGGACTTCGGAAGCTTCCCCGGAGAGGGCCACACCCTGGTAGTCATTGACTCGTACTCTAAATACCCCATTGTGGAAAGAGTGCCATCCACGGCGTTCATACACGTGGGGCCAGCGCTCGAAAAAATATTTTCCCTGTTCGGATTCCCCGGCGAGATCAAAAGTGACAATGGACCGCCATTCCAGGGAACAGAATTTGCCACATTCTTGAAAACCAGAGGCATCACCCACAGGCGCATCACTCCCCAGTGGCCACAAGCCAATGGAGAGGAGGAAAGGTTTATGCAGACTCTCAACAAAATGTTCAGGATCGCAGTGGTAGAGGAAGCTGACCCGGAGCAAAGACTACATGAGTTTCTGAGAGAATATCGAGGAACGCCCCACTGCACTACTCAGAAGAGCCCGTGGTCCCTTATGTTTCAGGGCCAACGCAGAGACCTCCTTCCCATCTCCACAGGACCGACACCGGTAAGGGATGACATGAGGGAGACTCAGGAACGCCGACGCCGGAACAATGTGCGAGCGAGCCACCGGCGCAGAGCGACACCAAAGCAATTACGTCAAGGATATAGGGTTGTCATCAGGAACAGACGCCCGGGTGGAAAATTCCAAACATTCTACGAACCAGGCCTGTGGACTGTAACCAACACAAAAGGGACTATGGTGACTGCCAACAGGGAGGGGGAAGAAGTTTCGAGAAACACCTCATGGTTCAAAGTGGTCCCCCCTAGCCCGAGTGTGGATTCCGAAGCCACGGATGGAACCAACGAGCCACCCCGAGTCGCAACACAAGAAGAAAAGGGCGATTCAACAACTGAGACACGAGGGCCAGTGCCAGTGCAGGGAGGGGGACTGTCAACCATGTCCACCCCCATCCGGAATCCATCGCGCAGCGGGGAACGAGAACCAGGCCGCACCCCGCGATACAGTCTGAGGCCCAATCCCCGTCCAAGTCAAAGACTAAATGACTACGCCTGTCAGCTGAGACCCTGAAGCCGTCATCAAAGGGACACGCAAGTACAGAGCGCCTGATCAACAGTTATTGTGATATTATGAATAGCCTTGGTTTGAACATTTTCGAAATTGTGTGTAGTTGGATAGAGATGTAGTGCGGTTAGCACTCTAGCAGATGCACGTAACACGCATCCACACATCCGCAGGCCAGGCGTGGCCTGCGGGGGTCAATAAATGGAAGGCGTGCGCTCGGGCACGTCACTTCCGACGAGAACCAGGTGTGTGGGTTACTGGCTGTCGCTGCGCGTGTCCACCCCTGCGCAAGCGACCAGGCCTAACTGGCAAGGCCCACACCTGAGCACAACAAATATGTCTTTACAGTTTACACATCCGTCATATGACGATGTCAATAGCATGAAACTCAGCAGTTTATGATTAAACCCCAGATCGATTAAAATATCCCCGTAGTGTAACTTAGTGCTGTATTTAGCGGGGATCCAAGTTAGAATAATGATACATCCATGAATGCAGGGTTTCAAAAATGTTGCTTGTACTGCGGGGGAGGTTTCCCGTATAGTCACCCGTTTATAAGAGGACGATAATAGTTGGAAACTGATTGTCACGCTGGTTACGAGTCAACTTCAGTAGCTTATTTACTGGGGCAGAAGTCTTGCTCACATCCCTTTAATGATTAGGGTCGAGTTTCTTCAATCTGTGGCTGCTCCTGCGTACGTTCTTTCCTCAAGAATAAAACGGCATGCCGTAATGCCGTGTAATAAGTGCCCTATTCCTTTTGGGTAGTAAGGGGCCCCTCTTTTCCTGAGCATTCAATGATAGTGACATCCAGTAGTTGCATCATTACAGTAGCAAACATATTCACAGTTAGGCGACAGACCTAGCCAACACATGTTTTGTTATAGGGTTCATCACCCTTCGACTTCCTCAGGGCTACAACAATAGAAACAGTAGAATAAATCCTGTAACCAATGATGACATAATTTCATGAACATTACTTTCCTTTTGCTCAGAATAAAGACTGTTTTGTAAACCATAGTTAAGAAGGATGAAGACAGTATCACCATGGCCCTCCATAATAAGAAATGCCCCAATTAGATAGTTTGTACCATTAAGGTGGCATCTTCATGTACGGTTAAGGCTCCAGTGTGGGCACAGGCATGAAATTGGTGACTCCCCGTACACCACTTTCTTGTGATCAGGAGTGGTAGGTAGACAGATAGAGAGTATGGGTTGCTCAGTAACAGACCCGTACAGTATTATTCCAGGGGAAGGGGCTGTTGTGATCAGGTGTGGTAGACAAGTAGTGAGTATGGGTTGCTCAGTTAACAGAGAGGGGCCATCCACCACAGAAGAGCTAAGAGCTTGAGGAGAGGGCATAAGCTCAGAATGGTGCTTTCATGGCTTTATTTACAAAAAGTAGTGTGGACATTCACATTTTATGTGTAAAATGTCAAATATGGAATAGCAAAGGAAGCAGGAAAAACAGCTTTCTAAAAGACTAAAATTCACAAATGGCAGTAAGAGTTGAAAGGCAGCCAGGGTAAAGGTGGAGACCATGCAAGCTGTCCAGGCACTCAAATATTGAGAATGCTCATTGGACTCCTGGTATTCGGCTCTGCCCTCTGGAAAGCATAGACAAAAAAGAGGGTTGGTAATTTATCAGCGCCCTGAAAACCCCAAACACTCCCGTAAGCCATTTGCCCCAGAGACATGCCACTGTGAACTACTGTCAATCTCTACCCTGTCTTGCTGCCTGTGGTAGAACTTTAGAATATCTACAGCAGCCACCCTGGTCCAATACCCAAATGCCAAAAGCGCTGCACTGCCATATTAATGGAAGACTGTGCGTCATACAAATGCCAAGTAAACAATACATTATTTATGAGCCACCTCCACCATTATAGAAATACACAGTCCTTCCTGGGCTCTGTTAACCTGGATCTCAAGCAAGATTCATTAGAGAGGGTTTCAATTTAGCTGTGTAATAATATTAAGGACCTGTTTCAGTCAAAGTGAAGCAGATAGCGTTTCAAAAGAATCAGTGCAGTTTCTAAGCTCTAGGTGGGAAGGAGCCCAGCATGCCTAACAGGATCGGACTGGCCTATAGGGCAATTAGGTAGAGTTGTATGACATTACAACGCCTGTCTTTATCACGCATATGCCTTTTACCATGCATATTCCTTTACCACGCAGGTAAGTTTCTCCATTAAGGGAGCCGTAGACCCAACAGGCGGACTTCACACACTTCCAGAGCTTTATTTCACGAAGTAAAGTGGCAGAGTGTATTTCTCAGTCCTCAATCCTAACGCGTTTAACCACATACCCAGAGCCTTGATCTCAGGTGCAAAATATATTTCTAATTAAACAATGGTGCACTTTTAAAACGCAAGCTAACAAAGTCTCACTTCCAAAAAAAACAATAGAAACGTATGCTCAGCTGCAATCTTTCTCTTTATAATTGCATTAAGGATGCAGTACCGTATGTGGCTAATAGAGGTCTCTTTAAAACTCCACAGGGACACCTAGTAACAGCCTGTGAGACGTCACCTTTTCCTTGCTTCATGGATTTTCTTTTATTACTTATGCTACTGCTGGGATCTTTTTTGACAAAAGAAATAAAAATCTAACAAACATCTTTGCAACACCAAGAGATCAAACTTTCACTAATGCGATACCTATTGCATTGCAAATGTTTGTTATGGCTGTTTGTGATCCTTATGGTCTGCTGATCCAGTTTATACAGTTGACGTCCCAGACATTAAAACAAATATTGACAGCAACAAGTTTAAATTCATGCAGTCTCCCATACCTTGCAAAACATTTTTACAGCGTGTCTTTAACAGTTCAAAATTGCCCCGATTAGCAAATACAGGCCATGTAGCTACATGATTCACTAACGGGGGCAGGGGCCGCTAGCAACTGTGAAAATCGTTGGGGCGCAGGGCGCCGTTAAAGTCATTGATGTGTTGCATTTCTTCTCTCCCCTCTCCCGACAACGAGCAGGAAGGAAGGTGGCTGACTTCCTGCATACAAATCCAATCAATCCTGAGCAGCTAAAAGCAGCTCCAGGATTGGTTGGAGCAGGCTAACCTAGCGTTCATTTTGAGGCTGGGGGCCTGTGCCTGCAATCCCTCGTCTGTTTTACAGCAGTGGGATTGCAGGCTTTAAAGTGTGCATGACAGATTGGGCCGGCTGTCTGTCATGCGCACTGAAGTCACTCTGCAATACGCAGGAATCTGTCTGCTCCGCCCCCACCATCACGCTTGTGCTAGTGCAGCCGGTGGCACACAGAATAATAAAATGGTAATGACAATTTTATTATTCTGTGAGTACCTGCTGCGCTCGCAGCAGGGGGGCTGCTGCTCCTCCGCCTTAACAGAGGAGCTGCCGCTGAACAAGGGGACACCTATATTTTGGTGCCCAGGCTTATTTTCTGTCACAGTCTCACCCTAATGCCGAAGACAACGGCACTAATGTTAAAAGGAAAGAAGTTAAATAGCTGCATGACAGACAAGACGTTCCTCGCACAACGGAAAGGCCCACCTGCGACAGATAAGAGGAAGATGCAGCTTTTCTTGAGATGTTAAAACAACACCTAGCAATTACAAATGCGTACGTCTAGGGCTAGGCAATGCAATCTGAAGGAGCTGAAATCCTGGAAGATCCAGAAACACTTCTCACTGGCATAGTATATAAAGGACAGCACATGCATCCAGTGAAATAAAAGTCAAGCAAAACATGAGATTATGGGCCAGATGTAGGTAAAATACGTTTTGTGAGTATTTAAAAACGATGTTTAGTGATTCCCTATTAAGGACTCGCAAAATGGAATGTATGTAGGAATCGCAATAATAATTGTGATTCCTTAATTGTCCTTAATTGCAAATTGCGATTCGCAATCAAGGAATACCTTTCTATTCATTCCTATGGGCCTGGAGGCTGATAGGAATGAATGTGAATTGCGCACGCAGTTTGCGAGTACCATATAGGTACTGGAAAATTGCGTGCACAATTTCAAGAGTGCAGGGGTTCCAAAAGGACACCCTGTTGCACCCCTGAAATTTGCATGTGTGCACATGTGGCGCACATAAATGCCCTAAGGGCATGTATGTGCGCCACATGGCACTTTGAATTTTTTTTTAAAAAGTGCGTTTTTAAAGGAAATCGCAAATTACCACCAACTTCAAGTTGGTGGTATTTGCGATTCCTTAAGGCAATATCGCAATTTTGCGATGTCTACTAGCATAGCATTTAGGGAATAGCAAATAGCGATTCTCTAAATGCTCGCGAGTAGGTATTTGCCTTCCTACATTGCAAACCGCTGAATTACGATCGCAAACACTGAAATTCTGTGAATTTCTGCCTTTGCCATCGCAATTTGGCCTGCTACATCTGGCCCTAGAGGAGGTATAAACAAAAAGAAAAACATAACATGGAGTGCTGTAATTCGCACTCACCTGTTCTGCTCTCTAATTTCGGGATTTTCACTCTTCAACAAACAAAGCACAGCCCATCCAGCTAGGACGACTCATCGAAGACACAGGCCACGCCTAGATCCAGTCAGCTCTCCCTGCTTCGTCTCCTGCTACTGTATCCCCCAAACAACACCACAGAATGTCCCTTTCTATGTTCTTCCTGACAGAAAGGTAGGTCAGTGCAATGCAGACACAGCCAGCATCTGGTAGGCTGGTCAGCTACAACTGGTTCCTTGACAACTAAAAATGGCATCAATGTTGACGGACAACAAAAGGCTGGGACCAGGAACAAAAATCTGATATTCTAAGTGTTCGAAATATGGCCTCACCTTGTAAAGGGGTTGGCAAAACCTCTATGAAGGAAACGGGGGTTATTAAAGGCGTATTTTGCTTCAGAGTAATTTGTTTTCAATTTCATTTAAAAACAACAGTAACCCTGCATTTGCCTGCCTCGGTGTTGACTTAAATATAGACGTTCTGGTTCTTCGCCAGCTACTCAGGTATGCAACAGCAGATGATGCAATCATCAGAGATAATAGGGTCAATGTTCCCCAGACACTTTGACAACTCCTTTAAGGACACTAATTCACAGGGCAGAAAGCATGAGAAGTAATGAACCACACTCCTATGAAATCTCCCCATTACTTCTCACCCCTTTCTACGGTCATCTTTCGAGGGCTAGGTGTTCATTAGAAAGTTACTTGTTTTACGGTTCTGAACCCTACATGAAACCTCTTTTTTTTTATCGTATTTAGCATTTTCAGTTTGGTAATACAGAAACAGTTACCGAGAAAATGTTACAATCACAATCTGATTGTTTAGTCAAGGGAGTGAAAAAGCAGCGGGTTGGCACATACAGTCACACCCTGAATTAGCCTATACATTCTATCCGAGTAGCTCTTAAACTGTGGTCCGGGGACCCAGTTGATGATGGGTGGAGGAGGCACCTATATAGGGGGTCCGCGACTGCTTAGAAACTTAAATAATATCAATGGATTAATACAGTTCACATAAACTAAGCAGGTTAACAATGCATTAAACTCATTTTAAACGTTCTGTAAATGTAAAGGAATTCAAAATTGGAGACTACAAATTAAGTAAGTAGCCTCAGATTTGTTCGTGGGAGCATTGCAAGAGCATCAAACACAGTATAGTATTGACTGTGGGCTGCCATAATTAAATTTAGAAACACTCCAAACTACCCATTAATTCCTTGCGGGGAGCACTACCTCCCTAGTGCTGCCGTTGGCCAACGACCGACGGAGCCCTGCCCACTCTTTAGAATGCCTGCACCGCGGCGGTTTTTCCACCGCGGTTAAGGCGTTAAAATTAAAATTTACATTTTGCAAGAATATTTCTTTGTGAATTACATTTTTCATAATTTGTGCATTTGTTTGATGAATGCATTTGTCTGTATTTTTGTGTATTGTTTTGATGTTCAAATCAACGAAATTGCTTAGGCTGGGTTCAGCAGATGACAGTAGTGATTGAGTGGGGGATTCTGGATTCCAATAAAGACTAAGTAGGGGGTCTTTGGATTCCATAATGATTCGGTGAGGGTGGTGTTCCTGTATTCCAATTATTATTAAGGGGGGTCCACAGATGTCAGAAGGTTTAGAACCACTGATATACAGCATTCAACTCATAATACTGGGTTGTCACAAAGGTACACTATATCTACCAATTCACAGTTGGCAGAAACTGCAATGGACCAGTCACATGAGTAGGTATGAAGCATAACGGCTACAGGGTGGTCAGCATAATGATTAGTGAATAAAAGTGGATAAATCGACATTAGGTCGACCACAAAGCCTACTATGGCTTTGTCGTTGGCATACGCCTCCGATGGGGTAAGTTAACCATCCAACCATTCCCCCAATTAAAAGTTGGCAATTGGATGGCTTTTGCTTTTTTTGCAGTCCATCACCCCCAAGTAAAACCTGGGGGGGGAGGGAGAGTAAAATAAAAGTGGCCCCACACTACGGCAGATAACACCCATGGTGTGGAGTTCATTACTTTTACTATTTTGAAAAACAAGCTTCTACTTTGGGAGTTTAAAAAAAAAAAAACAACTATGTAAAAGTTTGACGGAGGCTATCTTGTTTGACACAACCACGCATCAAACATTCACAACCCCGACAGGAACTGACATGACAGAGGTTCCTGTCAATGCTAAGAGATGTCCGCTGGGCCGGCGAACAGCTCTAGATTTGCTATGTTCTTCCAACCAAGCCCTCGCTGATATTCCTCGCATCAACAAATCCACCATGGGGGGGGGGAAGATCCTTCTCCTACCTAGCAGCTAAAACATGGAACTTCCTTCCCATTCACCTCCGCCTCACTCAAAACCACCCATCCTTCAGAAAACAGCTTAAAACTTGGATTTTCGACAAATAATCCCCCACCCTTCCCCAAGCGCCTTGAGACCCTCTGGGTATGTAGTGCGCTATATAAATTCTCTGACTTGACACATGGCGACTGAGTAATTTACTTAGTCGAAACTGACGAACCTTACTCTGCCCGCCAAACTCTAAATCGGGCCCTTGCTATTCTTGCCCACTTACACACATTTTAAATGTACTCCATGTCGCACAATGCAAATTTACTGAAATATGTTAGTAAAGCTTAGTCTCTTTCTGAGGTTGGCACAAAGAAGCAAGAAATTTAGAAAGTAGTTGAGTTTACATTCCTTCCCACAATAAGATCCAAGCACTTGCTCATTAGTCATTATGTTTGAGTTTATGTTCTGACACACGGTCTCAGTCTTATTCCCTTGCATTGTGAGAAATTGCATATTGTGGAAGAATTTTGCTCCAACTAAGTAAAGTTGAATCTTTGTCCATTAAAATGGCAATTGCCTTGCATTGTTTTTGACTGCTTGCTGGCTTTTTTGCATTAAACATAAGTTAGACTTTATAGATTGTTTCCTTTTACAGATACATGCTCTGAAGAGATGTTTGCTGTTAATTACGAGGTCAGGTAAATTGGTGCTGCTGACAAGCTGCAGATTTATTAGTGCAAGGTGTGAAGTGGGTTCTGAAGGGTAGCAAACTATATTAGAGTAATAAGAAAATTGAGAACAGACCAGAGATACCTTCTGAAGGGCAGACAATGTACCTACCATAGGAATTATTGAGAGAGAACTGAACTACATACTCTCAGTAAAGAGGGTCTGCTCCAAACTCTAGGAGGATGCAGAAGCACAGGCAGCGGGCAGTCATATTCACACAATTCAATAAAACCTGCACTGTACTTTATGAGAAGTTCTGAATTAAACATCCCTGTAATAGCATGAATGTGAGCAAAAGTCACTACTCTCCGAACCACCTACGTTTTCTTTTCATTTTCACTAATGCCGTCAGAGAGGGTGTGGTATCTACCTTATCCTTTTGTTATCTTTGGAAGAGATCACGAGACAGATATTTAATCGTAATTTCCCATCACAGTAACATTGTAGGTAGGGGTTTAGCTTTGCCAAGGCTAATATGCACCTGAACCAGATTTGTCAAATTGAATCATAAGTCAAAAGTGAAAGGCAAAGAAGCGTTTGAAAATTGACTGTGGTTTAGTACCCAGAATATCCCAAGTGAGCCTAATAAAAATAGTACCATCCTGCACTGTTTTTTTCTCTCTAGTTTGTAACCTAGGATTCAGTGGTGGCGCAACGTGACCACCATTTGCCTCTAAGGAAACTGCTTAATTAGGGCCACAGGAACGTCCTTGTTAGATAACAGGAGTCTATCTCCACTACAACAGTGACCCAAGAGGTTGAACAGAGAAAATAAGCCTTGAAAATGCGCCAGGCTTGCAGACTACGTATGATGGAAAACATGCTGGCTGTGTATGGAATAAAATACAAACCATCACAAAGATCTGTGTGGTTATGGCTGTGTATGGACTAAAATGGCAAGCATTAAGATCTGGCCATCATAATCAAGTTGACATCATTTTTTTGATCTGTGAAAAAATAAGAAGAATGATTGACACGTTCTACAATCTAGAACTTTGGATTCGAAGGATCTTACAAAAACAGTGATTCTATGTCAGGATCTGAGGTAAGTACTATGCTCTACTTTCTTTTATTTCCATGCTCCAGAACTTCAAAGTAATATTGTAAATGTAAATTGATACTTGTATAGCGCACTACTCACCCGCAAGGGTCTCAAGGCACTTTTACGAATACCGCTGTGGAACCCATCCTGGCTTTCCCTGTGAGGCGTCCACTCCTGGGCACCCCCAAGGTGGAGGCCAGGCATCCTTAGCGCTGTGGGGGCCGTTGTGGAGATTAAGCAAGCTATTGCCCAGAGTTGCAGGGAACTACTTTTCCCATAACACCCTGGGAAAGAGAAACACAAACAGCCAATGAACGGTCTCTCTTGTCCTCGTATTGAACGACCAATACCCCTCCCCCCAAAAAAAACTTTCTCTTTCTTTCCTGCTACAGCGAACATATGAGTGCCTCTTTTCTTGCTACTTAACTGTTGGTAGGATTGAGTAGCATTGGCTTTCTTTGACCATGCTAACGTGAGTTTTCTTCTCACAACATCCCCGCCATGGGAACACATGTCAGCGCTCCATTTGCGGCTGTCTTTACCCAGGAACGGCCTGAGTGCGGTGGGCTTTACTCCCGCTAGAGGGCGCACTTCTTATAAGGATCTCACTACTTTGCGGGCGTTGCGACTCTCGTCATTGATTACTGCTGGCAAGATATATTCCCTGGTACACCTGGAAGCCAAAACGCCCTGCGGGGTCCGTATTGCATATAAATAAGCTGCAAAACGCCTGTATCACGAACAGGTCAGAACTACACCTTTCCTTCACCATTTGACGCGCACACAGCGCTAGTTGTCACTAGGGGGTTCAGCCCAGGCGCATAGTAGATTAACCCGAGCCTAACTTCAGGGTGTTCTGTCATAGGGGAAATCACAATTGCGTGTTATTTAGCGGGCACACAACCACTGGTATTGCCCAGTACCACATTTGCAGCCCCTTTTGAGGTGCTTATAAATTGTGAGCAGCGAGTCTGCCCATAAATGGAGGGAGAATACATGGAAGAGGGGTCTATGTCAGGAATCCCATTAGATGATAAATTCTGTGATGCGGTGGATGAATCGATCCACCAGGCAGTGATATCAACGATCATGCCTCTGGGAAGATGCCTCAATAGGACTGCATATTTATTCTCAGACCCAATGGCACCCAGTATGGAGTTTCTCCCTCCCAGAAATCCCCTCACGTCATCTGATCAGGCTGACAAGTGCCCATCAAAGCGCAAGGTGAACACAGGAGTACACTTGGGTGCTTTTGAGTGCCTTAAGAAGGCATTCCTCACCAGACCTACCGGCCTGGAGGGTGACCTGAGGGTGCTCTTGGACCTCACGCCTGACATACCAAATGAACCGGTCTTTCCTGATGGGGTGGGGTGGGGGATGATGATTCACAAGCAGACTCAATAATGATGAGTCCAGTCCCTCCTCCAGACCCTTGTGGCTATCCCCGGCCACTGACCCCCTCTTGTCACAGGACAGTTCTGAGGGCGAGTCTCACATGTTGGACCTGAAAGGCCTTATTTATTCTAAGTCAGCAGCATGGTCCCTGTCAATGAAGGTTGCTACGTATGTGGCAGACCACCTCCATGACCCCCAAGAGAAAGAGGCGCGAGCCCGTCTCCGTGCAGAATGTCCGGTCGAGCCCGTCTCCGTGCAGATTGTCCGGTCCTTCTATGGCAATGAAAGTGGCCCAAAAATCCAATATAGACAACAGGATGGCCACCTTGTTGGCCAAATATATTTGCGACTCAAAAAGTGCATTGACAAATCCTGGAGGTCCTGTCAGGACAAACTCTCAGATGTAATTAGGCCACTGACCAAACTCTTAAGACCTAGCGGAAGATGCAAAATCATTTGGTATACCTGTACTGCCTGAGGTTCTTTCCGGGTGGGCACAATATCTGTAGTACTTCTTGGAAACGCAAACTGCGCGTTATCTACGAAGAGGAGATGGTCCTTCTTAATCGAGGTGGATCCCACCTTCATCGGAGGCTGGACCCTTTGCCCAGAGGGCCTTCTTTGGGAAACTATTTATAAAAGAGTTGGGGAAATTTGTCCAACCTATATGTCCCTAGGTAAGGCACAGGTGTCCATCAAAAAATATTCCACCCAAACCTTTTTGTCTGGGACGGCCAAGGAAGAAGGGCGAGTGACTAGCCGGTTTTACACGCAAGGCCCTCTCCAAAGCCAAGGCTACTGCAAGACCAGCCAAGATCATGGGGTCTTCCCCTGCAAGAGAGCGCACAGAGATAGTGGGGCACAAGGAAACAACAGATGCCAGTTCTATGGAACCCAACCAGGTGAGCGTTGGTCTTTCTTCCCAGTTAGAGCTGGAAGGGGGGGGGGGGGGGGTGATTGCCACGTTTCCTTCACAACTGAGAGAAGTTAACCTCAGATGCATGAGTCCTTCAGACAGTACAAAGGTTCCATATGTTTTATGGTTCCCCGGTGCAGCGGTTCGGGCCACGCTCGTTGACCTTTTCCGCGGCCCAATGCCTCTTGATAGTTCAGTGGGTGACAGACCTGCTGCGCAAGCTAGCTATAGACCAGTCCACCCACACCGAACATATTTTCCTTGTGGAAAAAACAGGACGTAGGTCTATGGCTCTTGATCAACCTCTGCGAGTTCAAACGATGGTTGTTTTATCGCCACTTCAAGATGGAAGGCATCCATCTGTTGCGAGATTTGCTAAAGCTACAGGACTCGATGGTGCTTCACGATCTCAAAGACACATTCCTCACAGTGCCCATTTTTCTACCTGATCTCACTGCAGTTCCTTTGGCGAAACCAAGTTTACGAATTCACAACTCTTCCTTTCCGACTCCCTTCGACCCCTTGGTGTTTCACCAAAGTGCTCAAGTCAGCAATGGAATTTACCTCAGTCTCCCCTAGCGGAAGGTTCCGATTTTTGCCTGTCAAACAACATATTGGTCACAGTGAAGTACCTCCCAGGGGTGGGCAACAAAGTAGTGGACTGCTGTTTGAGACAATGGTCGGCAATGAGCTTGTGGCATCTGGATCCAAGAGGATATTCCTTGTTCTTAACACCAGCTGGGGTACATTCACAGTGGACTGCTTTGCATCTTGCCTAGACCATCAGGTGGACCAATACTTCAGTTGGAAGCTGGATCCCCTGGCGACAGCAACAGATGCCTTCCTTCAGGACTGGTCAGGCGGAACAAGGCTACGCTTTACCTCCTTTCGCGATGATAATGCTCCTATCAACCCAAGTTCGGAAGCAAAAGCCAAAACTGTGGTTTTTGCATTTGTCACCCCCAGTGGGATGGGTATGCTCAGACGCGAGTCCCATGCTCTCCACACCACTGGATTCAAGCAAGTCGGGCTGAAGATGGCCGGAATGCCAGAAACCGGTCCTCGGAAGCTTGTTTCCGGTCCAGGGAGGCATGGCTTGGCAGTTCGGGCTGGACTGTTCCCATGAGGCACAGGGTCAGCCTGATTTGCATATGGCCATGTCTGAACTGGGGTGGTGTGGAGTGCAAAAAAAACGATGGATGTAGGCCCAGATCTCTGTACTGGGGTGAATGTATGACATTGTTCTGCATTCTGTCCATCAACTGTGGTTTTTGCATTTGTCACCCCAAGTGGGATGGGTATGCTCAGATATGAGTTCCATGCTCTCCACACCACTGGATTCAAGCAAGCCGGGCTGAAGACGGCTGGAATGCCAGAAACCGGTCCTCGGAAGCTTGTTTCCGGTCCAGGGAAGGCATGGCTTGGCAGTTCGGGCTGGACTGTTCCCATGAGGCACAGGGTCAGACTGATTTGCATATGGCCCTGTCTGAACTGGGGTGGTGTGGAGTGCAAAAAAACGATGGATTTAGGCCCAGATCTCTGTACTGGGGTGAATGTATGACATTGTTCTGCATCCTGCCCATAAACTGTGGTTTTTGCAAGAGTGGTTCTGATAGCGCCATTTTGAGGTCGCAAGTGAGGTTTCCAGTTCTTCTGGAACTTTCTGAGGTTTCTCAAATCCTTTTTCCCCACACTCCAAAACTTCTCCGAGAAACTCTAGAAAACCCTCACCCACTAGTTCTCTAAGGCCGGTAACTTCTTATGGCATGGTGGATTAAAGGGAATGATGGAGAGTCTAAGTATTTTTGGAGGAAGCTGAAAAGCTTTCAGACGCCACATGGGCGGATGGTACCACCAAGTGTTATAGGTCAGAGTGGACAAGATGGGTCAGTTGGTGTGTACAGACAGGTTGTGATCCCTTGGGGTCGGATGTTGTCGAAGTAATGATTTTTTGGACCACCCTAGTATCCCAGGACTTAGTTTATGGGACAGTGAATACATTCAGGTCAGCCATTTTGGCAGGACACCCCTGATTCAGGGTTACCTGGTCAGTGAACACCGGTTAGTATGCAACTTGATGGGGGGTATCAGTTTGTCTCTACCTCCAGAGATTAGGTATTCAGCTTTGTGCGACCTGAATCAAGTCCTCAATCTCTTCAAGTCCTGGCAAAGAAAAGAGTCTCTAGCTCACAAAGAACTTTCCGGGAAATTAGAGATGCTGCTATGCTCGATATCTTGTCATAGGGGGTCTGACTTAAGGGCTATGAACATCAACGGCAGAATTAATTCCCTGGACAGTTACTTTTAATTTCTCACACAGAACGAATGTCCAATTTGAGAACGATTTCTTATCTAGCATTTGGCAAATCACTAAAGTTGTTTGTGGTGCGATGCTAGGAGGCCAGAATTCCCCTCTCATGTGCTCATATGCCTTCAAACAAGAGACATTGCTAATATCCCTAAATAAACCTTTCACAAAAGTGTCCTCTCCCTCAATTGATAGGTGAGTTTATTGGCTCATCCAGGAAGGGGGCATTAATGGTTCTAATTTTGACACTCACTCGCCAGGTCTTCAAAGGCATTTACTCTGGGTGCCAGACTGGAGGTTATCCTTAATGCGGCCGATTGGTCGTCTGACTCCATGTTTAAGAAGTTCTACTTTAACCTGTACTGGATATGGCGTCCCCGATAGTGGACAAGCTTTGAACAAGCATAGCATAATCCTCGTCTCCAGTCCTGATATAGAATACAATTTTTCCAGTCATTCATAGAGGAAAGTTTCAATTCTATTAAGGACACAGAGGCGAGGATTATTCCCACCCATGGTTTCTTAGGCAACTTCCCACCCTTCTTGGAGATTACATCACTGTATATGCAATATATTACTAATTATCCTCGTTGTAAGAAATAATTATAAATTGTTATAGACTATGAATTAGATGTCAGTGGTTTGTGCATTTTGAATTGTACCAATGATTGAAAGTTCTTGTAGATTTTCTGTATACTGTGTTGACAAGATGTATTTTTCACCCCAATAATGGTTTCAATAAAATGTTCTCGTATTCTAGGTTCGGAGTCCACCAAAGGAGAATGAGTAATCCATTGCATAAACTGAGAAAGTTGCAGGGGTGAGTCGTTCAATATGAGGACAAGAGAAACTGTTCACTGGCTGAAGTTTTGTGTTTCTCTTTCTCATGGTGTTATGGGAAAGGTAGTTTATTGATATAGATGTAGAGCATAACACTTGCCTCCGTGTCCTTAATAGAATTGAAACTTTCTGATACAAATGCTTGGAAATATTACATTCTCTATTCTTGAAATGTGCAATGGGTATTGTTGAAGATTGATGTTTTGTGTTTTACATAAAGGAAATAGTTCAAAGGAAAATAGGGAAATACACTCTTATTCAAGTTAACTCGTAAAACAAGGAGGTGTAGTTAGCCCAACCCTACAAAAAGACTTTTCTATCCCCACCCTATAAAAAGTTACAGCCATTGGGGTATATCATATTGAAAAGCAAGGCGCTGGACTTTATTAAGAACACTTTCCATTTCTGCATAATAAAACTGATCTTTATAGGTCAATGGACAGACATTCTGGAAAAACCGGATTAGAGGCTGATTTCCCCAGGTCAGACTATAATCCTATGTTGCTACAGCTCCTACTGTGGCTGCAACGTTGACGGGTGAAGTCAACAAGCAGAGGGGAAGAGCAACGGAGGAGCTGGGCGGGGAGCATACAAAGATATAAGCGACAAAACTGAGTGGGATGGTGAGTGGTGGGGGAAGCACAGAGGATCTGGGGAGAAGGAAGGAAAGGAGGGAGCAACACAGAATGAGAGAGGCTCAGGATTTAAGTGGCAAAGCAACACACAAGGGATCGAGCTAGAAAACACATTAGCTGGCATGGAGTGCTGAAAGCAAAATAAAAAAAGGAATTCCCTGAATGTAAGCAGAGGAGAGACACAAGTCATCCAATCAAAAAGTGTAGTAAACAAGCTAAACTTCACATAGCTCCAGAAGGTAATTTGTTTGTATTTGATACTTTCATGGGAAATTTAATGGCCCATATACTCTACTCTCTCACACTTGTGATTAAAATTAGAAAGCCTCAATGTCAAATATTTACTCTCCACTACACTCAAAATAATTTGCATATTCTTGTCATGTTCCTCTCTGTCCTTCCAAATATCAATATATCATCTTGGTAACCACTAAACCAGTAACTCCATTAAGTGTCTCCTTTATAAGGCATTTGAATGCTTATGCTGCACTTACTAGACCAAAATACATTCTTAAAAACTGGAACATGCTTTCAAGTATGACAAAAGCTGTCCAATTCCAGGATTCCTCATATAATTCAATCTGTTGATAAACACTTGCAAGATTCACTGTAGAAAACATGGTGGTCCCTCCAAGTGACGACACCATTTCATGGCAAATGGACAACAGGTGCCTATTTATTCTATTTTCCTCATCGAGACTGCACAAATCAATAAACCACCACAGTTCACTAAAGCATTTTAACGTCATAGCCATGGGAGAAAAACACAATGAGGATTTTGTTAGCTCAATGATCTTCTTTAGAACACAGATCCTCTAGAATTACTCTTATGTTTTCCCAATAGGCTAAAAAAAAGTTACAAACCATATATCTAACTGCCATGGCATTGTTTTTTAAAATGAGTTATGCTTAAATATCACAAACTTCCCCAAATTCTTCTAGAAAACGTTAGTACACTTATTTTTCAAGGGAAAAAACAATACTTTGCATTGTCACACACAGAATGCACAGGGTAGAAGCACTGGGCTAATCGAATGCCCATCTCTTGTTGGTGTGGCCAACCCAAAACTGCATCAACCATAAACGTATCCTAGATCGTTCTACAGTTTTCCTGTCCACAAACTCTTTCACAAAAAATAACCTGTCCAACCTAATTTGTATCAATCAGGCTGAAAGTCCAGGGGGGATATTACCTTGCTTTCACACTACAGCTCTAATATCGAGGACTTGCCACTGACGCTGAAACAACACAAATATACTATCGTGGATACTTCCTTGCCATCAATATAAATAAAACATTTGAGAAACCACTGTACCCATTCCCTCTCATGCAAAGAATAACATTAAGGCCAAGACTTGGTTCCACCTTCTCCTCGACCGTGGTAAACTTAACCTTATTACCCATACTAGCCTTTAATACTCTGCCAAAATGACTACTCTTTTAACAACAGTTACACATTTTGCCTATGGCTGGGCACCCACTGAAATGTCCCACATAATGCAGACTGCCATATGTGAACATGACAACGCTTTTCTTCTCAGTTTCTTTGATGTGAGTGTCTTTTATTTTAGTTTTTACTGTTCGAAAATTTCTTCACAACACTAATATTCACACCTTCGTCAACCCTTCTTGCTCCTTGGAATCTTATTACTTGTATAAACTTCTCTGGCTGCTCAATTTATTGGCAGTGTTTATAGTAGCATTCAGAGTGAACTCTGTGCCTATCCATAATCTCTTCTGAACGTTTTACTTTTAGTTTTCATTATCGCTTGAGCTCTTGGAACTTGACCATACACGAGAGACTCAAATTCACAAGACATAGCTAAAGTTCCTAATGCGTAAACATAGAAATCAATGGATTTATCCTGTTTTTGTGTCTGTAAGTAAAATGTAAATCTCCCCATCACGGTGTTCATTTTTTTCCAGATCTAGCTTGATGGCAAACCAAAAAAAATCCAAAACCCCAGCTTTCTCTAAACGCAGTAAATTCTTAAAAAAGATAGAAAGTGCAACTCACCCTCAAATACTACCACATATACTAGTAAAACAGGAGAGCACACTACCCATCCCATTGGTAGATCACTAGCCAATTGGAAAAATATAGTGGAATTGCACTGCTAGCCAAAGTAAGTAATGGCCATGTATCACAAACGTTTTCCAAAACAATTCTAAAGGTAGAAAAGTTGGTAGGATACAGATGATAAACGTTATCAAGTTATTTGCCTGGAATAATAAGACATAATAGTACTTCACCGGGCTCTTTCAGAAAGCATATGCCCGTTGGATAAGAGCATGGCATGCAAATTAAACGTTGTTAAAAAATAACAAAAAAATTAATCTTTTTTTTGCACAAAACTAATAGTTGAGCACATACAGTGCTGCGGATGTCAGAAAATCCTGCTATTTTAGGTCACGCTGTTTGCTAAGAATATGTCAACTCCTTCACAATGCGTTGTTCTAATTAAAGAGAACGCATACGTAATAGTATTACAAAACTTGCTAGGATGCCAGTGTAAGGAGGCTTGCTTCAGTTTGACGCATCATGTCAATTTCTGAAGATGCATCACGAGGTGTTTGGACATAAATACGCCCAAAGGCCTAACTGCTTGTCACTTGATCCTGCGCGTATCCACTAACAGCTGCAGATGTATGTAGTAAACACTACTGCTGAAGAGCAACCACCAGTGGATACTGCAAAACTATACTGAAGCACATCCCTAACAATGTTTCCACACCTTGCAGCGATGACTGAAATTCATAGCTTCGACCCAATACTGATTCCTTGTAACTTATGGCCAAAATGGGACAGCTGATATCCAGAGGTTGCTCATGAATGTATTCTTCCCTCCAGTCACCAGCATGTTGGGGAAATCAGCGCACAGATCTCAAGAGAGATACCCCACTACTCCAAGAGACAGGGTTCAAAATATAATTCACTTATCAGAAATAAGGGAATTTATTTCTGATAAGGGGAAAGAAGCTCCACATGTCTGGTAAGTGGAGATGATTATTTCGTATAACAGGAGCATTTACCGCAGCCACACATCCCACAGCCCTGCCTTTAACTGTCTCCCAAATCTTCCCCCAAACATTCCACAACTCCCCACGGCAATGGTTCTAAAGAAAGGATGAAAATACTTGTTGCAGCACATAACAGTTACCTTGCTGGAGAATAACCCCTCTTATTCAAAGCCAAATACATACAGAACATTACAATGCTGAACCTCTGGTGTATGGCTGTATGCACCCTCAATTGGTAGTCACCAGGGGGAGATCTAGGGGCAAACTCCCTGCCATCACCATGAGAATCCACCCCCAGGTCCAGTCACTATGACATCAAAGGGTGAAAGTGTGCACCAAGGGATTCCCAGAATGTCCAACAAGCTGCTTCGTTTTCAAAGTAATTCGCATTAAAAAGCAACATACCTGAGAGTGACTCAAATATTGAGAAATCAAGCTGTAGTGAGTCTTACCTCAAGTCCAGATACTGATTACTTGACAATTAGTGCTGTGGTCTGGGTGCAAATCTTGATATGGCTTCTTCGTCGGTAGCCTAGGTAGAACATATCCTGTTAATTGTTTAAGATACATATTAATACTCTTACTCTGTGTGGCATGAAACGCTTAATGGGGTTTAATATAGGACATTTGGTAAACTGAATATACAACATACAATATGATTAGACATGAGTTGTCTGTCCACGTCTGGAAGATAATGAAAATAACATCCTGTCTTTTTTTCAGAATTCATTAAGTTAATTTCATTGTGCAGGATATGTGACCAATCTCACTTTTGCCACCTTAGTTACTAATATGAGTTGATACGTAGTAAGAGTTAATAATTACTCAAACGTCCTACCGAAGACATATTTAGATTCAATTGGCAATACCAGTTTGTGAAAAGAAATCTAATGCAAACTCTAATTTTGGCTGACCATATACATGTAACGCAAAAAGTGAAATAGACAGTTCTGGGTGTTCTTATTACCTAACTCAATTACACTAATTTTAACTCTCATAATAGGGAGTACAGTCGAGAAGATATTATAGAGATCTGAGCCAGTAGTTTATACAATAGTCCTCTGTGTGTGCCCAATCTACTAAACTACTTTTGGCCCTGGTTTCCAACTAAAAATTTCCTTTGGAGAAACCAGCAATCCTGGTTCTTCACACCAA
The DNA here is from genome assembly GCF_964263255.1 of Lissotriton vulgaris. NCBI lineage: Eukaryota > Metazoa > Chordata > Amphibia > Caudata > Salamandridae > Lissotriton > Lissotriton vulgaris. Next base: position 364,307,202 of record NC_141698.1, read on the forward strand.
CTGGGAAATGCAGAACAGGCACCAATCTCAATTCTGCGCCTCCCCAAAGTTCCTAAGGCATCACTATGGGCAAGGAAGACCTTCAACGCCTTCAGTCATTGGAAGGTAAAATGAAGAGTGCCTGTAAACTGTTCCTCAAATTCTTTGTCAAATTCTTTATTTCGGCTTAAAAAGATGCCATAAAAGAGTCACAACACAATTCATTATAATATACATTAAATCACATTCTTAGTTACATTTGATGTGGCTAAAACATATATAAGTTAAAAGAGAAGATTAAAACATGGGAAATAAAAATTCCCAAATTCCAAGCCTGAATCAGAACGTGGTCTGAAGGCATCAGCATCTCCTACCCACCCACACGCCCAACCCCAGTTGCCCGGATGTTGTAACTCAGTTTCAGGTCATTGACAGCAAAAGTACTGCAGCTTGAACGTGGTCTGAAGGCATCAGCATCTCCTACCCACCCACACGCCCAACCCCAGTTGCCCTGATGTTGTACCTCAGTTTCAGGTCATTGACAGCAAAAGTACTGCAGCTTGTATCCCCTGTCAGTGCCAGAGATCTCTTCGATCGGGTTTCCTGCAAGGAAGAGCGTAGCTGACGCAGCCTACTCCAGTGGGTAGCAACCACCTGCCGGGGAACAATACAGAAGTGTTACTGTTAAATCAAAATGTTATTTAGTCGTTTATGCGCTTTATATTTATCGTGAAAAACATTTTGCCAAGGCCACTTGGCAGCACTAGACGAACGTATGAAGGCTCAGTAGTCACATAGTAAGATAAATAGAGACGTCTGTATGTAAATAGATGGAGGAGAAAGATACAAAATTATGACACAAAATCAAGTATCAACTGTTTAAAGGGTTTGGCCTCTTCAAACAAAAAAAAACGAGAGGCTCTCCTGCCGGAGTCTGATCATGAGGTAGAGGTTTATTTGCCTAGTATTCGTTTCAGATTAATGCTCGCTCAGTGTCATCGATATTTACTTTTAGTACCTTTATGTACATTTTCTGAATTTGCTTTGATTGGCTTGTCACTCAGTATTGGCTTTACAGTTTTGTACAGCAGGAGCAATGTTGAGTTTGCACTGCACTAATTACTTGCTCAAACAGAAGTTGCAAGCGAGGGACACCATCGGCCCTATGTGTAAACGTGTGTCGCCATATACACAGAACCCTTTCCTAGATTCAGTAAAACCCCCCCAAAATACAATTTGGGACATTATTACTCATTGCATCAGGAGAAAATTCGTAATTGGGTATAAAATATGGGCCCATACCACATCCCAAAACATTCTCAAGGTGGCGTTTGCACCCAAGCACGCACAGCACAGCAAAAACTCCCAAAAGCAGAGAAGGGGAGTACTGAATAATTACAGTTGTACAAAAGAATCCATACCCTCTTCAGCGAAATTAAATCAACAGTCAAGCCCCATCCCAGATCTGGGATCGGTGTGGAGCTCATTGGAGAGGCAAGCTACGTAGAGTTGTGGTGGCTGTACTGTCCAGTGGGAAGCCAAGCAGCCACTAGCTGGTGGGTGTTGTGCCTACTAGGGAACCAAGCCACCAGAGCCATGGTTTGTGCAGCCAACCTCATGGAGCAGGAGCTTGGAGGGCAGCTCAGCCCCCCTTCACCACCCCCAGAGCTGTGGTAGGTGTAGTGCCTAATGGGTAGCCAAGCACCTCAGAGCAGTGCTTTATTTATCCTTCAAACCCACAACCCAGAGTTGTTGTGAGTGTAGTGCTAAAGGTACAGTAACGCCCAAGAGCAGTGGTGTCTGCGCCCCCCCACCCCAGAGTTGTGGTGAGTGTAGAGCCAAAGGTACTGAAACGCCCAAGAGCAGTGGTGTCTGCGTCCACCACCCCTAAGGTGTGGTGAGTGTACTGCTATAAGTACAGTAATGCCCCCAGCGCTGTGGTGTCAGTGTCCCCCACCCCAGAGTTGTGGTGAGTGTAGAGCTACAGGTACAGTAACGCCCCAGCGCAGTGGTGTCTGCTCCCCCCACCCCAGAGTTGTGGTGAGTGTAGTGCTAAAGGTACAGAAACGCCCAAGAGCAGTGGTGTCTGCGTCCACCACCCCTAAGTTGTGGTGAGTGTAGTGCTATAGGTACAGTAATGCCCCCAGCGCTGTGGTGTCAGCGTCCCCCACCCCAGAGTTGTGGTGAGTGTAGTGCTAAAGGTACAGTAGCGCCCCAGCGCTGTGGTGTCTGCGCCCCCCCACCCCAGAGTTGCAGTGAGTGTAGTGCTATAGGTACAGTAACGCCCCCAGCGCAGTGGTGTCTGTGTCCCCACCCCTGAGTTGTGGTGAGTGTAGTGCTAAAGGTACAGTAACGCCCCCAGAGCTGTGGTGTCTGCGCCCCCCCACCCCAGAGATGTGGTGAGTGTAGAGCTACAGGTACAGTAACGCCCCCAGCGTTGTGGTGTCTGCGTCCCCCACCCCTGAGGTGTGGTGAGTGTAGAGCTACAGGTACAGTAACGCCCCCAGCGTTGTGGTGTCTGCGTCCCCCACCCCTGAGTTGTGGTGAGTGTAGTGCTAAAGGTACAGTAGCGCCCCCAGCGCTGTGGTGTCTGCGCCCCCCCACCCCAGAGTTGCAGTGAGTGTAGTGCTATAGGTACAGTAACGCCCCCAGCGCAGTGGTGTCTGTGTCCCCACCCCTGAGTTGTGGTGAGTGTAGGGCTAAAGGTACAGTAACGCCCCAAGAGCTGTGGTGTCTGTGCCCCCCCACCCCAGAGTTGCAGTGAGTGTAGTGCTAAAGGTACAGTAGCGCCCCCAGCGCTGTGGTGTCTGCGCCCCCCCACCCCAGAGTTGCAGTGAGTGTAGTGCTATAGGTACAGTAACGCCCCCTGCGCAGTGGTGTCTGTGTCCCCACCCCTGAGTTGTGGTGAGTGTAGTGCTAAAGGTACAGTAACGCCCCAAGAGCTGTGGTGTCTGTGCCCCCCCACCCCAGAGTTGCAGTGAGTGTAGTGCTAAAGGTACAGTAACGCCCCCAGCGCAGTGGTGTCTGCGTCCCCACCCCAGAGTTGTGGTGAGTGTAGTGCTAAAGTTACAGTAATACCCCCAGCGCTGTGGTGTCTGCGCCCCCTCCCCACCCCAGAGTTGTGGCGAGTATGGTGCTATAGGTACAGTAACGCCCCCAGAGCAGTGGTGTCTGCACCCCCCACCCCAGAGCTGTGGTGAGTGTAGTGCTAAAGGTACAGTAACGCCCCCAGAGCTGTTTTGTCTGCGCCCCCCACCCCTGAGTTGTGGTGAGTGTAGAGCTAAAGATACAGTAACGCCCCCAGCGCTGTTGTGTCTGCATCCCCCACCCCAGAGTTGTGGTGAGTGTAGGGCTAAAGGTACAGTAACGCCCCCAGAGCTGTTTTGTCTGCGCTCCAAAGCCCTGAGTTGTGTTGAGTGTAGTGCTAAAGGTACAGTAACGCCCCCAGCGCAGTGGTGTCTGCTCCCCCCACCCCTGAGTTGTGTTGAGTGTAGAGCTAAAGGTACAGTAACGCCCCCAGCGCTGTGGTGTCTGTGCCCCCCAGCCCTGAGTTGTGTTGAGTGTAGTGCTATGGGTACAGTAACACCCCCAGCGCAGTGGTGTCTGCGCCCCACACCCCAGAGTTGTGGTGAGTGTAGAGTGAAAGGTACAGTAACGCCCCCAGCGCTGTGGTGTCTGCGCCCCCCAGCCCTGAGTTGTGGTGAGTGTAGAGCTAAAGGTACAGTAACGCCCCCAGCGCTGTGGTGCCTGCGGCCCCCACCACTGAGTTGTGGTGAGTGTAGTGCTAAAGGTACAGTAACGCCCCAGAGCAGTGGTGTCTGCACCCCCCACCCCAGAGCTGTGGTGAGTGTAGAGCTAAAGGTACAGTAACGCCCCCAGCGCTGTGGTGTCTGCGCCCCCCAGCCCTGAGTTGTGGTGAGTGTAGAGCTAAAGGTACAGTAACACCCCCAGCGCAGTGGTGTCTGCGCCCCCCACCCCAGAGTTGTGGTGAGTGTAGAGCTAAAGGTACAGTAACGCCCCCAGCGCTGTGGTGTCTGCGCCCCCAGCCCTGAGTTGTGTTGAGTGTAGTGCTAAAGGTACAGTAACGCCCCCAGCGCAGTGGTGTCTGCTCCCCCCACCCCTGAGTTGTGTTGAGTGTAGAGCTAAAGGTACAGTAACGCCCCCAGCGCAGTGGTGTCTGCGCCCTCACCCCTGAGTTGTGTTGAGTGTAGAGCTAAAGGTACAGTAACGCCCCCAGCGCTGTGGTGTCTGCGCCCCCCAGCCCTGAGTTGTGTTGAGTGTAGTGCTATAGGTAAAGTAACACCCCCAGCGCAGTGGTGTCTGCGCCCCCCACCCCAGAGTTGTGGTGAGTGTAGAGCTAAAGGTACAGTAACGCCCCCAGCGCTGTGGTGTCTGCGCCCCCAGCCCTGAGTTGTGTTGAGTGTAGTGCTATAGGTACAGTAACACCCCTAGCGCTGTGGTGTCTGCGCCCCCCACCCCAGAGTTGTGGTGAGTGTAGAGCTAAAGGTACAGTAACGCCCCCAGCGCTGTGGTGTCTGCGCCCCCAGCCCTGAGTTGTGATGAGTGTAGTGCTAAAGGTACAGTAACGCCCCCAGAGCTGTTTTGTCTGCGCCCCCCACCCTTGAGTTGTGGTGAGTGTAGAGCTAAAGATACAGTAACGCCCCCAGCGCTGTGGTGTCTGTATCCCCCACCCCAGAGTTGTGGTGAGTGTAGGGCTAAAGGTACAGTAACGCCCCCAGCGCTGTGGTGTCTGCATCCCCCACCCCAGAGTTGTGGTGAGTGTAGGGCTAAAGGTACAGTAACGCCCCCAGAGCTGTTTTGTCTGCGCTCCCCAGCCCTGAGTTGTGGTGAGTGTAGAGGTAAAGGTACAGTAACGCCCCCAGCGCTGTGGTGTTTGCGCCCCCCAGCCCTGAGTTGTGGTGAGTGTAGAGCTAAAGGTACAGTAACGCCCCCAGAGCTGTTTTGTCTGCGCTCCCCAGCCCTGAGTTGTGGTGAGTGTAGAGCTAAAGGTACAGTAACGCCCCCAGAGCTGTTTTGTCTGCGCTCCCCAGCCCTGAGTTGTGGTGAGTGTAGAGCTAAAGGTACAGTAACACCCCCAGCGCTGTGGTGTCTGCGCTCCCCAGCCCTGAGTTGTGGTGAGTGTAGAGCTAAAGATACAGTAACGCCCCCAGCGCTGTGATGTCAGCGTCCCCCACCCCAGAGTTGTGGTGAGTGTAGAGCTAAAGGTACAGTAACGCCCCCAGAGCTGTTTTGTCTGCGCTCCCCAGCCCTGAGTTGTGGTGAGTGTAGAGCTAAAGATACAGTAACGCCCCCAGCGCTGAGGTGTCTGCGCTCCCCAGCCCAGAGTTGTGGTGAGTGTAGAGCTAAAGGTACAGTAACGCCCCCAGCGCTGTGGTGTCAGCGCCCCCCACCCCAGAGTTGTGGTGAGTGTAGAGCTAAAGGTACAGTAACGCCCCCAGAGCTGTGGTGTCTGCGCCCCCCAGCCCTGAGTTGTGTTGAGTGTAGAGCTAAAGGTACAGTAACGCCCCCAGAGCTGTTTTGTCTGCGCTCCCCAGCCCTGAGTTGTGGTGAGTGTAGAGCTAAAGGTACAGTAACACCCCCAGCGCTGTGGTGTCTGCGCTCCCCAGCCCTGAGTTGTGGTGAGTGTAGAGCTAAAGATACAGTAAAGCCCCCAGCGCTGTGATGTCAGCATCCCCCACCCTTGAGTTGTGTTGAGTGTAGAGCTAAAGGTACAGTAACGCTCCCAGCGCTGTGGTGTCTGCGCCCCCCACCCCAGAGTTGTGGTGAGTGTAGAGCTAAAGATACAGTAACGCCCCCAGCGCTGTGGTGTCTGCATCCCCCACCCCAGAGTTGTGGTGAGTGTAGGGCTAAAGGTACAGTAACGCCCCCAGAGCTGTTTTGTCTGCGCTCCAAAGCCCTGAGTTGTGGTGAGTGTAGAGCTAAAGATACAGTAACGCCCCCAGAGCTGTGGTGTCTGCGCCCCCCCACCCCAGAGATGTGGTGAGTGTAGAGCTATAGGTACAGTAACACCCCCAGCGCAGTGGTGTCTGCTCCCCCCACCCCTGAGTTGTGGTGAGTGTAGAGCTAAAGGTACAGTAACGCCCCCAGGGCTGTGGTGTCTGCGTCCCCCGGCCCTGAGTTGTGTTGAGTGTAGAGCTAAAGATACAGTAACGCCCCCAGCGCAGTGGTGTCTGCGCCCCCAGCCCTGAGTTGTGTTGAGTGTAGTGCTATAGGTACAGTAACACCCCCAGCGCAGTGGTGTCTGCTCCCCCCACCCCTGAGTTGTGGTGAGTGTAGAGCTAAAGGTACAGTAACGCCCCCAGCGCTGTGGTGTCTGCGCCCTCACCACTGAGTTGTGGTGAGTGTAGAGCTAAAGGTACAGTAACGCCCCCAGGGCTGTGGTGTCTGCGCCCCCCAGCCCTGAGTTGTGTTGAGTGTAGTGCTATAGGTACAGTAACACCCCCAGCGCAGTGGTGTCTGCTCCCCCCACCCCAGAGTTGTGGTGAGTGTAGAGCTAAAGGTACAGTAACGCCCCCAGTGCAGTGGTGTCTGCGCCCTCACCCCTGAGTTGTGTTGAGTGTAGAGCTAAAGGTACAGTAACGCCCCCAGAGCTGTGGTGTCTGCGGCCCCCACCACTGAGTTGTGTTGAGTGTAGTACTATAGGTACAGTAACACCCCCAGCGCTGTGGTGTCTGCGCCCCCCACCCCAGAGTTGTGGTGAGTGTAGAGCTAAAGGTACAGTAACGCCCCCAGCGCTGTGGTGTCTGCGCCCCCCAGCCCTGAGTTGTGTTGAGTGTAGTGCTATAGGTACAGTAACACCCCCAGCGCTGTGGTGTCTGCGCCCCCCACCCCAGAGCTGTGGTGAGTGTAGTGCTATAGGTACAGTAAAGCCCCCAGCGCAGTGGTGTCTGCGCCCTCACCCCTGAGTTGTGGTGAGTGTAGAGCTAAAGGTACAGTAACGCCCCCAGCGCTGTGGTGTCTGCGCCCTCACCCCTGAGTTGTGGTGAGTGTAGAGCTAAAGGTACAGTAACGCCCCCAGCGCAGTGGTGTCTGCACCCTCACCCCTGAGTTGTGTTGAGTGTAGAGCTAAAGGTACAGTAACGCCCCCAGCGCTGTGGTGTCTGCGCCCCCCACCCCAGAGTTGTGGTGAGTGTAGAGCTAAAGGTACAGTAACGCCCCCAGCGCTGTGGTGTCTGCGCCCCCCAGCCCTGAGTTGTGTTGAGTGTAGTGCTATAGGTACAGTAACACCCCCAGCGCTGTGGTGTCTGCGCCCTCACCCCTGAGTTGTGGTGAGTGTAGAGCTAAAGGTACAGTAACGCCGCCAGCGCTGTGGTGTCTGCGCCCCCCAGCCCTGAGTTGTGGTGAGTGTAGAGCAGTGGTGAGTGTAGAGCTAAAGGTACAGTAACGCCCCCAGCGCTGTGGTGTCTGCTGCCCCCACCCTTGAGTTGTGGCGAGTGTAGTGCTAAAGGTACAGTAACGCCCCCACCCTTGAGCTGTGGCGAGTGTAGTGCTAAAGGTACAGTAACGCCCCCACCCTTGAGTTGTGGTGAGTGTAGTGCTATAGGTACAGTAACGCCCCCAGCGCTGTGGTGTCTGCTCCCCCCACCCCTGAGTTGTGGTGAGTGTAGTGCTATAGGTACAGTAACGCCCCCAGCGCTGTGGTGTCTGCTCCCCCCACCCCTGAGTTGTGGTGAGTGTAGAGCTAAAGGTACAGTACCGCCCCCAGCGCTGTGGTGTCTGCGCCCCCCACCCCTGAGTTGTGGTGAGTGTAGAGCTAAAGGTACAGTAACGCCCCAGCGCAGTGTGTGGTGTCTGCGCCCCCCAGCCCTGAGTTGTGGTGAGTGTAGAGCTAAAGGTACAGTAACGCCCCAGCGCTGTGGTGTCTGCTGCTCCCACCCTTGAGTTGTGGTGAGTGTAGTGCTAAAGGTACAGTAACGCCCCCACCCTTGAGTTGTGGTGAGTGTAGTGCTATAGGTACAGTAACGCCCCCGTATCTGCGCCCTCCCTCCCAGAGCTGAAGTCGGTGTAGTGCGCAGGGGGAGCTTAGCACCCCACATTTGTGGTGTGTTAGGTGGTGAGTGGATAGTCTCGCACCCGCCGCCTCGCAAAGGATGGTGTTGAGTGAGTGTAATGCTCAGTGAGATCGCCCCACAACCCTGATGGATTCAGGACCCAGTCCCCAGAGCAGGTATGTATTCAGCAAGGTACCCCAGAGGTGTTGTGGGTATGAACCAGTGGCCAGGACAGACTGGCAATCCCCGTGAAGGAGTGGGCCACACAGAGCCGCCACACTCCTCTGACTGGCAGCGGCTCGGGTGCGGGAGGGCAGTTGCTGGAGAGGAGGTGGGGGTGACAGGGCGGCCTTGGCACTGCGCATACAAGAGTCACTGTGACTGGTGCAGGCCGGGGCCTCGGTCACGGGAGGCACCGCCGCGCACTCCGGGGCAGCGGGCAGCAGCCAGTGCCAAGACAGGGTGCCTATCGGGGGCAGGGTGGCGTCAGACCGAGCCGCAGTGAGGACGAGCCTACTAACCAGCAGCAGCGTTCCCGCCAGCAAGGGCACCGTGTTTTCCTAGCTTCTTCAGCCGCGCACCTGCTCGCTCGGGCAGGCTGGAGTCGGCCCCAGGCGCCGGTTCACTGACAGCTCCAGGCGGCCCCTCGGAGCAGAGTCAACATCCCAGGGCCGCGTCATTGGCCCCGCCCCCTGGCAGTGACGGAGCCTGCGCGTGCAGCCGCTAAGCACTGCCCGATACAACACTGGGATGCTTTATTGGCACGGCTGAGCATCCGCGGGAGCCGTGGTATCCCAGGGTTACAGGCATTGTGACAAAGGATGCACACAGCAGAGTTCTACTAGAGAACTGCAGGAGCCTATGCTTGATAGCTTTTAAACGTAAACTGATTAGGGAAGTGTACAGGGCAAGAGTCCTAGATCAAATAGTGGGATAATTAGCATATGATATACACAGGGAAACCCCTTGGTTAAAAATAGTGGTATGTTACACAGTCCTCTCAAATCTTTGTTTATAATCATTATAATCATTTGCCTGTGAAGATTTTACGCAGCTGCCCGAGCTTGACTTGTTGGGGGCACAAACAGGCCATTGCAATGCTATGAAAGTGTATGTCCTACATAAATAGATCATTTATGGCTTTTCGCTCTGGCAGCAGCATGGGTGCTAGGAATGCAGGCTTTAACATACATTGATTTTTAGCGCTGGCTTGAAAGTGTATTCATAAGCTAGATCTACTGGCATTAGGAAAGCTTGTCTGGAAGTTTGAGGTAGTTCACCTTACACCTTCATAACTTTTCTTTCAAACAAAATGTATCCAAGCCATGTAGACACACAGGGAGGGATCTTTGGATTCCCCTGGAGAAAACTGAAAAAAATTGCCACAATATAGCTAAATGTAGGATTTTTGAGGGTGAAAAATGGGAAGCAATTGCTATGCAAGAAAACATTTTTTTCCTAAAAATGGCATCAAGGAAATGTTTACTGTGCTAGGATGACCTTCGGTCCAGCATCGAGGAACAAGCACAGTTGTATTAAAAAAACAAGAATTTGCAATGCAATAGGTCTCGAATTAATTAAGTTTGAGCTATTAGCATTGCTAAATATTGCAACACAAATTGCAACAAAAGTCTATAAATTGTAGGACAAAAAAATGTGTATTTATTTTTTTAGCAATGGTGGCATGCTGCGCTTTACAGGATTATGTTTAAAAGTAAAGTGTGCCATACTGCGATTGCTACAATAGTTCATTGTGGATGTGTTAACAATTGATGTGTGCACTGATGGCTGGTGGTGTGTGTGCCTGTAGAAATTGTGCACTGATGCCTGGTGGTGTGTGTGCCTGATGGAAGTGTACACTGCCGGCTGGTGGTGTGTATGCCTGGTAGTAGTGTGCACTGAAGGCTAGTGGTGTATGTGCCTGGTGAAAGCGTGCACTGATGGCTGGTGGTGTGTGCCTGGTGAAAGCGTGCACTGAGGGCTGGTGGTGTGTTTGTGCCTGGTCAAAGTGTGCACTGATGGTGTGTGTGTGTGCATGGTGAAAGCGTGCACTGACGTCTGGTGGTGTGTGCCCGGTTGAAGCATGCACTGACAGCTGGTGGTGTTTGTGCCCGGTTAAAGCGTGCACTGACGGCTGGTGGTGTTTGTGCCCGGTAAAAGCGTGCACTGACGACTAATGGTGTCTGTGTCTGGTGAAAGTGTGCACTGACGGTGTGGTTGTGTGTGTGGTTGTGTGTGTGTGGTTGTATGTGTGGTTGTGGTCTGTGAGTAGTTGTGTGTATGGTTGTGGTTGTGTGTGTGGTTGTGTGTGTGGTTGTATGTGTGGTTGTGTGTGTGTGGTTGTGTGTGTGGTTGTGTATGTGGTTGTGTGTTTGGTGTTGTGTGTGGTTGGGTGTGGTTGTGTGTGTGGTTGTGTGTGGTTGTGTGTGTGGTTGTAGTTGTGTGGGGTTGTGGTTGTGTGTGTGTGGTTGTGTGTATAGGTGTGTGGGGTTGTGGTTGTGTGTGTGGTTGTGTGTGTGGTTGTGGTTGTGTGTGTGTGTGATTGTGTGTGGTTGTGTGTGTTGTGTTTGTGGCTTTATGTGTGGTTGTGTGTGTGCTTCTGGTTGTGTGTGTGGTTGTGTGTGTTGTTGTGTGTGTGGTTGTGTGTGTTTGGTTGTGTGTGTGTGTGGTTGTGTGATTGTGTGTGTGTGGTTGTGTGTGTTGTGTTTGTAGTTTTGTGTGTGCTTGTGGTTGTGTGTGTGTGGTTGTGTGTGGTTGTGTGTTTGTGGTTGTGTGTGTGGTTGTGTGTGGTTGTGTGTGTGGTTGTGGTTGTGTGTGTGGTTGTGTGTGTGATTGTGTGTGTGGTTGTGTGTGTGGTTGTGTGTGTGTGGGTTGTGTGTGGTTGTGTGTGTTTATGTGTGTGTTTATGTGTGTGGTTGTGTGTGTGGTTGTGTGTGTGTTGGTTGTGTGTGTGTGGTTGTGTGTGTGTTGGTTGTGGGTGTAGTTGTGTGTGTGGTTGTGTGTGTGTGTTTGTGTGTGGTTGTGTGTGTGTGCGGTTAGGTGGTTGTGTGTATTTGTGGTTGTGTGTGTGTGTGGTTGTGCGTGTGGTGGTGTGTTTAGTTATATGTGTGGTTGTGTGTGACCCCTGCCCTCACCACGTCTTCAACAAGCCCAACGCTGTCATCGCACCCCACCTGCGGGACATCATCAACACCTCCTTCGACACCGCTACCTTCCCGGAGAGCTGGAAGCACGCCAAACTCAGCGCCCTACTCAAGAAGCCATCGGCCGACCCCACCGACCTCAAGAACTACCGCCCCATCTCGCTGCTCCCGTTTCCTGCAAAAGTCATCGAGAAGACCGTCAACAAGCAGCTGGCCGCCTTCCTCGAGACGAACGGATCCCTCGACCCCTCGCAGTCTAGCTTCCGGGCCAACCACAGCACCGAGACCGCCCTGATCGCAGCCATCGATGACATCCGAGCGCTGCTCGACAACGGAGAAACAGCGGCCCTCATCCTCCTCGACCTCTCCGCGGCCTTCGACACTGTCTGCCACCGTACCCTAGTACAACGCCTCAGCAACGTCGGAGTCCAGGAGAAGGCACTGGAGTGGATCACCTCCTTCCTCGCCGGAAGGACACAGAGAGTCCGCCTCCCTCCGTTCAGATCTGAAGCCACCAAAGTCATCTGCGGCGTTCCTCAAGGCTCCTCGCTCAGTCCAACCCTCTTCAACGTCTACATGAGCCCCCTCGCAGACATCGCACGCCAGCACAACCTCAACATCATCTCCTACGCCAACGACACCCAGCTGATCCTCTCCCTCACCAACGACCCCGCAACCGCCAGAGCCAACCTTCACGAAGGGATGAAAGAGGTAACCGAATGGATGAAGAACAGCCGCCTGAAACTGAACTCGGACAAGACGGAAGTCCTCATCCTGGGATCCTCACCCGCCGCTTGGGACGACTCCTGGTGGCCCCCCGCCCTAGGCAGCGCACCCAAACCAACAGACCACGCACGCAACCTGGGCTTCATCCTGGACTCCTCCCTCTCCATGACCAGACAAGTCAACGCCGTCTCCTCGTCGTGCTTCAACATCCTGCGCATGCTACGTAAGATCTTCTGGTGGATCCCCACCGAGACCAGGAAGACGGTCACCCAGGCCCTCGTCACCAGCCGTCTGGACTACGGCAACTCCCTCTACGCCGGAACCACCGCCAAACTCCAGAAGAGACTCCAGCGGATCCAGAACGCCTCAGCACGACTCATCCTGGACATCCCCCATCGCAGCCACATCTCCGTACACCTGAGAGACCTGCACTGGCTCCCGGTCAACAAGAGAATCACCTTCCGTCTCCTCACCCACGCACACAAAGCCCTACACAACCAAGGCCCAGGATACCTCAACAGCCGCCTCAACTTCTACGCTCCCAAACGCCAGCTTCGATCGACCGGCCACGCCCTCGCCGCCGTCCCCTGCATCCGAAGAGCCACCACAGGGAGACGGTCCTTCTCCTACCTCGCCGCCAAGACATGGAACTCCCTCCCCACCCACCTCCTCCTGACCCAGGACCACCTCGCCTTCAGGAAGCAACTCAAGACCTGGCTGTTCGAGCAGTAGCAGACTGTCAGGGTTGGACCAATTGCAGACAATACATTGCAGGTTTCCTCCATCACTAAATCCTCACCCCCTTCTCTCAATTGGACTCAGCTTGTGGCGAAGTATCGTTTCGCCTTGGTTCAATCATTTCCCTGTTGCCAGTGTAGTGGGGCCAGTTAGCGTTCTAGTGTTTGTCTGGAACGCTGGCTCTGTGACTTGAAGCGCGAGCGTTCGGTAAACGTCGCACTTCAACTGAAATTCCCCGAGAGGCGGACGTTTTTTCATTCGCGCTCTCTCTCAGTAGATATTTCTGTCATAGTTAGATTAGTTCAGTCTGGTCAGGTTTACCCTCTTTTTCCAGTCACCTGCCAGTTTAATTTTCCCGGTGTTTGGCGGCTTGTCAGCTGCGTCTATCTTCCGTTGCTGCCCATTAGCCTCACGGACATTAGTTTGGCTCCCATCTGACCCCTTGACACGCTTCCAGCATTTATCCCCTTCACCTTCAGTCAAGTTATCCTAATTCTCCAGTCTGGGTCGGCAGCAGCGGCTTCTTCGACATCCTGGCAGCTTTTCATGGTGCGCTGCGAAGGCGCTTGAGACTTGACACACGGAGAGGTTCCCTCAGCGGCCAGCAGCATTTAGCCGGTGAGCTCGAACCGATTTCTCTTCATTTCTGAACTGTTTATTGCTCCTCCGCAGTTTTCGTTGAGACTATTGGAACTCTGGTACTACGCTTGTCAGCAATAGACATTTATAACAAACTCTTGGAACTTACCAGTTGGAACTTGATGTTAAAAGACTGTGACCTCATGTAGATAAAAATATATATATATATTCTTGTGTACCACCAATATCTCCTGCTCATTACGTCAGTTCTGCTACCACCTTCTACGCAGCAGTATATTAGACCTTCAAGAGAGTAGCTAAGGCTCACTCACACACAGGTAATCGGGGTTGGGTCCCAGAGAGATAGTTTAAGTTGACTAGTGTATTTAGGAGGTCGGAACTTAGTAATGTTGTCCTTATGTTTTGCAGAATAACTCTTCACCATTCCTTGAGCGGGAGTAGATGATTGTGTGAGCAGTCTCTCTGTCTGTCTATCCACTTCCCCTTTCCCTGTTATCACTGTTGCAAGAGAAATCCGGCACAGTGGTGAAGGGGAATTGGGAGCTAGCTTCTTCTTCGGTCTGATACTCCAGCGGATCCAGAATCTTCAGGTACCTTCTGACAGATTGAAGTGCCCGCTGTATTATCCGCTTGGGTGTCATGGCCGAAGGACTAGACCTCAAAGCCCTGGGATCCATTTTGGAAGATTTACAAAAGCAATTGATGGAAACCAGAGAGGAAGTTAGGAAATCTAATCAGGAAACAAACTTTCTTCGTCAAAAGATAAATGAATTCACCACTAGTCCAAGTCCTGATTTCGGGGGTGCAAAGTCCCAAACCTTTAACCCTTCACCAGCCACTAGCGAGTTTTCCACACAGGTAGTACATGCTATGTCTCCCACAATCCCGCTAGCCCCTCCCGAAAGATTTCTGGGGGACCCAAATAAGGCACAGATTTTTGTCACTCAGTGTTCATTGCATTATCTCTGTAAACCAATAATATTTAAAGAAGATCAATCCAAAGTGGCGTTCATGCTGTCGTACCTGAGTGGAGATGCCGCTTCTTGGTCATTGCCATTGGTTTCTACCAATGATCCGGTGCTGTACAATTTTCAGGAATTCAAGACAGAATTTTTACGCATATTTGATCGGAGAGCCATTTCTCAAACCACCGACAATGAGCTTCTGGATCTAAAACAAGGAAATCGAGAGTTGGTGGCATATTTAGCGCAGTATAACAAGCTTATAGTTGAGACAAATTGGCCAACAGAAAAAAGAGCAGCAATCTTCTACAGAGGTCTGCGTGACGAATTGAAGGATGGACTCTCCCAGATTCCCAAGAGACCCACCGACGTCTCAGAACTTATAGACTTAGTTCTTCAAATTGACCAGAGACAATCAGAGAGGCGTCAGGAGCGGCGAAAGGAAACTCGAACTTTTCCTCCGAGATTTGATCGCATGCGTCCAGAGAGTGTAAAACCCAAGGAAGAAGTCACGGTAGAAGAACCAATGCAAATTGGAACGGTTCGGGGACCGCTTAGTTCTGAGGAACGGGAAAAGAGAAGACAAGGCAAGTTATGTATGTACTGTGGTGGTTCTGGACATTTTGTCAAGGAGTGTCCACGCAGACCCAAGACATCGACATGGGTAAAAGACAAGCTTCACCAGTAGAAGGGGTTGCCCTGGTGGAAGCTGAATCTAAGTCAACTCCTCTAATTCAGTCGTTGTCTAACACCATGCAGTTTTCGGCTCCTCATCTCATTCTATCTTGTCAAATAATTTTTGGAAAAGAACAAGGTGCAAACGTAGCAATCATGATCGATTCAGGAGCTACAGGAAACTTTTGCGATATTCTGTTTGCTAAGAGGTTGGGCATTAACTTTGTGAGGAAGGACAAGCCCGAGCCTGTGCGTGCTGTTGATGGAACCCCTTTATCTTCCGGTCCGATAGCCTTTGATACAGAAACAATCTCAGTGATTGGACCTGGAGAACATAAAAGTTACCTTCGATTCAGTTTAATTGATGCTCCTCAGTTCCAACTGATTTTGGGATTGCCTTGGTTAACAGAACATAACCCGAAGATTGACTGGGCTAGGAGAACTGTAGATTTGACCTCAGACTTCTGTATGGAACACTGCTTTCATCCTCATACTTTGAAGACGGAGTCTAGTGAACCTTACTGTTTGGCCAACCAACCGCAAGTAATTTGCTTGGTGGAACTCCCCAAGATTCCTGCACAGTATCAAGATTTAAAATCCGTTTTTGATGAGCGAGAAGCACAAAAACTTCCTCCCCATCGAGAATATGACTGCACAATTGAGCTGGAACCAGGAGCCTCGCTACCCTGTAGTCGCATATATGCTCTTTCGGAATCAGAAAATGTGCATTTGAAGGAATACCTTGACAAGAATTTGGCTAATGGATTCATCAGGCCCTCACAATCCCCAGTTTCCTCCCCTCTTTTTTTTATTCCGAAGAAAGACAAGAGCCTGAGGACTTGTATTGACTATCGGGCCTTGAACCTGGTGACTCGAAAGAACCGATACCCGTTGCCACTTATCTCTGAACTTTTGGATCAGGTGAAGGAGGCCCAGATCTATACAAAATTGGATTTGAGGGGGGCTTACCATTTGGTCCGGATGGCTGAAGGAGATGAGTGGAAAACGGCTTTCCGAACTCGTTATGGGCTTTTTGAATACCAGGTCATGCCCTTTGGGTTGTGCAATGCGCCTGCGGCATTTCAACATTTTGTAAATGATATACTTCGTGAATTTCTGGACCGCTTCGCCGTGGTGTATATAGATGATATTCTTATTTTTTCCAAGAATACCGAGGAGCATATCCAGCATGTTCGAACCATCT
Source organism: Lissotriton vulgaris (assembly GCF_964263255.1). Taxonomy (NCBI): domain Eukaryota; kingdom Metazoa; phylum Chordata; class Amphibia; order Caudata; family Salamandridae; genus Lissotriton; species Lissotriton vulgaris. The sequence goes on from NC_141698.1 coordinate 364,323,241, forward strand.
TGGAGTGTCTGTTGCAGAACCAACTTTTTGTGAAATTGGAGAAATGTGTATTTCATACAACCAAAGTGGAGTTTTTGGGGTTCATACTCTCTCCCGAGGGAGTTTCCATGGACGACTCCAAACTCAAGGCAATCCGAGATTGGCCAGCTCCAGGTTCAGTGAAGGAAATCCAAAGTTTCTTAGGGTTCGCCAATTTTTATCGGCGATTCATTCAGAATTTTTCTGAAAAGGTGAGCCCCATTACTCGTTTGTTGCGGAAGAACGAAAAGTTTTTATGGGGAACAGAGGCAGAAGGCGCTTTTCAATTCCTAAAAGAATCCTTTGTCACTGCACCCATCTTGCAACACCCGGATCCGTTGGAACCATTTTTTGTAGAGGCAGACGCTTCCAATCTTGCTATTGGGGGAGTTCTGTCCCAACGCAATAAGAAGACGGGGCAACTTCATCCAGTAGCCTTTTACTCCCGAAAACTTACCACAGCAGAAATAAATTACGCCATCGCCGACAAGGAGTTGCTGGCAGTAAAGGTGGCGTTTCTCGAATGGCGACATTATTTGCTTGGAGCCAGGCACGTGGTGACTGTGTTCACCGATCATAGGAATTTGCAGTTTCTAAAGTCTGCGCGGACCTTGACCCCGAGACAGCTTCGTTGGTCCTTATTCTTCGCCGACTATGATTTTGTTCTCACATACAAACCGGGAGTAACCAATGGAAAAGCAGATGCTTTATCTCGATTAAATGTGGGGGAGAATGCAAAGGAAAAGACAGAGGAATTCCTCATCCCCGCAGAAAAGATCTTAGCAGTTGCAGTAGTGGATGAGTTACAAGAGAAGATTGTCTTGGAGTTCAAAAAAGATGATTACTCGAATTGGGAGAATAAGGGTCCAGATCGAATTGTGGAAGATGGGAAACCATATTTTCAAGGAAAGATGTTTGTCCCTGGAGAGAAACTACAAGAGGAGATCATTCGAAGTTTCCATGATCAGCCTTTGGCAGGCCACAAGGGAGTCTTGAAGACGTTGGAACTGATAAAGCGAAATTTCCTTTGGCCAGGTATGGAAGCTCAGGTTCGACAGTATGTTGCCACTTGTGAACTATGTTTAAAAGGGAAAAGTCTCAGGCAATCCCCACAAGGTCTACTTATGCCTTTACCTGTACCACCTTATCCTTGGCACACAGTCTCCATGGACTTTATTGTTGAGTTACCATCTAGTCAAGGGATGTCAGTCATTTGGGTGGTGGTAGACCAATTTTCTAAAATGAGTCATTTTATTCCTCTAAAGGGTCTTCCTACTGCCACTGATTTGGCCTCTTTGTTTGTTCAACACATAGTCAAACTGCATGGAATTCCGAAGGTAGTTATTTCGGATAGGGGGTCCCAATTTGTGTCCCGATTTTGGAGATCCTTCCTAAGTGGCCTGGGGGTGGACTCTCGTTTGTCCACCGGTTATCATCCCGAGACCGATGGACAGACTGAGAGAGTAAATCAAGATTTGGAACAGTACTTGCGTTTGTATCTTCTGGATCAGGAGGGAGATTGGCCATCTTTACTAGCTCCAGCTGAATTTGCCTATAATAATTCAGTGCACACTGCCACTGGATTTTCTCCTTTCTTTTTGAATTCAGGTAGACACCCCAATATGCTGGTGGGCAAGGTTGTAGGAGAAGTCCCAGCTGCTGAAGAAGTCATTCATAAGTTACAGATTGCCCTGCAGTCAGCAACTGCAAACTTGGTCAAGGCGAAGTCAGCTTTTAAGCAGCAAGCAGATAAGGGTCGCAAGGCTAATCCAGTTTATCTTCCTGGGGATCAAGTTTGGGTTTCCACGCGCCATATGCGTTTGCGGGGAAATCGAAAGTTTCAACCTAGGTTTGTGGGGCCCTACTCTGTGGACAGAATGATAAATCCTGTTTGTGTGAGACTCCATTTGCCCAAAACTTTGAAAATTCACCCAACATTCCATGTATCATTGATTCGGAAAAGCCCACCTAATCTTCGTAAGGTTCTCCCACCCGTTTCAGTACAGGTAGACTCAGTGGAGGAATATGAAGTTAAGAGAATACTAGACTCTAAGATCAGGAAGGGACAACTTTTCTATTTAGTGGATTGGAAGGGGTTTGGGCCAGAAGAACAGTCCTGGGAACCCAGCTCTAATGTTCACGCAGCCAGACTAGTGAGAGAGTTTCACAAGACTTATCCACACAAGCCTAGGAAGGGGGTTTTGGTGGGGGGTACTGTCAGGGTTGGACCAATTGCAGACAATACATTGCAGGTTTCCTCCATCACTAAATCCTCACCCCCTTCTCTCAATTGGACTCAGCTTGTGGCGAAGTATCGTTTCGCCTTGGTTCAATCATTTCCCTGTTGCCAGTGTAGTGGGGCCAGTTAGCGTTCTAGTGTTTGTCTGGAACGCTGGCTCTGTGACTTGAAGCGCGAGCGTTCGGTAAACGTCGCACTTCAACTGAAATTCCCCGAGAGGCGGACGTTTTTTCATTCGCGCTCTCTCTCAGTAGATATTTCTGTCATAGTTAGATTAGTTCAGTCTGGTCAGGTTTACCCTCTTTTTCCAGTCACCTGCCAGTTTAATTTTCCCGGTGTTTGGCGGCTTGTCAGCTGCGTCTATCTTCCGTTGCTGCCCATTAGCCTCACGGACATTAGTTTGGCTCCCATCTGACCCCTTGACACGCTTCCAGCATTTATCCCCTTCACCTTCAGTCAAGTTATCCTAATTCTCCAGTCTGGGTCGGCAGCAGCGGCTTCTTCGACATCCTGGCAGCTTTTCATGGTGCGCTGCGAAGGCGCTTGAGACTTGACACACGGAGAGGTTCCCTCAGCGGCCAGCAGCATTTAGCCGGTGAGCTCGAACCGATTTCTCTTCATTTCTGAACTGTTTATTGCTCCTCCGCAGTTTTCGTTGAGACTATTGGAACTCTGGTACTACGCTTGTCAGCAATAGACATTTATAACAAACTCTTGGAACTTACCAGTTGGAACTTGATGTTAAAAGACTGTGACCTCATGTAGATAAAAATATATATATATATTCTTGTGTACCACCAATATCTCCTGCTCATTACGTCAGTTCTGCTACCACCTTCTACGCAGCAGTATATTAGACCTTCAAGAGAGTAGCTAAGGCTCACTCACACACAGGTAATCGGGGTTGGGTCCCAGAGAGATAGTTTAAGTTGACTAGTGTATTTAGGAGGTCGGAACTTAGTAATGTTGTCCTTATGTTTTGCAGAATAACTCTTCACCATTCCTTGAGCGGGAGTAGATGATTGTGTGAGCAGTCTCTCTGTCTGTCTATCCACTTCCCCTTTCCCTGTTATCACTGTTGCAAGAGAAATCCGGCACAGTGGTGAAGGGGAATTGGGAGCTAGCTTCTTCTTCGGTCTGATACTCCAGCGGATCCAGAATCTTCAGGTACCTTCTGACACAGACCCCCCTCCCCCAGCGCCTTGAGACCCTCTGGGTGAGTAGTGCGCTATATAAATGCGATGATTGATTGATTGGTTGTGGTGTGTGTGTGGTTGTGTGTGGGGTTGTGTGTGGTTGTGCGTGGTTGTGTGTGTGGTTGTGTGGTTGTTGTGTGTGTGTGACTGTGATTGTGGTTGTGTGTGTGTGTGTGTATGTGTGTGTGTGTGTGTATGTGTGTGGTTGTGTGTGTGGTTGTGTGTGTGTGTGTGTGTGTGTGGTTTTGTGTGTGGTTGTGTGTGTGGTTGTGTGTGTGTGGTTGTGTGTATGTGTGTGGTTGTGTGTGTGTGGTTGTGTGTGTGTGTGTGGTTGTATGTGTGGTTGTGTGTGTGTGCGTGTGTGTGTGTATATATGCAAAAAAGGAAGCAGGCAACAACGCTGGGAAGTTTTTAAACATAAGATCGGCGCAGTGCCATAGAACGAGAAAGGAACATTTTTACAGCGTGTCTTTAAAAATAGGATTAGCTAGTGTCAACCACGCCGAGCTGTAAAATGACAAAGGCCTTGCACCATTCCAGGCACCCAGGCACAGCAGTACAGCTTTGGATTGGTAAAATACCAGCCAAATGATGCTGGAATGCATAACAGCAACTCCTAACATGTGTTTCGCTCTTATTAGAGCTTTTCAGAGAGGTATAGCTTTGTCCACACATAAGGGAGCACCCAGTATGAGTCCAAACAATACCCTTTCAGGCTTAGAATACCACATAAATTATGCAACAAAGTAAGCAGGGAACTCTGAGTATTTCCCAAATTGAGGTGGGGAGCAGCTCCTATATAGAGGATCCTACCACACCAGTGACACCTTCTAGCTTGCCATGGATGGCACTGCGCCAATTCTATGATTATAAACCTTGCTAGAAAAACAGACACTTGAGGTGAACAAATTCATGGTGTCGCTGATGTTTTTTTTATTTTCATCTCACCAGAAAGCGACTACTATACTCAAAGAACCGCACCATCGAACTGTCCACCCTGCGGTCCCTGCATTCTCCCAGGTCCTGATACCCTACTGTACCATCACCTTTATCGGTGCCTTGGTGTAATCTTTGGGGTGGGTAATCGATACCCAAAGTGCCTTGGTGTAATCTTTGGGGTGAGTAATCGATACCCAAAGAGCTGCACCAGCTGAAAAGTCAGTCCATATAACCGGGGTGAGGCGCTTTTCCATGCCCAGATAAAATAGCTAGAGCTTGACCGCGCCTTAACCCAGTCTTCCACTTTCAGACGTAGAGGGTCCCTCCATTTAACACATATTTCTCTATTGGCAATTAGAAGAGCAACCCTCTGTGTGGCTCCTCAACATTTTGCTTATTTTCTCATCCCCTCCAAATAGAACAAGCATTGTGTTCAGATTGATCTCCCTGCTAAAATCGCCTTTTAGGGCGAGATATATTCCTCCCCAGTGATCACTAAACCTGGGGCATTCAAAGTAGATATGGACATCTTTAGCTTCTAAACAACCACACCTTACACGCTTGGGGGGAGGTTGAGGAGCAAACTTTACAATTTTAGATGGAGTCCTTTACACGGTTGATTGTAAAAAAGTGATTCCTCTTCAGGTTGGCTGGTTTGATAAAAGAGTACATGAACCTCAGGAAAAATTCCCAAACCATTTTAATATCTCCCTACTAAAAAGTTCCTCTCCAGACTAAGTAGGGAGGTGCTAGCTTCTTTTCCTCAGCCTCCAAAAACTTCTCATACCACCTTGCAACCTCCTTATTCTTAGGTCTTATGTCTTGGAGAAGGAGCTCCAGCTCCCAGTCGCCCCAATTTTCTTTTTAGAGGCTGAAAACCAGGAGGACAGTTGGATAAATTTAAACCTAGACAGGTCGTTTCCAGTCTTTGCTTTTAAGACTTCCCATGGATACACCTGAGTGGTAGACTTAAGCCATCTTTTAAGAATATCGGGGTACCATGGGAGTCTCAAACTGGAGCCAAATCTGAATAGTAACCCGGGTCCCACCTTCTCTCCTAACCTTATACCATAAAAATGAGTGCAGATTTTAATACTTTTAATCAGACTTTCTTGAAGAACCTGGGGGCACCGAACCTATAAAGGAATCCCTCCATGCTTCACTGTCTCACCATCTCCCCAAGGAGCCTCCCCCAAGTAGAGTTGCCAGACTTCACCAGCAGCATCAGAATATTTTTTTATTGGAATGCTGCACAATACAAACTAAAGTCAGGCAGGGCCAGCCCTCCTTTGTCAAGCCTACATCGAAGTGTTTTCCAGGCCAACCTGGTGCCCTTATAAGCCCATATAAAGCTCAAGACCTTCGTATATGAAGTTCCACTCCCAGATCCCAGAGCAGGGTACCTAGCTCCTAGGAAGAGGGTGTCACACCTGAAGGTTGAGGTTCAGAGGTGTCATGTGCTTATCTAGGTTCCTGATCGATACTGTGACCTTATGCCCCTATTCGGCTATAAATCCATTTATTCCCTATATTGGCATAACCGTTCAAGTACGATTTTCTGAAAAGTCATCTCTGGCCTCACACGAGCAGAGCCACATTCCAGCATGACTCCCTGCTACTTCCTTTGCGACCAATTAGTGCAATGACAGAGCAGCAGTCACTATCTGATATTCCTAGATAACACTCCGAGTTCTTCAACAAGATAAAAACTTAGCAAACCTGGAAATCCCCGCTTGCTATGTTTTGATTAGTAATAGAACTCTAATGAGCAACTGATAGCTGCCACTTCCTAGTGACATCTTTTATTGACGTCTTATGTCCAGCAAACTTGCGTCAAACCCGGCACCTGTCAGGTATAAATATTACCAACGTTGCCTTAAGCAATGCGAAGCTAGCTGCTGTTGAGCGTTGCCTGTTGCTGATGCCAGCTGCCTGCATGACCAGTGTTGGTAAAAACTAGCACTCTGTCGCTGCAGCCTGCTATCCTGTGGTGGTGAAGCTGCTGATTACCATTATCGCCGCTACAGCGCGAACTGTGGTTCAGTACGCTTGAGGAGCCGTGCAGCCGTCCTCTGCGAAGACATCCAGCCCAGCTGCCCGCGGACGCTGTCACCCCTCCTTCCTCCAGACGCGCTGAGAGAAGCCGCTGCATTTCTCGTGCAGAGAAATCCAGTCCCGGCGCTTCCGGTTTACCCTCGCGGGTGACTGGGATATCGAGAGAGACCCCTGAAGGAGATACCAATCCTCCATCATTCTATTCAGAGGTATGGTGTTGACTAAACCCTTAGAAGAGAATTCTTGAAACAAACCTTGGCAAAACCAACTTAACTTAAGCTACTTACTTACTCCCCCTTCTCACGTGTTAGGCTTAGGTCAGGCACACCGGGGTAGGCTTAGTTAGAAGCACCAGTTGAGTATGTTAGCCTAATGTATATATGACTGTATATATGTTTTATTACTTTTAAACCATTGTATGGCTAAGAAACCATATCAATGCTTTTACAGTTCTATTTCGCAATTCTTATCTTACTGTACGTACTTTTTATAATAACAGTTATTGCAATTGTGGCAATACATTTCTCTTGTACGAGAAGAAAGACTGTTCAATAAATGTTAACCTTTATTGATACACGCCCGTCTCTCTATTCTCTACATATTGTGAAAGTAAACTGCACCAGACTGACTGAGTGAAATCTATGTCTATTGTTTCACACGACCCTAGAGATCGACTCTTGATCTGAGGAGCAAAGTTGTCATGTTGCACGGTTGTTGGAAAACTGAATCCCTTCTTGTCTGTGCCAAGGAAGCTGATCACTTCCTATGCAGAGAAGAAAGTTTCCAGTGACCTCTGAGCTAGTTGGTAACACAACCCAATTAAGTTTAGCATAGTCAGTGGAGGCCTGGAATATAGCCAGTTCCACGTCGATACTACTGTTTATGTTATTCCAATGCGCAGGGCCTAGTGGGAAACTAGGAACTACACTACATGGCGCCCAACGTTTGGTAAGGCGATAAACTAACGTAAGACTTGTAGAGTAACTCAGTCGTGCATATTTCACACCCCTTTCACCCGTAAATACTCCAATAGACGTCTGGAGTGGGTGAAAGGTTAAAATCCGCCCGACCTTAGTAGGAAGAGATTCCTATGTAAAGCTCCGGTTTATTCAACGTTGAAGGATACAGTGTTCCAAAATATTGTGCATCTAATCTTTGTCTCCTTGGAGACCTACTCTGCAAACCTGCATTTTTTACAATGCCAGGAGAAAATAACGGAACCTCTGGGGCCGCAGTAGATGCGACTCAGCAAGGTCCCGAACAAGCAGACCCGGATGCTATTATCATCCCGGTCCAGTTAAGAAGATCTATAACTTTAAAACTTATAGAAAACGGACTGCCACCTCAAGGTGGTACAGTAATTTTCGTGATAGAGGCTCACGAGTATCGGCAGACAGAGGTATTCTATTCATGGATAAACTTTCCAGCGGTAAACGCAATAACACAAGAGTTTCACTATTACAAAATAGAGGAACCTCCGGATGAGTACGCCCCTTTCGAGGAGGTTGAAATTCCACTTAAATTTCAAGAGCACCTGCTCTGGTTTAATGGCGCCCTAAAACACAATAATGACATAACTAGGCTCGGTCCTCTAGGCAGACCAGGAGCCACGTGGCCGGTTCTAGCCAGCTACACACCACATCCTGACATCATAAAAATGTCTAGAGAAGAGCTGTTAGCACAGCTAAACACATTAATAAAAATACATAGGCAATTAGTCCAATATGTAATACGGACTGCAACAGTCCAGCCAGCTGTTAATTCACACCAGCTGACCCCTCATCAGGGGAACACAAATAAAATTACACCACAGAACATACAGTCATGTCTTGGTAAAACACCCGTAAAACGGGAACAAATTCCTTTCTGGTTAGCCCAGAAAATCACTCAAATAGAGGCAGTATTTCCTGATACTACCCCTATTGAGAAACACAGAATCTTGACCATCTGCCTTCCTATGGGAATCGCACCACACGTGGAGGACTGTGACACTTGGGGTACAGTCTTTGCTTCCATTTACACAAAAACACACGGTGTTCCGTCTATGGCGGTAATACCAGACGTGCTAAAACAGATTCAAAATGAATTCGGTCCAGAGCCAGCTTTAAATCTAGGTATGAAATTACTGAAAGACTTCAAGCAGGTCACGGCTATATTATTAGCCAATGTAAAGGGAGAAGCAGCATCTGTGGCGATTCGCCAGAAGTTGAGGGAAACAGATATAAAAGATCCTGTTGAGCTTGCAAAAATCATAGAAAAATGCTATGAAGAATTAGGTAGAGACAGCTTGGGTGGAAAACGAGTTAAACGCCAACTGCTCGAAAATCCTGAAAAATTATTTATTAAAAATAATTTAAATACTCCTAAAAAGAGCTGGGATGGAAACAAACAATCCACTCCCAAGGAAAAAGTTTTCCAGTCCAGAGGAAGGTCTCCTCGACGGAGGGAAAGAACTCCGACTCGAGAACGCCAGTCTCCCCAGCGGGAGCCCTCTGAGAAAAGATATAACCTTAGAAATAGGGATAATATAAAAAAACCTGATAGATATCAAAGTATTGATACACGTCCCTCTCGATCTTTTCCACAGAATTCGGAAAGAAGAGGACGGTCAGACCCAGGAGAGCACACCAAGTCCAAAGACAAGGAACCTGCTCAAAATAAGAAATCTCAATTTCAGAAAAAGAAGGTAGCCAGTATTAGAGTAATCAATCATGCCGAGAATACTGAGGACACAGTTGAAAAACGGGGAGTGGGCATTGACAATGTTGGACAGTGCAGCAGAGATCAGTATAGCGCGCAAGAACTTGATGAGTCATCTGGAGACAGTGGACACGAATGAATACATTCAGGTTGAAACTGCCGACGCCAGACTTAGCGAGCCCCATAAAATATACGAAATAACATTGCGTATGGAGGGTGATAAGACTAGGAAAATTAAGGGTCTATTTTGGGATAAGCTCTCGAAAGGCTATGATATTCTGTTAGCTGAAAAAGATTGGCCCCCGGAGTTTGTCAGGGAGTGCCCTCGTGGCGAAGAAGTGATTATGCCTGCCTTCTCGAATCACATACCGATTCACAAAAAATACACATACGCAAGGAAATGGGCAGTAGCCCAGGCACCTGCATTGTATAAAAATCACGTAGGATGGGATGAGGATTCACCACCTCACAAAATCCAACTAAAAAGTGAACCAACTGCCCAACGGCAGTATCCCATAAAGCAAGAAGCTAAAAAACAGGTCAGGGAGATCTTAGATCAACTTGAATACCAGGGGGTGATTGAAACATGCACCTCTCAAATGAACAATCCTTTGTTTCCTGTCTCCGAGCCAGACAATTCATATCGTCTAGTTTTGGACTACAGACATCTTAATACATGTTGCAAAACCTTTGCAGTACAAAACTCGCATAGTGCAGCCCTAATGAATAACATAGTTAGGAAAAAATATAAAACGACATTAGACATTTCTAATGGTTTCTTTTGTCAAAACATTGCACCAGAAAGCAGATATTTGACCGCTTTCTCCGCATTTGGGTCACAGAAAAAATTCTGTCGACTCCCACAGGGGTTCAAGAACAGCCCAGGACTATTCTAAGCTAGGGTAACAGAGTTACTACAAATCTATGATGATGAAGCATTATCTTACGTAGATGATATTTATCTCACAGACGACGACTTGGATACTCACTTGAAAAGAGTGAACACCATTATACTTGGGTTCGCTGCAGAGGGTTACAAATTCAACTTTAAAAAGTCCCGAATTGCCCATCTGACAGTACTGTTTTTAGGGTACGAATTATCAAGTGAAGGGAAAAGCCTAGCGGACAACTTCTTAGAGAAGTGCGCTGTACTCCAAGCTCCAAAAACGCTGAAGAATTTACAATCAATACTAGGTTTTCTGAATTTCGGAAGAACTTACATCCTAAATTACGCAGAGAGGGTTAAACCTCTCTACGAACTAATAAAACCTGATTTGAAACAAATCGATTGGACTCAAAAACACACAGAAATTTTGAGATCACTGCAAACAGACATGTTAGCGAAAACAAAATTAGACACACGTGACAACACACGTGATCTTGTAATCCGAGTCATCCCAGGAAGATGCGGATTCACGTACCTAACCTCTAATGAGGGAGAAAAGGTACCTATTTCAATTAAATCTCACTTGTACACACAAGCAGAAAAAACATTCAGTCACACAGAAAGAACTGTGAACGCAGTGCAAATCGCATTAGCAAATGAACGAGAACTAGCACACGGCAAACGGATTAATATCCTTACAGCGGAATCCGCCTTCGAGGCGCTATTCAGCCCAGTAAACCTGCCTACAGTGTCACTGGATCCAAAATGGATACAGTATATAGATTCTCTAGGAGTGGAAGATGTGAAATACTATTTCGCCCCGCAATACAAAGAACTGAATGATTTAGAATATGAAGAAGAATATCCTCTGCCAATCGAAATCCTGCCTCTCCCACAATACGCCTGTATAATCTACACAGATAGCTTTGTACAGCATTTCAACGTAGAGAGAAAATCCTACGATGCAGCATGTGCGATCATTAAATGTCGTTGGCTGTGCGGTAAAATCAAACCGAAAATAACAAAAACTGAATCAGTTAAGTACTGTTCGGCTCAAAGAACTGAAATCAGATCTTTAAAGATGGCGCTCGAAAATGCAGAACGCGAATTCCCCACACTTATAGTGTGCGATTCTCATTTTTGCGTCAATTTTTTCAACAACAAACTGCAGAGTTGGATCGAAAACGACTACAAAGATGACACAGGTGCCACAATAAAGCATAAAAAGCTCTGGAACGAGGTAGCTCTTTTACACAAAGAACTACAAATGACTCACGTGATTCACGCACAGAGTCTTCAACGTGATGGCGTTCACGTTGCAGGGAATTCATTGGCTAATACAGCCACCGCGGAAGCAACTAACCCGGCTTCCGTAGCCACAAAAAAGCGTACAGATAAGTATATAGACGGGGAAACCATGCTGGCAGTAAGAACGACCGTAAAAGGCGACTGTGCAGCACTACCCGTAAACTATCCACTCAATTATGCATACATAATCGATGCAAACTCCGTTCCTTTTGCTCGAATCCCTGGAGTGGGGGACAGAGTAATTCCAAACAGGAGCAGGAGGGGCTTCCTCTTACTGGAAGCACACATGGGGTTGGGTCTGAAACACCAAACAATCAAAGCCTCTCTGAAAGAATTGCAATCAGAGTACTGGTGGCCAGGAATGAGTATAGATATTCAATGTTTTGCTCAAAATTGTGAAAACTGCAACAGAGATCGCAGTAATGAACAGGCCAGTGTAGTTTCAGGATCCCTTCTAGACAGCATAAGGCGGTCTATCTGCGCAATCAAAGAAGAGAAGCGCGTCCCAGTGTACAACGTTTAAGACGAAATACACTTAAATAATGAGGCCTCCAGCACTCGGCTGACGCCTAGAACTGTTATAAAAGATTAGCGAGTCCATATCGGCATATACGCAATTACCACGTTCCATTCTGACCAGGGTCCTGCTTTCAGCTCTTGAGCCTATAAGGGGGCCATGGCCAGCATGGGAATTGGATTGTGGTATTCTTGTCCGTCGCACAAGTGTGGTAGAAAGAAAAAACCGGGACATAAAGCAATCTATAACAGCGAAGGTATTAGGTTCAGGCGCTGGGTGGGTCAAACATTTAATAAGTGTCCAGACTAGTCTTAACAACATGCCAAGAAATTCTCTGAAAGGTTTCAGCCCATACGAACTATTGTTCGGAATAAGAATGAACGTTCAGGACCTCGATAGTCAGATATCAGTGGTACAAAAAGAAACAAAGCAGTTTGAAGTAAAAGACCGTTTGGCTGTTTTACAGGAACTGAATGAAACAAGAAAATCATTAAGCAACATAAAGTTAAAGCAACAGCCAAGTACCACTGACGAGGCACCACCCGCAACAGCCCCAGCAAGGCCTGTCTGGATTCCAAAGATTGGGGATCTAGTCAGAGAAAAGATCGCGGTTAAGAAGGAATTTGGGCCTTCTTACAGAAAAGCAGTACCTGTCTTAGCAGTCACCGGAACAAGATCAGTTGTGCTACCGCCCCTTGCTGGTAAAAAGGAGAACAGAGTCGTGTCCATCGATCTGGTAAAACCACAAGCATGTGGCCTATAATCAACAGTAGGCCCAGTGGACTCCCAAGAAACAACAGAATACCCAAACTTGCAACAATCCAAGAGGTTCAAACTGAAAGACTAATCACATTCGATCAGCCTGCAGTGCACAATGAAGGACTATGCAATAATGCCATGGAACTCGTTCGTCAAGAAACAACACCAGTCTACAATGATGTGGCATCAGAAAGTGCTACCGAGAGACAGATTGAAAGAACAATCCCATCAATTGACAGAACTGCCTCTGGTTATTTCATCAACTTCGACAACTTCTCTGAAGATGAAAATGAACCCGAAGTGATGCCAGAAACAAAAAAGTCTTTTAAAGAAAAAGCAACGGAACTCTTTCATCAACTGAAGGAAATCTACCTCATTTCCCCTTGGCTAGAGTTCTGGTTCGGTCTAGGTGTATTTTTCCTCCTGCTTTGGCTCATCATGGTACTGTGTTTGGGAAAATTCATTGAAGGAAAATATATTACAATGGACACAGCAAGTCAGAACATCAACCTAGTCCTGAAACCACACAGATCATCCCACGTGAAGAAAAGAGAACTGTCAACAGTAAATGTCACAGCAATTCCAATACCTGGTGGGGTAGTATGGGAGAAAACAGACTATGAGATCTATGGTCCGGTCGAAATCCTGAAGTATCCTCATCAACTAAAGGTTTCCTTAAGTGACTTTGTTACACCTAGTACATTCTCTGATGATTGGGACTTTAACAGTATTAATGACATGATGTCTGATTTAGTAATGTCAGCTAGATTCACAGATCATGATTATTTACAAGGTTCATCTAGTTATGAGCAGTTATTCTGTTACACCCACTATGGGGATCATTACTTGCATAAATCTGCACAGCCTAGAAATGTTTTTATGTATAATCAATGGGAACATTGTTCTACACCACCTAAAAGCAGTTCTAAAGCATTTTTTGAGAAATTCAAATATTTTTCAGGGTTTAACACCAGTGATGCAGAAACGTTTTATTATAAACTGTTAGATAAAACAGGAATGAAAACAATGCTGACAAATTCTAAATTGATATATTCAGAAGCATTTTATGACAAAATGATGACATTTGGTTTTGATTATTGGAAAAATAATATTGAAACGAAAACAATTTGGGGTACAAAAGATTGGCAGGTGCAAGGCATAGAAGCACTATTTAGAACCTGCATGATACCAGAACAAATGTTATTTTTAAATGACACTGTACACCAAACATCCTGTCTTGGCCTAGCTAAGAACAAAGAAATGAAAACACCGTCTATTCCAAAGCCAATAGCTGAGAATGCAACTGCAGATAATGAGTTAGACGTGTCACACATTTTACATTTCAACAGAACACATCCTGATTGGAAAAAATGGTTAATCTGGCCTACAGACACAAATAGCTGTCAAGATAGATTCCTGAATAAAACACAGGGTTTAAAAATGACCAGATTAGACTCAAGATATTCCCAGAGACAACATCCAGGAATAATAACAACATACAGTGTAGGGAAACTCTGCCTAGAATGGCTAACTACATCCACACTGGCTGAAATTAAGCAACACTTGTCTTTATTAAAAGATGGTGCTGATTTGCGCGATTTCATTCTTGGACCACGCAAACAGCGTCAAAAGCGTTTCATAGCGACCAGCATCTATGCTTCATACAACGAGGCTTGGAAAGTAAAGCAAATTGAAACTGCTGAAAAGATACGAGAAATTGATCGTATTAATTTGGAGAAATCACTTTCTGTAGTAGACAATGGGTTAATGTCTTCCAGAATATATTCGTTGGACAATATTGTATCCTCTGCCTTTGATGTGATAGACAGAGATTTGCTAATGTTACAACATGGCCAGTCTCAATTACGCTCTATTATAGAACTAGGCTGGACGCTGCAAAACCTTCGTTCAGGCTATGTGCCTTGGCGTTTGATAAACACAACGTCATTATTTTCCATCTTTAACCTTACTGATAAACAGATCAGTTTGGCACAGAAAGGAGCAGACTATACAATCTTGAGCATCGAGAAACTCGAGAGATTACCATTGACAATGTCAGAGAGTCCTGTCATTGAATAGATAATACACGGAATTATCACAATTCCGATAACAACTTTCCGATTTCATAAATGCCTTGAGTACATACCTGCTGGCCAATATGAACAATTGGGTAAAGGATACTTAAAATCCAAATGGAAATTACCATACACTCATTCTTGCTATAGTGACAGCGACAAAAATGTATTTCTTAGTGGTGACAACTGTAAACACTCACTAAGCGGTATACTTTTGTGTCAGGGTATTAATTTACACGGAGCATGTGATGGAAATTCAAACAACCTTTCATGCCACCAGCTAGTCACACCTGCAACTCAGATAGAGCCCTTCTTTATGCAACTCGCAAACGGGAGTTACATTCTAAGAACGGATCACAGGTGCTGTGGCCTCGCGCCCGGACTAAGTTATCTAGTAGAAGTAACGTCCATGGTCAAATGCTGTATGCAAGCATTGTTCCCGAGCGGGCCTCCAGACATAGTGACTCCCATCTGGCCTCGTCTGAATCTCTATTCTATACGAATTGATACATTAAGCAAAATGAAATCTGTGCTTTTACAGACAACAGTGCCTATAACGTCATCTAAAGAGACGTATGATCTTCTAGTCGCAAGGACGGCTACTGAGGTCCATGACCTTTTATCAACAAATTGCCCCGTGCATTTCGTACAAATGCTCGACCAACTCCTTAACATGTCTAGTGCTACAAGCATCCCAGGCATATTTAAGACAGTCTTTACGGGACTGCTAACACCTTTCCAGGCAATTTTGGGAATCTTTCCTAATTTTGTGCACTCCATCTTTGGTGGTATTCCACTATTTTTGGGACTCATCGCAGGGATTCTATTTTTGACCATCCTGCTACGTTATGGCAAGCCTCGGCTCAGACATAGCTCCCATGGGAATGGAAGAGACAATCCTAGCAATGCGCTACAGGGACAGGATAACTAACGTCCTTGGATTGGCCAGGCTGAGAGATCTAAACATGACCTGGTTCCTTTCATTCAGACCGATATGGCAAAATTGCATTTTACCTGTGCTACGGTGTATGCTTTGCGGCGAGGAATGCGTGTTGGACATCTGTCTTTCACTTCCATCAGCAGTACCAATGGACGTCGATACTTTGCTAAGTCCAATAACGGCTCACGCATTGTGTTGTCCCCAGCGGCTACCAATCCTGATGACGGCATTTGTGGAGACTCCTGTACTACAGCCAAGTGGTAACAGTGGAGCGAGTGACAAAAGCAACATCATCCAGGTACAACGTTCTGTGAGCATTGCGGATCCTGCCTTCGATGACAGCAATCATTCTCACACCTGCCAAGTTTCAGCGCTATCTAATTTGGTTGAACTATCACCTGATTTTGTAGACCAATTCTTTGCGAGCCTGTCTGATACGATGTTCTCACCCATAGAGAAACAATAACTTTTGAAAAGCTTTCCGACACACAGCGTTCCCATGAACTCTGGATTCGGCCTTCAGTTTTGATCAACAAAGAACTGCCAGGAGCTTTGGTAAACTGATTTTTCTTTGAATTGGACAATTTTTAAATATTGACCTTTTTCTTCTTTTTGGCACGAACAATTCTTTGCTTAACGTAAAAACTATTCTTAGAGAACAGAAGCTTCACACTTCTATTTCTAAACACATCTAGAGACATAACAACATAACACCAGCCTCTAGCACACATGTAATTACAATGCATTTTTATGTGATGATTTATCTCGCATTTCTTCTGTCAGAGATACTTCATGTGTAATTCTTTATGCATAATCGTTCATTGATTTCATATGCAATAATTTTTGAATGATTACTATGCTTTAAAAAACGTACAGTACCTAAATTCCATGTATTACAAGTACGCCTATTTCGAATGCATTTATGTATTTTGGGGTGGGCTATGTTACACAATGTTACACATGCATCTAATTGCTTAGTTTTAGTAATTTTGATGGACATGAATTCGTGGAGTGGGTGTCATGTGCTTATCTAGGTTCCTGATCGATACTGTGACCTTATGCCCCTATTCGGCTATAAATCCATTTATTCCCTATATTGGCATAACCGTTCAAGTACGATTTTCTGAAAAGTCATCTCTGGCCTCACACGAGCAGAGCCACATTCCAGCATGACTCCCTGCTACTTCCTTTGCGACCAATTAGTGCAATGACAGAGCAGCAGTCACTATCTGATATTCCTAGATAACACTCCGAGTTCTTCAACAAGATAAAAACTTAGCAAACCTGGAAATCCCCGCTTGCTATGTTTTGATTAGTAATAGAACTCTAATGAGCAACTGATAGCTGCCACTTCCTAGTGACATCTTTTATTGACGTCTTATGTCCAGCAAACTTGCGTCAAACCCGGCACCTGTCAGGTATAAATATTACCAACGTTGCCTTAAGCAATGCGAAGCTAGCTGCTGTTGAGCGTTGCCTGTTGCTGATGCCAGCTGCCTGCATGACCAGTGTTGGTAAAAACTAGCACTCTGTCGCTGCAGCCTGCTATCCTGTGGTGGTGAAGCTGCTGATTACCATTATCGCCGCTACAGCGCGAACTGTGGTTCAGTACGCTTGAGGAGCCGTGCAGCCGTCCTCTGCGAAGACATCCAGCCCAGCTGCCCGCGGACGCTGTCACCCCTCCTTCCTCCAGACGCGCTGAGAGAAGCCGCTGCATTTCTCGTGCAGAGAAATCCAGTCCCGGCGCTTCCGGTTTACCCTCGCGGGTGACTGGGATATCGAGAGAGACCCCTGAAGGAGATACCAATCCTCCATCATTCTATTCAGAGGTATGGTGTTGACTAAACCCTTAGAAGAGAATTCTTGAAACAAACCTTGGCAAAACCAACTTAACTTAAGCTACTTACTTACTCCCCCTTCTCACGTGTTAGGCTTAGGTCAGGCACACCGGGGTAGGCTTAGTTAGAAGCACCAGTTGAGTATGTTAGCCTAATGTATATATGACTGTATATATGTTTTATTACTTTTAAACCATTGTATGGCTAAGAAACCATATCAATGCTTTTACAGTTCTATTTCGCAATTCTTATCTTACTGTACGTACTTTTTATAATAACAGTTATTGCAATTGTGGCAATACATTTCTCTTGTACGAGAAGAAAGACTGTTCAATAAATGTTAACCTTTATTGATACACGCCCGTCTCTCTATTCTCTACATATTGTGAAAGTAAACTGCACCAGACTGACTGAGTGAAATCTATGTCTATTGTTTCACACGACCCTAGAGATCGACTCTTGATCTGAGGAGCAAAGTTGTCATGTTGCACGGTTGTTGGAAAACTGAATCCCTTCTTGTCTGTGCCAAGGAAGCTGATCACTTCCAATGCAGAGAAGAAAGTTTCCAGTGACCTCTGAGCTAGTTGGTAACACAACCCAATTAAGTTTAGCATAGTCAGTGGAGGCCTGGAATATAGCCAGTTCCACGTCGATACTACTGTTTATGTTATTCCAATGCGCAGGGCCTAGTGGGAAACTAGGAACTACACTACAGAGGCAGTAGGAAGCTGTATCACCAGTCTTGGGGGTAGTTTGTGGATGAATGTTGTGATGCACTGGAGGATTGGGTGACGGGTAGCACAGCAAACAATTTTGAAGGGCAGTTCAATCTGATTGTCAAAGAGCACATGTTCTATTGTTTATTTCCAGGGCAACTCCAACACCTGTTGGAGTGTGAGTTCTTTGATCCCAGGGAGCTTGTACTGGAGGCAGACCTCTGGGTGAGTGCCAGAGGGTCTGTAAAGGAATTTGGGAGTGACCCTAAAGGGAGTGGCTCAGGTATTTCTCAACTGAGGGTGGTGGGAAAGGTTCTTAGCAGCCCAGATAGGTCCCGGTGTAGTGGGGGTGTAGGGGCTCACGTCCTGTCTCTGCGGAGGGGTGAAAATGGGATGTGTCCCAAGGTGCCCAAAACCCAGTCCCAGGGCCTGGAGAATTCCCTAATAGAACACCAGGTTGAGAGCCTAGGCTGTACTGGAAGACCATTCATTGAGGGGGATCTCCTAGTGTCCGAAAGACTTGGAAGGGTGTCTGTAAGTAGCATTCCACCAGTTCTGGTGTCTGGCGGTGCCACTCCTAGGTGGAGGGTGCAGAAGTCCAGATGGAGGGGTGAGAGGGGGATGCGGTCCCCAGTGGGAGAACCAGTGGGTCAGGGACCAGCCATAATGGCTAAGCCTTCTAGGAGTGACCATCAGGACACTGCTTCTTTTTTCTAGGATCTTTACGCACTGTTAGATGGGCAGGGGTTGGGAGATCAGCGCCAGGCAGACTGTCAAGCAACACATGAGATATGTGTTACACTTGTGGGGGGGTGGTCATGCATGCTCCCCAAGAAGTCCTGGCTTGCCGGGCAAGTGCTCAGCCACAGGGTGTTGTCCCTAGGTTGCGAGGACAGGTCAAAGAGGTAATGTCTGACCCGGAGGGAAGGACATATGTAAGTAGTGTCCCTACCATTTTGTCTTCTGGGGGTATCATTCCAGGTGGGAGGGTGCAGAACTCTGGAAGGGGGTGCAGGGAAGGAGTCCTCACCTCTGGCCCCAGTTTAACCTGAGAGTGTAATCCCGGGTTGGGAGACCAGTTGCAGGGTCAAGGTCTTGAACTAGTGGGTGAATTGTGTGGGAGGGCTGATTCCAACGCCCTGACAGTTTTATGTTCTGAAGATGCCTCTCCTAGGAGGAGATTGCAGAACCCCAGAAGGAGGGGTAGGAGGAGGAGAGCCTTGCCCGTGACCTCTGGTCAGAGTGAGGGTGAAGACCCTGGTTTGAGGGATCAGTGGCAGTATAGGACTGCACTGATGAGAAGTAGAGTGGAGAATGGAAACTATGTATCTGGGGCTACTACCCCCCAGTTTGTGGGATTGCAAGGACCAGAGACATCTGGATGGCCTATTGCCCGGTCCTGGCCAAGGACAGCCTAGGGTTCCCAGTGGGGTAGCTTAGTTGGTCATGGGAGCTTAGACAGAGGGAACCATATGGGTTCAGAGGGGTGTAGAACTGGAGTGTGCCCCTGAATTTGCGGGCCCACGTCCATGTTCTGTCGCCCCAAGCAGGGAAGCCCATCAAGGTATTAATAGTCTACCCTGGCTTTAAGCTGGAAAGGGGTTGGGTTGGACTTGGCCTTTTCAGCAGGGTCTTTGGAGAACATTTTGCCTTCCTCCCTTATTTTTGGTGACCTGATATTGGTGGTTTTAGGACTCTTATCACTGCTGTTAAGTGCTAAAGCGCATGTGCTCTCTATGGTAAGATTGGTCTACACCTGTTTGGCATATTTAATGTACCTGTCAGTCCCTTTTACAGTGGTATCTCATATACCCAGGGCCAGTAAATTAAATGCTACTGGTGGGCTTGCAGGGCTGCATGCACCACCCACCAAAGTAGCCTTTCAAACCTATCTCAGGCCTCTTTCACTGCAGGGCCTGCACGTGCAGTTTACTGCTGCTGTGACGTGGCTCATAATGTGGTTGCCACGTATGTTACTCCACTTTTACTGCAGGTAGGACCTAGCTATAGACAGGGTCTGGTGTAGGTAAAAGGTAGGACATGTGCCTTAACTGTGTGGTATGTCCTGGTAGTGACAAACAGCCTATTTGGTTTCTCACTGCTGTGAGGCTGCCCTCTTATAGGGATGCATTAGGGAGTCCCTGATATGTGCTTCAGTGGAAATTCCTGACATGAGAGGGGTAGCGTGATCAAGTTTGGTATGTTTGAAATAGTGGTGATAAATGCTGTGTATTGGTGTTCGTGGATTTATTATCACTATTTTAGAAATGCCACTTTTAGAATTACAAAAAGAACAATTGATGGACAGAATGCAGAACAAAGTCATACATTCACCCCAGTACAGAGATATGGGCCTAAATCCATCGTTTTTTTGCTCACCATGCCATTCCAGTTTGGACCCAGCCATGTGCAAATCAGTCTTGACCCTGCTCCCAATGGGAAGAGTCCAGCCCAAACTGCAAGTCCAGGACCTCCCTGGACCGGAAACAAGCATCCTAGGACCGGGCTTTCAGCCCTCATCAACCAGGATAGCTTGACTCCAGTGGCATGGACAATAGATGGACATAATGCAGAACAATGCCTTAAATTCACTCCAATAGAGAGATCTGGGCCTATATCCATTGTTTTTTTGCTCACTATGCCATTCCAGTTTGGACCCAGTCATATGCAAATCAGCCTTGACCCTGCTGGCAATGGGAACAGTCAAGCCTGAGCTGCCAGGCCAGAAAATGTGGAAAAAGAGATCAAAATGGTGAATTTTACAGTACATTTTTCATTACATATTCAACTACAAAGCCCGGCTCTGGGTCTTACTGCAGATCATGGATAGCCCTTAGTGCACATGCATGATCATTGTATATGCTGAGAGGAGGGACAAAAACATTACAGCTTCCTATGAGAGTTCGAGACAGGATTGTGCGTTCTCCAGAGCCATGCAGGGGACTTTCTCTAGCCCAGCAAGCAAAAAACCCACCTTTTTGTGCAAGCCTGATTTTTTTTGTTACTCATTGTACGAGTAAGTCTTCTTTTAGTTTTTTTTACATTACTGCAACTGTGTCATTTTGATTCTAGTGGATATGGTTTAGGAAGAAAATGTCTTGAGGAAACTGTCAAACTAGATGCGTTACATGGCTACACGTGCTGCGACGTTCATTGCACAATTATAGATACTGGTTGCACACAATGTACCTGGAAAGCGGATGGTAGACATGAGGCCCGTGCAATAAACATGCATCGAAAAAGTCCTGATTTTCATGTATATGACCAGGCTCCCGGAGCCTCATATGACGCACAAGACTCGTCAATTTCACAAGCATTGCAAATATAAAAACACTTTTCTAAACTGTCTCAAAACTTCCCATGTGTAGCAATCAAATCCCCAAAAGCATGCTTTTACCTCGCTTTGCATCTGTGCTCACAGACTTTCGCTAAAATCCACTATCCAAGAGCAACACTTAAATCTTCTGCTGGGCACACATTTTTTCACATATTAAATCGAAGGCACAGATGTACATTTTCCACAGGGTCGCGGTCCTTTTATGCTAGCCTGCCAGTGTTTCGCCTTCCAGCTCCGAGCACATACCAAACCCTTTTGCAAGCTTTCTTTTTTACCCCTAATTGCACTTAAATGCCTTAAAGGCAATTTTCAAAGCACCTACTTGACACAATGAGAGGGTTGTTTTTGTCAGACTTGACTTCTCTCTGGCAAGTCAGCACACACCAAAAGTGTTTCAGCTTTTAACAAATAAAATAAGTTCCAATTGAAATGGAAATGGCTTGCCACAGCCAGTGCAGAGCCCCTCGTTGTATTCCCTATGTAAGTACCACGTGATATGGGGAGACACCAAATACCAAATAATGACACCCCTCCCTGAAATGGGTCAGGGCCACAGTAGCGGGTAGTTACATAAGTAGGAGAACGAAGCAGCCTGCATTACCTTCGTTCTCAACTTCTCCTCCTTTAATCGCGGCCCGGCCACCCACACCATGAAGTTGTGCTGCGTGCACTAAATAATTTTTTTTAATCACGATGATTGTCACGGTCCCTGACGGTGACAATCATCATAATAAAAAATATATATATAGTGCTGCGAGGGTGCGTAACTCAAGCCACCTGACCTTGTCCTCGCTCCGCCCTGCTCACAATCAAATCCACACTGCGCAGATTAGAACCGGGCCGGGGCCTATACCTTTTGCATTGTTTTAAATGTAATCCCGACCCGTTTGCGACACCCGCTCAATGCCCACTGCCCATGATGATTCATTGCTGAGTGGAAGGACAAATTCACCTGCTACGGGCGGCAGACGACAGGGCCCAGTGGGCTAGAAATAATTAAATTATGGCCGCAACATTGCCTCCAGCCTCTCTGTCTCTGGGATGGGATGGCAGGCAGTCACATGCACTTGCGCGAACCCCAATGCGCATGTGGCATGCAGGGAACCACCAGCCCCACCCTAAGGGTGAACTGCAGTATGAAGAGTGGTGCGCAGAGGTGGCGGCAGAGGAGACATCTGCGCACTGCACAGCAGCACCTCCTCTGCTACTGATTATTGAATTCACAAGGCTGCTGCACCGGGTCACAGACGGTGTGCACCACTGCAGTTGTGCTTTTTTTTCCCCACACCGCGGAGCGGAGACACGAAAGAGACTGAGGAGTAGTAGTCGAGGTCAGACAGACAATCAGACTACTGTGACTCTCTCTGACTCACGTCACGGCCCGAAACAAAACTGGCCCCCAGTGTAAGAACCGGCCCACACCCCATCCAGCCTACTGGGGGATTGCCTGGTGCCCGGAATCACCAGTCTGGGCCTGGTCTGGCGGTGGAGTGACAGGGGCTGGAGAGGTGCAATGGCTCCAGAGAGTCTGGATGAGTCTGCGCTAGGTTGAATAGACCTGGTCTGCATTTGGAGTGGTGGGAGGAGTAGCACCTGCACCTGAATAGGGATGTGCCTGCCTTCCACAATGATGGCTAAGCCCCCCTGTGGTGTGTCTGGAGCCAGGACCTGCCCTAACTATGGAGGTGGTGGTGCTCTTGAAAAGGTATTTTAAAGTGCCCCAGAACTAGTTTGAACTGGGCTCAGACCCCTGTGCCAGTGGGGAGAACAAAGACACTTGGTACTATAAATATTGGGGCTGTGATCCCATGTCTGAGAACTGAACTGACTTGGATGTGGAGGAACACTGCCAGGAGGAACCGCAATGGGACTCAGCCCCCGCCTGTTAGAGGGTTGAAGGGACTTCCCTCTGTCAAGGGGCCCTGCATTCTGGCCTGCCTGTGCCCTGTTCTCTGCACCTCAGTGCTGGGGAGATCATAGTGCAGGGGCTCGCTTTCTAAAGGAGTGGGCTTGCACAGGGCTGATTTGGGGTGGAGCGCTTTTTGGCCCTGCAGTGTGGGCAGCGCCACCCCCCTCCTCTGTGGTATGAGCCCCAGGTGTGGGCTCACACTGCCCTGAAGTGTGTGCAGCTCTTCATTGTTTTTGCACTCCAAAGTGCTGTGCCCTGCAGCCAGGTTTGTCCTGTAATCCTGCAAAGAAGGAATCCTGACACTGGGATTCCTCTCTGCTGCCTGGTTGGGGGTGGGGCATTGATCAAGGAAGCCTTATCCTGGACGGGGCTCCCGTGCGGAAGGAGGAGAGCCCTGCGGGTTTCCTTAGCCAGGTTGTGGCAGGCCACATTCCCCTGAGAAACCGAGAGCAGCGAGGACATTCTCGCCACGAGGAGCAGTGTAACCGTGCTGACCAAGGACGTGCCTATCGCTCCTCGTAGGCGGAGTGGCGCCTGTGTCAGAAGTAGTTGGTCCTGACTGGGGAGCGGGTGAGTGCCCTTTCTCTACTTCCCTCCTTCTGGGGCCACATACCACTGCACCACCCGAGCGCGGACAGCTGGATGCTTTGCTCCTGTTTGGGGAACCTCAGATACGGGTGGTACAGGTCCCATTGGCCTGAACAGAGGGGCGAAGCCCTGACCAAACCGCAACTTGATTTAGCAGCTGTGCCACATATCTGTAGGCAGCTGCCTTGTGCCTTCGGGCATTTCTTGTGGAACGTACCACATTTCCTAACAGGCGACGAGGAGGCCGCAGCAGTGAACATGCCTTTTAGTTAAATCATGGCCACTGCAGTTATGGGTTTGATGTGATTATAATATGTGCACACTAATAACGTTTGATATGATGCACTGCTGATGGTGTTTTTACCATACCATACTGAGTTATTGCCTTATGCCGGATGCGGTTGTAATGTGTGCACTCCACCAGGGTTATGTGCTGTAATGATGATTAGGCATAAGAGGGGCATGATGTGTTATGGAAATGATGCACTGCTGATTATATTTTATGCGTAAAGTTGGTGTGCTAAGTGCACCCTTACCAGTAGTTACTGGTTGTCCTCACTAACTGTGGATTGTGATGATTATGACAGTGGCCCGAATGGCCTGGTGATTTATGCAAATACCTGTAAATACATGACAAGTGCCTGGTGGCACAGTGTATATATGTGATATGTTCTAAAGTGTTTTATGACTAATACAAAGGCTATTTTTATATAACTCTGTGTTGAGTTTCTTTTGTGGTGTGCCTAGTGTGTCGCTGCCGTGTGAGTGTGTTGTGCAAAAACAGTTTACAACGTGCCTCTGGGATAAGCCTTACTGCTCTGCCAAGGAGGACAGCATGTTTGAAAAAAGAAACCCAATGATGATGCAGTCACGTCTTTGAACAAGGGGGAGAACCAAGATATACACCTCACAGCCTGTGTACGTGATTGAGGTTTTTTTTTAGAAAGACGGAAAGCACATTAAACCCTTGTTAATCAGGTGCAAGTGATCCTTCTCCCCCTTTTTGATATTGCATACTACCACAAGGAAGTCGAATGGATCACTATCTCTTCCTTTTCCCCCTTTTTGATTAGATATGCTCTGCCAAGCTACCAAGGGGGGAACAGGTGTTATCTTCAGCGTGTAACTTCCTTGCCCTGACTAGAGTGGTGGTTTCTGCCTGGCTTAGGTGCATGCCCTAGCCAACCAGAAATCCCATTTCAAACACACATGTTCATTACTGTGGCACATTAAAAAACTCTCTGCATCACACACAGAACATTTTATGCTCCCCTCAAAATGGAAAATTGTGATGAATTTCTCACACATATCTGGAAGAAAAGTTGACTGCTAACAAACAACTTCCACAAAATTCCCCTACCAATCCTTCCCCTTTGTAATATTCCCACACTCAGAGCACTTTGTCACCCATCACGGGTCAGGAATTTACCTCTTCATAAAACAACTAAGACAAACAAGTTGCTTTTGGGACTCTACACCAGACAAAATATTTAAAGCTAATTTTTAAATCTTTCAAGATATTTGGTTCAATTTGTATGTCTCACTAGATCAAACATTATTCCCAACCATCTTTAAGACCAGCCTACTCACCCTCATAATCAAAAAGCCTACGCTTTAAACCATTCAAACATAAAATTACCAACCTATTTCTAACTTGTCATTGTGACAAAAAGTCATAGAAAAATCAGTGGCCAACCAACTAACCAACACAACCTCCCTCTCAGCATCAAAACCCTAACCTTAAAGGTGCTGGACATATTTCACATACTGGACAAGGGAAACTCTTGCCTTAAGGTGCTGCTTGACCCATCAGCGGTCATTGGCACAGTTGATCATGGTAGACTGCTTCAGATAATGCAATATCCCATGGGCTGTCATGACAAGATCCTATAAGGTCAGAGCCAGACTGTGACATCAAGAGCTGCCCAGGCAAAAAATGCTTAAACCACCTTCTCCCTTCCTCTCATTGCTTTGTCTCCGTTCCATCCACTCATTCTCTCTTTCTTCTCCACTCCTCTCTTTTTCCACTCTGATAGCTGGCTCTCTCTCCATTTTTTTACTACCTCCTCTTCATCTCTCTCTCACTCTCTTTGAGCACCCAGTGCTAGCTGCAATTAAACTCAAGAAGTGAGGGAAAGTCACACTGGCACCAGCCCTGAGCTTTCAAAACCGGTTTCCAGTGGCACCAGTCCACTGGGAAAATGCCCAATGGAATAAATGGGGCCAGCCCAGTCCTGTCTAAGGTGGTTCAAATCCTTCCTGACCAACAGACCCCAATTAGTGAAGTTTGGAGACCATACTTCTACCACCACCAAAATTATTTGTGGTGTCCCTCGGAGATTAATTATATTGCTGACATTGTTCAAATTGTACATGGAGCCATTAGGCCTAATGATAACAATCCTCAGGCATAGCATATACCAATATGCAGAGGACACCCTATTATTCTTAAAAACGATTGAAGATATCACCACTGGATGCAGGAGAACTCCCGTCTCTTAAATTCCCACAAAACATAATTCCTCTCTCTTTCAAAATTGTATCCTGTTAGATTTGGGGCCTGTTTTCGGTAATACGATGCCCTCTCTGCCCCTGGGCTTCCTTCCGCCGAACTTGGAGGTGCCTCGATTGTTGTTTCCAAGGCCGGGCCGGGGAACTTCAGGCACCTGCCCAGGTGTCTTAGCTCACAGGCCCAACAACGCTGGCCTCACTTCCGGGTTCGACTCTCCCATTCTAAGCAGGGCCCGGCCCGGTTCCTGGGTGACCTGTGACCTGGAGGGGAAACCTGTCTTGTGACTACCGAGGAGGAGCCTTGCTGCCCGTGAATCCCCGTGGTGGTGGATTGAGGATACGAGGAGACGCCTTGCCGCACCCGCTGCGCGGGTGCCGCTTCGTCGTTTTGAACTGGTGCAGACCGTCGTGGGAAAGGCGCTGTGTGTTGTAGGGTGAGAAGGGCTGCGAGCGGGCTGCTTTGAACGCCGCAGGGACTCAAACTACCAGGAGTCCCTGCGTGACCTCCAACACCTGGTCCGCGTTCGCCGCTCAGCCCTGCCCCCTACTCCTCGCACAGTGAAAACTCCCCTGTGCTCCCTTCTACTTGGGAAACCTGTCTTGTTACTCCTGAGGAGGAGCCTTGCTACCCGTGAATCCCCGTGGTGGTGGATTGAGGATACGAGGAGATGCCTTGCCGCACCCGCTACGCGGGTGCCGCTTCGTCGTTTTGAACTGGTGCTGACCGTCGTGGGAAAGGCGCTGTGTGTTGTAGGGTGAGAAGGGCTGCGAGCGGGCTGCTTTGAACGCCGCAGGGACTCAAACTACCAGGAGTCCCTGCGTGACCTCCAACACCTGGTCCGCGTTCGCCGCTCAGCCCCGCCCCCTACTCATCGCGTGCTCTTCATAACTGACAACGCTCACCGCGTCGCGGGAGCGCCCGGGGCGAAGCCCGGGCAAAGGGCGGGCCCTCTACGGCCCTCATCGGCCAGAAGAGACTGGACTGGGCCAGTAACCCTGGACTAAAAGTGCCGAGGTACTCATAATTGCTACTTTGTTGTTCCATAAGTCGTCAGTGGGCGGGTAGTGTGTATAGATCTTGCTGACTTCATTGTATTCACTGTATTGTATTGTATTGTATTTATATTTGTAGAGCGCAAATTGCTGCCCTGAGGCGTCCAAGCGCTGATGATAGCCAGAACCAGCCGGAAAACACAGGGGGGAAACAAGGTTAGAGGGGTGAATTAAAAAGGAAGGTTTTAAGCTGTTTACGGAATGAGCAGGGTTTCTCTGTCATACAAAGGTGCCCGCATCTACAGAGACGTTCATTTCGAAAAACTCATTATAAATAGTATGGAGATGCGTGAGACAAGAAGTAGGGCAGCAGCGGGGGGGAAGAAACTAACAGGCACGCTAGATGACTTTATTGTAAGAACAAATACACTGATAGACGAGGGGATTTCTTTAATGGAAAGAAGGGTATCGCAGGACTTAGCTGCCGCAAAACGGTCTTCTATGGGCCATTTTGCTAATGTACGGAGCCCTAATACACAAGAGAGTAATAAATTATCTATGGATGTGACTAGCACAGCTGCCTCTCAACCCCTTAACCTTACTCAGACTCCCCTAGTGCATACTTTACCATCCCCACAGGCATCAACTAGTGTCTTGATACATATAGCAGCCTCACCCAAAGATAAAAATGTGGTGCTACAGGGGATAAAGGAAGGGGCAATTCCTAAAAAAGGAGCTAACCAAAATAAGCCTATTAAAGGACATGGTAAAGAACTATCTAAAGATACAAGTAACATACCTAATGCCATTGATACTGATTTACAGGGAGAAGACATCCTGCCCCCTAACATATTGCCCCTAGCTATTTTAGATGACACTATCTTGGATGACTCAATGGCCGATTTAATCACCAATAGCACTAGAGATAGCTCCTCGGAGGAAAGCGTTAATACTAGTAGGGGAAAAGAGAGTACAATGCTATATATGCTGGAGACCTTAATGAAAACTATATTAGCTGGAGACCTTAATGAAAACTCTATTAACCCCTTTGACAGAATTTCTCAAGGAGATTGAAAAACAAATTCAAGACCTAAAGAGAGACACTCACACGCAGTTTGAGAATCTGGACAAACGGATAGCCCACTTAAGCACGCCCAAGGCCAAAGCTATAGCAACAACATCTAATAATCTTGGCCCCACATTGGCAAAGGTTGTTCCAAATAGTACCCCATCGAGTATAATTAATCCCAAAAAAGGGAAACCCCCCAATAAACAGCTATTAAAAACTCAATCAGCACCTAAAAGCTCAACCCCACCTGTCAAGGAAGTATCAGCACCACAAACTCCTGTCCAACCACCTGATAAAGGCCAACCAGCTAAAACCGACGTACGTAGAAGTATAAATTTACCTCCAAGAGCATCACCATATGTCGTGGTTTTAACTGGGGTCCCGGAATTGGGTGCACAATCCACGGAAACCAATGGGGCACTCGTAAATAAGACTATCCATTGGCTAAATGACAACTACCCTCTCCCGCCAGCTATCAAAAGCAATATTTTAATGGTAGAAAGGGTACCATGGATTGGGTATAACAGAAAAAGGGCACATGGTGATTGTGTGGTGATAACTTTTGAAAATCCGCGCACTGCGGAGTACATCACAACGAGGGCCCGAGAAACAATGGCTTGTCCATTGTGGCCAGGGCATTACCCTACTTCTACTCCCACGGGGAACATCCGGATAACAGATGGAGCTGGACTAGGAACAGCCGTTATCCAAGGGGCGGAAATGGTCCAGGATATGACAGGAATCAGCATAATACTCAATGGGGAGGGGTGAATGAAGATGGGTGGACGGTGGTGAAACGTAGGGAAAGGATTCCTCATTTCTTCCCGCAAAGGCACGATCCAGGCTGGTTTGGACATCAGCAATTCCCTCCTCCACCTATTCCATGCTACAATCGCTTTGACTGTTTCGAAATGGTGGATTGACTCCCAGAGGCTGTAGACGTCTCTAAGTCACCTATTTCTGTAAGCCTGGGGGACATTAATTCATCAGGGCATGATGTGTTACACGAAACTCGAGTGGAGCCAATGATAACACAAGGGATGCTGGGTGGCCATGCAGGGGTTGCTGTAGAGGTGACGCCTAAAAGAGACTTCTGCAAGGTGGTCTATTGGAATGTGGCAGGGATTAAACAAAAAATGTACAATCCTTCCTGGGATGACGTAATTACTGGCGTAGCCATCTTAGCCCTACAAGAAACTTGGGCAATTGCACCAATACACTTAAATTTTCAAAAGGAGAAAGTAGATCTGCCCCGTATTTAATCAGGTATCGGCTCAATTAGAGTCCAAATTCTTCAAAAGTCACCCATTTTAGCGCTCACCAATTAGTCAAGGCCATATACAATTTAGACAGAAGCACTTTTATAGAAAATAGATCATTTTTATTCTTATTTACTGCATATATTTTTGTATATAACACAAATGTACAAAATCATTTTGAGAATTTTTTTCCCCACGATTATAGGGTAAAAACATATATAAATATATATACAACCCGGCAACCTTCCAACATTCAAACTAAAACAAATTCATACATCACAGTCAGTCATACTCATACAGGGCTCATTCATACATTCTACTCAGATAGGATTTGAGTTGAATTGCTCTGAAAACATCCTGAATATTGCTCTCAGCCATAGACCGGGGATAGATGGTAATATGTTCAGGGTAGATGGTTTCAACGCCGACGCGCGTTTCGGTGCCAGGCCCCAAGATAGGCCGCACCTTCGTCAGGGCAGAGAAGGGGAAGGAGGGGTTGTACTCAACAGTAGAATTAATACTTCTGGTATCCAGGCACTCTGTAGAAAAAACACATCTTTTAGTATAGTGTTAAACCCCCATTCAAAACCACATTTTATGTTAATATATTCAGTGCTAATCACCTAATAGCTAATCACAGTGAACGATCCACAAGTACGAGAGACACTAATTGGTTATCCTCATCATTTTCCTTTTTGCACAGTTGTCAGTGAATCAATACATAGGGGAGCTAGTCCCATAATTCTTCAATACATATAGTAATAATATCATACATAGGGGGCATTGGTGAGCTCGAGAAATGGGTGACATACAGGATAGGGCTAAAAAACAGTTAATTAAAGAAAAGCATTCTGGAAATCTTAAATACCCATGCAGTGGACCCTCACACACACGTTAGTTCACCTGTTGCATTCCAATTGTACAGTCAGCTTTTACTCATATGAGCATTCATTCATTCATATATCTTTTGTGTATATACATATACACACTTACGTAGTCCATCACAGGAGGCCTGGTTTTTCAGAAACTAGATCTTTTAGCAAGTTTCTAAACCCCATTGCACATCGCATTTATTTATTTATGGAGGGCACTACCTGGCATTAAAGCGTAAATCAGCGTATCGCATTCCTTTCAACCATGTTTCTAAGCTCCAAAGCATATAGCATTTATCTATATAACGTTATAATGTTACCTGGCGTCCACATACACCTCAGCGTGTAGTCTACTGTTAGAAAAATAAAGACCAATCTTTTTCAATGGGTGGCACGTTTTCGGCGCCTTCCTGAAGTCCTACACAAAAGGAGATTATCTTTTCTTAGACTCAGGTTTGCCGTATATTTTAGCCACTATTTTCTTAGATTTAAAGAGCTCCCTTCTTACCTAAAAAGATGTTTAAGTGGGCAAGAAGCGGGGAATATAAAGACAGGTTCGGGTCGATGGTCGCGTTCTGCCTAAAAACAAAAAGATCAGTTAAGATACCTCTCCTTTCCGATGCTGGGAGAGAGAGCTTAGGAGACCAGAGGTCAAGGGTTACCTTCTAGATAGCGTTTAGTGGTTTAAAAGATGGCATTGCTTTTCATCCTCAATGAACCCAGGTGCTCTGGCAATAAGCAGTTCATACTCAGCATCCGCGTTCTGTTAAAAGAGACAGCCCAAACGGCAATTTCACCAGGAGGTGCCGTCAGAATCTGCCGGGAAAAATGCGCAAATAGAGATTAGCTTAAAAGCTGCGCGGTGCCACGTAAATGCGTGCAGAAAGATAATTTTAAAAAACCGGGCTACTCACTGCACTCAGGCATTTACAGAATACATAAGTGACACACCTTCAGAGAACTTGAACTAGTTTAGATTTCAAGCGTTTAACCAAAGAGAGCTTCAGCGCGAGGTACTTACATGGGCGGTGCGGTAGAGATTCCTCTTCGTATCACATCCGGCAGCCGGTGGACGTAAACTCAGCCCCCTGCTTCCGCCTTTTAAAAGGTGGAATCAATACCTAACGTTTTTCAGGTGTGTTCAAACATTGAGCGGTGCATGCAAATTGGAAAATCTGGGTCGGATTCCTGGTATTACACAAAACCCGCGATGGAGTGTGCCAATCCAAATCATATTTTTGGGTAGACAGCAGGGTCCAATTGAATCGTATTTTTGCACGTGCCGGCAACATTTAAATCCTAAATTCGCTACACTTCGGATTATAATTAAGATTTTACTTCGGATTGTAATAAAGATTTTTTTGCTCAGTGTTATAGGTTGCAGGCAGGATATTACACAATACTGAGGAGACAAGCGGGATCAGTAAATCGCGTTTTCCCATGGGCATGCCTCATTCAGGCCTGTGTTCACTGCATCCAATAAAAAGATCCAGAAGACCTCCCTCTTTTTCCGAATGCAGGTAGTATTCTTGCCTGGGACTTCTCGGATCTTTTCTAAGATGGACCATCTTAGATCATCTTCGGTGTGTTTCATTTTGATCCAGTGGGCAACGAGGGGAGCACCCTGCCTTTCATTTCGAACGTTACCTTTATGCTCACCCACTCTGGTTCTGCATTCCCGACTAGTTTCGCCCACATATGGCATTCCGCAGGGGCAGATGATCACATAAATTATGTTGGATGATCGGCAATTGCTCATAGAGTTTAGTTTTATCTGGCGATGTCCAATGTTGATAGAATCGCCCAAAATAGCATTAGGGCATATATGGCAACTGCCACATCGATGGTTT
Organism: Lissotriton vulgaris; assembly: GCF_964263255.1. NCBI lineage: Eukaryota > Metazoa > Chordata > Amphibia > Caudata > Salamandridae > Lissotriton > Lissotriton vulgaris. The sequence continues at coordinate 364,355,815 of NC_141698.1, forward strand.
CCTTTTACCGGCGGTAGGCCGAACATGCCTGATTGTTTAGGGCCAACTTGGCTTCGAACTGCACCCTGAACAAGATGATTTCTCAAATTCTTGTTACGCCGAAAGGCAAAGATCGGTTTGGCGAGAATTCCTTCTCCCTCATGGCCATTCAAAATATGCCACTGAGAATTTATGGCTTGGCGGATTTTATCATTCACCGTAGAGTGGTTGGTGATGCAGACCAGTCTGTCTAGTTCACCTTTTGTTTGTGTCTGGAACATACTTTCACGGTTAAAATACCTGGCCCTCTTGAAGGACTCCTTGATTAGACGATGGGGGTACCCTCGTTTCATGAGTTTGACTTTCAGAAGGTCGGATTGTTCTAAAAAGTCACTCATCCGGGAGCAATTTCGTCTTAGTCGTAAGAACTGGCTGAAAGGGATAGAGTCCCGTTGACAGCGAGGGTGGTAGCTTCCATACTCTAGGAGCGTGTTTTTGGCGGTGGGTTTAATGTACAGTGACACATATAGGCATTCGCCATTGTGTCTTACCCATACGTCCAAAAACTCAACTTGTGTGTTGCTAGCCTTGGCAGTAAGTTTGATATGTTCATCTGCTAGATTAATCCATTTAATGAATTCATCTAAAGAGTCCTGGTCGCCACTCCAGATGAAAAAGATGTCATCTATGAAGCGCGACCAGGCTCTCACATTTTCCGAGAACGGGGCCATTTCGTTGTAGATGTTTTTATTTTCGAATTGACCCATGTATAGACAAGCTATACTCGGTGCGCATGACGCCCCCATGCTCACCCCCTTAACCTGGTGGTAGAACTGTTGGTTAAATTCAAAGTAGTTTTCGTTCAACACAATTTTGGAAAATTCGATAAGAAGCTGGGCATTGGGTAAGGCATCTTCCTTCAGAAGCAGTTCTTCCAAGACCATAATAGCTCCTTCCTGTGGAATATTCGAATATAATGATTCCACGTCCATGGTAACCATAAACTCTTTGTCCGGATCGAATACACAGTTTTCCATCTTTCCAATAAAATCGCCCGTGTCCCTGATGTATGATTTAAGTTTACATACTAGGGGTTTTAAGAACTTGTCAATGTATTTGGACAGCGGTTCTGTAGCAGATCCAATAGTAGAAACAATTGGACGCATGGGCGGATTGGTTTGGCTTTTGTGCACTTTGGGGAGCCCATATATGATGGGCATTCTTGTATGAGTGGGGGTAAGAAACTCTGTATATACACAAAAGATATATGAATGAATGAATGCTCATATGAGTAAAAGCTGACTGTACAATTGGAATGCAACAGGTGAACTAACGTGTGTGTGAGGGTCCACTGCATGGATATTTAAGATTTCCAGAATGCTTTTCTTTAATTAACTGTTTGTTTTTTAGCCCTATCCTGTATGTCACCCATTTCTCGAGCTCACCAATGCCCCCTATGTATGATATTATTACTATATGTATTGAAGAATTATGGGACTAGCTCCCCTATGTATTGATTCACTGACAACTGTGCAAAAAGGAAAATGATGAGGATAACCAATTAGTGTCTCTCGTACTTGTGGATCGTTCACTGTGATTAGCTATTAGGTGATTAGCACTGAATATATTAACATAAAATGTGGTTTTGAATGGGGGTTTAACACTATACTAAAAGATGTGTTTTTTCTACAGAGTGCCTGGATACCAGAAGTATTAATTCTACTGTTGAGTACAACCCCTCCTTCCCCTTCTCTGCCCTGACGAAGGTGCGGCCTATCTTGGGGCCTGGCACCGAAACGCGCGTCGGCGTTGAAACCATCTACCCTGAACATATTACCATCTATCCCCGGTCTATGGCTGAGAGCAATATTCAGGATGTTTTCAGAGCAATTCAACTCAAATCCTATCTGAGTAGAATGTATGAATGAGCCCTGTATGAGTATGACTGACTGTGATGTATGAATTTGTTTTAGTTTGAATGTTGGAAGGTTGCCGGGTTGTATATATATTTATATATGTTTTTACCCTATAATCGTGGGGAAAAAAATTCTCAAAATGATTTTGTACATTTGTGTTATATACAAAAATATATGCAGTAAATAAGAATAAAAATGATCTATTTTCTATAAAAGTGCTTCTGTCTAAATTGTATATGGCCTTGACTAATTGGTGAGCGCTAAAATGGGTGACTTTTGAAGAATTTGGACTCTAATTGAGCCGATACCTGATTAAATACGGGGCAGATCTACTTTCTCCTTTTGAAAATTGTGTTTTTCCCCCGCAGATCTGCCTCACATCCTATCTCGGGGGGCCCCTCACTCTGTGAACTATTTGATACCAATACACTTAAATGGCTAGAAAATCTATTTTACCCCTGCAGTGGGTGGTTCACATGGAAGGCCCAAGGGAGGACTGACAACGTATATATCTAACCTGTTAGTATATGATAGGATTTCTTTTTCCCATGGATCCAGCTACTATCAGAAAATAGTGATAGATACAAGGAAGGGTCTAAGGATTGTCTTTTTAAATTTCCATAATAACCTACCTAGTAGCATGATAAAGGAAGTACTTGCCATGATTAGTGAAGATATACAAACTGAAATTGATAAAAAAGGGGTGAAGTAATGATACTATGGGGGGGTGATTTTAATTGCTCATTGTGTAGAAAGGGTCAAAAGGGTATATGTGGCCTGATGTTGGAACAGGATGTTAATTTAACGCATTTAGAACATACCCTATTTGGAGACCTAGTCAATGAGATGATTTTTAACTATGACTTTGGGTTTACGAATGAGATAGCCCACCTCCCCACGCTATTTGCTCCAACCTTTGTGGGACGGGGGGCTTTGTCTATTATCGATTTTAGCTTTTGTACAAATAGCTCTGCTGGAAGACTGACCACCTCTAGCTTAATGGATGTGGCACTGAGTGATCACTTCCCACAGGTAGTAGAAATGGAGAACTTATTTGTCTCATCTCAAAATGTACCAAGCTCCAAGTATATGGCACAGGATGTGCAGTTAGGTGCCCACAATGGATATACTCTCAAATGGAGCAAAGTGGTCCCGGACGATTTTCTGTCCAAAGTGGTGAATAAGTGTATGAATAGTTTTTTGATCTGCCTGGATGAAAATGCAGAGAGTAATGACATTTTAGCGCATTTTCAAATTATTGCTGCTACAATTAAGGAGGTTTTGTGGATCACACGTAAACATTGCTTAAAAACTAATAAGAAATGGTTTGATAAGAAGTGTACTAAAGCCTTAACAAATCTTAAACATGCGATCCATCAGAGACCACGGGATGTAACTCTAATCAGAGAACTAAGGAAGACCTACAATACTGTACTGAAAGACAGGAAGGTTGTGATAAAAAGGGAGGCTTGGGATGAACTCTGTTCGGCGTCACAATCGAAGGATCAGGCTGCTTTTTGGAGGGTCATAAATACTCCGCTCCTTTACGATAATAAAGCACGCATGGAAATTGCCATTACAGAAGATGAATGGGTGGTCCATTTCTCCACCCTTTACATGACTGTTGAACCGGCGCTCGATACAGGCCCTGATCCAATGCTGGAAAATATGAATCTATCAAAAGAGTTGGTCGTGACCCTCCCTGAAGTCCTGGCAAGTCTGTAGGCAACTAAGGGGGGCAAGGCGGCTGGGCCCGATGGCATACCAGCTGACCTTTATAAGGCTAATACTGATCTATGGGGGCCAATAATGGTCCAGTTTTTTAATGTTGCCTTGGCGAAAGGCCTAATCCCTACCTGGTTTACATCAATTATTGTTCAGATTTTTAAGAAAGGAGACAGGCAGAATTGAACATGTTATAGGCCGATTTCTTTATTAGATTCCTCCATAAAAATTCTTGGGAGAGTAGTTTTAGCTAAGCTGCAATGCTGGGCAGAAGAAAATGGGGTGATAAGTGATTTTCAGTACGGATTCCAAAGGGGTTTGGGGACCGTTGAGCAACGGTTAAACCTATTTATTTTGCAACAGAAGTATATAAGGGTTAAAAAACAAAGCCTATACCTCACTTTTGTCAACTTATCGTCGGCTTTTGACTGTGTGTCCCACAACAAGTTGTGGGAAATAATGGTTGAACTGGGGGTAGATAAAGCTATTATATGCTTTTTGAGAGATTTATATTCTGGTGCCACTGCAACGGTACGGTACGGTAAAGAAGGTGAATGTAGCAGACATTTTGGGATAGGCCGTGGTGTACGCCAAGGGTGCCTCTTAGCGCCATTTTTATTTTTAATCTACATAAACGGCCTGGAGCATCACCTCGTGCAGGAGGGCAGGGATATGCCTATGGTGGGAAGGAGACCTTTCCCTGCACTACTGTACGCGGACGACGCAGTACTGATGGCACGCACCCCAATGGCACTTCAAACTTTGGTTGAATCCTTTAATAGTTTTATGCTTAGCTTGGACTTGAAAATCATCTGCTCCAAGACATTTTCTATGTATTGCGGGACAAGAACACGTAGGCATTTGAAGCCTATTTTTATAAATTCTAAACCCCTAGAGCAGACCTCTACTTTCCCGTATTTGGGCATCTTGTTCCATGACAGTGGCTCGTGGACTAGTGCTATTAATGCCAGAACACTGTTGTTTTCTAAAACTGTAATGGCTTTTCAGTGTTTCCTAAAAAAGTTGGGGAAAAAACGCATAAGGCAAATACTAACCATCTATAATGCCACCTGTATAGCGGTAGCTACATACGGTTCTGGATTATGGGGTTATTCAAATGTCAGTTCAATTCAAACCGTGGAAAATAAGTTTTTACGGCACATTTTGTCCATTCCAGAAAGTACTGCAACTTTTATATGTCACGCTGAATTAGGTTTGGTGTATATTACTGACACAATTAAGATCCAGCCTATTCTTCTTTGGCATAGGGTTTGGACAAGTGATGATTGTGTGGTCAACCGGGCTATTTTAAAGGACGTTCTAGCACTTGATAAGATTAATAATTTTAAATGGATATGTTATGTCAGAAATTTTCTTGAAGAACTAAGCTGTATTCAATACTTTGAGGATCCATTATCTATGGTACACATTTCAAGAAGTGGATTAAAAAACTTATGTATCGATCACCTCAAGGAACAAAGACGACTAGAGGAGGTGAAAAAAAAGACTGTCCTCGCCCACCAGTCGATCATAACCGGAGTGAAACTACAGCCATATTTATCTTTATACATGTCCAATCATGAACGTTTCCTTTTAACCCGGTTCAGACTTAACATTGTTTTTAGGTTACTATCCTTCCCGGAGATGAACTGTTGGTTGAAAGACTTGTGCCTTACCCATGCGACGATGTGTCCCCTTAATCCGATATTCATATTTTATTTTTTTGTAAATTTTATACCCACTATCGTAGGAACCTTATCATCCCAATCCTTAAAGATGTAAATGTACATAGATGCCGCCTAGCATTTTTAGAGCTTCAAAAAATGGATAGTGTTTTTATGGTAGCGTCACTCTCCGAATTTCTTAAATTGGTTTTTAATTGTCGTAAAACCCTTTGTATGAATTAATTCTTATGCTGTATTTATGTTCTTTTTTAATATGTCATTTCTGCTGTGATTTTAAATAATGATCATCTGACCCATTGTAAACTGTATTTTACATGCTACTTTCATGGTTATTTTCTGTTTTAACCGAATAAAGTACTTTTGAACCTTGATTTGGGGTCTCTAGTTGGCACAGGTAGGTACTTGTGACAAATAGGGACCCTTGCCTCTATTTAGGGTAAGGTGGTACACTCCTAAAATAACCCCTGCTCACCCCCTTGATAGCTTGGCACGAACAGACAGGCTTATCTCAGAGGCAGGGTGTAAAGCATTTGTGGCCACATACAGTAACCAAGTGACAACACTACAGATGGGTACCACACAAGGTTTTATGTCAAAAATAAGTATACTTTATATAAATTTAACACAAGACCATAAACGACAAAAATACACATACTGTTACTTTAAAATGGTAGTTCTAGATTAGGTCAGTTCAGTTCTTAAGATGAGACACTTTGCGTCAATGTACCTTACGATGCGTTGTGCTTCGACGACAAGCAATGTTGCAGCGATGGAAATGCGGCAATGTTCCGGTGCAAAGAAATAAAGAAGTGAAGATCTTTCAGATGCGGCACGATTCTCTAATGATGCGAGAAGTTCTCGGTTCGATGCGTTGACTGCAGCGGCGACACCCTTGTTCAGCGATGAGACGGCAACAGCCTCGACTGCGACACTCTTCTCCGACATTTGCGAGAAGCTTCCGCATGATGCGTCAACTACAGCGGCGATATCCTTGTTCAGAAATGCGACAGCAGCAGCTCCGACGGCGGCGCGCCTCTCCGGGGATGCAAGGCGCTTTCTTCGATGCAGTGCAATGTGACAGCTACAGCGGTAACACCCTTGTTCACAAGTGCAACGGCAGCAACAGCGACGGCGACATGCTTCTTCCTCATTGCAAGACACTTCTCTCGATGCGGTGCAATACGACAGCTTCAGTGGTGACACCCTTGTTCAGAAGTGCGACGGCAGCAGAAGAGATGGCGACATGCTTCCTCTTCATTGCGAGACGCTTCTCTCGATGCGGTGCAATACGAGAGATCCAGCGGCGACACCCTTGTTCAGAAGTGCGATGGCAGAAGAAGAGATGGCGACATGCTTCCTCTTCGTTGCGAGACGCTTCTCTCGATGCGGTGCAATACGACAGATCCAGCGGTGACACCCTTGTTCAGAGATGCACGGCAGCAGCAGTGACGGTGTCACGATTCTTCCTCGTTGAGTCGCGCTTCCAGCTCCTTGCAGCAGGCAGTCCCGCAGAAGGCCCCAAAACAGCAGCAGGCACTTCCAAAGAACTCTGGGGAGCTGGGTGTTGAAGGCTGTTGTCTCTGAGACTTCAGCATGAGGCAAGCTCTTTTCCAAGCCCTTGGAGATCCTTCACAAGTTGAAAATAAAGTACACAAAGTTCCTTTCTCCTTCCTTTGGCAGTCAGGCAACCACTGCAGGCCAATTCCCCAAGCAGCACTTCAGCTTAGGGATAGTCTCTCCTCAGTTTCTTCAGGTTCTTCTCCTCAGCAAAGGGTTCTTCTTGTAGTCCAAAAGTGATCTAATTTCTTGGGATCAGGGTCCCAATATGTATACCCCAAAATCCTTTGTCCTCTGAGGGCAGAGGGGCCTTTGCCTAGTCAAAACCAGTTATGGAGCATTCTGTTTACATGACTCCTTCTTTCCTTTCACAGTGCAGGGCAGAAACATCAGACACCCCACAGGAGGTGGAGCCAGCATTGTGGAGGGAAAGCACAGCCCTGGAGCACATTGTTGACAGGATTCCTCCTCTTCTTTCACCTTGCAGGGCAGAGACTTCAACCACACCCCAGGAGGTGGAGCCAGCATTGTGGAAGGCAGGCATAGGCCTATTCAAGGTTCAGGTGCAAAACAGCAGACTGTGCCTTAGCACCCGTCAAAGTTGTTCTAAATTAGACTGCTAAACTACTTCAACTTGCAGGAAGATACAACCACATCATTCCATACTCTGCATCCTTCACTGGCTATTCACCATAACCAAAATAACTTTTATAATTTGCTGCTTTGTATACAGAGCCATAAGTGAAAATACCCTATACTTCTGAGTTGACCTACTCAATATTCTGTGATGGCTCAAGGGCTCTTAGAAGTCACAATCCCTCGCTCTTCAATTCTCCCATATCCGGACATTTATAGCATGGAACTTTTCTCTGGTGCAGCCACTACATTCTACGACACATTACCCCCACCCCGTTTCAAGACTCTGACCCCATTCTCAATCTTCTAAAACCATCTTAAGGCTCACCTCTTCAGGCAATTCCTAGATCAAGCTTAATAAAATGATCACTGAGGTATTGAATAATTTCAAAATTCAAATCTCTTAATGCACTCCCTGTCTCGATGTAATTATGTTAACATTGTTGAAAGGCATTATATATATATATATATATATATATATATATATATATATATATATATATATATATATATATATATATATATATATATATATATATATATATATATATATATATATATATATGGATAGATAAAGTAAAGAAAAGAAGTACAAATGTAAAAAATAAATACAAATATATAAGGTGGTAGACACATCCTTTGACAATAAAGCCAAAGAAGTGTAAGGATGTTTTTCGCCTCCCTTGAATGAATGACCATTTTGTATAGCTCAAACAAATAACCGAAGGCGTCTTGTATCTCTAAACAAGAAATGAATAGAGGAAGAGTGTTCCAAAGTTTGGCAGCTGCTACTGAAAAAGCTCTTCCTCCCCATCGCACCCTCCTATACCTAAGAACAACTAGCCGATTTTTATTAGTGGAGCGTAGTTGTCTAGTGTGAACATATAGTTAGAAGAGATGCCTGATTCCCTCCGGTCCTGAGTTATGTAGTGTCTCATGCACAACACATAAGGCTTTGAACAGAATTAATTTCTCTGCTGGAAGCTAGTGTAGTTTCTTGATGGCAGCTAAAATTGAATGGTGTTTTGGAACATCTTAGACAGGTCTTGCCGTCACATTCTGAACACGATGTAGCTTATTGATTGTGGAGAAGTTTGACTCACTGGTTAGAGGAGGCAGACCTGGAAGCAGAGGTCAGCCCGGGACCAGGGTTCAATTCCCGGCTCGGTGGGGTCTTGAGTCCTAAAATGTCCATGGACTCGACAATTCTTGCTCTGGTGCCTACTCGATTCATGGGTTCACACTCTGCGACTCTGGGCAATAGCTTGCTTAATCTCCACAACGGCCCCTCGCGGCGGGATGCCTGACTTTCACCTTGCGGATACCCTGCCGGGGTTATCTCACAGGGGAATAACAGGACGGGTTCCCTAAGCAAGCGCTTAGAAACCGGTGGTGATTTGTGCTATATAAATTCCTGTACATTTACATTTACATTGATAGAAGCCCTATTTATGTACAGATATAGGGCATTACAGTAATCCATCTTCAATGGAATCAGTGCAGTGCCACCATGGCTTGCTTCCGTGTGGTAAAAGAGAGGCACATGAACATCTTCCTAAGGGTCCTTATCACCCAAAAGCAAGTTGACACAGTCCTGTTAACCTGGAGATTGAAGGATACATTGATGTCAACTATGACCCCAAGATTCTTCGCCGAGTCAACAGGACAAGGACATCCAAGAATTTCTGACTCCCATGAATGGGTTCATATGGGGTGATGGTTACCAAACCTCAAAACCTCAGTTTTGTCCCTATTTAATTGAAGGTAGTTGTTTTTCATCCAAGATGCCACCAACTTCATACAGATGTTAACCACATCAATGCTCATTACAGTCATCGTCAATGCTGACTTTTTTAAAATCCCATTGTTCATGATGAGCTCAGCTCGTCATGAGCATCCAAGGAGTTAAAATTGGCAGCTGAGGCCTCTATGCCCTCTGCGATAGACACAATTAATTGTGTGTCATCTGCATAGGATATTACCAGATATTGCCAGATCTTTTGGGATCATTAGCTTAAAGATCTGGCCATTTTTGTCAGTGTGAGACATATATATTAAAAAGGGAATAGCTCAAGGAGGACCCTGTGGGACTCCACAAAGATTGAGGGTGGAGCCCGGATAAAATTGATCCATCTGAACTTTCTGTGACCTATCAGTCAAGAAGGAAGCCAGCAGCTTCAAGGCAGAATCTGTCACCCCAAATTCCTGAAGGCGGTCAATCAGCTTTTTTTGCGAAATGATATCAAATGCCGAAGACAATTCCAATAGGATTACAGCACGGTCTGCCCGGCATAAACCAAGGTGTGAATGCTATTTGTTGCAGTTATTAGTGCAGTTTCAGACCCATGGCAACTTCCAAATCCATACTGCAACTACTTTGCGCCTAACTCATGATTACTTCGCGGGCACAAAATGCACATCCTGCAGGCTTTTGCACAGCCATCTCTTTCAACATCACATCTGAAGCATGTCAGCCAGTCAATTAGCATGCACGTGCTGATTAATTACCTCACATTAGGTGTTTTATTTATATATTATGAGCACTTTGCCCCTCATTATGTGGTGTTCAAAAAGCAATTGGGAAGAACATGCACAGCTGGCAAATCCTGAACCGTGTAAATTTGTAATTTATCAGGTGTGGAAGGCCACAAGATTTCAGGCCTTGTGTGAATAGGGCAAGGAGGTGTGTTCACATTTTCACTGCTCAACCCATTCCATCATAGTAGGTATATTTTCACATTGTTCATGAATGATCCTGTAACTTGCTAAACATAAAATATATAAACATGGTTTCAATAGGGAAAGAAGACAGGAATGTTTTAGCAACACAGATATTTTTTTAGAGGTAGTAACTAGGTGAGCAATCACAAACATGCTAATGTCTGCAATCACCTTCCTTTTTAGGTCGAGCCTGAGCAGATCATGCGCTACTCTGTGAGGCATTCTGAATTAAGGTATTGCATAGAAGCTCCGCCTATTTTCCCACCCATTCCTTTCAATTGGTTCTTGTTACTGTCCTTTCGAAAAAATCATTGCTTATCCTTCGTGAATAGGCTTAGTAGTCCCTCCTTGGTACCGCCTTGTCTATATTTGTAACCTTCCATAACAACAGAACTTTTTACTTGTGTTGTTACACGGTCTGCTTTATCTAGTCGGTGTGTACTATTTTCTTTCTTGATCTTCCCTATTCCACAAATGACGTCGCAGCACAACCCCACTTTTTATATTGTTATTAGTCATGTATTTTTCATTTCCAGCGCAGTCCGCTTTAACTATAGCGGCGTACCTATTTAAATTTTTTATTTACGTCGCAGTCCGCTTTCCATTTAGCGGCCATGCTTATTTATTTAATTTACAACACGGGTCGCTTTCACTTTAGTGGTCGCACTATAAAAGCTTTTTTTATTAATTTATTTTTACACTTTGTGTAAAAGCACCCCATACTCGCTTTCACTTAATGTTGGCCACGCCCCTCTCTTTAACGCTGCTGGCTGTTACCTCAATACGGCGAGCAGCGTCTAAGGAAAGGGGAGCCGCCACCATTAAAGAGGTCTCGCATTTGCGAGAGTTTGAGCTATTAGCATTAGAAATGACAATGCCTTTTATATATTTGTTGCTTTGAAAAACACATTAGTAAAATGCATTACCATTTACAACCCCAATAGCTTAAAATCTAGCAATTGTGAGACCTATTGCATTGAAAATGCTTGTTGAAGCAAAAGCAAAAGGTGTGAACGGTAGATGAGGAGCAAAACACACAGCCAGGTCAGGTCCCCCTGACCCCGGAAGACAAGCAGCCCCCGCAACCCACAAGCATCCACCATTATTGAGTCTCATCAACGAGGGGCTACTTGATTCCTAAAGCATAGTCAACCGGGGACCCACATGCGTGCAAACTCGTCGTACTTCAGTCATCGCAATGAGAGAAAAAAATGTGATAGATAGATTGTTTGAACTAATCTCAGCCACTGATAATTACTCGGAATGCATTCCAGCTCATTAATTTTATCCACTAAAAGATTAGACCTGGACCAGCTAGAAGTAAATCAGACTTAGGGCTTGATTTATGCTTTGGTGGTCAGTACTCAGCCAATGAGGGTGGCAAAGAACATTACTTCTGCTACCCGGAAAGGCAACCGTGTGCCAAATTTAGAGATGCACACTGGCCTGGCCAACATGGTGGTTACCTTCAAGCTACAAAAAGTTTGGTAAACAGCCTCCGAAAAGTTTGATGGCCATTCACCAAACTTTGAGTTTTTTTTTGATTTTCAGAAAAAACCATTAAGGTGGGAGTTTGTTTTCGAAAACACAAAATATAATCACCCCCCCACACCTTGGAAGATTTCTATGAGGAGGTGGGGGGGTCAATATTTGTTTATTTCCACCTGGCGGTGATGGGCAGGTGGCGGGCAGTTAAAAACGGACATTGCACCATTCACTCTAAAAAGGAACAGGCAATATAATGTCCTTCCTAAGAAGGCCAAGAAGTGGATGCCGCTCCTGTCGACACCATCGCCAGTGATCTGGTGTTCCAGAAGCTAACATTATTGGGTGAATTAAACTGGGCCCAATTTTACCAGGTGTGGAGACACAGGTATCAGAACCACATGTGGGTTCATGCAGGTGCTGGGAGCAGATGCACCTCCAGCCACCATCCAACCCCTACCAACACCAGAGAGGAAGCATGAAAGGCTTCTTCCAGCCAGAACACAGCCTGCCCTGCCCACTTACACCCTCCTGGCCCACACCTCACAAGCAGCATTGCCACTCCACTTGCTGCTATTTATCACCTGCTCATAAAAGGTGTCAAATGGGAACAGAAAGTCCCAGGAATTTGGATCAACCATGCGCAAAAAGACCCTGTAAATCTGACTTCACATGGTTATTCCCACTCCGGAGACCAAAGGTTGTAATTGTACAGAAGAGTAGTTCAATTAGTGGCAGGAATCGGTGCAATTCGAAAACTGGACCATGAAGTTGAGAGCCCTAAATCCAGCTCCCAGTTCTTTACCTGATGCACTGGGATGGAGCACACATTAAGGCATGTCTTGTTGGCATTCCTCATTTCAGTAAAGCAAATGGTGGAATGTTCAGAAGCAGAGCTTGTTTGCACAAAACATCAACATGAGTAAATCAATTACAATATAGAGGCATAATGCACCTACTGCCACAGGGTTGCAGAAGCCAATTTGCTACAAATATAATGTTGTACTATCCCAATGTAATTATATTTATTCACTCAACCTTAAAAGGCTCAGCCCACAACCAGGCCAAACTGTGAGTGCAGGTTTTTAACCCACTAATCTTTATTACTGGCTACTCCACCTGACTCTACCAAACACATCCTCAGATCCTTGTAATGATGTTCAGAAACTCCCTGCTGATTGGTCAGCTCTTCAGCTAATCCAGAAACTGCTTCTATTGCCTGTTTTCAAATTCTAAGTCATTTGTTTCTGTTCAGATTCTGGCCCAGATTCTGAAAACTGTCATGGAACGCAGCACAGCCCCCAAAGATCCAAATGCATTGCATGACAGGGAGAGAGCAGGAGAGCACCATATTCACAGAGATAGCACACTGTCCTACCCTCAGCCTTGCACCGTCTCTGCCTGGACGTCAATTCACCAAAATGCCAGGGGTAGTGGAAGAGACTTCACATGCCCTATGACCTTCACTTTCACTCACACATACACATGCTTCCACATACACACACACTCACACGTATACACCCTCTGCCCACAAATAAACATACATTCACATATACTCACACACACACACTCAAAACTGCAAGCATGCACACAACATACATACATTTAAAACCATTATTTTAATTACCTCAGCTGCCAGGGAAAGTCATATTCCCTCTATTTGTACTCTAGTGTCTATTAGAATAATAGCGAATAATGTATTATTATTCACTCTTGGTATAACAAAAAATAGACAAAAAATAAGGAGAATAAAGCCCCCACCAAAGGACAAGCTGCTTCTGTTCCTGGCACTGATTTTGCCACTGCTGACGCTAGGAGTCACAAAGGCAGTGCCAGGGGGTCACAGCAGCGATCCTTGGTAACCTCTAAATGACGTTCATGCAGCACTGATTTCAACTGATTTCCAGGCACACACCTTAGCGCCATAGTGCTAGAGCGCGTGCCTGAGTCTAGCATAGGTTTTGTACAGGAAGGATACACTTCTCCTGTACAGAATACTATGCCTAGACAAACTTCAACGTTTTTCCTACTTTATATGTGTGCTGCACAGCGCACCACACATGCAAAGTCGGAAAATAAAGGAGAAAAGAAAACATTCTTTTAACGCCTGCTTTACAGAGGCGTTAATTTTTGGCGCTAAACCCTTTCAACTAATATTAGTAGATAAGGTTTAGTGTCAAAAAGCATGGGTGGTTGTATGGGAACGCCCATATACCACCCTTTTAACGTCCTCCTTGGCGCAAAGTAGCGTTTCACTCTGGTTTGCGTTACTTTTCCATGCAAACCAACGCTAATACCAATTAGCGTTGGTTTGTTAATCACCGAACAGGTTAGCGTTGGGTTAGTGTTACAAAAGTAACGCTAACCCGATGCTAAACCTTTGTGAATCTGGGTATCAGTCTTGTTTTCTTCTCTATCTAGTGGTGTTCAACAGCCACCGCAGCCCTTGCGGTGCAGGGGGCCGAGCTCTAGGGCCCCCTCCGGCACTGTGCACGAGTAACAGGCCCCTGCCCTGAGAGCTCCTGACTGGGTCCAGAGCGTGGGGGGGGGCTCCATGTACTTTGCAGGGGGTCCCTCAAGGTTCATTATGCCACTGTCTCTATCTGGTGTTTTCTTCAGAAGGGTTGGTGAAAGTTGGCACAAGTGATACTTTCTGTACCATTATTATCTTTTTCAGCTGAGGTCAGCGCAGCTGATCAATTAGCGATTAGCTAGGTCTGTGTATAGAGCATTAGAAGCAGGAATCAGATTTATCACAGCACAGATTGCAAGGCCTTCTGAGAGAAAGAGGGAGCTTTGGGGCCTAGCCTCAGATACCATTGCTCAATTCCTCAGAGAAAAATACTGTCCTTTTAATTAAGTTCAGAGGTATGGAAGACCTATAGCTGGTGAAATCGGAAGCTGGATCTCTATATAGTACACCAAAATGAGGTACACTGTGCAGAGAGTCAAGGCAAACCCTAAAGTAATTATAGAAGCACTAATGACACCCCAAATGCTCTCTTTTGTGGTAGTGTGGGCAAGCATTTAGGCATATTAGAGGGTAGTGCTGACCATTTATTACACACAAGTCAGTAAGTGAGACACACACTCAATAAAAAAATCTGACACAAATTTCAAAAAAGAATACATACTTTTATATAAATTTAGATACCAAGATCATCGGAATCAAGTAAGTACTTTTCGAATTATGAATTCTCACTGTTTTCAGAAATGGACACTGCAATTTAATGATCTGCAATGTTATCCTATAGATGAAAAACATGTATTTCATTTGGGCACTTAGCAGCGACTTACCGGTCTGTTCTTCAAGACTTAAGGTGAGTATGGGGTAAGGTCCAAGGCCACACCAGCAAGTCACCTCGGGAGGCTTAGGGGCGTCCGGGTGTAGAGGTGTGTTACAGCATCGGGTGTCCTGTTCACTTCAATGGGAGAATGGTCCAGTCAGAAAGAGGCTGCAAGCTGGGACTGGGGGCCACCTCAGGGGTGATTGCCCCATGAGGTCCACGGGCATGTAGGGACACTCTTGGTACACTTCTCCTCGGACTGTTTGCTCGGTTGCAGTGGTGTCTTTTGGCATCGTATCCGGTTCTTGAGCCTCTCGAGGTTGCAGGGGGCCAGCAGAAAGAAGCTGCAAGTGGCGACTGGAAGTCCCGCCTGGGCAAACCCAAGGATGGGCTTAGCTCACTTGGGTCACGTGGGTCTAGGGACCCTGTTGGCACTGTCACCTCCCTTGGACTTGGGCTCTGGAGCACAGGTGCATAGGTGCTTTGAGGCATCAGGTGGTGGCGGTCACAGACTCACTCTTGGTCTTTGTTTCTGCTTCAGAGGGGCAAACAGGGTAGCTGGGCCACTCATGATGCAAAGTCAGTCTTCCTCTGCATTAGTGCCCGGTCGGGGCACAGCAAGCCTTGGCTACTGCAAGGAGTTCAGTACTCCAAGTATTGCTACTTTTTGGCTCCAGTCGGTCTGGCATCCCCACAGTTGGGGGGAGGACAAATCTGACCTGTAGGGCCACTGCTACTGCTTCCTGGGTAGCGACTTTGGCATGACAAACAAGAATGTGTCATGTAACGTTTTCCCTCATGGTCTGCAAGATGTCAAACAGCCTGCAATGGCAGTCTGTGTGGAATTTGTATGTGTGTCCCTTAAAGTGGCTTTGGCTATGGTGCAGCCCTTAGGGTCCCTCTTTAGTACTCCTGCCCTAGGTACCTAGATACCATCTACTAGGGGCTAACCGGGGGGCTAAAGTCTTTTGCCAATTGTAGCAGAATTAGACACCTGTATCAATCACCTAAGCATCCGCTTAATTATGGGTTTCCATATCCTATCACTATAACACAGGCATTCCAGAACGCACTACAGCATAGGTGTACCTGATTGTTTGCTGGCCGCACAACAAAACTAGGATGCTGTTTGTTATTATGTTTTTTAGCCCTGAAGAAGTCATGGGGTGCACCCTTAACGATGAAACACGTGTTGGCTGAAGCTTAAAAGAAGAAAGGCAATAAAGAAACTGAGAAAAATACAAATGCTGTTTTGTAACTGTTCTCACAATATGATGTATAATGAAGCGTGTGCTTAGGTGATTGATACCATTTTCTCAAGTGATCTTCCAGATCACAGAGTTCATAGGGGGAAGGGGCATCCCCCTACCCTTTGGAGCACTGCCACATACAGAAGGAGCAGTGAGAATAACGTGAGATAGTGGGTGAGAGCCAAAGACACCCCAATTGTATTCACCCCTGATACATACATCAGAATTAGACAAAACCCTGTTTTAGGAAAGGAGCACTGTTACTGAGGTCTGGTGAGCAGCCCTCAGTGCACTGTCAGAGTCCAAAATCAGCATCTTGTAGATATAAAAGGGGTAAAAAGTGGAGGAACAACTGCAAACAAAGGCCCAGTTTCCTACTGTGACTTTGTATAAATTAATCTTTATTTTTTAACATGACAATTCTGCCTCTGTTCTTTACATAATCCTGCAGAAATCGTGTACTCTAAATTAATTTTGGAGTGATTTCTTTGCTTTCTTTTTTCAGTGTGTGTTTCAAGGGAACTGTTGCTGATTTCCCATACCTAGACATCATGATAATGACCAGTTGGCAGCTACATCTGTAGCTGGCAGTAGACACAGCTTGGACCTGGGCATCTCTGGAAAGCAGGATGTGATAAGCCAAGTGTCCCACCCAGAATCTGCTGATGGTGGAGTGCCGAGGTCATTCCAGGTTCTTGGATACCAGCACTCAGCTGCATGGGCTGGGGTGGGCAGTTTACTTTCCTTGCGCCTAGAGTGGGGGTA
The DNA here is from genome assembly GCF_964263255.1 of Lissotriton vulgaris. Lineage (NCBI taxonomy): Eukaryota > Metazoa > Chordata > Amphibia > Caudata > Salamandridae > Lissotriton > Lissotriton vulgaris. The sequence continues at coordinate 364,372,821 of NC_141698.1, forward strand.
GGAGTGGGGGAGGGGGGGGGTATTCCTGTGGCTGCCAAATGGATCCAAATGAGGTGTAATGGATCTGTTCAGCTCTCTATATGCAATGTTAAGTGCAGAAGCCCTAAATAAATAGGAACATGGCAGACTGCCAAAGACTTAATTGTGTTTAAAACATGACTTTCAACTTGGGAGCCGCAGACCTATTTTTAAATTAGCTAAGAGCTAATGTTGTGCCCTTCACCCTTTCCCTGAATCTATCCTTGTGCTTACATCTGAGCTCTTACATCTCGCGTTGGTTGTTCTACCTTCTTTCTGTTCTGCTCTCAGAATTCGAAAATGGAATGAAGGCGATTTCTGGTTGACCCCCCATCTAAATTGTTGGCTTCCTTTTTATATGTCATGAAAGTCTTTGAAGCTTTCTGACTTACAAAAAGTGAAATGACATTCACAAATTTTAAGCAAGTAATTTATATTTGTATCTCTCAAAAATGTTAACTGTGTAACTTGTTTCATCATGGGTGGCACTTTAGATAAATCTCAGCATTTTAATCAAAAGAACTACACATGTAAACACTTAAAGATCAATACTAACAATGTGAAAAACAAAATTGGTAGGCAAAAAGCAGTGAGTGGAGATTGGAGGCAGGGCAGGAGTGTTGTGAAGGACTTCAGCAAGGCGTACACTTGTGTATTATAAAGAGCGTAGAAGATAGGCGAAGTCACACCCACCGGTACTTACCACCTATACACTGATGTTCTATATATTGCCGGTGGGAACGCTGATGCTGCTTGTATAGTCCATCATTAGGAACATCCTGCCGGGTTATGCACTATTGTGTGAAGGAATCATGAACCTTTCTGTAGTTACATAGTCCCACAGCTTAACTCACCAGCGCATTTGTAAAAATGATCTTGGAGCAAATTGATCCATTCGATAGACGGATCATGTGTAGGTTTCGAAAGGTTGATGTTGGACCCGGCCTCGTGGCGTGGTCCCACTCCTCCCGCATGGCGGGCCCCGGACTATCTCGAACCCTGTTCCCGCGCCGAGAGCATCACCATCCACCCTACACGAGAGCCGCCCCTCCGGGCAGCCCCCAGCTCTCCCCCATTGGAACTCGGCAAACCCTCCTCAACACCCTCGGCTGGTCCGAACCCTATCCCGGACCACCATCTCAACCCCAGACTCCATCTTGGGTCCTCCACGACCAGGCCTCGTGGCCTCGTGCCGACCCCAGCCGCAGACCCAGCGAAGCCCCGACATCGAGGCACCACGATCCGACCAGGGGGTAACAAGGCCACTTGACGGATCAATGGGGGAAAGAGTTTCGATGGTCCTCCAACCGTCCCCTAACGCCTGGTTTCGATCGCCCCCAGCCTCCCTGGGCGCTGGCTCCACCCCCCTACTGGGTGTCTGGACACGCACATCCCGGCCCCTCCGACCTCCAGGTGCGAGGGTCCGGACATCAAAGGACGCCAGACCTATAACTGGGGCAGCTCCAGAGCAGGTCGGCAGTTGTATCCTGGAGTCGAGAGACACAGAGACGAACTCATCCGCGTGGAACCCGTAACCACCTTGGAGCCCTGCTGGCGCTGCCGTGGCTCATCTTCGCCGAACTATCCTTGGAGCCCTGCTGGCGCTACCACGGCCCAGCTTCGTGAAACCATCTCTGGAGCCCTGCTGGCGCTGCCGCTGCCCATCTTCGTGAAACCATCTCTGGAGCCCTGCTGGCACTGCCGCGGCCCATCTTCGCGAAACCATCTCTGGAGCCCTGCTGGCGCGGCCGCGGCCCATCTTCGTGAAACCATCTCTGGAGCCCTGCTGGCGCTGCCGCGGCCCATCTTCGTGAAACCATCTCTGGAGCCCTGCTGGCACTGCCGCGGCCCATCTTCGTGAAACCATCTCTGGAGCCCTGCTGGCACTGCCGTGGCCCATCTTCGTGAAACCATCTCTGGAGCCCTGCTTTCGCTGTCGCGGCCCATCTTCGTGAAACCATCTTTGGAGCCCTGCTGGCACTGCCGCGGCCCATACCGAAGAACCCTCCAGCTTGAGGATTAAGAGCTGAGCGCAGGGTATCCCTGTACCAGGCTGGTACCAAGACTGTCCCGCTACCCCCTTCCCTCAGAGACTAAACTTGAAAGGATCCCTAGATCCAGTTACACCTGTATCGTTACGATAACCTGCCTAAGAGTATTGATAAAAACATTGAGAACCTATCTTTGTGTGGTGTCCATCTGTAGGGGGGTGATTGCTCGTCTGTACGATCCTAGGAGAGGAACCTCGCCAGGAGGCCTCTCGACTTCGCTCGGCCAGCCCTAAAGATCCCCTTTCCAACATTGGTGACAGGCGGTGGGATCCGAGCCGACGCAGATCGTACAGAGAGTAACTCGCCCCACTACGAACAGAAACACAAGACAACCATGACGACTAAAGAAACCGGACCAACCTCGGAGTTCCAGATGGAACGACTAGAAGATTATAGCCACAAAGAATTGAAGCAGTTCTGCAAAGACTTGGGTATCGCTTCCACAGGACTAAGCACCAAAGACGATCTCAAGCAGGCTCTGCAGACCTGGGTGGAGACAGGAGCGTCACCACCCCAAAAAGAAGGCATCACAGTCATCGATCTGCACCCGGAGAACATTGCAACCCCAACGGAGGAGAGAAACACGGGCCTCTCCCACGAGGATGCCCGAGAACGAGAAAGGAGCCGGCTCCACGAATTAGACCTGGCTAGACTCCGCTTAGATGGAGAACTGCAACTGGCCGAAAAGAAGATAGCCCTTGAGCAACTACGGCTACAGGGAGACCTGGAAGAGAAAAGAAGGCAGAGGGAGTTGGAGGAGAAGAAGCTCGCCTACGAGCACGAGCGCGGTTTAAAAGAACTGGAAATTAAGGCGAAAAGCGGGGACACCGGCGTCTCCGGGAGCCGGGGCCCCCCTCCCTCTACAGACACCAAGGTCCACATCCCCAAAGATGTCGTCCGAGAGTACTATAAAAACGACGACATCCAGCAATGGTTTAAGGCCTACGAGGTAGCCATGACCTCACACCGAGTACCACAAAAAGACTGGGGTGCCGAGTTGTGGGCGAGGTTCGTCAATAAGGGGAGAGACGCCCTGCTACAGCTCCCCGACGCCGAGATGACCTCGTACGAACACATGAAAGCCGCCCTCCTCACTCGCTATGGGCTCACCCCCGAGATGTACCGGCAGCGATTCCGAGACTGCAAGAGGATTCCCGGTACCACCTGGGTAGAATATGTGAACTTCTATAGTAGAGCCTTAGAGGGGTGGATCAAGGGCAGCCAAGTCACCACCTACGAACAATTGTTCAACCTCATTGTATGGGAACACCTCTCCAACAATTGTTTCGTCGAGCTCAGGCAGCATCTCCTCGACAGCAAACTGACCGAGCCCCGTAAACTCGCCATCGAAGAAGATCGCTGGGAGAGCACCCGGGTACCCCAGAACTGGATGGGAGACCAAGGCCGAGTTCACCAGCGAACCCACCACCAGCGAGGCGGAGGAGGAGGAGGAGGCCAGGGCCGGGGCAGGGACACCGCCACGGTGCCCCCCATCAACACTTCCCCTCCCCTGGCTGGAAGAGGAGCCCCCCCTGCACGGCTGGGGCCCCGCTCGAACGTTACCTGCCACAAATGCCAGCGACCCGGTCATTACGCCAATGACCCCAACTGTCCCAGAAACCAGCCATCCAACCCCACGGGTCCGCAACACCGCCAGATCGCTGCCGCCTCCCTGGGGGAGGAGCAGGGTGAAGAAGAAGAAGAAGACTATGAACAATCTCAGACCGAGTGGGAGCCTGCCGCCATGTCCCTGGTATGTCTGGGCTAAAGAGACATGGTCCCCCGTGCCCCGATCCCGGCAAACACCCAGAAGTACAGCCAGTGGGTCACCATTCATGGACACCGGGCCGAAGCCCTCTGCGACACCGGAGCCAGCATGTCGGCCGTCCGCTGCCACCTGGTGACCCCAGATCAAATATTGCCCAATGTACTGTGCCCAGTACGGTCCGCGGATAATTCCGAGAGCCAGTGCCAGATGGCCCGCGTCCCCTTTGAGTGCGGAGGAGTGTCAGGCATGCTGAAAGTGACTGTCCGAGACGATGCCCCCATAGACTGCCTCCTCGGGAACGACCTCGAGAGCTCCTCCTGGGCTGACGTCGAGAGGAGGGAGCATCTGGGGATGCTTGGCCTCCCTGAATGGGTCTGTGCGACAACCCGATCCATGGCCGCCCGAGCCATCACCTCCACCGAAGAGCCAGAGTGGCCCGAGCCCCCACCGCCCGTCGTAACCGAGGACACCGACCCTGAACCCGGTCCACCGGGGCCCAACTGTGAAGAAGTGGCCCCGCTCAGCGACCTCCCGGAACTGGCCCAGTGGCGCCAAGAAGGTGGCCCCACTCAAGAACAGTTCCGTCAAGAACAAAAAACGTGTCCCTCCCTCGAGGGGATCCGCCAGCAAGCCACAGCCCAGAGCACAGGGGATGCCTCGGGGCCCACTGGGTCTATTGGGACCATGAGCTCCTCTACAGCGAGCAGAAGATTGCCGAGCTAGGGGCCAGCCGGGTACTAGTGGTCCCCCTCCAATTCAGAGACTTCCTCCTGAACCTGGCCCACGATGTGCCCCTCGCCGGGCACCTGGGGCAGGACAAAACTTACAGCCGCCTGGTGACCCACTTCTACTGGCCCAAGATGAAGAATGATGTGATCAACCACTGCAGGACTTGCCCTACCGGCCAAGCCAGCGGGAAGAGCGGCGGAAAACTAAAAGTCCCCCTGCAACCTTTTCCAGTCGTCAACACGCCCTTCGAGCGGGTGGGAATCGACATTGTGGGGCCCCTGGAACCCCGGACCTCCCAAGGTCACCGGTTCATCCTCGTCCTGATGGACCATGCCACCCGCTATCCCGAAGCTGTCCCTCTACGGACCGTGACGGCCCCTGTAGTGGGCCGGGCCCTGATGGGGATCTTCTCCCGGGTGGGCTTCCCCCGAGAAGTCGTCAGTGATCGGGCACGAACTTCATCTCCCGCTACATGAAGTCCCTATGGCAGCAATGCGGGGTCACGTACAAATTCACGACCCCCTACCACCCCCAAGGGAACGGACTGGTGGAACGCTTCAATCGCACCCTCAAGGGGAAGATCATGGGCCTAGAGGAGCCCTTACGACGCCGATGGGACATGTTGCTGCCCTGCCTCCTCTTCGCCTATCGGGAGGTCCCCCAGAAGTCCCTGGGATTCAGCCCCTTTGAACTATTGTATGGGCACCCGGTCCGGGGTCCCCTAAGCTTGGTCAAAGAAGGATGGGAGGTGACCGCCCAAGAGGCTCCCCCCGACGTGTACCAGTACCTCCTGACCCTCCGGAACCAGACTCGGCGGTTCCGGGAATTTGCCAAGGCCAACCTCGAAGCCAGCCAAGAAGACATGAAACGCTGGTATGATCAAAACGCCTCCTCTATTGAGGTTGAGCCGGGACAACAGGTCTGGGTTATGTCCCCGGTCAACCATGTGCCCTCCAGGACAAATGGACCGGGCCCTTCAAAGTGGTGGAACGCACGGGCCCCGTCACCTACCTAGTGGACATGGAGTCTCCTAGGAACCCCCTCCGGGTCCTCCATGCCAACAGACTCAAGCCTTACTTTGTCCGCTCAGAACTTAGACTCCTAATGGCTACCGACAGCGGGGCTGAAGATGACTCAGAGCCCCTACCAGACCTCCTGAATGCCCTCCAAAAAGACGGCTCCGTAGAGGGAGTCCACCTCTCTTCCACCTTGACCCCAGAACAACGTCGAGATTGCCAAGAGCTATTGGGACAATTTGCCGATCTATTCTCTCTTACCCCCGGGGTCACCCCATGGTGCGTCCACGATGTTGACACCGGGGATAGCCCGCCGGTGCGACACCGGGCCTACAGGGTTCCCGATCGAGTGCGAGCCTGCATCCAGTCAGAAGTGTCCAAAATGCTGGCTCTACGGGTGGTCGAGCCCTCCGACAGTCCATGGGCCAGTCCGGTTGTCCTGGTTCCCAAAGCCGCCGCCCCTGGCGTCGCCCCCGAACTCAGATTTTGTGTGGACTACCGGGGCCTGAACGCCGTCACCCGCACAGACGCTCACCCCATCCCCCGGGCTGATGAACTGATCGACCGCCTGGGGGCGGCCCGTTACCTGAGCACCTTCGACCTGACCGCAGGCTACCGGCAGATAGGGCTCACTCCAGGCGCCCAGGAGTGATCCGCTTTCTCCACCCCCGATGGCCACTACCACTTCAGGGTAATGCCCTTCGGGATGAAGAACGCCCCCGCCACATTCCAGAGACTGGTAAATAAGGTGCAGGCGGGGCTCGAGGAGTTCAGCGCCGCCTACCTGGACGATATCGCGGTGTACAGCCTCCACTGGGCTGAGCACCTCCAACACCTCCGGGAGGTCCTGGCCGCCCTCCGCCAGGCCGGATTAACCATAAAAGCCAGCAAATGTTAGATCGGCCAAGGTTCCGTGACCTACCTGGGGCACCAAGTGGGAAGCGGCCAGGTGGCCCCCCTCCAACCCAAGATCGACGCCATCATGGCCTGGGAACCCCCGATCACCCAGACAGAGGTCCGAGCCTTCCTGGGGCTCACTGGGTATTATCGGCGCTTCATAAAAGACTATGGCAGTATTGTGGGCCCCCTCACGGAACTCACTTCCAAAAGACAACCACAGAAGGTGCACTGGACACCCGAGTGTCAGACCGCCTTTGAGACCCTCAAGACGGCAATGTGCACCGCCCCACGCTCCAAGCCCCCGATTACAGCCGGGAATTCATAGTGCAAACAGATGCCTCCGATCACGGCGTCGGGCGGTTCTCTCCCAAGTCACCCCGAGGGAGTTGATCAGCCAGTGGCCTTCATTAGCCGACGCCTGCTGGCCCGAGAACAGCGCTGGAGCACCATTGAGCAGGAGGCCTTCGCCGTGGTGTGGGCCCTCAAGAAGCTCCGGCCCTATCTCTTCGGCACCCACTTCCGGGTGCAAACTGACCACCGACCTCTGCGGTGGCTGATGCAGATGCGAGGAGAGAATCCAAAGTTGCTGCGTTGGTCCATCTCCCTACAAGGGATGGACTTCACTGTGGAGCATCGCCCAGGCAACGACCACGCCAACGCAGACGGCCTGTCCCGCTTCTTCCGCCTCGGCGAGAAGAATACCCAAGAAGATGGGTGACTCTCCCTGCCTTCAGCTGGGGGGGGACGTGTGTTGGACCCGGCCTCGTGGCGTGGTCCCACTCCTCCCGCATGGCGGGCCCCGGACTATCTCGAACTCTGTTCCCCGGCCGAGAGCAGCACCATCCACCCTACACGAGAACCGCCCCTCCGGGCAGCCCCCAGCCTCTCCCCCATCGGAACTCGGCAAACCCTCCTCAACACCCTCGGCTGGTCCGAACCCTATCCCGGACCACCATCTCAACCCCAGACTCCATCTTGGGCCCTCCACGACCAGGCCTCGTGGCCTCGGCCCGACCCCAGCCGCAGACCCAGCGAAGCCCCGACATCGAGGCACCACGATCCGACCAGGGGGTAACGAGGCCACTTGACGGGTCAATGGGGGAAAGAGTTTTGATGTTCCTCCAACTGTCCCCTGACGCCTGGTTTCGATCGCCCCCAGCCTCCCTGGGTGCTGGCTCCACCCCCCTACTGGGTGTCTGGACACGCACATCACGGCCCCTCCGACCTCCAGGTGCGAGGGTCCGGACATCAAAGGACGCCAGACCTATAACTGGGGCAGCTCCGGAGCAGGTCGGCAGTTGTATCCTGGAGTCGAGAGACCCCGAGACGAACTCATCCGCGTGGAACCCGTAACCACCTTGGAGCCCTGCTGGCACTGCCGTGGCTCATCTTCACCGAACTATCCTTGGAGCCCTGCTGGCGCTGCCGTGGCCCATCTTCGGGAAACCATCTCTGGAGCCCTGCTGGCACTGCCGCGGCCCATCTTCGTGAAACCATCTCTGGAGCCCTGCTGGCGCGGCCGCGGCCCATCTTCGTGAAACCATCTCTGGAGCCCTGCTGGCGCTGCCGCGACCCATCTTCGTGAAACCATCTCTGGAGCCCTGCTGGCACTGCCGCGGCCCATCTTCGTGTAACCATCTCTGGAGCCCTGCTGGCACTGCCGCGGCCCATCTTCGTGAAACCATCTTTGGAGCCCTGCTGGCACTGCCGCGGCCCATACCGAAGAACCCTCCAGCTCGAGGATTAAGAGCTGAGCGCAGGGTATCCCTGTACCAGGCTGGTACCAAGACTGTCCCGCTACCCCCTTCCCTCAGAGACTAAACTTGAAAGGATCCCTAGATCCAGTTACACCTGTATCGTTACGATAACCTGCCTAAGAGTATTGATAAAAACATTGAGAACCTATCTTTGTGTGGTGTCCATCTTTAGGGGGGTGATTGCTCGTCTGTACGATCCTAGGAGAGGAACCTCGCCAGGAGGCCTCTCGACTTCGCTCGGCCAGCCCTAAAGATCCCCTTTCCAACAGTTGAGTAATGTTTTATGGAAAAAGACACATTTTTATTTCTGTTCTATGTTCTAGGTGGTTGCTGATCAACTGAATTGTCTTGGGTAGGGTATTCCATAAATGTTTACTCAGGAGGATCTTTCACGGATGTTGTTTTTTCTGGGGATGATTAATAGAGGTGCAATCATCGATCTATGGTTTCCTTTTTTGGCTGTAGAGTTTGAATTTGGATTAGAGCGATATCGATCCAGTGCTATGGATGGCCTTAAGGCTGATGCACAGGGTTTTGAAAGATGTTCTCCCTGCAGCGTGTAAACATTGCATGTACTTAATAAGGGCAGGTGTGATGTGGTCGCATCTGTTCAGGCTCAGAACTTGTTTGGTGCTACGTTCTAAATTTTTGGAAGTTTTGGTGAAAAGGCCATTTGTAAGGCACTTATAAAGTGTGTTGGCATCATGTGGGCACATCAAGGCCAGAGCTATCGAGGCCAGGACCTTATGGGGTTAACTTAGTTAGAGGAAACTGTATTGTAATGTTCTCACGATGTTCAAGGTCTTATGATATAACATTGGTTTTTAAAAGAACTTTTTAATAGGTTTTTTAAAACTCGTTCAAAGCTGCAACAGATACGTAAGAAACCACAAGGCATAGCCTTTGATAACATGTATACAGTCGAAAAGGAGTAACACCAAAGGCTACAAAATAGAATAGATTAAAATTCCAGTCATTTCAAATATAAATTGATTGACATCAAGCACTATCACACCACCTACCGTCATTGCTAAAGGGGCATTAGTGTCATATTATGTCAAGTTGATCATTGGAGCCCAGTGTTTTTCCTCCAGAAATCCCATATTTTATTTCATTTCTTAGGTTATAGATATATTTTTGCATGGCTGACTATAATTAAGCGACCTTCCTTTGTGCCATTATCAGTACTAAATCACAAACATTTGCATATTTAGGGCCCAATTTTGATGTTGGATGGACCTGAGTCTGTCCGACATCAATTCGGTACTAGGACCGACTGATCTCCTGTTGTCGGTCCCAACCGAGCAATTAGGATGCAAACGAACAATGCTCGGTCACATTCCTATTCTTTACAATGGGAGCATGCATTCTGACCTCAAGGTGCCTGCCACGGGGTGCAGGGATCAACAGGGAGGCACCTTAGGTACCCCCTCGACCTCCAACTGGAAGCTGTGAACCCATGGGGGCCATGATGGGGTCCTCAAAGTTGACTTCCGACAGCCTTTCTGTGTCGGAAAGGCCAGCACAGAAAGGCTGCTGGAAACTGACGTTGTAATCCCTAGGGTGGAAAGAGCCGCCCTTGGGATTACTGGAAGCTTTCTAAATGGCAGACAGGCTCTCAGAGTCCGTCGGAAGCCATTCAGAAATCCAGTTTGGATTCCTTTCCAACAGACTTCATCCAAATGGGTCGGTCAGAAATTAATCCGAACAGTTGATTACAATGCCATAGGTATAATTGGCTCCTTAGATGGAACAGTATTATTTCAAATGCCTAGTAACATACGTTTTTCAACACTCTCTCATTGATAGCCTGCACCTCAGCCGTACAGAACAAAGTCTCATCCCATAATGGTCTATGTCTCGGAAAAATCCAGATTATGTAGAAGAAACCAAACCACCAACCTATCCACAACCAACCCTAATACACGTCTGTGTCGATGCTACCAAACGTCAATAGTTCAGTTGTAGAGTAATGGATTCTGTATAGTACCTTAATTTGAGCAAATCAAAACCCGTCCCTTATTGTCACTTCCCTGATGTAATACATTCAAGATTATATATTTGCTCCAAGCCAGCTTCCCACTTTGCTATGAGTCTTCCTAAATTGTCAGGTGTGTTGTTTACAAGTGTCCTATAAATTAAGGAGATCACTTTTTTATGTAATATTTTCACTAGCACTCGAGCCGTTATGAATTGACTCAATCAGGGCATATTTAAGTTGCAAATACCAAAACACGTTATTGTCAGCAAGCCTGTAGTCACACTGCAGTTCTGCAAACAATTTCAACCTGCAATTTCCCCAGATATCACTATGTGTGTTTATTCCTGTAAGGTCCCAGTTAGCATAACTCATCATACTTGACACTTGTTGAAGTGTGTCGCTCACCCCATCGGGGTGTGGTGGGGGGGGTTCATTTTATCAGAATCCCTTTTAATATCAAGTTTGTTTTTGCAGCACGCCATTCCTTTATCGGTGATAATGTATGAAGTCCACTTTCCTACAGGGCTGCCGGGAAGCTCACAGTCACCATATCTACTGAGAGGGACAACTCACGCTGTGATCTGAAAATTCAGTCCTTTGCGAGCAACAATCGTTATGACATTAATACTTACAGACATTGTTTAGATCATGGGTACTTGCAAACAATTTCCCAGGGGCCCAAACAATACCATACTGTGGTGTGCCCAAAGACCTCATTGATGCCAGCAGGGTAGGAGGGGAGGTTTAGGGGGTGTATGAGGTGGGTCCAGGGGAAGTGAGGTAAGTAGATGGTGTAGACTGTGGGTTATGGAATTATTTTGAGGGTTTCATCCCATACTGCCCTTTAAATGAAGGCCTCAGTGTTTAGAAGAGTCATTGATTTGACAATACTGTGTTATGCTATATCGGAGTCCCTATCAGTGCCGTAACAAAACTTGAGGGGCCCACCTGCAAAGTACATGGAGGTGACCCCCCCTCCAGACTCACTTAGGAGCTCTCAGGCCAGGGTACAGTGCTAAGGGGGCCCCCTGGATATCGGGGTCCCCGCCGCACTGCGGGGGCCTTTGTTATGCCACTGGTCTCTATCTATTTACAGCACCTTGGGGTAAGCCTTCTCTGCTTGCTTTCGCTATCAAGTCAAGTGTGAAAAGGAAGTAACTTTATCATTGAATTGAAATGAAACAGAATCGCACAATGAGAAACCAGAAAACCTGGGTTCCAACCCGGCTCTCGCACTTGGCCAAATCCTGTGATCCTCAGCAATTGTTTTATTTCACTTTGCTTCCTCTTTCTTCATTATCACATTGAAATACATGAGTTCAGGATGTGCACTGTACACAACCTTATCTTATGATTGATTTAATAAATTATAATGTTGTCCATGTATAATAACCCAGGCGAATCAGAGGGATCCACATGACAAATGATTTCCCCCTTAGTCCACTATGGCATTGTTGTCAGGGTGAGAGGAGGCATGAATGCTTCTACATTCCTTTTTTCAAACTATCACTTAAAAAATAAATACTTCTCAATGCACTGATATAATCTGACGCACTAAAGTGAAATGCTACTGCGTGTCTATGAAATACACTTTTTGGATTTTGCAGAGACTTTACCACAGTTTTACACGTTTGATGCAAGATGCTTTCCAATGAATGTATTCATAAAGTTATATGGTGCAGAACACCTTATTTGTTTCTTTTCTTTTACTTCAGTCAGCATGGAAAATAAATGCTTGGCCATTTATTCAACATCAATCTGAATGTTAGAGCTCTCTCAAGTAAACAGCAGCCAAGTGCTGCTGTTCACCAGGGAGACAAATAGAAAGGTCAGGAGGGACGCATGTGGCGCCCAGGCTGTCTGTGCTAGACCTATGCCACCGTCATACACCCTATGGTAAAATGTGCATGGGAAATTCTTGGGGAGGGCATCCTATAACAGTGTATTTATTTCTGTATCCAGATGTTTCAGAAACTACTCTGGAATCCAGTAGGGTATTTTTCTAAGCAAATACAGGAGTCCATTAAGTGTATCGACTTAAAGAGGTCTCATGACCTGGGAGGAAAAGGGGCGGAATTCTCTAGCATTCCAGATCTTCCCTACATTTGCTGAGCACCCATATATGGATCTCTTGCAACATGTATGCTAAGATATTTGACTTTTTGACACATTGTTGACTTGTCTTTCAGGTGTGTGGAATCCATCATTACCCCCAAGTTCTTTACTTCTGTCAATGTGCTCAGAGGAGATCCACTCTCCTTACGTCAAGCTGTAGTGCATCCTACATATTTCAAGGTACATAAGTTAAGATCTCAATTTTGAAGGGATTTAGGGGCATATTACCAAGGGCCATTATCGCCGCCTTAGCGGGACTTTTTCCCGCTAAAGCGGCGATAATTTTATCGCCCTATTACCTAGCTGTCGCTAACACCAGTTAGCGACAGCTAGTAGGAGATAGAGATCATCTTGGGGCCCACTTTGCATGTCAGCGATATTTATCGCTAATGACATGCAAAGTGGGCGTGCCAAGATGTTAGCGACTGGAAACAGTCGCTAATATCGCTATCTCCAATTATCAACAAAGCCTTACTTTTGGAAATATTCGTGCTAAGCGCGAATATCTCCAAAAGCTAACGCCTGCCCAGAGCAGTTCTTAGCCATGTTATCCAAAGGAAGGTGGATAACATGGCTAAGAGCATTGTCATGATAATGCATGAATATCGCCGATTTTTCAGCGATATTCAGGCATTTCGCAGGATTTTTACCGCTTTTGAGATAAACCTTGATAATATCAAGGTATCTCAGCGGTAAAAATCGTCGGAGCGCGGCGAATATAATTTTAGCCGCTAACCATGCATAGCGATAATTATCGCTATTGCTTGGTAATATGCCCCTTAGTTTCAGATGGCTTTGTAGCATACAGATGCTATGGTGGTTAGGCATCGGTTAAGTCCTGGTGTCTGAAGGTGTGACAGTGTTTCAAATTTAAGAATGATCAGGATATCTAAGGCACAGTTGTAAGAAGTGAGGTTAAAGGGGTTTATGAACTCAGGTGGTGGAGGCAAGCACACTTTGAAAAGGAGAGGCGTCGTTATTGAGCCTGAGGGAAAATCTCTTGTTTGAGGAAATGGTGCTAAGTTTGAAGGTTGGGGAACAATTTGTATTTGTATGGGAGATAGGACTAAATCCATTTTTGGACTGAACTATGTGTTCCTGTATCCTTTAACCTCTTGAGTAAGAGTTGGTGGTCCAGGATTGAGATGTAAGGTAGTTTCAGTTCACTGGGTAATGCTCCCGATACTAGTGATTGGTTGTTTATTGCGAATAGTAGTGCAATTCATTGCAGAGCTTCCCTCCATCATCTTCACGCATCTTGTGATCTGCTCAAGGTACCAGTTAGGGCCTCTTTCAGAGACTTACACAAATATTAATATTATCAACAATAATAATGGTAATAATTGTGATAATAACAATAATAATGATAATGATAATAATAATAATAATAATTATAATAATAACAATAATAATAATAATAATAATAATAATAATAATAATAATAATAATAATAATAATAATAATAATAATACCAATAACAATAACAATAAGAATAACAACAACAATAATAATATCAGGACAATTGTGAGGTGCTTATGAGAACAGATTGTTAAGCTTCAATCATCACAAAGGTGCAGGAATGATGAGAGGTTTAGAACTGACGCATGTTGATCCTTTTGAATTTAGTTTTAAACTTATGAAGAATAGATTCTCATTTTATGCATCAAGAGGCTGTCCAATCAGCTCATCCCGAGATGCCCAAGCCATCTGCCCTTGAGGTGAATAGTTTTACCGATGAATAGATTAGAAGATTCGCTTAACCTGAGTGTAAAGTTCTGATAGACCTGTAAGATTTGATTTTGTCTCTTAGACGTAGAGAAGCACTGTTCTCCTTGCATTTGAATACTATGCAAAGTCATATTTATATTTATATTCACTAAAAAAAACAAAGGTTAAAGTAATGATATATGGAGGCAAAATGTTCAGTAACAGCTTAACTTTTTAAACTCTAAAAAACATAGAGGTTCAATAGTTATAGTTATAGTTATCTCAAGTAACCATAACGTATGCCCTAAGGTAACTATAACTCACATCCCTGTCATGCACAGTTTTCTCATCAATAATTTCTTTGGAAATGTTTCAGTGATATTATCAATGATGTCATAGGAGATGTCATGAGTGATGTATTACATGGGGTAGCTAGTAGTGTGGCGCCGAGGACGCGTGTTATAGTTACCTTAGAGCACCAGTTATAGTTTCTTGAGAAAACTATAACTGCCGAATTTGTATAGTTTTTAGAGTTTAAAACATTAAGTTGTTACTGAACATTTCACCCAACTATAACGTTAGTTTAACATTTGTTTTTTTCAGTGAATTTCTAGGTTTTCCAGTAACATAAAAAATTATTTTATTACCATACAGAAAGTCAACCCACCCGCCGCACACTTTTCCCACTGGGCCTGTAAGCCAACCCAGCACGTTGGGTTGGCAGCTATCCTCAGGCAGCTACCCGGAGGCAGCCAACCCCACGCTGTGCATGACCTTTGGTTGTGTGTGGCACGGGGTTGGCCACAGAGCTTGACTTGCAGCCAGGCTCTGTGTCCAACTCCCCACAGGCAGCCAATCCCACACTGCGCAGACCTTTGGCTGTCCGCAGCGGGGAGTTGGCCACAGGGCTTGGCCAGCCCCCAGGCCCTCTTGCCAACCACCAGCAGACTGCCAACCCTGAGCAGCGCACAGCCTTTGGAATTAGGATTTAAGTTTGGACCCCGAGGACCTAATCCCCAGGGCCAAAACATACATATGAAGGGGAGAGGGTGTGCAGCCACAATCCCTGAGCCTTATTAGGCCCCGGGGACCCCACCCACTGGGTCCAAATTCCAATAAAAAGGGAAGGGGGGCCTTGTGGTCCTCCCTCCCGAGCCTTAAAAGGTCCCATGGATCCCCTCTCCCGAAGCCATATACAATTAAACAATGAAAGAGAGGTGTGGTTCCCCCTTCCCGAGCTTTCTTGGACCCTGGGTATCCCATCCAGGGCCAATGAAGAGGGGCCATGCAGTCCTCCCTCCCCAAGCCTTTTTAGGCCTCGGGGACCCCATCTCCCGGGCCAAATATAATAAAAAAGGGAAAGGGACCACCCAGCCCCTCTCTCCTCGCCTATTGTGGCCCTGGGGACCCATCCCCTAGGGCATATCTAAATGACAGCCGGTTACAGGGGTGCCCGACCCGGGGCACCAACCAATCACCACACTGGGGGCCGTAGGAGGAGGGGGAGGCTTGGGGAAGGGTGCCATGTGCCCACCACCCATATATAAATACATTTGATGCCCACTCCCAAGCACTGGCCCACCCCGGGGGGGGGGGGGGGCAGGGATGGTGAAACAAATAAGGAACCTGTTCTTGTTTTTGTATTTATTTTTGCTGCAGATTCGTGGGTCCGCCACAAATTCCTTGAAAAACGTAAACAAAAATGTTTTGGGGCCCCAGACTGCCCCACAGCCAGGCCAAGGGGGTCAGGGTGTCCCTACCCTGTCCCCTACGTTTTCTTTCTGTGTTTTCTTAGGACTTGGGACCCAGTCCCGAGATGTAAGATGGCTGCCACCGCTTACTGGTTGATGTGGTGTTAGACAATGAGATCTCAACTTGAGATCTGTCGGATCCACGGAGGCTCCACGTCCCTAGATATACAAAGTGTTTGAAAATTAATTGCTCGAAAAACTACCAAGCAGATTTACACAAAATCACAAAAAGCAATCTTTCAGGTCCAAGATCTAGCTTTCTACCACATTTGATGTAAATCTATTCAATGGTTTGGGCTGTAGCTGGGTCTGCAGTTCCTATGGAGAAATTAATGGAGAAAATGCGTTATGGGACGTCCCTTTTTCTCAGCTCTTGCACATTCCATGCGTAAACTAGTCAAAAAGTAGCACTTGTTAGGAAAGTTTCATGGAGGTTCATCAAATGGGCCAAAGTTATTAGCAACACAAAAAATGCATTTCCCATGGAATACACAATCCTAACTGGCAACCACTTCTGGGTAATATATTTGAAGTGCAGTTAAATTTGAATAAAATACATTAATGAATGTTTAAAAAAACACAGTTAAAGTACAGTTACAGATACACCATATATGATATATTATAACTTTTGTTAAAAAAAAACCATCAGAAGCCTACTAAAAAAACAGTTAAAGCTCAGTTATAGTTACAAAAAATAAATAAAAAAACACTGAGATGTGCCAGTTATGTCTAGGTAAACTACCGATTACTCACACCCCAGTCATGCACTGCTTATGATCTTAAATATGACATCAATCATGACTCCTTAAATTATTTCATTGATAACATCACTGATGACATCTCAAATGATGATATCAAATCTGCCAAGAAGGGCCAAAAATAGGAGGGGGGTCCCAAAAGTGAAATTTCACATTTTACCTCCCACAAGATTCTTTGATCCTCAATACAGAAAACATAGCTAAATATTACACACTTGCCTTGAAAACCACAATTTACTGAAGAAAGTAGCAGTGCTTGATTTGGTGTAAATCAATCCATTTGTTTTCAAGAAATTAACATTCAAAAAATGTCTTGGGCTAAGCATGAAGAGGTTACATTTTAGAGATCGCTGAACCATTATTTCGCACAATTTTAGTTTCGTGGACTTTCACAAATCTAAAAATTAAATTAAAAAATACTCATATCTGATTGGACGAAAAAGCTCGGTCTCCCATTGTCTGAAGCCAGCTAAAATTGAAAGGGCACATAAGGAGGCAAGATAATCACACCATTATCCCTATGGAAAACTCTGTGTTTAATTTCTAAAAACAAATACTGATTTTTTCACCAGTTCACAGATTCCAAGGCCAATTTGTGCTCTACAGCATAGGCACGAGATCCAATGACCTTGCAGGGGACTGCAACTCTGGCAAAAACTTCATGAGCATGGCACCATAAACACGAATAGTGATGTAACAACGCGATCAAAATGATCGTGGTATGTTACAACGTAAGTCGTCACAACAACTTGCGCTGGACACTGGACTTAGGAATTGTAAGATTTACTTCCAACACCAGTCTACGTACAGTAGGGAAGGTGTTGGAATAGTAAATCTTACTATTCCTTAGGTTATAGCGCCATCCAGCGCAAGTCGATGTAACGCTTGCGTTGTAACAGCTGCTTTTCAACTACATCGCGGTGTAATCACCGCAATGTAAAGGTTGTTTCCCCATAAACACACGGCAAATTGTAGGACCTATGTTTGTTTATTGGAGGGGTCCGTGAATCCAAAACTAGATCTGCAGACGCCACTGAAGGACCAACATGGATAGATGGACCCACGAATTCTGTGATAGTATTAGTGAAACCTGAAAAAAGGAACACAGTGCCTGGACTAAGCCCAGTCTCTGCAGGTAACCCCAGTGTGTAGTGTGGATTGGCCTCCCTGCAATCATTAACATGTTTATACATCAATGAGGTCTGTAGCTGTATTTCACTCAGTTGCTGCAGCTTAGTTTTTTCTGGCACACAGTGTCACCACCTGCTTCAGGGACATTTTCATTGACCTGGTGAAAATGTGAAAAATGTTGATTCTAGCGGTGACCTGGAACCATCACCATGAACATCTTCTAGTTCGTCCTTTTCTTCTTGGTTTTTCTTCCTCTGGATTTCTCCCTTCCTGTCCTTCTAGTTCAGAAGCTCTTGCGAATGTACAAAAGATTTTCTTCTCTAAAAAAGTAAACAAAAGCCAAAATACAGTATTATCTTCTTTGCTGCAGGTATGTGAAATAGCAAGGATGCCAATCAAATGTGGAAGAAGCTCAACAACAATTTTCAATGGAGATGAACTCATGATCAGGAACCAATGAAATGTCTACTATGGTCCATACGGATCCACAGATCTTTTGTGGACCCTTGGAAATAGGCATGGATGGATCCGGCATGCTCCGAATTTGTGGTACCCAGAGCTGAAACAGCAAATCCCACAAGGCTTAATATGTAGAAAATGGGCATGTAACTATCCAGCTGTGACTTTCTAATTCATTTATCATGTTTTTTTTTAATGACTTAGAACAATTGGGTTTCCTATCCAACCCAAGTTTGTTAAAATGTACGGATTTGCACAACAAGTTTTTGATATCGCAGACTCGCAGTACTCAAAACTGAAGTCTCACCTTGTGATATGTATTGGCTGAACCACAAATCCCTTGCTACTCTTGAAGATCTAAAAAAATGAAGATAGAGGTCTGGTGGTCTGATTGGTGAACCACAGATCACACCTTTAAAAAAAGAAGCTTCTACGCTGCATGAACAGGGACCCACCCTGGTGCAGACACCATTGAGAAGACACAGAGAAGGAGATTAAAAGCTGGGAAATATAACATCTTGTGAAGCAAGCCTGTTCAAGAAATAGAGGAATCAGAGCCAAGACCCAACAAGCTCTATACCAAGCCAGGGAACTTCTGAACAGCAGCATTAGAATAGTCAAGACGTTATTGAAGTGCCCACAACTTTGAGACAAAGTGAGCAGCCAAAAACAGGAATCCTTGCCCAAACAATTTTCTACACATGCAAGAGTTGAAAAAATCCAATGCCTTCAAGGAAGCTTGCCCACTTTTTAACTAAGTACTATAAATAGGGCATCCAGGCATGTATTCCTTTGGGATGATAAAACCTCTCAGAGCAAGGCATATCGATATCTAACAATGAATTCTTCCATGCCACACTACAAAGAAGGGGGGAAGAGCATAAAGAGGAAGATGTTCCGACAGAAATTTCACAGCCAATTAAGAAGAGTCTGATCTGGAACTTCAGATGTTTGCAATGTCCTCAATCTTCTGGGAGAAATGTAACAGCAATGAACTAACAGTTGTATGATGGAACCACACACACCTAAACAACGCAATCACTACCACAACTGTGCTTTACCACGCGTTCCTTTAGCACTCAAGTCTTTAACACAACTTGCCTTAGGGGGGCACTGGGCATTGAAATAGTATCATTTACTATTCCAACTCCAGTTGGTGTATCAGCAGGGAAGGTGTTGGTCTTTAATCCAACGCCAGTCCAAGACCGCTTTCCCTAAAGCAAGCTGTTGTAACTACTTCCCTGCTAAAGGAACACATAGCAACAATGCGTTTGATGTGGTGCCCGCACTGTAAAGGCACTACTCGGATTAGTCTACACAGTAAAGTGTGCTTTCCGAACTAACACCTTAAGAAGCACAATAAATACTTCTAGTCCAGCCTGAAAAAATAAACAGTTTAGAATTTTTTTTTAGAAAAAAAAGAGTAGGTAGTTAAAAAAAAGAAAAAAAGATTCTGTTATAAAACGTACAAAAACCATACAAATGGGTAGTTAAAAAAATACAAAACCATCAATAAGAGAATGCAAAAAACTCATTATTGATGGCTGTTTGTCCTAAATGGGAATGGCGTCCCCAGAAGCACAATGAGTCAAAAAAAATTCCTTCCAAGATTTGATACTTTCAGAATAAAGTTTTATTGAAGCTTTTTAAATTTTTCTTATTGTAATCCTTGATACTCCATATAGTTCATAAGTCAAAATTATATACAGCCCAATGCATTTCGGGCAATGCTGCCCTTCATCAGGGGAATTGATTTTCTAAAAAAAGATGAAACACAACGTGTCATAAATTCGTTTTCAAGTACATGTGAATTTCATAATGCTTTTACACTGTTTACTACTTCATAACCCTGTGCTTGGACATATGTAAATAAAATCCATAAACATGATTAAACGTTGTCAATTGAATGTGATATGTGGCATCAAAGTCATCAAAATACATGAAAGTAACACGAGTTCATACACATAATAATCAATGTGATTGATTAACATCCTGCAATCAGTGAGCCAAAAAGTGAACCAGAAAGTGAATAAACAGAGGTTGGAGAACAAAAATAAACAGATACCAAACCAACACGTACCTTCCAAACTGACGGAAGTTTTTTGTCATGTGTATCAATGGGTCAATTCAATATGTAAATCCAGAACAGTAAACCTGTGACAAATGACAGGATTTTTCATACGCTTAATTTTATATGTGTTAAAAATGGTGAATGTCAAGCAAAAGGACAATGCTGTTTCAGCGGTCATACCTGAGGAAGTAGAAATCCACCATCAGGCTAGAAGCGTGAGCGGTGTCGTACGGGTTTTGCGAACCGCGTTCTGAAAAAAGGAACCCGAATTACTTTAATTTTAAATGCCGATAAATTACGGGTTTAGCTGGCCATGTAAGTAAAATACCGTGATGCTGGAAGCACTCACCTACTGTCTGGCGTTTCGTTGCACACATGTATAATCATGTCGTGTGTTCGAAGAAGGAGTTTAACAAAGTTTTTGCCGGCGTCGGATGTATAACCCTTCCGACCCGGAAGTGGACTACGGGAAGGTCTAGTAAACATGGAAAACGGACGGTGTGCAGTTTGTGTAATTATCGGTCAGGAAAGTTAACAGTCAGGAAAGTTAACATTGTTCGTGTTTTTCACAATGTATGTTGCGGAAAAGAGTGTACTGGGATAACTCCCATTGCAAATGAATAAAATACGAAATATGTAACATATGTCCGAATATTACATGTCAAGTAATCATAATCAATCAAAGCACAATACATGTTGTTCAGAGCGTGTAAAAACCTTAAATGATGGTCAAAATACATTACCAGATTATGGTGCATATATTCAAAAAACAGCATGTGAACGATTGTTATATACCAGAATGGTGAAGAAGAAAGTTTTACTGTGTTTCTATATTTACACATAGTTCAATAAAGTTCAAGATGGTATATCTTATTTACAAGAAGCAGTTTAAATCAACGCGTTCATTAAGACATTAAGACCCTTTGGTTGTGCCGTGTTCAAATAGGAGATCCAGAAAATTTCTCTTCTTAGTAAGTATTGTGTGTTATCTCTGCCTGGTAACACTGGAACTGATTCCAACACAAGGAAACGTACTTGGCTTGGGGAATGAATGAAGTTGTTAAAGTGCGATGGCAAAAGAGATTTTGCATTCTTAGTTCTAATGTTACTTTTGTGTTTGATCATACGCAATTTTATTTTACGTTCTGTTTTCCCAACGTAAGCCAAGCCACATGGGCATTTAATCAGGTAGATCAAATTCCGACTGTCGCACGTTGCTGTAACTCTCAATTTGATAGAGAACCCTTGACTGGGGTGTTTGATTTCCGTGCCTTTTATGGTTGCGTTGCAATTGCCACAATTGTGGCAGGGTAACGTGCCCTTATGTTTGTTTGCATGACTCTGTGATTTTTTGTTTAGTATCTCCTTGATGTTTGAAGATCTTTGGAATGCGAATCGTGGATTTTGTTGAAAAATGTTTCTGAAATCTTCCTCCAATGTCAATAGTGACCAGTTTTTCGATATAATTTTCTTGATTTTGGTAATTTCAGTCGAATATTTTGAAACAAATACCATTCTCTCCTCTTCTTTGGGCTTTGGTGGAGATTGTAATAATGCTGTTCTTTCAATTTTGGATACCTTGGTTTTGGCTTCTTCTAGAATCTCATTGGGTAACCTCGCTCTTGGAATTTGTCAATGCAGGTTAGTATACTTTGGTTCAATGATTCCGTCGTTGATGAGATCCTTTTTATTCGCAACAATTGCGAATACGGCAAATGTCTTTTTAAAGAGTGCTGGTGAAAACTGCCAAAGTGTAATAAGTTGTTTCTGTCAGTACTTTTGGTAAAAACACTGGTTTCAAGTTTATTTTGATTCTTCTGAATGAGTACATCCAGGAATGGTAAACTGACTCTTTGTATGTTGTGGGTAAATTTGATCCGGTCGTTGACCTCATTCAAATCTTCGATGGCTTGTTCTAGCTCCATTTGCGTGCCCTTCCATAAGACGAATATGTCGTCAATGTATCTCTTATATGTAATGAGATTTTTTGACCACTGTTCTTTACTCAAAATGTTGTCCAGTTCAAACCTGTACATGAAAAGGTTCGCATAGGCAGGTGCGGCACAATTGCCCATAGAAGTACCAGAGCTTTGAATGTAAAATGACTCTTCCCATACGAAGTAGCTGTGGTATAAGGTAAAATTTAAGAGTTCCATGATGAATACCTTTAAACCATCTTCCATTTCTGATGACATGAGAAATTACGCTGTCGCATCTAAACCAAGATTGTGTGGAATTGAGGTATATAGTGACTGAACGTCGATGGTACAGAGTATCATTTCACTGGTGAATAATGCTTTCTGATCTTCGAGTATGTTTAGAAAATGGGTTGTGTCCTTGATGTAAGTTGACATAGATTGTACCAAAGGTTGTAGATGTCGATCGATATATTTTCCAATTGGCTCGTGAATGGAATTAACTGTAGACACAATGGGTCTGCAAGGAGGATGGGTAGGAAGTTTATGTACTTTCGGTATCATATATATATATGGCACTGATGGATTGGTTTTGATGAGGTATTGTTTTTCTTTGGATCCAATTACACCTAGGTCCATTGTGCGGTTTATTAGTGTGGTCAGTATCTCTATGAATTCTTTCGTAGGATCTTTGTCTGTTTTGTAGTAGGTGTTTGAATCATTGACATGCTCATTGACTTGGTTATTATAATAGTCTGTATTTAGAATAACAAGGGCGCCCCCCTTGTCTGCCTGACGTATGGTGATTTCAGGATTTTCTGCCAATTTTTTCAAAATGTTCCGTTCTTTATTAGAAAGATTGGTGACTCTCGACTTAGGCTGTTTGTAAAGTTTCTCTACTTCTTTACTTATGACCTTTTCAAATGCATCCAGGACCTTGTGACTCACCGGAGGGGTGAATTTACTTTTGTTTCTAAGACCCTTTAGGGTGCCCTTGGGTGGTTCATCTGTGATTTGGATGACATTACTGAAAAAGTGTCGCAAACGTAACTTTCTCATGAACTTGTAGATGCATATTTGAGTGTCCAAAAGTTTTGAATGGAATGTTGATACAAACGTGGTTCCTTTTTGTAGAACATTTATTTCAGCATTTGATATTTGTTGATTAGAAAGGTTTATAACTATGGTTTTTGACTCCTGGTGTTTTTTGAGATTGAGTCTTCCGTTGCTTGACCTTTTGCCCCTCCTGGTTCTTCGGTTGATTTTTGGCCTCTCTCCAAAAAAGAATTCCCATTCTTATTTGTGCCACTGGATGTGGTTGGTTGCTCTTGTGTTTTCTTTGTAGGCGGTTGGAATCTCGAGGGTTGTCTCCTAGATTGAGAGTCGTCTGAGGATGATGTTTCATCAGATTGTCTGTTTGATGTGAAATTTTGTTGCCTTCTCCTTGCATATATGTCAGCCCAGTTATAAACTTCTCCGAGCTTATAATCAAGCTTGTCACGTTTGAATTTCCTGATTTTTCTTTCGTTTATGTCTTTGGTGTATGACTCCAATTGTTTGGTGATATCTTTTAGCATGTCATCCATTTCTTCTGCTGTTAGCAATTTACTTAAATCCTGGTTTAATTGTTGTGTTTCTTTAGTCAGATCCTCAATTACTTTGGCCAGTTCTTCTACAATTAACAATATAAGGTCGAGAGAACACTTATTTAGTATCGCTTGCCTTTTTTTCGTGAATTTAGAATTATTTTTGCACAATGTTGATTTGAGCGAGATACGTAACCCTGGGGGGATTCTTTGAACTTTGTGGTAACGTATTAACGTGCTGCAACTAAACATGCAGCAGACATAGCCGCCCTCATCATCAATAAGGAAATTGACCTGGCCATCCTCACGGAAACATGGCTCAATGAATCATCATCTCCTACCATGGATCTATTAATACCTCCACAATATAACATCGTCAGGCTAGACAGACCAAGGAATGTGGGAGGAGGCATAGCTTGCATTCACCGGTCGGAGATCGAGGTCTGCCATTTCCAATCTGACCCCTTAGAATCCTGTGAATACCTTGGTATTAATGTGAGAACACCAAAGAATCAAAGCTGCAAACTGCATACATTCTACCACCCACCAGGAGAGAACGCAAAGTTCACAGAACAACTGATGGAGATCATAACAACCAACTCTAACTCGGACGCCAATAACATATTCCTAGGTGACTTTAACCTCCATTGGAATGACGGCGGTGATAAACTGGTCAACTCGCTTAAAGACTTCCTCAGTGAGCTAAAACTTGTACAAGCTTGCAACCAACCCACTCACTCACAAGGAGCGACCTTAGACTGGATTATCTCAAGAAAGGATGAGACATCTATCCTTGCTATAGACCCATGTGACTGGTCTGACCATCACATCATAACATTCACGATACCTACAATGACAAAGGGCAGGACCGTGCAACCACGCAAGCTCAAGAAACTGATCCGAGACACAAAAGAGGCTAATACTGAACTACTGGTTGAAAGGTGTGAGAAAGACCCGAAGCCACCCAACAATAAGCAAAATGTCAACGAGCTGACGGATCACTACATAACCTCGATCGGTAATATCGTCAATGACACCATGCCCCAAAAACTGAAAAAAGTATCAGAGAAACCAAAAAATCCTTGGTTTAATGAATCATTGAATGAGGACAGGCGCAAACTGAGAATGGCCGAAAGGAGGTGGAGACAACATCCCTCCTCCCCTGAGCTGAAAGCACTCAGAAAAACAAGAAAAGAATACAACAAAAAAATAATCAACTCCAAAAAAGAATTTATCAGAGCTGAATTGGAAAGTGCCAGAAACAGACCACGAAAACTCTTTGAGATTTTAAAACAGCAGTCAAATAAACTAGCCAAAACGGTTCTAGAGAATACAAAAACTCCCATAAGCTGCGAGGAATTCTCCTCATTTTTCACGGAAAAATCTAAATTGCTTGAAGTTGAACTCACAATTGCAGCAACTAACCTTAGGACACTGCCTCCACCTAAAAATGAGGCCAATATCTCACCAGAGAGTCTCCAAACTAAAAATAAGGCAAAATGGGACACATTTGAAATATACGACCAGGAAAAGATCGCCAGAACGCTGGCGGATCTTAGACCGAACAACCACTATCAAGACCCTCTACCAGGAAAGTGTGTAAGAGAAATCAGCCACACTCTAGTTCCGATCTGGACCGAGATAATAAACGCCTCACTTGCACAAGGAACCCTCCCTGACTGCCTAAAAACAGGGCAGGTGATGCCCATCCTCAAAAAACGGACAGCTGATGCAACAGACCCGAACAACTATCGACCAGTGACCAACATCCCTCTACTGGCTAAACTCATTGAGAAATGCGTGCAGGGCCAACTAAGTCAACACATCGCTAAATTCTCGCTACTGGACGATTGCCAATCAGGTTTCAGAACAGGGCACAGTACTGAAACTGCGATCCTGCACATTGTCGATGACGCCCTACAAGCCCTAGACCGAAATCAAACTTGCCTACTGATCCTCCTAGACCTATCATCAGCATTTGACACGGTAAAGCACGAAGTGCTAATGACCAGACTACAAGACAGGATGGGTTTGTCTGGAAACGTGCTGAAATGGTTCAATTCTTTCCTACAGAACAGGACTCAGCGATTCCTGGTTAACCAAGCAATCTCTTCCCCGAGCCCCAACGCAATCGGGGTCCCACAAGGCTCAACGCTATCCCCAGATCTATTCAACTTGTATGTAGAACCTCTCACGGAGATCCTTCAAAAATCACAGGTATCCTATCATATGTATGCAGACGACACGCAACTATACATAAAGATCGCCTCCCTTGAGGACATTGACTTAATGAACAAGACACTAAAGAGAGCTTTGCGATGGTTAACAATGAACCATCTGAAACTAAACGCCCAGAAAACAGAATTCCTGCTAATTTCACCGACAAGGAGCCAATCTGAAGTTAAAGAGTGGACTAAATTGGTGACAGCGCTAAACTGCACCCCGACCCTAGTTAACTCAGCCAAATCACTAGGAATTACACTAGATAAGAACCTCGACATGAAAAACCATATTAACTCAATGGCCAAGAGCGCCCGCTTCCACTTGAATTACTTAAGAAAATTGAAACCCTTTATCTCTGAGACAGATCTAAAACTGGCTATCCAATCACTAGTCATCTCGAGGATCGAATACGGCTGCACCACATTAGCGGGCCTGCCGAAAACATCCACAGCACCACTAAAAGCCTGCCTCAACGCAGCGGCGAGACTCATTACGGGAACGAAGAAATTCAATCACATATCTCCTCACCTGAAAGCACTAAACTGGCTACCTTACGAGGCTAGAATTCAAATGAAGATGGCCTGTATTACGCATAAAGCGGTTCACTATAACACGCCTAGATACCTAGCCAAGAAACTTAAGCTCTCAGGAGGTAACAGAACAACTAGAAGCGCAAAAGATTTGCTATTACGACCAGCCTTTTTCCACAAAAGAAAGACCTACAACCGAGCATTCTCCGGAGCTGCCCCCAGAATCTGGAACTCACTCCCTCCAAACATCAGGAAGATTCAAAATACAGTAACATTCAAACGAGAACTGAAGAGCCACTTGATGAGTAAATACCCTACTTAGAGAAACCTACGGATCACTGGGATGATCATTTACGCTAACTGAGGGCCGTCCTCTTCATGGAAAATTGGAAGATCATTATCGGATAATGAACTGATGCCGTGCGCAAGCCGAGACTTGACACATTACTGCTACCTCATATATGTGTGAACTTTTAACTATATCTCACAGTCATACTATATAACTTCCATCTCACTTGATTTATTTATCCATATACGTGTGAACTTTTAACTATATTTCACAATCATACTATATAACTTCTACCTCACTTGATTTATTTATACATATTATTCTTGATATGCACTGGAACGCCTTATAACCCTACCTCAACAAGCATGGTTTGTTACCATGACATAAGCCAAGCCTTGCTCGCCATATAATGCTAATTGCACAGTCATCATGAATATATATATTTAATCTCGTCCATACAGTATATTGCCTTCTACCTCATTATGCTCTTGTTGTTAGTACTGCTTTTATAATGTCTATATGTAATTCTTTCCTTGTTAAGCGCTCTGATACCCACGGGTCTTGTCCGCGCTATACAAAACACTATAAATAAATAAATAAATAAAATAAATAATAAATATGTTACATATTTCGTATTTTATTCATTTGTGGCAATGGGAGTTATCCCAGTACACTCTTTTCCGCAACATACATTGTGAAAAACATGAACAATGTTAACTTTCCTGACTGTTAACTTTCCTGACCGATAATTACACAACCTACACACCGTCCGTTTTCCATGTTTACTAGACCTTCCCGTAGTCCACTTCCGGGTCGGAAGGGTTATACATCCGACGCTGACAAAAACTTTGTTAAACTTCTTCTTCGAACACACGACAGGATTATACATGTGTGCAACGAAACGCCAGACAGTAGGTGAGTGCTTCCAGCATCACGGTATTTTACTTACATGGCCAGCTAAACAAGTAATTTATCGGCATTTAAAATAAAAGTAATTTGGGCTCCTTTTTTCAGAACGCGGTTCGCAAAACACGTACGACACCGCTCACGCTTCTAGCCTGATGGTGGCTTTCTACTTCCTCAGGTATGACCGCTGAAACAGCATTGTCCTTTTACTTGACACTCACCATTTTTAACACATATAAAATTAAGCGTATGAAAAATCCTGTCATTTGTCACAGGTTTACTGTTCTGGATTTACATATTGAATTGACACATTGATACACATGACAAAAAACTTCCGTCAGTTTGGAAGGTACGTGTTGGTTTGGTATCTGTTTATTTTTGTTCTCCAACCTCTGTTTATTCACTTTCTGGTTCACTTTTTGGCTCACTGATTGCAGGATGTTAATCAATCACATTGATTATTATGTGTATGAACTCGTGTTACTTTCATGTATTTTGATGAATTTGATGCCACATATCACATTCAATTGACAACGTTTAATCATGTTTATGGATTTTGTTTACATATGTCCAAGCACAGGGTTATGAAGTAGTAAACAGTGTAAAAGCATTATGAAATTCACATGTACTTGAAAACGAATTTATGACACGTTGTGTTTCATCTTTTTTAGAAAATCAGTGCCCCTGATAAAGGGCAGCATTGCCCGAAATGCATTGGGCTATATATAATTTTGACTTATGAACTATAAGGAGTATCAAGGATTACAATAAGAAAAATTTAAAAAGCTTCAATAAAACTTTATTCTGAAAGTATCAAATCTTGAAAGGAATTTTTTTTAACTCAGTGTGCTTCTGGGGACGCCATTCCCGACTGGAATGGCGCTTTCATAAATATTAGTTCACCTCCAAGACTCAGAAGGAGGAACCCAGGTAGCACCTAACCACCCTTTTGCACCATTTCACCTCAAACTTAGAACTTTTGAGTGCGAGAAGGTTCAGCTTTCACTGATTGTTTGTCCTAAATACCATGCGCTGGAGTTGTTGGCCACCTGTTGTGGTTTGGGTACAGGCAACCAAACCCTGCTGCCTCAAAGGCTATGTGCATCAGGGATTGCATTTCCATGGAGGGATAGGCACAAGGCCTGGCCTGACCCTGCCAATTCTGCTGCACATGGCTAAAGGCAGTGCATAGCAGAGTTGGCAGGTCATGGTGGCATGGGTGCAGGCCCTGTGGCCAACCTCTGCTGTGCAGGTATGAAGACATTGTGCAGCAGAGTTTGAATACCCTTGGTAGGTTGGCGTTGAACCAGTGGTGGCCAGAAATTTAACCAGGGAGGCGGGCGGGGGCCACACACGCACCATACACACTCACACCCATTCATTCACCCACGTATACACACCCATTCATAACACTCACTGAGAAATACACATACATTCATACATGCACCCACACACCAAGAAAAGACAAACACATAAAACTTAGCGTAACAGCAGCTCTCCGATAGGGAAGCCTCGGAGGTCCCACAAGGGTTGGGACTGGTGCTTTCCCTCGCCAGATGGCAGGTACCATTCCCAATCTTGTCAAAGTGTGGTATCGGGTCAGTGAGACTGCTGACCCCACTACACTCTGTGACCTGGTGTCACTGATTGACACTCGACCCAAATCAGAAGTGCTCAGCTCCGAGGCAATCGGTGACACTCCCCCTTCTCACAAGGGAGAGGCCCTTGAGGCACTTTACCAGGCTGAGGAGGTCACGCCCAAAAGGCTGCGAAATCCTCAGCCTGGCAAAGTGCAGCGCAGACAGCCAAGAGCCTTCGCATTTAGATCATGTCTAGCTCCTATGTTCAGCCTGACAGACACTGTTCCTGCCTGGAAGAAGGTGTGGGGCATCTCAGCTCGTATGGACAGGCCGCTGGTACTTAGAACCCTGGCTGCCGGCCAAATCCTGAATTTCAATATGTGGAACATTCTGTGCTTATAAGAACTTATTGTATGTCTAAAAAACTTCTAAAATTGCAAAAAATAAGCATAGTAAAATTGTAGTTATGCTAAGAAAACCTAAAAACCACTGAAATGTACTAATTATTAATAGGTGATCTAGCTAAAACCCTAGCTTTTGTCATGCACTGCCTGTGACCTCACATATGACGTCGCTCACAACATGTTGAATAACAGTATTGATGGCATCGCTGATGACATCGCAAATGAAATGATTTATGACATCCCACACCCAAGCTTCTATCTGTGCACACAGCAGACTCGATGTCAAAACCAGGCTTGATTCTATAAGCAGGTAAACTCAACTCATGACCAAGTGTACCAGTGGATGCGAGGACGAAAGAGGATGCCTGATGCACCCAGTGCTTGATATGGAAACAGAGAAGGGCAGGACCTCACTATCCAAGAGTACCTGTTGTTGCTGATAAGTGCCGGTCTGCTGCCTTCAAAAAAGTGTTCATCCTTTGCTAAGAGGTGCTGGCTCTCTCTCTTTCAAATTTAGGTGAAAGGGAGAGGCCTCAAGGGCCACTCCCTTGCACAAGTCAGGGGTACACACAGGTACACAGCATCCACCCACTATTTTTACAGGGTGGACACCGTCCACCCTGCCAAGAAGTTGGGCCCCACAGAAATATGTTGAACTTATCCCGGTGTAATTCTCAGACACCGGGACACGTTCAACATCGCCTGCACATTGTCTGCTTTTGATTCGTAGCAGCAACGGGCACAGCAGTGAGGGAGCTTTTTGTTTACTTCCAGCTGGGCCGAAGGTAAGGGGCCATCAGGCCTCCTTTTGTCTGAATATCCTGACCGGAGGCGGCCTGGAACCTCACACCTAAATGTAAATGCCACAGAAGGAAACAAAGGCACACAGCTTACCATCTCTTCACTGGTACTTAAGAGAGGCAGCTTTTGCATTTGTTCAGTCTCTGTATATAAGAGATGCATGTACTGTAAGAATGTCAGTTGTGTTGGCCTGTCTCAGTATTTACACAAATAACAATTTCAATAGGGCTATTTTATGTCTTTTATAGCACAACGCACCCAATGCAGGGTGTCAGAGCTCTTTAGGTAAAATGCAAATTATAGATTGACAATAA
The DNA here is from genome assembly GCF_964263255.1 of Lissotriton vulgaris. Classification (NCBI taxonomy): domain Eukaryota; kingdom Metazoa; phylum Chordata; class Amphibia; order Caudata; family Salamandridae; genus Lissotriton; species Lissotriton vulgaris. Next base: position 364,403,582 of record NC_141698.1, read on the forward strand.
ATCATGTACATGTGTAAATCAATGTACAAGATGAGTTACATGAGACAGTGTTACAAGGTGTAGAGTCAAATGTCCTACATAGCTCACTGTGCTATATTACAAGGAAACAATTAAGGCTCCCTGTTTTCCATTTTTACTGATTTTCACAGATAAATACAGACAGAAAACATTAATTTTCTTGTCTGTATTTATTTTTAAATATGGATAAAAACAGAAATTGAGTTGCTTTTTGGGTAATTCTAAACAGTGTCTGCCATGACTGTCAGGCCAATAGATGTGTGGATTGCTAGATAAGGGGGCTAAAAAAAGAATGGAATTTTATTAAAGAAGCTTTAACAGCAGTAGATATGCACAAGGTTGATACTGAAATTTGCATATCTTCATATAAGGGCACTGATTTATCTTCTGTGGGGGTTCACAGCACTGAGACCTGGCAGAAATTAAAGCATGAGTGCCTAATTTATCGGTTAAATAAATGTGGAAATATACTAATTTCAGCTTACTTTTTCCACAACACCCAAAATAAATTTGGATAAAACAGATAAAATTAGCAAAAAATAAATATAGATGGAAATGGCAAAAAAATAAATACCATAAAACCGGGAGCCCTAATTACAATGGTAACAGAAGGAACTCTTTATTAAAAGAGGTAACCCATTATCATTGCGTTATTTATCATTACATCTGCTGTTGCGCACAGTTCTTTCTAGGGTCTCAAGAAGTATTTGGGCCCAATCAATTGGTCTCTGCTACCTTGGAGAGGTAATTTCTATGTTGTTTTAGGTATTTTACTTGTGCTCTCTTTCCTGTAGTAACGGCATGCTTGAGGTGGTCTTGGGCATTTATTTGTCTAGCTATATCTAGGCACTGCTTTCATAGATTCTATGACCTACACATCGGTTTTAAACACTACTGTCACTTATCTTCTCCTTCTCACGAACACTTGTGAATTTCCTTTTCCATGTTAGAGCACGGTGATTGTGGTGGTTAACCTTGGGATAATATACCACCTGGTTTTTATTGTCTTTTTGAAACTTTGAAATTGATGATTGATCTTATTAGGGCCTATTATATATGTAGATTATTTGTTTATGTGTCCTTTCTTAGATATTGATGAGACGGCTTCCTGATGAAGGCACTTCCGCCACAACACGCATTAGTCACAACATCTTCAAGCCTTCCACAGTATAACCCATGTTTGTGGTTTAGTAAAGAATGACTAGTTATGGTCTTTTGCCTTCAGCTATATATAACAAAATATATTGTTGACAGGAGATGACACTCTTTCCGCTGTACTTACACTAAACAGCTTCATCATATGAACTACCGATATCCAGCTTCTCTTTTCCCTTCCACCAACAGGCAATAATGTTCCTTCTACTCTGAGAGCAGGGCTTACAAAAATCGCTGGATGGATGAAAAATAATTTCTTAAAATTAAACAGTGAAAAAACCGAACTTATAATCCTGGGAAGAAATAAAGAACTCTGGGGACCCCAACACTGGCCCCCGGAAATGGGCTCTGCTCCAATTCCAACTAACCAGGCCCGAAACCTAGGCTTTGTTGTTGATGACACACTCAGTATGCACCAGCAGGCCATCAAAACATCAGCCACCTGCTTCGTCATCTTGAAATGGCTAAAGAAAATCTGCTGGATGCTACCAGATCATACTAAAAAAACTGTCATTAACGCCCTAATAACATCTAGATTGGACTACGCCAATGTACTATACTTAGGGTCCAACAAAGCCACAGTCCGCAAACTACAAACAGTGCAGAATGCTGCTGCAAGACTGTTAGGTAAAATTCCTGTCCATGCACCCACTACCAAACTCATACGTGAATTGCACTGGTTAAAAATTGAGAACAGAATCAAATTCAAATCAATATGCTTTATGCATAAAATCTCAGCAAACAAAGCTCCTAAATACCTACGAAATCTGGTACAATGTTACCTTCCATCTAGGACGCTGAGATCTGCAACAGCGAATAAATTTGTTGTGCCCAAAATAAGACTATCACGCATGGGAGGCAGATCCTTTGCATACCTTGGTCCCTCCCTGTGGAACTCCATGCCACAAGCTTTGCGCTCAGAGGTTAATTATATCAGATTCAGAAAAGCCATAACAACCTGGCTGTTCAACGTCTAAGTCAGCTGTCCAATTACCCTTCACTGAATCAGAAGCGCCGGGAAACCCTTTGTTGGGTAGCTGTTTGCGCTATACAAAATAAATAAATAAATAAAATAAATAATCATGTACTAATGAATGTTAAGGACCATTTTTAAACAGCTGTTTATCAGATTTTTCACGATTTTGTAACTTTAGTAATTTTTTACATATATTTATATATAAAAACGAAAGTATGTCTGTTTGTCCTTTATGCATTACTACACCATTCATCCGATCGCCATGAAACTTTGGGAAGTTGTTGAGTACACTCCTGCAAAGGTTTCTGGCAAAAAAAAAAAAAATTTTTATTGAAAATTGTTAAAAGTTGTTGAGTACACTCCCACGAAGGTTTCTGGCAAAGAAAAAAAGAATGTTAAATATCGGCCCCCCGGCACCCCAGGACCCTCATAATCTTTCCAATACTGAACATTTACAGTTTCCGATGCGACTCGCTTTTGCAATGACCATCAACAAAGCACAAGGACAATCGCTGCAAGTGTGTAGACTAGATTTGGAGAATCCGTGCTTCTCACATGGACAATTGTATGTGGCCAGCTCATGCGTCGGAAAACCTTCTGATTTATTCATGTATGCACCAGACGGAAAAACTAAAAATACTGTGTATTCACAAGCACTCGATGCGTATTAGCCCCGATGTTATTCAACTTATACACTGCAGACATGGGCAAAGCCTTGACGGGAGCATCACTAGCAACTCCCCGGCTTGGACACACTAAGATTCAATTACTGCAGTACGCCGATGATTTGGTATTATTAGATCATACTAAAATTGGGATTCAAAAAGCCTTAACGTCTCTGGGTATTTACAATGCAAAGAATAAACTGATTGTGAATGCAGCCAAATCAAAAATAATAATATTTGGGCCTTTTCCGAAAAAAAACCCGATAAAATGGAGGATAGGACAGTTGACGTTGGACTGTACACGACAATACAACTACTTGGGAGTTTGGCTAGGTGAGACAGGGCGCCCAGGAGTACATCTAGACAAAATACGGGCAAAAGGGAAATGTATCTCGTACGCCCTTGGGAAACTGCATGCAACTTTACATAGCCCTACGACAACAGCAATTCAAAGAGTATTAAGGGCGAAGCTAATACCATCATTAAATTATGCACAGCAGGCCTTCCCAGGTAAACTATCAAGCACCCTTGAAAAAATCCACTGCTCGGCCTACAAAAAACTATTCCACCTACCCTCCAGCACCAGAAACACCCTAGTGCGGCTCGAATTTGGCCTGACACAACAGAAACTTGAGGAACTGGCTGCAATTAGTAAATACTTTTTTCTTACAATCGCGGCCCCAGAAAACTCGCTGAAATTTAGTATAAAGAACATTTTCCTGGAAGAAATGAATCCGTGGACAAATATTCTTTCCTCCGCTAAAGACATTTTGAACCTTGCTGTGGATAATTGGGACCCCGAGTTAATCAACTATGCTGCCATTAAAAGCGCAACAAAAAGACAAGTCCGGCTTTGCTCACGCATTACTGATCTGGAAGCATTGGAACTAAGAGTCTTCCATGAGTCCCTAAAACTCCTGAAGCTGGCACAGACCTCGAACCCCCACCTTACCCAAGCAGTGGACAAGGAAGCAGTTAACAGGATTTTAGCGCACCGATTACACCCTCTGACCCTTAAAGAGCTTTACTCCAGGATGAGATTTGAGCTAATGCACACTGAGTGCCGCTTATGCAAGTATAAACAAGAGAGTTTCGCTCATACCCTGTTTTGCTGCCCGGGGTTGTCTACTGAGCGTAACCGCTACCTAAAGCCAATTTTACTTAGACAAGGAATCAGAACGATAAAGGAGGCTGTCCACTATCTAATCAAAATGGAAACAGTGAAAGATATGGCTTTGTTCAGCAAATTCATTCAACAGGCACGCCGGAAGCTGATGGCCCCGCACAGCTAGGCCACCGGCCGACAACCGTCAAATCATTGAGACTTACCAGCTTACGAAGAAATGGACTAATGAACTTAGTTTTTAATCATGTTTTTATTTACTTTTAAGTTCCTTTTTTTATCTTTGACATGATAATAATGTTTATTTAAAGTTTGACGCCTTATTTAATGGTTTTGAGTAACCAAAAATAAAGTTTATTCATTCATTCATTAATTCATTCATTCACAAGCACTCGAATAAATAAACACAATTAAAACAACACTTTAAAATGTTTTCCATATTACAATGAACAAGTTTCAATAAAAATGACACAATGTAAATTAAATGTTATCATAACAAGTTTCCTTAAATTTGTTTTCTTCTGAGATCGCAGCAACGTGCGACAGGTAAGCTAGTTGTATATACAATAAAAAGCTATATTCTATACTTTGCAAAGAAAAAAAAGATTCTGTTAATTTATTTAATCAGCTTGTATTGTTTTGTTGGTGTATTGATATTTGTATGCCCGCTGACTTATATGAAATATTTCTAGCTCAAGAATGTTTTTAAATTGGTACCCACTTTACTATCTACATAAAATAAAAATCTGTCATCTGCATGATATGTGATGTGCTTTGCAGGAGATGCATTAACCCGCTATGCTAATTTGATTCAAATCTGGGACTTCACAAAACAAAGATCTCTCCAACAAATGTGTTCACCTCCAGAGTTATCTCACCATTATTACTATTCCGTGAGATTTACTGGGCATCTTTACAGCAGAGATGCCTTAACCCATAAAATATTTTAAAATGCAGACTTTGCAACCAATTAAGCAGAACAGATCTACTGCCATGCTTCTCCTTGTTGCCAATTTCTTTGTGATAGTGTTTAAAAAATAAATATATTAGTTGAGGCCCAGATTTTGCATCGGGATTGCGCCACGTATTTGGCACAACCCTAGCACCAAATCTCATAATGCACTTAAATGCACTCATGATATACCTGAGAAACATATGCGTACAGTTTTAATATGTGATGCCACTTCTTGTGATGTCACTTCCAGTGATATCACTTGCAATACTGCCTAACCTGGTTAGTCCCCCACTTCTTTTTTAGGCTCAGCCTAGCGGCAGCGCGCTTTGGCTACTCGCTCTGCGAGGCATGCAGTAGTCGAGTATGCTGTGGATGCCTCGCCTTCTCTCCGCCCATATTTGCGATTGGCTGGTGTCATTGCCCTTGGTTAATGCTGGCTTCCGATTGATAATGAGGCTTTTTAGTCCCTCCCTATTACCGCCCTGTCGTCATATGTTACCTCCCATGAGGACTGGATCTTACACAGTCTCCTTCATAAGTCCATAAGAACTCTTTTTTTTTTTTATTGGCAGCACAGTCCACTTTCACTTTCGTGACCGGGTTTGTTTTTTTACTTAATTTGCCACGCGGGCTGAAAGGGAGAGTTTCTACCCACTAATCTAACAAGCATTTGCAATGCAATAGGTCTCGCATTTACGCGTGTTTAAGCTATTGACATTGCAAATAACAATACTTTTTGCTTTTTATTGTTTGTTTATGTTTTAAAACATAAATAAAAGGCATTGTCATTTACAATAGCTCAAACTCGCGTGAATGCGAGACCTATTGCATTGCAAATGCTTGTTTAGGACTTGTAGCCTGAGTATACGCAGTAGCTTACAGTGTCTCCTATTCAAAGCACACAGTTTCTAAGCACACGCCTTTAAAGCACACAGCTGAATCTCCTACTATTCATATCATAGGCGCCCACTGGGGATCTTTGATTCTCGCTGGCACCGGGCAGGGAGGGTTATTAAAAGGTGGGCCTGGTGAAACTAGCACTGTATTCACTGACTGGCATCTATCAGGTACAGTCAGTGCAGATATCTTTTCTACAAGCGTCTGTCTGTGTTTGGGATTTTTCCACAGTCCCTGTCTCTTCTGTGCCTGTGTTTCTCCGTGTGCTCTGGCTCGCGCACCCCGCTCTTCAGTGACCTGCCCCATTGTTCGTGGACAAAGCGTGGTTGTCATCCTCGGCCTTTGTGGAACGTGACACCCCGGGAGCCCCTGTCTGAGAGGGCGGCCGCGACGACAGGAGCAGCGTCCGGCCCGGCCCGGCCCGCGCTCTTTGCCTGTCTATTGTGTTTGGCAGCGCCGGGAGCAGGTCCAGAGAAGGCAGGGTAGGGTGCCTGTAACTAGGAGAAACATTGCCCGAGTGTTCCGGCCTCTGACGGGCGGTGCAGGAGTTCCCGTGTCCAGGCAACGGGAAGAAACTTTCTCAGTCACGCAGGCGTGGTAGGAGCGGCGCGAGCCACCTCACGGCGCACGGCGGGAGCGCGAGCCTGTCTGCAGCCCTCCAGGACAAACTCCCGGACTTCAGGGCGCGAGCCAAGCATCGGGGCTTCAGTCAGGGCGGCCCCAGGACTCCTTTGGCAGTACGGACCGCACTGCCACACGCTAGGGCTCAGGACTCACTCCAGCAGTCGCTGAGCTCACTCAGCATCCCGCCACTCACTGCAAGGAGCCACAGGAATCACTCAGCGTCCCGTCACTCACTGCAAGGAGCCACAGGAATCCCTCAGCGTCCCGTCACTCACTGTAGGGACTCGTTCCAGCCGTGGGAGCCACAGGACTCACTTAGCATCCCGTCACTCACTGCAAGGAGCCACAGGAATCACTCAGTGTCCCGTCTCTCACTGTAGGGACTCGTTCCAGCCGTGGGGGCAACAGGACTCACTCAGCATCCCGTCACTCACTGTAGGGGCCACAGAAATCACTCAGCATCCCGTCACTCACTGTAGGGGCCACAGAAATCACTCAGCATACCCGTTACTTACTGTAGGGACTCGTTCCAGCAGTGAGGTGGGAGCTCACCCCATCACTCAAGAATTCACTGCAACACACCAGGAATCACTCCAGTGTCCCAGGACTCACTCCAGCACCCGAGGACTCAACGTGGGGACCAAAGGACTCACTCAGGGCCAACAGATTCACTACAGCCCCCTACCATTCACTGAGGGACCACAGGACTCACTCATGTCCCCAAGACTCAGTGCAGCACCTTCGGAGTTTCTCAGGTTCTAGGACTCACTCAAGTGCCTTTGGTTCACCCGAGAGCCAAAGGAACGCTCAGCGACCACTCCAGGACCTAGGGCTCATTCCGTCACCCGCGGAGCCAGTCGTACATCGCAAGCCGAAGTCCAGGACCCTGGCACTCACGTGGGCTCTTCTAGACTAACCTTTCAGGACTCACTAACGTACCTCAGGCTTCACTCTGCAACACTGCACTCCAAACAGAGCCTACTCCAGAGCACTACTCTGTATTTTTGCACCTCTTGACCAACTGCAGTGCCTTTGGACGCATGCCAGCCCCTTAGAGCTGATGCCCTAATTTTGAGACTTACTGCTAAACTTTTGATCTCGCTTACTCTGGAAATGACTGAATCAAGCAACTCAGATCTTGCTCCAACGACTTAGTACTTTATTCATGACTAATTCTATGAAATGTTACCTGCGATAGAGGACAACCTGGATCTTATGATCACTTATTTCAGGAGTAACACCATCTCTGTTTCCCTCTTGCCCTCACAAGCTACTTTGGAGTGACTCCAGCAAATCATTGAGTACTTGTGTTCCTCATTAAACACTTGAGCCTCCAAGTTCGCCAACTTCTAAGAAGTCACCAAAGCTCCCCGTTAAACACCCCTCCATTCCAGGACTTCAGGACCGACTCTAGCACTTCTGGGTGCACCCCTGACTAGGAAGCACCCCAAAATCTCCAGACATTGGTGTTACTTCTCACACAGTAAAATTACCCACTTCTCCAGAACCAACACCAGCGCCTAGGAAGGCAAAGGTCAAAAGTTGCTTTAGCACCTCTTCTTGTTATGGAAACCACTTGTCAGCTGTGATCTTGACTGCACCTTCCACAACTTTGGGTGCCCTGCAGAGTCTCAACCCCAGCCCCTCCCTCCAGGCCGCAGCAATGAGCATCTCCATGTCCTTCAAGGAACTGGTGAACCTGGCCATAGGTACCCCGGAGGTGGGCGCAGTGAACTTCAACGCCCTCCACTGCCTCCTTCATGGTCTTCTCGAGCACCTCCACGTGAGCGACATCCAAAGGGACATCCCGAAGGAGGAACAGGACTTCATCAGGCTCCCTCCGGGCAATGCTGTCGTTAAGGGTGGTGGAGACAGCTCAAGGTCCCTCTTCCACCACCTGCAGGACAGGATGTCTAGAGTGGAGAAGCAGCTGCAGCACCTGAACGAGCCGCTCTCACTCACCAACCTCCTGGAGCAGACTCAGGCCAGCATCCAGCCCGTGCAGGAGATGTGGCAGCTGATGCAGCTCCGCAAGAAGATGGAGGCAAACGAGGAGGGGGTGACCAAGGTAGGCGCCACAGTCAGTAGCCACCGAAGTGGTCAAGCCATTGACCTGCTATGGGAGGTTTCAATATGAGGTTTAGTGTCCAAGTAGGAAAAATCTCTAGTTCGATTGAAATATCTTTTATTCTGTAAAGTAGCTGAGTGTCAGACTCAGAGACATTTTAAGGTATGGGCAAAGTGGCCAATTGCTGGGGCACCCCCCTTCCAGGAGGCCCCTTACGTCCTTCTGTGTCTCTGTTTCACTTAATATATAGTGCCACATGGATAAAGCAATTTTGCATTAGTAAACAGGCTGATTAGCATAATCAGCCCATTTGCGAATGCGAAAATGTATTTTTCCATGTATCAAACCCTATTTTGTGATTTGGTAACCTGTTACTGAATCGCAAAATGTGTTTGCGATTCGGTATTTGGAAGGGGTGTGTTCAGGGTGTCTCTTCCAAATACCAAATTGTAATAGTATGTATGAATGTTTTGTGACCGTGAATGCGGTCGCAAAGCATTCGCATTTTACCACTAACTTCAAGTTGGTGGTAACCCATTCGTAAATGGGAAGGGTTCCTCTTTGTGAATGCATACAAAAATGATTTTAGGAGCAGGCAGTGGTCCCACGGACCAATGCCTGCTGTTAAAAAAACAGAAAGGAAAACTTTTAATTTTTCTTTTTGTAAAGAATCTTGTTTTCCTTTAAGGAAAACATACTGCTTTACAAAAAAAAAAAGATTGCTTTATTTAAAAGCAATCAAAGACATGGGGGGTCTGCTGACCTCAGCAGGCCACCATCCCTGATTTATGCAATTCCTAATGGGTTGCAAATTGTGACCTACCTCATTAATATTCATGAGATAGGTCATTTCCGACCCACAGGTATTCACAGAAAGTGTTCAATACACTTTCACACACGCCGTTTCGCGATTTCCTAATTGCAAATCGCAAGGATTTGCAATTAGGGAATCTCAAAATGGTTTCTTAATACATCTGGCCCTCAGTTCAATATTGTTTGGCATCATGTGACTTGAATTAGCAGAAAAGGGATAACAAAATTCAAAAAGTTACTTTTTCAGTTCCCTTGTCCGTTTCTTGTGTGACTTTGGAACGCGAGCTATGCCCTCATATTCCCTTCACTCTAAAGATACCACAAAGTGCATTTTACATAATTTATGCTTTTTATTTTGTGAGAAAAAATATTCGATTTTGCACACACTTAGTCAAGTCTCACTGTAGGAGATGGATTCCATTTGAGCCGAGCTGCAGCATGAGTCTTAAGTTGTTATAACAAACAATGATGGATAGCGTTCTTTTGTTTAAAGTAAAAACTTGTTTTTACACAAAAAGGTCAGTTTATAACAAAGAAGAATGAAAGCACGAAGACGTTAGCGCCTTCAGAAGCCCGGTTATTTGCCCAAATATGTATTAGCGCCTAAAAGGCAGTAGCTTAAGTTTAGCATTCATTAAGTAGCTTTGGTGGCTCCTCCACTGACAGGGCAGGGGAGGGGAGGGGAGGAGTGGTTTGCACTTCCTATGTGCGCATGAATGGTCGGCCGGATATCTAGGGCTGGCCAAACAGCCATGCACACTTTGCATGTTCTCCACCCAGGCTGCTGGGTGGAGAATATGCTTACCCTGGGGGTAGTGGGCGTAGTGGGGCTACGTGGAGGTCCACGGAGTTACGAGCAAACTCCGTGGCCCTCCGCGTAGTCCCGCTATGCCACCCACCTCCAATCAATCAATCAATCAGTGACACTTATAAAGCGCGCTACATACCCGTAGGGTCTCAAGGCGCTGGGGAGGGGGGGTGCCGCTACTGCTCGAACAGCCAGGTCTTCAGCTTCTTCCTGAAGGAGATGTGGTCTTGGGTCAGGCGCAGGTCGGACGGGAGGGAGTTCCAGGTCTTGGCGGCCAGGTAGGAGAAGGACCTTCCTCCTGTAGTCGCTCTTCGGATGCGGGGGACGGCGGCGAGGGCGTGGTTGGCTGATCGGAGGTGTCGTTTGGGAGCGTAGAAGTTGACTCGGCTGTTGAGGTAGCTCGGGCCTTGGTCGTTTAGGGCTTTGTGTGCGTGGGTGAGGAGGCGGAAGGTGATTCTCTTGTTGATGGGGAGCCAGTGAAGGTCTCTCAGATGTCCGGAGATGTGGCTGGATCGTGGGATGTCGAGGATGAGTCTGGCTGAGGCGTTTTGGATCCGCTGGAGTCTCTTCTGGAGCTTGGCGGTGGTCCCGGCGTAGAGGGCGTTGCCGTAGTCCAGTCGGCTGGTGACGAGGGCCTGGGTGACGGTCTTCCTGGTCTCTGTGGGGATCCACCAGAAGATCTTCCGTAGCATGCGTAGGATGTTGAAGCACGCCGAGGAGACGCTGTTGACTTGCCTGGTCATGGAGAGGGAGGAGTCCAGGATGAAGCCCAGGTTTCGTGCATGGTCTGTCGGTTTGGGTGCGGTGCCCAGGGCGGGAGGCCACCAGGAGTCGTCCCAGGCGGAGGGTGAAGAGCCCAGGATGAGGACCTCCGTCTTGTCCGAGTTCAGTTTCAGGCGGCTGGTCGTCATCCACTCGGCTACCTCTTTCATCCCTTCGTGCAGGTTGGCTCTGGCGGCGGCGGGGTCGTTGGTCAGGGAGAGGATCAGCTGGGTGTCGTCGGCGTAGGAGATGATGCTGAGGTGGTGTTTGCGTACGATGGCCGCGAGGGGGCTCATGTAGACGTTGAAGAGGGTGGGGCTCAGGGATGATCCTTGGGGGACGCCACAGATGACTTTGGAGGCCTCTGACTTGTACGGTGGTAGGCGGACTCGCTGTGTTCTTCCGTCGAGGAAGGAGATGATCCACTCCAGCGCCTTGTCCTGGATTCCGATGTTGCTGAGGCGCCGTATTAGGGTGCGGTGGCAGACCGTGTCGAATGCCGCGGAGAGGTCTAGGAGGATGAGGGCCGCTGTTTCTCCATTGTCCATCAGGGCTCGGATGCCATCGGTGGCGGCGATGAGGGCGGTCTCGGTGCTGTGTTTGGCTCGGAAGCCGGACTGTGAGGGGTCGAGGGATCCGTTCGTCTCGAGGAAGGCGGCCATCTGCTTGTTGACGGTCTTCTCGATGACTTTGGCTGGAAACGGGAGAAGCGAGATGGGGCGGTAGTTCTTGAGGTCGGTGGGGTCCGCTGTTGGTTTCTTGAGTAGAGCGTTGAGTTCGGCGTGTTTCCAGCTTTCAGGGAAGATGGCGGTGTCGAAGGATGTGTTGATGATGTCTCGCAGGTGGGGTGCGATGACAGCGTCGGCCTTGTTGAAGACGTGGTGAGGGCAGGGGTCGGTTGGTGATCCGGAGTGGATGGAGTTCATCGTGCGGATGGTGTCTTCTGTGCTGATCGGGGTCCAGGCGTGGAGGGTGGTGGTGGGGGGGGGTGGCTGGTCGGTCGTGGTGTGCGTTGGTTGGTTGTTGAAACTGCTGTGTATGTCCGTGATCTTGTTGTGGAAGTATGAGGCGAGGGAGTTGCAGAGGTCTTGCGATGGGGTGATGTCGTTGTTTCCTGCGCTGGGGTTGGAAAGCTCTTTCACGATGTTGAAGAGTTCCTTGCTGTTGTGTGCGTTGTTGTCCAACCGGTCCTTGAATGCTGTTCTCTTGGCGGCGCGGATCAGATGGTGGTGTTTCCGGGTGGCCAGTTTGTAGGAGGTCCTGTTGTCCGGTGTCGGGTCCCTTTTCCAGACTTTCTCGAGGGCTCGGCAGTTCTTCTTGGAGCTCTTGAGTTCGTCGGTGAACCATGGGGCCTTCTTGCTGCCGGGTCTGCTGGGCGGGGTCCTCAGCGGGGCGAGTTCGTCCGCGCAGTTGCTGATCCACTTCGTGATGTTATCGGCGGCCTGGCTGGGGTTCGCTGAGCTGGCAGGAGGGTGTTGGCTCAGGGAGGTGGCGAGCTGGTCTGCTGTGATCTTGTTCCAGCTTCTGCGGGCGGTGTGTTGCTGGTGTTGGTGGGTCGTCGTTCTCTTGAAGGTGAAGTGGACGCAGCTGTGGTCCGTCCATTGAAGCTCTGTGGCGTGGCTGAAGTCGATGTCTGTGCTGGATGAGAAGACGGCGTCGAGTGTGTGTCCGGCGAGGTGGGTGGGGGTGGACACCAGTTGCTTGAGTCCCAGGTTGGCGAGGTTGTCGAGCAGGGTGCTGGTGTTGCGGTCGTTGTTGTTCTCCAGGTGGAAGTTGAGGTCCCCCAGGAGGATGTAGTCAGCGGAGGGGAGGGCATGCGGGCTGACGAAGTCGGCGATGTCCTCGCTGAATTGCGTGCGTGGTCCAGGGGGTCGGTAGATCAGGGTGCCTCTGAGGGTGGTGTTCGGGTTGGTGTGGATCTGGAAATGCAGGTGTTCGGCGCTGGTCAGGGTGTTGTCGGTGCTGGTCGTGAGACGGATGGTGTTCCTGTGGATGATGGCGATGCCTCCTCCCATCTGGTTGGCGTTTCGGTCCCTCCGGACGATCTTGTAGCCCTCTGGGATAGCGATGGCGATGTCGGGAGCTGAAGAGGCGTTCATCCAGGTCTCCGTGAGGAAGGCAACGTCAGGGGCTGTGGCGTCTAGGAGGTTCCAGAGTTCGATGGCGTGTCTGTGGACGGAGCGGGTGTTGAGCAGGATGCACTTGAGGTGGGTGCTGCTGGTGTTCGACTTGTCGGGTGCTGGTGCGGGGCTGGTCCGGATGCATGAGAACTTGCAGGCGTGGCAGCTGAAAGGTCCGTGGGTGCGTCTTGGAGTGGCTTGGTGGCATTCTGGGAGTCGGCCGGTGTTGAGAGCGACGAGGGTGGCGGCTGAGTACGTCAGGCGGGTCGGTCGGGCTCTTCGGGGGCCAGGGGTCCTGGCGCTGGTCGCGATCCGGTCGCGGACGGGCGCAGACGGGTTTACCTTTGGCGCGCCTTCGGCGCACAATCGGCGCGCCCGCTGCGCGTGACCGCTGCGCGTTCGCACGGTCGCCATTTAAGGCGAAGTGCGCGGGTGGGCGGGGCAGCTGGGAGGCGGGAGCGGGGAGGGTTACAGAAGACAAAAGGGGCGGGGACAAGCGGCGGTGGCGGGAAGGGAGGGCGGGGGGCGGCGCGGTAGGCGGACAACAAGGAAGGAGAGCAAACACGTAAGAAAAGTAATAACAGGCACAAATTTACGCAAAAAGCGGGCAAAAACAGAGATACACAGAGTTATACAAGGCAAGCACAAATGACCGTAAAAACAAAGGAAAAAACACTCGCAGCGGCGGCAGCCGGCAGACGAGGATGCAGCGAGGCAGAGGGCAGGCAGGCAAGGGGCACACGCAGCAGCTGGTGGCCGTGCGGCGCGGGGGTGTCCCACTACCCCTTTATTATTAACAATAAATTATACAACTAATAAGTAAATTTAAACCACTTACCTGAACTGCGGTGTCCCCGGGCTGCCCTCCTCCACTTCGCCGCCGTTTCTACTAATTCTTGCTAGTGAGAAATGCGCATGCGCGGTTGTGCATGCATGCCCAGTTTTCGCAAGAATTAGCTGAAACAGCGACAAAGAGGAGGAGGGCAGCCCGGGAACGTCGCAGTTCAGGTAAGTGGTTTAAATTGACTTATTAGTTGTATAATTTATTGTTAATATTGGGGGGTGGAGGCAGGGGCTGGCCAACTCTTCTACGCTGCAGAGTATGCAGAGATTTGCCTTCTCTGCGTTCTCCGCTGAACGCGGAAGAGGCAAATGTCCGCAGACTCCGTGGGCGGAGCAGAGGTCTCCGCCTGGGGTTAGAACATGCCCAGGCCCCCCAGTCCCCATCTGAGCGCCGATCCACAGAGCTCAGACCAATCCCAACGCTGCATTGCAGCATTATGATTGACTCAGGAGAGCCTGGGTGTTTCCTGGGTACTCTGTTCCTGTTCTGGGAGAGACGAAGCTGGAGAGAGCGGCAAGACACGGCAAAGAGGTACGTTTTTTTAATTTGCATCATCCCCCCGCCTTCCGCCCTCCCACCCCTGATCTATGCCTGCTGTCACTGTTCAGTAGTCCTCAAATGATTTTAAGAGTTGAATCATTGGGCTATCTCAATGCTCATCAAAGTGACTCACTAGATACAAAACCTAGCTCTGCTTTCTTAGATTACCCTACTTTGTGTTCCCACATGCAGGGGCGTAACACAGGCCCCCGCAGCCCAAGCAGTGTGGGGGGCCCGAAGCTCCAGGGGGCCCCTTCGGTACTGCACTCTGTCCAGAGAGCTCTTAATTGAGCCCGAAGGGGGCCTCTCTACATACCTTGTAGGGAGGCCCCCTCAATTTTCGTACGCCAGTGCCCACATGTGAGGGAGCGATAGAATCTGGATCAACACAAAGAGGGTGAGCACATACTGCCTCACATCCCAGCATGGTAAATGCAGTGTATGATAACACTTACTTCAAAGACTGTTTTCAGTTTTTCACCATTGTTGGTGTAGCCAGTGCTGTGTATCCTTAGACACGTGTTTCAGGATAGCTGTCCTTCTTCGGTAGAGAGCAACACATTGTCCCATAACATACCCAGAGTGCATCAGAGTAAATTGATGGAGGTTCAGAGACTGGAAATGAGCACGTCTGTGATTTCAGTTCAGTAGCTTTCGGGTGTAAGGAAGCTTTCAGCTTCTGGTAAAGATTGGGCAGGCCACCAAACAGGTGACAAGTAGACCATTATGGTGTGGGAATGTGTAAAGAACGAGGAATCAAGTGGATGGTCCCAAATAAGTAGTTTATTGGGAAGCGAGCAGGTCCGTCCTTTCCAGTCAGGCACAGAACATTTAACAGACATTCTTCCTACATTCTAGAGCGAGGATGTGGTGCATCATCTGATGCTATGGTAACCAGAAAGTGCACCACAAGCTCAGATAATGCACCACGAGCCCAACACCACATCTTCCCTCTTTATATTAACAGAGACACAAGAGCAATAAAACGTCATAAAAACGGCAAAGCAAAATAACATTGAAAACAACTAAGATAAAAGTAACCAGCATAACCCACACCTCCCCCTTTTTCTTCAAGAAAAAAAATAAATGACATCACATAGCTCCTAAAATGAGCAGGTACCTTAATTTGCCTGCCAGTACGTGTAGTATTCTGGTTGCCAGAAGATGAAGAGTGTAACAGATTAGGCACACCAGGAGACGGCAAGAAAGGAGGAGAAGAACCAGATAATTGCGGAGAAGACTCCGACACATTACTGGTAGAAGCTCTAGCCATTTCCTTCCCAGCAATGCCATCCAACATAACATCATCCCACATCCAATCAAAGGAGGAGTCAGTACCAGTGTGAGTCTTGAAACGAGAAAAGTTCCCTTTACATTTTGCCAACCTATTGTGGTGCCACACTTGGTTGTCACTCAACCTAGCCGACTTCGAGTAAACCTCCTCAACTTGCAAAGGATTAGAAAATTTACTCTGACCTTTCTTAACCTTAGTGTCAAGTTTTATTCTGACCCAATCTCCAACATTGAGCTCAGCCTCTTTAGTGACATGTTTTTTACCAAAATCACTAATATGTGAATCTTGAATTTTCCTTAGTTTGGAACGGACTAAAGCAGGAGACCACTTCCCACAAATTTTCTTTGAATTCCAAGCGACATTGTCCTTAGTAAATGGCTCACTACCTCTAAGGATTCTGAAAGGGCTGTAACTGGTACAAGTTGGAGTGATTCTATAGGCCCATATGGTTTCCAGTAGTTCCTTTTCCCAATCTTTATCAGCATGAATGGAGGCCTGGATACTACCCATGATTACCCTGTTGAATCTCTCAACAATACCGTTACCTGCAGGATGGTAAACAGGTGTCTTTTTTGCGGTAATACCGTTCCTATCCAGGAATTTCAAGAAAAACTCAGATCTAAATTGCGGACCATTATCAGTTAATATGTTCCTCGGAACACCTTCCTGCAAAAACAACTTGCGAAGAAAAGCAACTACAACTTTAGCATCAGACTTTTCAGTAATTTCGACTTCAGGCCATCTGGAGTAATTGTCAATCACAACTAAAATGTGTTTAATGGTGCCTTCACAGTTTTCAACTGGACCCAGCCAATCCATACTTAAATCCTTCCACGGATAAATGGGAATATGTCTGAATCCAAGAGTGGGTTTAAATACACGTAAGGATTTATCAGCATTGGCACAAGTATCACACTCTTGAATGAATCTTTCAATCTCCTTATCTAATCCAGGCCACCAATATGACAATTTCACTCTTGATTTCAAATTCATGATTCCCAGGTGACCCTCATGATTAATAGAAAGAATTTTACTTCACAAGGAATAAGGAACAATAACTCTCTCATTCCTACACAGGTGGTTGGCATCATCTATGCAAAGCTCATCCTTAATTTCCCAAAATGGTTTCAGCTCCACTTCCAAATTGGATTTATGCTGCCACCCATTAATGACAAAGTTGCGGACAGAAGTTAAGACCTCATCATCATTACAACACACCTCCCAGTCCTTCTTGGAAATAGCCACTAATCTCTGGTCATTTTCTTCATGGATAACAGCAACCTCATTAGATTCAAAAGAATCATAAGAGTCATCACAACCAGGTAAGGGGGAACGACTTAAATAATCAGCAACTATATTCTTTTTGCCAGGAAGGTACTCAACATCATAAGTGTATGCCAGTAACTTAAGACTCATTCTTGCAAGTCTCGGAGTAGCCTTCAACATCCCTTCTGAGGTAAGAATTTTTAGTAGGGGCTTGTGATCTGTTCGCAAGGTGAATCTAGTACCCCAGACAAATTGTCTGAATTTTCCGACACCCCACACAACAGCTAGCATCTCCCTCTCAATAACTGAAAATTTTCCATCAAGAGTGGTTAATGATCTGGATGCAAAAGCAATCGTGACTTCAAATCCATCATTGCCAGATTGTGAAAATACAGCGCCTAACCCTTTACCACTAGCATCAGTAGTGATTATATTGTGCAGGGTGTGGTCAAATGCTTGGAGGGGAAATGCATTAACAATTTCTCTCCTTATACTATCAAAATCATTTTGCAATACATCATTCCAGGCGAATTCAACTCTCAATTTAAGTAATTGTCTAAGATTAAACGTTTTGTCAGCCAAATTCTTCACGAGTTTGGAGTAAAACTCGACCATTCCTAGGAATGATCTTAGATCATCTTTAGAACAGGGAATAGGAGCATTTTCGATTGCCTCAACCAATTTCTTTTTTGGGAAAATGCCTTTTTCACCTACTTCATGTCCTAAATAGGTCAAGGAGTTCATACCAAATTTGCATTTTTTCAACTCAGCTGTTAAACCATTACACTCAAGTATTTTCAAAACAGAAAACAGTCTCTTATCATGGTCATCTCTGGCTTTGCCCATTATCAGTATATCATCCTGGAAATACGTTACACATTCCATGCTCTTGAACATTTGAACTGCCGATGCCAGTCCAAATGGCATTCTTATGAACTGATAACACCCGAAGGGAGTTATGAAAGCTGTAAGTTTCTTACTAGACTCATGCAGAGGAATTTGGTGGTAAGCTGATACCAAGTCTATTGAAGAGAACCATTTAACGCCACAACTTTGTGCTAATAGTTCATCAATCCTGGGAAGGGGAAATTTGTCAATTACAATGTTCTTATTAAGGTCTCTCAAATCAATGCAAAGACGGAGACGGCTGTCCGGTTTCCTCGCGACGACTAATGGAGCCAACCATTGGGCATTTTGGGTCATTAGCATAATGACCATTGAATCCACATCTGAAACAATTAGGAATACTTTCCTTCCTATCTTTAGAAGATGGACCAGGATTAGCAATTTTTTTATAGGAGTAAGAGGATTTATAGCTGTTCTTTTTTGGTAGTTACTGGATACTTTACTCACAGTTAATCCATCATCTTTATCACTGTCTTTGAGAGCAACTTTGGCGCACCTCTTAGACATCTCTGCCTTCCTAATTATTGCAAAAAGTTCATTAAGTGGAGAATCTCCACAAGTCCAAAGTTTTTCTTGAATGGAATTATTGTTGCAATGCATTACTAATTGGTCCCTAACAAAACTATCATGAAGGGTACTGAATTCGCAATTAACAGCTAATTTTTTAAGAGAAGAAACATAGTCTTCAACCGATTCAGATTTTCCTTGTTTTCTTTTAAAAAACTCATATCTGCTTATTCCTACACAAACTGGAGGATGGTAATGCATATCTAAATCCTCCAAAGCATCCAAGAATACAGTGTTGTTATCTGCTCTAACCTTTTTTCCATTTGATTAAAAATTCTATTACCCTCAGGTCCTAGACTGTGTAAAAGCATTTTTTTCTTTCTATTTTGGGAGAAAGTATCATCTTGTTCTTCTTCTAAAGCCTCAATATAGTTTAAAAAGTAAACTTTCCAGTCTGACCATTTGATTGATGGTTCACCCGGACGGGGAAAAAAAGGAATAGGAGTATTTAATCCTCCCTGAGACGCCATAAGTAATAGATGAAGTAAACCTGAAAATAAAGCGTTAATAATAAAGCAGACTAACAAAAACAGTAAATATTAACAATAAATAGAAATGCAATGTAATGTGTGCATGTCACAGAAGAATTTGTTCAGTGTAACATGCAGCAATGGTGTGCATATCACTGTGGAATCGATCTTAAAAATACCGAAATAATTTCATAAGGTGTGAATGTCACCAATACTTCCACAACACAAGTAGAAATGAAGCGTAAATCACCGCTGGAGTAATTACTCAGAAAAGTTTATAATATGACATGGATTAGTAGAGTAACAGTACCTTGTGTATTAAGGAATCAAAATTAATAGTTTCAAAGTCTTGCGTTGTTTGAAGATGAAGCAGGAAGCATACGCGGTACGCGGTAATTCACGAACGTGAATGAAATTGACACGAGAAAAACAAAATGGAGTCACGTTGCGTGACCTTAATCACGTGATGATGTCAGACGTGATGATTTGAGGTTCACGGCGTCGTTCCAAGGATCGTCACAACATACGCAGGCGAAGAACGGAGGGTCTCACAGTCAGAACATGTCACCCGCATCCGAATGTTCAGCCGATTTAAAAATGCACACAGGTACCGTTATTTAAGCCACAGATGTAGCATAGTTGTTATAATTAAATAACAATGTAAAGATCGACTTGGTGAATTTAAAATATTGAACATCCATAAGTTAAAGTCGATACAGTACAATTAGTGCGCAATTAAGTCTTCGGCAAATTCCAAACGATTACCAGACACCTTCAAATGTCATACTCAATACAAAAGAGAAATGACAACAGTACTCACGGTACGCATTGTTCGTAGATGAATTCCAGTGGTCAGGATTATCAAATTCCTTTTTTCTTGTATTTAAATTCAGGAAAGGAATGAAAGACAATGTTGAGAAAAAAAATATCTTTGCGTGGATTCTCAGTCTTCCTGCTTGCTAATAGCGCATCCCATCTTCAGTCGCCAAAATGTAAAGAACGAGGAATCAAGTGGATGGTCCCAAATAAGTAGTTTATTGGGAAGCGAGCAGGTCCGTCCGTTCCAGTCAGGCACAGTACATTTAACAGATATTCTCCCCACATTCTAGAGCGAGGATGTGGTGCATCATCTGATGCTATGGTAACCAGGAAGTGCACCACGAGCTCAGATAATGCACCACGAGCCCAACACCACAGAATGGCCAAGGATTCAAGGCCAGGGTGGCAAAGGTTGCCAGGAGATCATGGACTGGCAACCAAGGATGTCATGAATCTTCAGTGGCCTGTATCTAGACTTCCATGGGGGCAGCAGTCATGGTTTTCTGGTGTCATTGGTACCAACAGGTATAGGGGCAACCACTGGAGCATTACGAGTGCTTAATTCCTGCAAAAATTAGTGCACAGGCCGAAATATTTCTAGAAACCAACCACTGGCATTGCCAAATAACAGGGCTCTATAATCTTGATTCCACCTAATACCTCTTTCATATGCCACCCTAGCCTTATTGTCTTTTTATCCCAATCTCTCAAGTACTTTTTTCATCGCTGCTTTTTAACTTTGTCAATGCTTTCCTCTTATTCTCTTTCTTCTTCTTTCTCCCTTTTCTGCCTTTCTCTCTGTTTCGAAGTCTGATGATGAAAAAAAAGTCCCAGTTCCTGAATTTTATGTAATTTATATCTGCTAGAATTGTTCCAGTTAAGCTTTTCTTGAGTGATTTAAATATAGTAAAAGTAACAAATCCTCTCTAGAAATATGAGCAGGGAAGGCAAAAGCTTCCACGTTCTGCACTTATTTGGAGCCTAACACACTTATTTAAACTGGCTGACATCCTCTATCCCCCTTGGGTCCTTACCTTCCCTCCATATTCCTTGATTTTAAATCCCACAAATCCCAGTGGTGTAGTTGTTGAAAAACATACGCTCATTCAGCAAGTTTGTATGTTTCAATATTTTTATTTGGGATACAAGAAGCAAAATATCACAACCTTGAGAAAAACCAAGAAAGGTTAGTCATTGTCATCTGAAGTACACAGGCAATATTAACTAACCACTGTACTCCCATAACCAACATTCAGTTATTTCCTTCCAATCAAATCTGGCCTTGTTTCCACTTTCAAGATACTGTGTACAAGCAATATCCATCACTGCCCCTTTATATTCTACCCAGTCTCTCCAAAGCACAACAGTCTTGCTGGTGGGCTTCTGTAAGTCGAAACAAAGTTACAAGGGAAACCCTACTCACAACGGCACCAGGGTAAGTATACTGTATGCAGTAACAGTAGTTCCTGTCGAAAGAGTAATATCTAACAACAGTAATATAAAAACAATTATGCAATTGTACAGTGCATTGTGTCCCTAATGAACATGGAACTTACAGCAGTATGTGACAAGTTAGTGACAATTACAAATGGTTTCCAACTGAATTTTTAAAGGTGACCATCCACAGAACTAAATGATAAGGATGGTTCACTTATTTGTCGTCGACTGCATTTCGACCCCTTTAGGGATGAGGGGTCTCTTCAGTACCTAGCGATATAGGGACATCTAAATAGAGGTATACTCTGTCATTGTGATAAGTGGACACCCCATGTTGGTGAAAAAGTGGAAGCAAGCGGTTACTCACATGGGACCCAGCCGGGCAACCAGTGAGGGGAAGGGGGGTGATGAGTGAATCGTCCTATTTAAAAGGGATGTAGCTCCAATATGTGGTAGCCTTAAATGAAGTTAAAAGAAAGGTCACGTCGATCCGTGTACCTGCAACAGGTTAAAAAAGGGCTTTTTAATAAAGCGGCGCATGTAATCGCTACGCGCACATCGGACCGCTTGGATACAGGTCCCACGCTGTGGTAAGGGTTCCATGTTCACTGGGGACACAATGCACTGTACAATTGCATACTTTTTTTTATATTTACATAAATAACTATTACTGATACCCAAGATTGTGTTGTGTATGGTTCTTCTCCTTCAGATATTGCATTAACCCAGTCCTGCATTGCTTTGGGCTTATGAATATTATTATTTCCCATAGATATTACTCTTTCCACTGGAACCACTGTTTCTGCATATGGTTGGCTTCTGTAGATATCTGTCCCATCACCTCAGCAATTTCCAGGGCCCTAATACTTTGAGAGGTACACTCGGTTTTGTGCACAATGCGGAACATTACTTGCCCTTGAAGGACATATATCTAAGCCTCCACAAAGTAAGTTGTGACTTTACCAAACCCCTCCCCTCTGTATGAAGGCAGTGGCTGCAGTGGAGAGGTCATTAACCACTCTGTCCTAAAGATCCTAAACTTTCCGTTTCTATACCCCACCTTTTGTTCGTTGATGATTCTCCACAGTCAGAAGTAGGAGTAAATGGTTCGAAATTCCCCTAGGTGGCAACTCAAGATTCCTAATGGATAGATCAGAATCAAAGAATATGAACAGGTCTACTTTCCTAGAGGAAGGGTTAGGAATCTTTATGGAAGAAGGAATACTGCCTGTCAATACTAAGCTAAATTCACACATATCCCTTCAGCCTGCAGCATTCACAAATGACTCCACCACCCGCAGATGTACGTATACGTGATCTATCCTAGTCAACATCCATGGAATTAAAACAACATCCAAGTGAGTCAGGTATGTCAGCCAGTGTCCCTCCCAGTTTATCCATGACTCCAGCTTGGAGATGGGGGGAAGGAAGTTATAAACACATAAATGTGCAATTTGTTGTCCCCATTGGCTGTCACCTGAGCATTATGCCTGTGCTACACAGAACTCCGTAAAGTACCAAAAAACTTGCCACGCTTCGTGGAGTCCCGCAAGCGGCGAAGTGCATTAAATTGCGCTGTTCACACTGATTTTTAGCGCCGGGTGTGTATCCCGTGCTGGAAAATCAGCATGTAGAGCTCTATGCACACCGCAAGAGGACACTGCTTCTTTCTGTCACTCGAGTAGATGTTCTACTCGAGTGGCAGCTTCCTCAACGCGAACAGATTTCTCAATACGAGCGGTCACTACCATCCGCAACCAGCTGCAACCACCCGTGTTGAGAAATCTCTCTGGGAGGTGTTCAAGCATTGGATTTTCCTTGCTCGTGCTCCCCAACTTAACATTGGCAAGCGCAAGTGAGGACAAATCTCAGCAGAGTGGAGTTTTTCGGAACTCCCTGTGCTCTGTTGAGTGTAGAAAACTCACACACCCCAAACTAATGTGCGCAGCACCTGAACTACCTGCCATCCAAATGCAAGAAGTGCCTATTCCCCCAACAACATAGAAGATGGAGATGACATAAGGAAAGAATGCTAAAGTTAAAGGTCAAACCAAAGGAAGGTGATTCAAGTTGAGGAAGCATTTCAAACCCAACTATCATTGTATAAACAGGTTCCCTCCTCCATGACTCAACCAATAGATCTTTCAGAAAGATATATCTTTACGCATCCTGTCATGCTTTCATCAACTATATGTTTCCCATCTATCCAGCTAGTCTCAAACCTCTTGTAACGGGAGGTGCCATGACCTGCCATCAGCTCCAATCCTTAGTCTACCAGGAAATATCATAATGTAGTTCAGACCAACATCTCTTGGTCCTTTCTTGACAGCATTAGCATTTCTCTGCTTTCTCTGGAAGGCCTGGTGATGCTCAGGAAGACCAAACCCATTGCTTTTTCATACTGGATCAAGACCTCCACGCCTAGTAGACTGAAGGATGAAATACGTAAGGAAACTGACTATGAGAGGCTTAGTAGGAGCCCCAGGAGGCAGGAGGGGTGCCGGGTAGGACTTGGGCCCTGTGACCTGTTTTGGAAAACAGGATGAGGACCCCTTAGGCATCCAAATTGCTTTCTCCCTGACTTCAGTAGCTAGTTCATCGCAGGGAGCCTTGAACCATTCAGGGATGCCTATGACGTGGATGTTGTTACCTTCAGAGCGTACTTGTTTGCCTCTCTGAGCAGATATTGGGAGTCATTTTGGAGGGACTGCTCTGTCTTCATAAGTCACTTCACCTCACCAGAAATGTCCAGGCCCAGGCATACTAGGCCTGTTTTGCTATTCTTGCTTTTATTGGCAGCTGGAGTTGAGGTGGTTGGTACCTGAAGTGAGAAAAGGGAGTATGTATGTGGAGAGGCGTGTGGATATGTGGGCCAGTGTGGCTTGACAAGGGGTGCCCTAGGCACCTGCGACCCTCTTGAGTGCGGTGGAGGCCGGCATTAGAACTGTACAGCTTGTACTTAGGAGGAGCAGTAATCCAGGCCATTAGTTAATCGTTCCACCGTACTTCCACCACCCCCAGCTATGATGACACTAATGAAATTGCATTCTGGACCCATATTTCCATCAGCGTCAAATAAAAAATAAAAGAAAATCACCAGTTGCGCTGGAGTCTCCCAGCAGCAACTTTACAAATCTCATTTATCGATTTCTTTTTTTTTTTAACTTGTTTTTATTGCCATTTAAAGCATTCACACAAGAGCAGATACAGGCAGTGTTATCGGCTGTTCTCCTATAGCCTTACATACATCGCGTCAACCATGCTGTAGGGCCCATTATACAGTGTTCAGAATTGTTATCTGCATTATTTAACTGATGTAATGTCAAAGGCATCATATGCTGTAAGGAATGCTGATTTTAGGTGAAGACACAGAATCAGAATTAGGTCTATTACAATGTTCAGTCTCGATGCTTTGATTTTCGAGGGGTTACCACCTAGTAATTGCACTTCATGTCGGAGCTCTATCAGAGCTTCTGATTGCCTGAGTGATGTACATACATTTCAAAACTGCTCATTAGGATTCTGGTTCCAGCGAAGAACAATACAAACAACATAAGGAACTGAGAAAGAGAGAGAAGAAAGAAAGAAGAAACAAGAAAAGGGGGGAGATGAGAAGATAAGATTAGGAAAGTGGGAAAGTCTCTTAGCGCTGGATGTAGTGGGTAGCAGGGTCGCTGCGCCATGGTAGCCAAGGTCCCTAAGGATTGCAGGTGGCGTACATTATGAGTCCCAGCGGATGCCTATGATAGATAGGGGGGCACAGTGCCCAGGGCCTGCAGGGAAGCTCGGGCAACATCATCAGTGGGTTTCCAGAGGCAATCCACCTCCTGGGGTACACAGCGTCTTCAAAGAGGCGTAGAGCCCGTAACTTCGGAGGCTGGAGGCGGGCATGTTCCAGCCTGCAGAAGTAGTCCACAAGCGGTTGCCAAATTTTGGTGAAGATAGTGTCGCGAAGCTGCAGTCGCGTGTGCCACAGGCAGGTGAACCAAATGTTAACCAGAGGCGTTTCAGCTTTTTTCCAGTAGAGAGCAATGATCTGTTTGGCAGCGGCAAGCATGTGAAGGCTTAGATGACAATCTCGGTGAGTCATACCACGTAGGTTCACCGCCCGGCGACCTAGGACAGCCGTGATTGGGTTGTCAGGTAACCAATTACCCTCTGATATGGCTAAGAACCTCCTTCCAGTAGATGATCAAGAGCGAGCACGTCCACCAAATATGGAAAAAATCCCCTGGGGCCCCTACGCACCACTATCAATGAGGGGATGAGGTGGGAAACATTTTATGCAACCTGTGAGGAGTGTAGTACCATTGCGTCATGACCTTATACACGGTTTTCCGCTGGGGTATGCTACGAAAGACCTTGGGAATATCTCGCCACAGGTGTTCCCATTGAGTGGGGGTAATGTTGGTGTCTGATGCCTCTCGCCACCGTGACTGGTAAGCGTGCGGTGCAATCCATTGAGAGTGTTGCAGAACTTGATATGTGCGAGAGACTAAACCCCATGAGTTGTCGAAGGAGCGCACCAGGCGCTCAAATGAAGTAAAAGGTCGAGTGGCGGCCTGTCTCAGAGATGACTCCTGGACCCAATGCCTAAGTTGAATGTACTGAAATTTATCCCACTCCGATAGTTGGAAGTCTTGCTTGCATTGATCAAAGGTTTTAAAAGGGTCTCCCATAAACAGATTCCGAATCGTCCAACAACCCCTTTCTGTCCAATTTGAGAAAGAGGGTGGATGGTGGGCAGGCAAAAAGTGTAGGTTGCGAGCTATGGGGGTATGGGGGGACAGAAAGGAACTGAGTCCCCTACGCAGTGCTAGCCTATCCCAAATGTCAAGTATCGTCTTGGTGGGAACCGCTATATAGGCG
Organism: Lissotriton vulgaris; assembly: GCF_964263255.1. NCBI lineage: Eukaryota > Metazoa > Chordata > Amphibia > Caudata > Salamandridae > Lissotriton > Lissotriton vulgaris. Next base: position 364,429,578 of record NC_141698.1, read on the forward strand.
CTATGAGAACAGGCCTCCTGTGAGAGCCGAGCGAGGTACCAAATGGGTCGACAGGTCACCGCCCTGTCCATATGGAACCAGACCTTCTCGCTCTCCCATGCCATCCTTTCTGAGATAAAGCAAAGATGCGATGCCCAGTAATATTCTAATAGGTTAGGGTAAGCCAGTTCCCCCCTATCGCGCGGAAGCATGAGTATCTTATTAGAGAAGTGCAGTTTACTCCCTCCCCAGATAAACATGGTGAGTTCACGCTGGAGGCTCTCGATCTGATGGTCAGGGTGAGTGTGGGTAGGGCCTGAAATAGGTAGAGTATCTTTGGGAGGATCGACATTTTGACCCTGTTCAGGCGCCCTAACCAGGAGAGTGGAAGGGATTTCCATGCATTCAGGTCGGCTAATACAGTCTTTTTACACTCGTGCCATTTCGCTTGCGTCCACGTGGCAAGGTCAGGAGTCAAGTTTAGCCCTAGCTATCTGATAGAGTGGGACACCCATTGATAAGGAACCAGAGACTGGAGAGTAGGGATCTCCTCTGCAGGTATCATGAGATTTAGGGCCCACGATTTTGCATGGTTAATTTTAAGTCCTGAGACCATTTCAAACGATTGGAGCAATCTATGTAAGGCAGGTAAAGAGGTCTGTGGTCAGGATAATGTAAGAAGAAGGTCGTCCGCGAACAGAGCGATTTTGTAATCCACCCCCCCAAGTGTAATGCCGTGAATGTCAGGTGATTGGTGTATCATGGTAGCAAGAGGTTCCACCACAAGGGCAAATAATAGGGGGGACAGAGGACATCCCAGTTGGGTGCTCCTGTGGATAGAGATGGGTCTGGCAAGTTGTCCGTTAACCCTCACTTGCGCCAGTGGGGAGAGATAGGGAGCCATAATTCTAGCTTTCATCTGGGGGCCCAGCCCTATTTTGTGTAGGACCGCTCGGAGGAACACCTAATCTACTCGATCAAATGCTTTCTCAGCATTGAGTGATAACAAGCAAGAGGGTATCCTCCATTGCTGCGCCTTCCCGGCTAGGTGCGCGATACGTCGTACGTTATCTGCACCCTGCTATGGCGAATAAAGCCCACCTGATCTGGCTCAATGAGCCCAGGTAGGTGTGGGCCTATGTATTTAGTGTAGAGCTTAAGATCTGTATTTAGAAGTGTGTTAGGGTGAAAGGAGGAGCAAAGCGTGGGATTTTTTCCGGGTTTGGGGATTATGACTATTTCTCTGTTTTAAAAAAAATGAAATAGACAAAGTTTTGCCCAATGCTGCCTTTACTTCCTCTCTACCAGCGCTTCCAGCTTCGGCTGTGCCTGCTTCGTACCCAAGTCCGGATTGCTGGACGTATAATTGCCTTACGCCACCTAATAATATAAAGGAGATTCCAGAACTAGTTCAAGCCAGGTTGAAGGGGGACATTCAGTCCTTGGGATTTCGTTGTTCTCTGGAGTTTCTGAGGGTTCGGGCTTGGGTCTTGGGCCCCCAGAGGATTTATCAACAGTTGCCCTAGTTCATCCTTTCGGTGGGCTTTCTCTGACAAGGGTTCTGAAGGCTCTCCATTGTCATCACACTCTTCTCATCAGGAAGGTAGTTTTCAAGTATCTAGAAGCTTACCCTGCAAGCGGCAACAGTATCAAAGCAGATGAGGAGGTGGATGTGGTCTTTGTGGAGGACTTTACCTTGCCCAACATTGACTGTGTTTTTTAAGCTGGGAAAGGCCAAGGGATTTTCACTGGCTGTTCTCCTGTGAACTCTATGGAAGATATAGGTCATTCTATGTTGAATTCACCTACTCACCACCTGTGCCCATCTCTTATATTACAGCTCATCCTCCCTTGAGGTGTCAGTTTCCGAATCAGATCAAGATCACTTTCTTCTTCAGAGTACTCAGTTGAATAAAAGCAACAGAGGAGGCGGATGTGGTGTTCCATCAGAAACTCTGTTTTGTTTTGAAAAAGTCTTATCTTCTATTTTGTCCTTATTAGAGAAATCAGTGTCTAGCTCCGATCATGTATTAGACATGTTGTCAGCAATTCAATTTGAAATACAGAATCTAAGCAAGCAAGGTTGCTTGAATGAAAATAATATTGCAAATGATGTTAATGTTAAAGATAATGTGAAGTCTTCGTGGCAGTCCGGGGAGGGGGGGCGTAAAGGATGCCTTTGTCCAAGTGCGTAAACAAATGTGAAGTGTGATGTCCCCAAAAAATTGTTGTGTACATGGTAATGAGGACCTTGGCTTAAGCTAGCTGTTTGGGGACCATAGTCAGAACATCCCCTCACTGGCTGATAAGGTCAAGATTTTACCACGGTTAAAAAAAGGGCACAAAAATGGAGTTAACAAATCTGGGAAAGAGAACAGACCAGTGTCTCAGGCAGGAGCAGGGGTTGGTGTTGAGTGCAAGGTTGATCCTTCCCTTTTGGAATTGAAAAAACGTGTCTCTGTACCTAGTTTCTCAGAGCAGGAACCCAATCAAGGCCCTTGTTGCCAAGTCACATAGTGGCTAGAAAGAAAGATACATATAATAAGATTAAAAGATTTGCGAAATGTTAAATGAAAAAATAACCGTTTCCTATTTGTCCCGACAAAGGGGGTCCTGAGGAGGAGATGTCAATTTTACTGGAAGGAAGTGTCCCATCCCTTTCTCCATTCAAGCCATTCCCAGATGTTTCTGACTTCCATGGCGGAAGAGAGGGGTAGGATTTATCTTACTTGATCCCCCTACTCTCGCTGAGGCTTCCTTCTGCCATCTGAGAATTCTGCATTTGGCCCCAAGTGCCTCACTGATTTTTGTTGGCTTCAAGGTGTGGCTTTTCAACTGCCGCCTGCCGTAGAGTGGGCAATGCACACTGTGACTCTTTCAAACTCTGTTGGCTGCCATAAAGCGGGTAGTATTTCTGCAGGAAAGGGTAATACGGTTAACCAAGTAATTCAGTCTTTGAAAACCTGAAATGTTGATGTACATGCTCAAATAGCTCCTTATTTCCAATCCTGCCGTTCGCTCAATTCTGAGGCTACAGGTTTTGTCCAGAGGTCTAGGGAGCGGGTAGCAGAGCGTGTGTCTGGTTCTTCCTCTGGGATGGTTCAGAGCAGAACCTTGTGCCAAGTGCCCCGGATTTTATTTTGTTATTCAATAGTGAGTCTTCCTTTGGTGAACAGAAGCTCTATCCGAAATAATTTTTGGGACATTGAAGCATTAAGACTGGTAGAAAACAATGATATTAAAAAGGAGGTCATTTATTTCTCTGCTCCGACCCCTCCCTTGTTATCACAAACCTAGTTGTGTAAAATTGTGATTTTTTTTTTTTTTAAAAAGGGGGATTGATGTTGTGCCTGTGATGGAGCACCTAGAGACCTCAATTCATCTTTTGAATACACAATAAGAAAATAGGTCAATGATGCTTGCTGCAGGTTGGCATTCTAATGTTTCTCAACAGGGGTCGCCCAAGGTTTTAGTTATCTCACATGGGCAAAGTGGTCAAGAGGTTAAAATCTTGGAGGTTCCTGTGGCTAATCAACAAGCTATTGATTCTAGTGATGACCACTATAAGTGGAGTTGGGTGGCTGGAGTGCTGAACAATACCTGCCTGCTGTAAAACAGAGTGAGGTAGCTCAGGAGGGTTGCTTCTGCCTTGAAATCTGGCCGGGCTAGGACATGATGAGGCAAAACTGAACTCTCTGAAGACTTTTAATCCGCGAATCATGTTTCCAAGAACCTTGCTCATGTTCTGAGTTCTCATTTATTAATTATCTTGTATTTTCATGTAGCGCAAGACGTTCTGGTAGGGGCCATGCCAGCGGGGAAGTGGCAATCTTACTTAAGAATACGGTGAACTGGAACCAAATGGTTTTTGTTCATACCTCGAATTTGTGCCTCTGTTTGAAGTTAGCTTTCTGTGATGCGAGAAGTTGTCCCTCATATCAGCAAATATGTATATCCTCTGGGAAAATCTTTTGACAACTTGGTGAGTTCACTTTTTGCCTTTGTTTATGATATTCCTGTGGCCAAAGAGTGCCCCCTGGTAATAACCATTGGTGACTTAAATGCAAAGGTCTCAAATGCATCCTCTGCAACCTTTGCAAATGTTGAGGAAGAGTAAGTGTGGTTCATACTGGTGGTCTCTTTACCTGAAAAATCCAGAACTGGCAAGTGTTTTTTTAAAATTTTAATAATTCTGGGGAAGAATGATCTGGTTATCTTAAATGGAAGATCTCCCGCAAGTGTTCCTGCCGCCTTTACTTTTCATTCTAATTCTTGGCAGAGCTTACTTGATTATGTTATATTTCAGATGTTTGGGGCCTGTGAGGAATTTACTGAGTGTGTGACTGCTATGAGTGACCATTGCCTAACAGGTACAACTATTGCCTTTAATCGTCTGGAATTCGTTTCCTAGTATCCTTCGTTGGGTAGGATTTGCTTTATCAAGTTGAACGGTCATACTTTTTGGACAGTCAAAGACATTGTGTCCTTAAGCTTTAGGATTTAAAATGTGTTCACCATTTTGAATGAGTCTGAAGGGGATGACCTTATATCTACTTATGAAACCCACATGGAGAAGTTTTGTAAACTAGGCTCATCTGAGAAAGGCCCCCAGCTGCTGAATAAGTGGAATCCTACTTTGAAGGCGTTAAATCAGGAAATAAATCTCCTGAGTAGGAAACAACATTTGTTGTGTTCCTTGTCAAGACAGCATGACATTGATCGCCTTGATTGTAGAAGATGTGCATTTGAAGCACTAGAGCGCAGGAATAGATGGAATGTTAAGTGGATTAAGCTAAGAGAGGCCACAAACTCTAGGGATTCTCAGAAATTCTGGGGCTTGGCTGCTGAATATTGTGATGCTAGGGTAACTGCTCACGCTTTTCCCATCCATGATAATGTTTGAGTTTGTTACATGTCCCAGTTGTACTCAAGTAACATGGAGGAAGTTGATTCAGCCGTGCTCTGTGTGGATGATGGGATGACTGGGGCATATGGGGCTCCCTCTATTGCTGAGATAATTGGCTTTATAAAAACTCTAGAGCTTCTGGAGAAATGGCGCCTGATGAGGTTCCTATTGGGATTATTAAAAAGGAGGCCACAGCATGGGGATCTTTTCTTGCTCCACTATTTGAAAATTACAATTGTCATGGTAAAATCCCTCTGTCTTGGAAGGGTAGTGCTTTGTTCTGCTGTTTAAAAAGGGACCAAAATCATCTCCAGCAAGCTTTAGACAGATAGCATTACTGGACGCAACAGACAAGCTTTCTGCCAAGGTGTGCTTTTCCATGTACAACAATTTGTTGAAGAAAATAACACAATTCCCCCGCACCAAGCAGGCTTTAGGAGAAATCATAGTACCATTAATAATATTGCCGTCCTCCAAGCGATAATTGAGAAATATTCCCTTGCCTGAGGCATGGCTGTGTGCATGGCTTTCATGGATTTCTCCACAGCGTTTGATAAAGTTGACTGTCAAACATTGTGGAGAAATCTTTTACATATGGGTGCCTCGCACCATCTGTTAAGGCTTATTATCGAACTCCTTTCCGATACTTGGTGTCAAGTTATTATAGGAGGGACTCAGGGGTTATCTCAAAAGTTTAAAATGGAAAATGGTTTAAAGAAGAGCTGCTTGTTTGCCCCTGTTGTTTTCCTCTATATCTATGATCTCTAATGTATCCTAAGTTAGGCCCAAGGGGATCCTCCGAAAGGTTGGAACAAAATCCATTTGTTCCCTGTTGTATGCCGAGGATGTGGCTATAATGGATTTAACCCCTGTTGGCTTGCAACGTCGCCTCTCTGCTTTGAAAGAGTATGCAGGAGTCCACTTCTGGAAAATAAACATCTCCAAAAGTAAATTCTTGATCTTTCATAAGAAGGGTATAAGGATTTGGGAGAAGGTCAACTGGTTTTTAGGGGAAAAGAAGGGAGAAAAGATGGACTTGTACCTTTATTCGGGCAAAACATTTCTAGTAGAGGGAGGAATTACACATATAGATCTGTTTGCGAGGAGTAGGGCCCTTTCCCAGGCAAATGCCCGCAAGAGATTCAATAAATCGTGTGGGAGACACCATTTTGCTCCAGTTCTGTCGATCTTTCAAGTAAAACCCCCCTCATTATGTTATGTTTGTGAGGTGCTGGATATGAGATGCTCGGGCTTTCTCGAGAGAATTGAGCGGGGTATTGTCTTCCAGATTTGCAACTTGAATACACTTGCAGCCACCCATGCCTTTTGCTTGGAGTTTAGTTCATGCTCCTGTTATATTTTTGCTCTGGCAGCAGTATTGAGGTGGAGTAACTCACTCCTGGGTGGAGAGGAGGGTACCCTTCTTGCAGCTCCGAAGTTTGAAATATGTTGTCTTCAGAAAGGAAAGAGTGTTTTCTTTAGGTCTTTGGAGCTTGAACTGAATGTAGGCTTTTTTATGTCATAGCCTCTGTTAAAGAGTTATATAACGAATTCTCTGTATAAAATACGTTTGGCCAGAGACACTGTTTTGTGCCAGTCTAGTACGTGTGAAACCTCGTGATCCAGAATAGTACTTTGGGGAACAAACCTCAGCTTTATCCAACTCGGAACCTTCCTCACGGGGTCAGAAGAGTGATCCTTTTAATGAGGATGGATCTGCTCCCCCTCTGCGTGATTACTGGCATTTGGGATAAAGTACCAAATAAGGACAGAATATGTGAGCTCTGCCATCTTTACATTCAAGATTTAAACCATGTATTATTTATATGCCCTGTGTTGCGCAATGTACGATGTCGCTTCTTAAAGCCTTTGATTCTCAAAATATAATATACGCTCTGCTCTGGAGGCTTGTAAGTGTCTTATGTTTCTCCCTAATAAAATGGCTTGTAACAAGATTTAAAAAAAAATCTGACATTTTTAAAATGTTTATTAATGACTTTGTATGTATTATAAGTCTGGGTATGTAATGTATAAAATATGGTGTCACTTTTTGTATGGTCACTGCCTTCCATGCAGTTATTGGTCTGTTCTGCTTGCAGTGTAAGTCTTTAACTATGTACTTCTTGTACATTCTACGTTGTACAGTGCACAACGTCACTTTCTAAGGCTGTTGAGGCTGAATATCAACAAAGTACTGTATATATCTATGTTTTAAACAATTTTACTTTGTGGTGCTTAAAAAACAGATGCTTTTGCATTGTTGTATAATGTGGATCTCCGTTGGAGTTCCAAATTATATTAATAAATACATTTGACAAAAGTTGACCACAGCGTGGTCAAACAAATAGCAATATTCTTGTAAGGCCAACCAACAGAGCCAGGGGCCACTGCCTTTCCCAAATAACTGTGCCCCTATATTACAGTCAACACATGCCCTCCAGTTTTCAAGAGGCAGGGGTGAATCTTCCCGTCATCACCACAAACACAATGAGAGGTTCTTTGTGTCCCAGTGCAAGTGCTCAACTCCTGGCAGTTAGTTAGATACTGCAGCTGCCCACAGACACCCACCTCCTGGGTGTTGACACCGCATGGGGACTCAAAGTGGAGCAGCCAAGCAAACCCACCTGGGCCAAGCAGGACCAGGAACAGGACCCACTGGATAGATGCTCCTGGTCACTCCCTTCTGCTCCGGTGAGGATCCCAGACCAACAATTTTACCATGGCCAGTGTACAGAGACCTCCATGACTCTAGACAGAAGCAGGGGTTGTGGTAGCTGGCTCAAGGGCTGAATCCAGAAAGAAGCTCCCAGATGACTCCCCGTAAAAAAGGTATATGGCTGAATCTGCAATCTCACATGCTGGGTAGCACAAAGCCACAGCCCTATGATCATGCTAAAGCAGGATATTTGGACACAACCAATGGGCAGATCAGGAACTTGATTGCTACATACCTATTTTGTAGCTCAGCCAACTATAACCTATTTGTGTGTCCAGAACGTGAAGATCACTGGGTTACCCTTTGGGTCATATGCTGTGTCTCATCCTATGGGATCCATCATGGCTTTACACCAAACATTTTCCAATGTCTCCTTTAGGCCTAGTACCATGGTTTTACCGGAGACTTGCAGGGTCTTTTGTCAAGTACCTCTTGAGGTGGCCTATACTCTGCCCTGCGTAAAGTGCCTAAAGGACCGGTCAATAGGCCTTGCTTGATATTCCCTACAGTTCTTATTAAGGATTTTTTATGAGTGGCCTATCAATCGTATACTCATATTTTGCCAGTGGTATCTAAATGCTCTTTAGAGTCTTATCATGGGCATCAAAGAAAAAGCTGTATAATTCACCAATTTTGGATGATCTGAATATAAAATCTCTGATTATAAGTGCTGGTTCAAATCCAGATGTTTTGTTACATCCCTCGTGAACTATATATTTTCCATTCCAATGTCAGGATTGGTCCTGTTCCTCTGCATGTTGATCTGGTCCTGAACCTCTTTAATTTTGGGCTTCTTCTTTTTTCTTCTCTCTTGGTTGGCTTAGACGTCGAAGGTTCATCCATTGGTTAGTTCTTCAATCCTTTTTACATCAGGTATGACGTCTACAACCTACGCCAACTTCTAAGTTTCCGTTCCTTTAGCTGTAGCCAGTCCAGTGGTCTCTTTCTTACCTGTGGTTCTCTACCTGGTTGTGCAAAGGCAGATGTTTTATTTGGCCTATAGTGGTATGGCTGTCCGCCTCCCGGTCAGATGGACGTGTTTTATGAGATTCCAATGTGTCTTAAGAAGAAAATAAGAACTGAAAACATACCATCATCTAGCCACAATGGGAAGGGATGGAAATATCAAGTGGCAAAAATCCACTGGATTCATCCATTCTATTATCTTCCATCATTGTTTGTTCCCTCACTAATACAAATATTAACCAAAGAAGACCATGCATACTGAGAAGCATATCAATTAATCAATAGACCAGAAACCAGCTCACTTAAACGACCACCTCTGAGTAGGAAGAAGATCTACTTCCTTCCCATAGGGTATGAAATCTATCAGATGAACAGTTGCCACACACTAATTGTGCTTTCCTTTCAGTACAAAAGCAATGCCTGCCTTTATACAATGCAGGTTGTTGCCCACAGTTATAACTGCAAGGGGAACCTTTAAAGTGCATAGATGGAGATGACTCTCTTTATGGTTGGTGTCCCATGTCGTCCCAGGTGTGATGCCACTATGCAGGATTTTAATAATATCCACATAAAATAGACATAAGGGGATAACCTGAAAGCGTATCTTCGATCTTCCCGACGTATATAGGATACCCACTGCACTTCACCATCCCCCTGATATTGCCAGACCGAGGCTCGTGATCTCATCCATGGTTTATGTTTTTGTCTCTATGGGTGCTTGTGTTTGTCTTACGCGCATGAATCACTTACAAGTAAGTCTCAGGTAATTAATCTCAATGTGATTAATGTCAGAGCCCTATTTCTTAAATTATTTTTACATTAACCTAGCAGCATTATTTTTGATAACTAAATCTTGATAATTCCTCTTTTTAATGTTTTCAATTAATGTATGCGGAGCACCACTATACCTCGCCTCTCTTAGATTATCTTACCTCTTTGGTCCTATACATCTTTTATATATATTTTTTTTATTAATTACACCCTTCCTGTATTTTTAATTGGAAAAAGAGAGGGCCCTCTATAATCAGTATTTCTTTGTTTAGGAATAGCTGATTACAGCTTTAGTGGTCGGACAAGACCACAAGTCAGCGCAACAGACAACACATAATATGTATATATATATATATATATATATATATATATTAAAGTTTCTTTTTGTAACCCTCTTCAGCGATTGGCTTGTTTAGGCTTGTTTAGATGAGTCCCCTTTAGCCACTGACTCAATGAGTGTTCTTCATGTTTTTAATCAGCTCACAACATTTTGCCAGTGGGTGCATTTTCTGCATTTTTTTTGTAGCTTAAATTGGTAATGTGATAAAAAGTAGTCCTTGTGTTTGATGTTAGAAGTATGAGGTTTTTAAATATTTTCTATATGCAAAGAGTTATTTTGTAATACTTTGGATCTGTGTTTTGTGTGTTTTGGAATTGGTAGCATGCTACCTTTGGATTAGTCATGGTATTTTTAGTGTCACAGCTTTCCCAGTGAGGTACATAGAAAAAACAATCTACCACTCAAATGGAAAGGGCACACACCCCCTAATCCTTGCAGCTGCTGCCAGGACACTCAGTTCTCAACTCGCACCTGGGCAGCCTCTCTCTCCATTTAACTATGGCGGCCTCTCTGCTGCTTGCCAGGCTGCTCATTTAACATGTAGACTGCCGGGTATCTCTTCCAGCTACTGCTGGTACATTCAGTTTCTAGCAACAAACAATAAAGTGAAGGAAGGAATGCTTGAATTAATCTCAGCCACTGGTGACTGCTTGAGGCCATATTCCAGTCCATTTTATTTTAGCTTGTGGGTCCACATCTCCACTAGGCTTGCATTTCCATCCATTTGGAGCACCAGGCCAATTAATTGCTCCTTGCCAATTTGCTATTTTATTATGCAGCTTTTTCCAGCATTACTTGCAGCTGCTGTGGGTATGCTTAATTCCTGTCTCATTCATGGGCAGCTTCTCCTCTGGGTCAACCTGTGCCTCCAGTTTGGATGTTCATCTGCTTATCTGCAGCATGGCCGCTCATTCAACATCAGAGTGTGAGGCATCCCCTGCACCGGCTCCAAGGCTACTTAGTTTCCACGGCCCTGTCCTGAACACTCCTTTAATTCTGCAGGCATTGGCTGGAGCTAGCCAGGATAACCAGGCCGGGGTGAAGCACATTTTCTTGCCCTTGATCTAATCCTCTCCTGTGAAGATTCTGCGTCTGCTACCCTCTGATCAGCCAGCAGGCAATGTTCTAAAAACAATGTGCAGGAGAAAGAATAGCAAAGATTAGAATCAACCCAGGTCATAAATATGAATGATGCATGATAGCTGTGATGCTTCGAGAAGTGTAGGTTCAACTCCTGTTTTAGTGCCCAGCTTTCAACAAAAACGCTCCATATATATTGCTCTGCAATGGTTGCTCCAGAGACATTTTAAGGCATGGGCAAAATAGGCAATTGTAAGGCCACCCAAATCCCAAGTAGCCATCTGGGAAATTGAACTTTCTTTCTATTTGACTTCTGTCTATTCTATTTCTCTATCTAAACCTCTCTCCCTCAGTGTGTATCATTACCACTAACTGTGTTTCACAAAACCAGTGTCATGTTGAGAATTTCCAAGATCCCATCTAAAACATATTCCAACTGTTTTTGTATGACCCTGTTCAATTTAACATATAATTTAGTATTGTTTAGCATCATGTGGGCGTGAAATGGGTAATAATATTTAAATGTGTTCCATAGGGGACGTTGAAATATGTTTTGCCCTGGGGCTGCCACAATCCTTACGTTGACACTTTGGTTGCTCACAGAGTTCTCTGCTTGTTATGGCTCTGCAGACTGTGGTGCTTCCCTGCATGCAATGAGGATTGGAAGTGATCGTGCAAATCTGAATATGTGCCTACTGAGTGATGCGGCAGACCTGAACATCCAGTAAAGGTTATTGAGTGTTGTAAGCAGACTGATACGTGCATTCAGGATTCATGGAGGATGGTTACATCTAAACTATGCATTAAAAATTATGGAGTGATGGGAAAACTCTGGGCAGGCAATCACGATTTCTGAGGGATGGTTCAAATACGAATATGCATTTAGGATTCATGAAAGATCTAAATATGCATTAAAGATAATTGAGTGATGGGAAGACTCTGGGTCTGTAATCAAGATATCTGAGACATGGTTCAAATCTGAATATGCACTCAAGAATACTGAGTGATGGCGCAAAGCAGACTTTAGGCTACAATAGGCAGAAGAATCACACACACGCTCATATGTCTGTTCCTCTATCCTTCAATGTACACACTGACACAGCTATAGGGCATTCAAACCCCCATTCTACAATTCAAGCAGTCACTCATACAGTCACCCATCCGTGCACTTGTTCATTTGTCAAATTGGTCCACACACCCATTGACCCATTCTTGCTTTCACCCACCCACACAACCAGACAAATTTGCTAATCAATGAAGTACTTTCGGTTACAGATAAACATCTCTATATTTCTCACCTCTCATGTCTGCCTGTCTACCTCGATCTCTCTCTGACTCTATTTCTCCCTGACCTGTCTTCCTATCTTAACTCCTATCTTAACTCTAGCTCTTTCTCACCACTCAGTCTACCCTACTCTTCTCCCACTCTACATTTTCTTCTTCTATTCTCTAACTCTTCCTCTCTTCTTTATTTTAAAAGCTTACATTTATTTCTACCTCTCTGTACCTGTCTAATGCTCTTTCTGCCTCACTATATCTTTCTTTCTAACTACCTCACATTTGCATCTTGATCTTACTTAACTTAACTCACTGATTGCTCTACCTCATCTTTATCACCAGCTCCATTCTTAATCTAATTCACCTCTCTTGCTATATTGTTCTCTTTGCCTCACTCTCTTTCTTCTTTTTCTCACCCCTTCATATTTCTCTTATCCTGCACGGTCATATGCCACTGTCTAGGCGGAGAAGTGTCCACATAGAAAGAGGAGAGAAGATCCACAAACTTACTTAGGATGGCACGGGAGACAAATTAAGGTATGGATTGGGTGAGTGAGTTAGAGAGGAAATTGAACAGGGCGCAGTGGCAAGAAAGACGAGGGCCCAAAAATTCACAACTGGTTTTAAATATGATGTATCTCCTGATTCTCCATCACCCGTGGTATGTGGGTAAATACCCGAGCAGTATATCAGTATTTTCATGGAATTCCCTGATCTTGCTCCCATTGTAGACGATGTCTTTAAAATATGACTAAGGAATCTGGGATGCTTTGTAGAACCCCCTCACATCACTCTTCATTCTTATGCCATGCAAAATGGCTTTCTTTATTTATTGATCTTTAAAGTTAATCTCTCCTAGTGATCTAGAACTCCATACATCTGCCTGTAGACACTATCTGAGTTCCCTTTCCAGAGTAGTACTTTGCTACGTTACTAGCTTATATTTTTTTAATATAAAAATCTGCTTTCTACTCATTTTCAATCTCCAAGGCATCTCTTGAAATCATTCATTCTACTCTTATTCAACAAGTTTTTCTTCTTTTTTAACCTAGTTGAATTTAAACTAATTTCACGGAACATATATGAGCCCAATTGCGCGTATGAGAAGTCTCAATGCATCTCACGCCAAGTGCTTCGGGAGGATGCAGACCTCATTAGAGTTTCTGCATATGCAAACACAAAGTACAACAACATTTTCAGTTTATCTCCTCATAGCGTCACATAAATGTGATTGTATCAATAGTTATATCTGTTCTTGTTCTCTGGCACAAACAAATGTGATTCAATTAATATTTACTTGTTTTCACTGTCTCTGATACAAAAAACAAACTTTCTCCTTCTTCTTTCTTCGATGAACATTCTCTGGGCTCATATATCCTTGCCAGCTGTACACTTTCATTAATATCGCTGTTCAAAGTAATCCTTATATCTATAATTTCTGAAATATTTACATTTTGCTTCTTGTCTACTTCACTCTTAAAACACGTAATCTGAACTGAAAGTTTCAAAAATTTCGCAAAAAGAGCATGATTACTAACTCCACAGTCAGGCCCAATATTTGTTGAGTGTCCTTTGTGACAACCCTGCACACTGAAAAAACCAGTGTCACGTTTAGTGTTGTTATCTCTTATTTCTATACCTACAAGCTATTTCCACTCCTTACGCTTACTTGGGGGCCATTTTGTTTCTACACCAAATATATCAATTACCCTCATATCCGCTCAAACAAAAGAATGGGCACATGCCTCGTGTCCACTTGTGCACTGTTAAAAAAAGCTGGATTACTCACAGGCTGATTCCTCCATTTTAAATGTATCAACCATTTTCAGTGTAGCACTATTTTCCCCCTTGGAATATGTAGAACAAAACAATCTGTTCATTAAATGTACCCTTATGCTATAGTATAAAGAAAACAGGAGATTTCAATACTCCATAATCTCTACCATAAAAAGCATCACAGTTCAACTTTGTCATTTAAACCATTTGGTTGTAAACTGTGTTAGACACACAGTCCAATACTATTCCCTTCTCACCAGCATGGTTTTCAAATCGCGTCCTCTCTCTGGCCTATGAATTTTCTCTATACTTTGGAATCTTATCTGTTTGCGATTATGCTATGCCTCCCTCCAAAGTACTGCCATTGGTGATTTGGTGTTTTTACTATCAATATTACTTTTATGAAAGTAATATTGTTACTAGCTACAACAGGCAGGCAGTCATCCAAACAATATGAGTGAGACTGGCAGAACACAAATCAGACATTAGGACAAGAAATATAAAATTAAGTGTGGCAAGACACTTTAGCAAAATGAGACAAAATATAAGCCACATAAACTTTTAAATTAAAAGAGATGGGGATAACAAAAAACAACAAAAAAGACATTTACATAGAGAACTCTGATGGGGTGAATTACTATATTCGTAAAATTCTGAATGAGATGGTCTCATTTTCTTGTTTTCATGAATCTCTAGTGTGATTTATGTCCGAAATGTATGGAAATTGATTGAGTCTTTTTTGAAGAATTTTTTATACCTATCTGAATTTTTCAGATGGACATAGCTAACTCAGATGTATGAATTATGGGTTTTGGATGTATTAGCATAAACACTTCCCCATGATTGTATATTATTGGATTACATTTCAAATAAACACCATACAATTATGGAGGAAAAATCCAGCTATGTGACTTGTAAAAGGTTAGGGTCTATGAAAGAAATAGAAGACAGACTATGGTGTGTGTGTGTAAATATAAATAAATAAATATATTACCTACTGGCGGTCGCCAGTAGGTATATATAGTTAGGATTTTTTCTCTATGGAACTTTTGAAAATTCTATGTCTAATAACTTTTGTGTTTGTGGACGGAATCGGCTGAAATTTTCAGGAAAATGGCACATTTGGTTCTGAGCAGCCCCTGAAAATTTGGGGGGTTTCGTCAAGGGGGGGGCGAGAAAAAAGGGGGGTCCCAAAATGCGTTTTTCCCATTCATTTTTCCATAGGGCGTTTGGCCTCACTTTTAGCTCGAACGGCTGAATGGATTTACACGAAACTTGGCAAAATTGTAGGGACTGTGAGCCCGATGTGCCTTTCCTGGGTCTCAATATATGTGCTCCAGTGGATTTTGAGAAATTAACGTTTAAAAAAACAGATATATCTGTGACAGCGTCCCGGATAGCGCTCCAGATCGCGTATTTTTCGCGTAACGGAACTTTGCGTAGTGAAGCTGATTGGCTCTCCGGTGTCTGTCAACATTCTAAACAGTCCGGTGCAGCCGCCATCTTGTCTCTCGGTAGGATCGAGAGACAAGAGGAGGAGAAAAACGAAGGGGGAATTTAATGAAAGGGGGCAAGGTAGACTTCTCTTGACCCCCTAGGAATGATGTTGGGGTTATTAAAGGGTCCCGTGGGGCAAAAAAAAATAATTTGATTTTTCGCGGTAGAAGCGCTTCTCGGTTCGCGAACCGGGTCGCAAACTGGTAGCGAAACGGGAATTTTGTCATTTTGTGTTTCAATTTAATTAAATTACCAGATGGAGGAAAAGCAATGTGAGTATTGGGTATAAGGGGGTATGGGAGACGTATCCTGACCCCCTATGATTTCTGAGGGTGGTTGAGGAGGCTCATATATGTTGATACTTGTCTTCCGGCGGTTGCGCGTGAGCGTTTTTTTTTTTTTTTGCCGCTTGACTTCTGTTAACATTCCATTCGAAGGAAATCAGGAAGTGTTGACCGCCATTTTGACACTGCGAGTAAATATATTGTTAAAATTAATTGTTATAAATTAATCCGTATTGATAAACATTGTCTGCGCCATCTTGCCTTTTTTCAAATGCCACACTTTTGTCGTGCACGGCAGCCATTTTAGATGCCTTGACCAGACCCACTCTCTGCACGCCGCCGATCCTCAGCATGGCTCCCCACCCTCGCAAGCATCTCCCCCACGCACTGGTCACCCCCGCTCTCTGTCTAATGCATGGGCCATAAACCTCCTGAGGTAATAGAAATTTTCAGGTAGCTAATGTGTCCCCCACTCGCACCCTATCCATGCACGCATGTTCCTTGTATGTCGTGTAACTTCTGTCCCGTACATGCCACAAAGACACAAATACATTTGCGTCCAACCTTAACATGTCAGCTATCCAGTCCTGCAAGAAAATCCCGTTAATTAGGCTTCTAGGCCTATGGTGCCAACGTCTTTATATGGTACACTTTTGAATCTCGCACACGTTTTCTCCATGTTTCCTGGCTCAGTCGAGCTAGGCCCTTAAACGAGGCCCCTGAGCCTCATCTCTCCTGTCTCTGAAAGCTGTATGCATCCCTGACCCCTGCCTTACTTCCTGCCCAGCGAAGCGGTGCCCGGCTCGGCCTGGCCTGCCTGCCAAAATCGTATTTTGCCTACAGTTATCTGCTCAGCCTCCTCGAAAACACATTCCAGTCTAGTGAAATAGGTAAACATCTTCCCGGCTACAGAGCAAAGGGCCCGGCCTTCCTGTCCTCCTTGCAAGTGATTTACTGAACCCTTTACCATGGTAGGCCCATGGCCCCGCGCATTGCACCAAGACACGTATGCATGCACTAGCATTCAGTATTGAACGGCCTCTGCCCAAGAGGCCTTTTACTTCAGACACTACATCCTCCAAACATGAGATACCAGATATGCTATAGGTACAGGTTGCCCTGACATCCCAGACACCAGTCTCCTCTACTAGTGCTAAAGTCAAAGCCCCCAGTTCTCCCCAGTTACACGTCATGCTCAGTTGCGCGCGCATATAGGTCATAGGTTTCTGCTGATCCTGCAAACTTTCTGTATGCATCCACCCACTTATGACGTTTCTTGTGACGTTTCTCTGACATGTCCAGTGCACGCCCATGTGTACGCCTTCTTACACGCCTCCTGTTACGCACATGTGTTCTTATCTCTCTCTTTTCACCTGTTACGCCTACTGCATTCATTTCAATTGTACTGTTTTACTATATATAATGTGTAATGTTAATAAAACGTTGAATGTCCCTTCCTGAACCTTAGTGGTGATGGAACATGATATCCTGCAACTCGAGTCGCATAATTAAAGCCCGTATGACTCAGATACCACGGACTCTGCCTCTCATTTGATTGAGCTGTCCTTTATTGATAATTAATTGTATGGAAAAATGATACGGTAAAATTATTTACCACACTCCCCCCATCTGCGCTGCTCTTCCCTGAGAATCACACCCTGTGCCCGCCCGACACCACCCTTTCACCCTATTCACTACCGCACCCTCTGACACTCCTCTTCCTCTGTGTCCGATTGTCCAGGCCGGTCCCAGGCTATCACCTAGCCCTGCGGATGTAGTTTATGGCCCCAACTGTAAAGAATCACCCCTGTTCAAAGGAGTTACAGTAGATCAAGGCCCCCACCTCATGAGATCCGTCACACCACACGCGTTCCTACTATCTGATAACGATCCTGTATTGTGATTGGGGAGGGGATTCTCACTGTAAGGGTGTGTGGGACCGAGCCTGAAGCGGAAGATTCCAGGGATGCCTTTTTGTACATCAAAGTCTTCACAATTATGTGTCACATTAAAAATATATAGCACTCCAACAAAGTTATGTTATGTTATGTTAATAACTTTTATTCGGCGCACAGCTGCCCCAGCGAAGTAGTAGTATTATAACACTTTAATAACTTATAAATATATACAACGCTCCAACAAAGTAAACACGTTAAAAAAAAACTTTTTAAAGAACTATTTACATGACATTGCTTTAACCAGGATAGACAAAGAAATGACACAGTGATGTAAAAGTTTCTGAAAGAAATGCCAAGAACGTCCCATGTGAAAGTGAATTTTATCTGGCAATTTTTTTCTTTTCCTTCTCATGAAAAGAAAGTTAATGCCAGGTTTGTTACCTGCCTCATCTGCAAAAAAAAACCTCTCGAGAGGGACCGAAAAAAAATATAGCTATGGTAATCATACCATGCATCGGCACATGGAGAGGTGGCACCCTCTTAATTATTCTAAAGCACAACTTCGAGATTTGGTGGATAATCCCCGACCGGCAAAAACATCCACCAATGACTTAGCAATAAGTGAGTCAGAGGCAAGGGAAACGGTCCCAAATCTGTAAAAAAACTTTAGGCAGATGAGATTGACTTGTGTAGCATGCGGAAAATTAATTTCATGCGGAGAGATGAGTATTACTTTAATAAATTGATCATATGAAAATCATCAATGTCCAAAACGTCCTAGAAAGTAATTTTTGTCATTTTTGAGGAAGAGAGATAACCTACAGTGGTACGGGGTCGTTTTCGTTCGTACTAGGGGGGCCAGGTGACATTCGTTCGGGGTGGCTTACGGGCATTTAAAACAACTTCCCTGATACAGGTAGCATATAAAGTAGAGGCTAAATACCAGGATCTTTATCGATTGCTTTATGCTGTACAAAAATGAAAAACACACAACAAACCTGGACCATTCATATTTTCAATGTTTCTGCGTACTATACTTTTTAACCCTTAACTAATTGAGCTGCTTCATTTCACCTGCTTTTTAAAAAAAAAAAAAAAAAATCGGAAACAGTGGCCATTTATTCGAAACTTACCAATCTACGCGTTACAACTACGTTTGCTTTTTCAAAAACCTTTAATAAAAATGTTGGTGCCCAAATACGGGCCTACAACCCCGTGGGCCGGCCACGGAGCAGGCTGGAACTGTAAAGGGGGGGGGGGGGGTATTTATTTGTGGAAAACATAACAGAGTCAGTGGTCGTTGATTTCATAGTAAAAAGTGCGACAAGTGCAACAAAATCATATCGAGAATTCATTGTGAGCAAGTACCAAAAGTGTCGACAATTCGAACCTTCAATAAATACAGTAATCAATGATGCATTAGAACTTAATATCAATTCATTGTTCGAACGTGTAATCAGTACCCGTCCCATGTCAATTCATTGTTCGAACGTATAATTAATACCCATCCTGGATCAATTCATTGTCCGAACATATAATCAGTCTTATCCCATATCAATTCATGTGCTAAAAACTGCATACATATCTCATGATATCAGGGCTGAGCAATCGGGGGACAACAAGGAGTTGAGAGTTTCATTTGTACCAGCGCCATTTTGGGTGAGGTCAGGAAGGTCCAAGTATAGTCAAAATGTCTCCACCAACTCGTGGTTGGACCGGGACCTCTTTCGGCAGTCCAAAAGTTTTCGTTGAAGGGTAGCAGAGGGGACTGCCGACATGAACCATCAGTCAAAGTGGGGTGGGAGGCAACAATCTCTCCTACCGGGTCATACTGGTGTCCCAACGGAACTGATCAAGTTGGTAGTCTTGCAGGATTTTGGTGATTTCAAGACTGAGGCAGGCGCCGGCATGAGCGCGCCGACGTCCCGCGGCTATGTCGTGGTCGTTCCGTGGGTGATCATGGCAGTCATTCCCCATCGGGGGTCGGGGGCCCCCGTGGCTCTTATAGAATCTTCAAAGTTGAGGAGAACGTTTCTGGACGCAGGAAACTAGAAGCGTCGTTGCACCGCAATAGTGGACGAGACCCCCGCTGGGTGAGCGGAGCATCATTGCCTCGCAATAGTGGACAAGACCTTTTGTCGGGTGAGTGCAGCGCCGCTGCATCGCAAGAGTGGAGGAACCCTTTTGTTGGGTGAGTGGAGCGTTGGGGGTGCAGCTGAGGGGCCCCCACCTGTGGGGGTGGGAGAGGCTCGTTCGCGCCGCCTCTCCCTCCCAGCGCACCCCACGCCGACACCTGGCGTTGATATCCGTGATGTCCGGACCAGGCGATAAGAGGGGGGGGGGTCGGAGGCAGAGGCAAGACATCCCCCCCGTGGCCTGCAGGGCGCCGCTTCAGGCCCAAACGGGGAGGTCATATCAAGCCGGGGCCAGACCAGGAGATACGAGGGGAGGGGGGGGGTCGGTGGCATGTGCAAGACATCCCCCCCAGTGTTGTCGCAGCCATTATTGAAGAAAGAAGATCCCGTCGGCCTCGGCTCCTCTCCTGGTGCACCCCACGCCGACACCTGGCCCCACGCCGACACCTGGCGTTGATATCCGTGATGTCCAGACCAGGCGATAAGAGGGGGGGGGTCGGAGGCAGAGGCAAGACATCCCCCCCGTGGCCTGCAGGGCGCCAGAGGAGAAAGGGAGGACCAGCACATTCCGGGCCGACCATCCCACGACTTCTCCGGCTGATGGCGGCTAGTCGGGCCCCGCCCTGCACGTGTCGAGGCCTCATCTTCCGGATGGGCGTAACCGTGGACCTGTTGCACTTCGGGAGTTTCCGGAATGGGGGTAGGTATCTGCTGATTTGTATCTATTTCATGTTACCGTTATTGGGCGTGGCGGGCGGTGGGACAGACATGTTGGAGCAGTGGGGGGGTGGCGGAGGTTAGCTACCTCGTGGCTGTCGTAACGTCAAGCTTGGCTTCTTTCACCACTTTCATGTTTCTTATTTCTAGCGAAGTCAAAAACTCATCAGTGGCCTACTGATTTTGTTTGATTTATTTCCCTTCCTTTTCAAGTGTGTTTCATGCTAAAGTTTCTGTTTAACAGGATGAGTCTGATACAGGGCGGATCTCTGTATAACTAAGGATAATTAGATATTAGGATGGCATACAAAGCTCCCAACCTTCTTACTTTTTCTCTGAAAGGGTTTCAAATTGGGGACAAATATTAGGCTGTGCTCTAGAGGTTGACGGTGTTGCTCCACTGGTACTCGGGCCTTCTCATGAAGCAGAAGGAGCCGCTCTCAATCTCCTTAACTCTTCCCTTGCAAAGTTGACCGGATTCTTAGTCTGCAACTGCTTCAGCATACTTGCAGTTCCACACAAGTCCTTTTTATTGGGGTCTCCTCTTGAAAGCAGTCTTGCATATGCGGCAAGTAACTTTTCTTGCATTCACCTTTTTTAAGACTTGTGAAAATTAATTTCAAAACATTCAATAAATACGGTCATTGTGTCAAATGCTTTATTAAAAATATGCAGAAAATGTTCCCTTTATTTGTTGTTAAGGTCTTTACAAGAGAATTTGAAAGGAGAAAGTAGGAGATGAATAACACATGTAGGACGTTATATCTCAAACTGCAAAAATTGATAAAGAGGGTGGACCAAAGTCTGCATGATGAATGCCAGTGGAAGCGTTTCAGGCACACTGCGAAGATTTAAAAAAATATAAATATTGTCAAGTTTTACTTTGACTTGTGATGTTTGATCTCATTTAGTCACTTCAATCTAATTTTAAACACTAATTTTCTTTTTGTTTTGCAGATTAACTACAATACTTATTTTGGACTCCATATTATATGTTGTTTATTATATTGTTTTGTTACTTATAGTTCTAGTTATTTATTGTAGTGTTATCTTTTAGTTATAGTTCCAGTTATTGTTTTAATAAAAGTAAATTAAAAAAGTACATACGTCTGTTTTTTTGTGGGGGTAGCAGTCATCAATAGAAATTATATTTATAATTTGAAGTATAATGCTGAAGCTCACTCATTAGCAACATATTGTGGTGAACTTTTAACCTATGTGCTGACGTAAGTGTTCCATAAACTACTACTATGGTAACAGGCAAAATACTGTTTGGGGGTAGGGTATAATACGCAGAGATGCTGTAAAAATAAATGGGCAAGGGCTGTTTTGTTTTCCACTGTTGCAACATAAAGTGATCGATAAAAATCTGATAATCAGGCCTATCAGCGACTAAGACAGCAGGCCGAGTCTCTTTTGCTCAACGGCACCCTCATGGGACGAAGAAAAGCCCTTTTTCACGAAATAGGAATATTTTACTTGCACGACAGTTGTTAATTTCCCGTGAAAATACATTAGCCTGGAACATTGTTAGTGATAAACTGTAAATGCATCTGGGTCTTTGCTTAAAAAATAAAATATGAAGCACCCCCTTACAATACAATATTTTTGAATTAGAATAGGAATACATTTTACAGCTTTTGATATTTGCTATTAAAAAACCATTGAAATTCACTGAAAAAACCATAGGTTATAGACCATATATAGTTAGGGATTAGCATTTACAAAACCTTAATTTACTCGCACAAAACTATAGAAATTCGCATATATAGTTAGATGCAATAACTATATATCGCGCACCCGCAATCCACTGCTGATGATGTCACATATTACATCATTCATGACATGGTCAGTGACATCACTGATGACATCACTGATGACAACATCCAGTGACTGTATGTTTCAGTAAAGTCAAAATATGTCTTACATATTGAAGAATGAGTGGATGTATAAGTGTTTGGATGAAGGATTTAGTAGGTGCATGACTGACTGTATGAGAGAATGTTTAAATGTGTCTCACTGAGTGCATGGGTTAGTGACTAAACAGTCTTAATTTGGCATCATTATTTCTGTAGTTCTGTAAACTGCTGCATGTGTTGATCAGTTGCTATATGAGTAACTATATGGGTTATTAATTGGTTGCCCAAATATTTGTATGGGAGAGTGAGTGTGTGTGTGCGGGTGGCTGGGAGGTATGTGACTCTGTGCATAGATGTGTGAGCAGTTGATTCATTAGATGTATGGGTTCAAAAGTGCATGTGGAAACAGCTGTATGGGCGGTTGACTGTCTGCATGAGTGTATTGGTGAGTGATTGGATTTCTCAGTGCTACATGTCAAAGTAAGTACATATGTAAAACACAGTACATGTAAGAGTTGACATATATAAATAACTGTGCATAAGAGCCAGTGAATGTGTGAGTGGCTGTATGGATCATTGTGAACTTGTATCAGTGATTGTCTAAGAGAGTAAATATGTGTTACTATATGTTTGATTAAGTAAGGTGTGTATAACTGTATAGTTGAGGAAATGGAGGACTGATTGATTCTTTTCATGACTGACTAGATGTATGAGTAACTCAATGGATGAGTGACAATCTGTGAGTGTCTGTTTACACTGAGTGTATCTAAGGTTGTATTAGAGTCTGAAGAGGTTCATCGTATTATCACATGAATGATATCATCAGTGATGTGATCAGTAATGCCAAATGAGATGTTATCAGTGATATCATCAGTGATGTCATTTGAGATGTCATCAGTGATGTCATCAGTGATGTCATTTGAGATGTCATCAGTGATGTCATTTGAGATGTCATCAGTGATGTCATCAGTGATGTCACTGACCATGTCATGAATGATGTAATATGTGACATCATCAGCAGTGGATTGCGGGTGCGCGATATATAGTTATTGCATCTAACTATATATGCAAATGTCTATGGTTTTGTGCGAGTAAATTAAGGTTTTGTAAATGCTAATCCCTAACTATATATTGTTTATAACCTATGGTTTTTTCAGTGAATATATATATATATATATATATGGAAGAAAACTCGTCAAGTAACTCCAGCACTGCCACAATAGTACGCAGATTTTGAAAAGACGAAGAGAGGAACTCAAAGTGGTGCCAAACAAAGTGCGTGTTTATTTCAGCTCAATTTCGCTCAGCATGCCCGCCACTACGCGTTTCGACAGTATTCACTGTCTTGATCACATGATGTGATCGCAAAGCCACAAGGGAATTATATGCAACATCAATGACACAAAAGATGGACTAAACGTAACCACCCACATGTATAAACAATGTTTCCAAAGGTTAAACGAAACAAACAGGGGACTATACAAATAATTCATAGTTTCCCTGGTCCTGAATACAACCCATAGTGGGTAAATGTATAATTTGATATATGTACAACTGTGCAACATAGAGCAAATAAATAAATATATTCTATTCTATTCGGTTTTGGTAGAGCGCGACAGCTGCCCCAGCAATGAGGCGTCCCGGCGCTAAGAACCCAGGGTCCTAGTCTGAGTAGATGGAGCCAGGCAGGAGGGGGGTTTTACAGGCAAGGGAATAGGAACGTTTTAACTGCTTTCCGGAATACCGGTAGGCTGTCAATGGAGCGAATGTGTTGTGGCAGGTCGTTCCACAGCTTGGCTCCGAGGAACTTAAAGGAGCGGCCGCCCATGCGGCTGAGTTTTATGCGTGGGACGCGTAGGAGGTTTTGGCTGGAGGATCTTAGGTTCCGTGACGGCGCATAGGGGGTGAGAAGGGGTTGAAGCAGAGGAGGGGTGTTGAGTTTGAAGATTTTGAAGGACAGAATGAGGGTCTTAAACTTGATTCTGGAGTCAACGGGGAGCCAGTGTAGTTTTTTGATGGTCGATCTGGCTGAGCATCTGCGGGGGAGGCCGACCAGAGTTCTAGCCGCAGAGTTCTGCACGCGCTGGAGCCGTGCTATCTCGCATTTGTTGGCACCCAAAAGGAGCACATTAGCGTAGTCCAGACGTGAGAGGATTGTGGCTTGGATAATGAGTTGGCGGGTTTTAGCGTTGAAAAAGCCTAGTATGTGGCTGAGGCTTCTCAGCAAGCCAATACAGGTGCCGGCAACTTTTTTGGTATGTGACCGAAAGTTGAGTGAGGCGTCCATCCAAACACCTAGATTTTTTACTAGGGTTTTGGGGGGAGGGATGGTGCCTAAGGAAGACGGCCACCAGTGCTCATTCCAGAGGCTGGTGTCTTTGCCAAGGAATAGCACCTCTGTCTTTCCGCCGTTGAGTTGAAGACAGTTCTTTGTCATCCATTGGGCGACCGCAGAGAGTCCGTTTTTAAAGTTAGCGGATGAGCTGGAGGGGCCTTCTGAGAGAGCGATGGCTAGCTGTGTGTCGTCGGCGTACGACACTAATGTCAAGCCCCATTCTTTGGCCACTGCCGCCAATGGCTGGACATAGAGATTAAAAAGAGATGGGCTCAACGCAGAGCCCTGCGGAACTCCCTGCGGGATGGGGTGGGGTTTGGACAGGAAGGGGGGGGCGGAGACCTGAAAAGACCTGTTATCGAGGAAAGATCTGAACCACTCCAAGGCATGCTCAGCTACTCCAAAGGTCTCCAAACGATTAAGAAGGATGTTATGAGACACCGTGTCAAAGGCCGCGCTGAGATCCAAAAGGATCAGCGCAGCGCTTTGACCGGCATCTAGGATCGTTCGGAGGTGCTCTGTGGTGGCTAAGAGAGCAGACTCAGTGCTATGGCCTGGTCTAAACCCATTTTGTGATGGGTCTAGAATGTTGTTATCGACCATGTGTTGGGATAGAGCACTGTTGACATGCGCTTCAGCGTGTTTGGACAGCCATGGAAGCAAGGAGATTGGACGAAAATTCTCCGGTTTGGATGGATCTAGGGTGGGTTTCTTGATGATAGGCGAAACCCACGCTTGCTTCCAGGCAGATGGTACACACGCTGAAGTGAAGGAGAGGTTCAGGATGGTGGTAATTGTCGGTAGGAAGAAGTTAAGTGATTCTAGGAATTGGGCCGGGCGCATAGGGTCCGCAGGGGAGCCAGATTTGACTTTTTTGCAAAGTCTGGTGAGGATCTCGTCAGAGATTTCCGGGATGTGAGTCAAGGTCGAGTAGTTGTGGGTAGGGGAAGGATTGCTGGGTGGGCTGGGGGAGTGCTGAGGAAAGGAGGTGTAAATTTTCTGTACTTTATCAACAAAGAACCTGGCAAGGTCGTCGCATTGTTGTTCGGAGGAGATACTCGGGAGGGGAGCTTTACTGCTCTGAAGTTCTTGTACGAGCTTAAAAATTTCTTTAGCAGGGGTGGGGCTAGATTCGATCTTATTGGAGTAGAAAGTGGTCCGTGCAGCACGGATGGCTTTGTGGTACGCCTTTTGCAGAAGTAGATATTTTGTTTTATCTTCTACGTTGTACTCCCTGCGCCAAAGGCGTTCTGCCTTTTTGCACTCTTTGCGCAAGTTTTTGAGAGTGTCGTTGTACCAAGGGTTTGAAGGGGAGTTACGGCCTTTTGCCCATTTGGCAGGAATGAGACTGTCTAGTCCGTCCGTGATCCATTTATGAAACACACTGTATTTCTCGTTGATGTCGGAGTTGGTGTCAAGGTGGAAGTCCCCTAGGGTCGAGTGGAGGGCGTCTCGAGATAATTTATGCCATTGTCTTTTTAGACGGCGGGTCGGTGCCATGTTGTGATTGCTTTTATTGACCAGAATGGTCAGTTTAATGAGGGAATGGTCCGTCCATCCCATAGGGAGGGGTGCCTCTGAGGTGAGTTTCTCTAGGTTTGAGAAAACTGGGTCTAGGATGTGACCAGCAAGGTATACATAATTCATAAATATATACATATAAATATATTAGTCATAAAAACATAGTGTTAATTTCATATTTCAAAGACAATGTTTCTTAACCCTTAAACAAACATATAAATAATTCATCCCTAGTGGGAATCTCTATTAAAGTGTCTAGTGCTACATGTAAACAATAAGCGTTGTAAACATGGACAATTCTATCTATTGATCCCCTTTTGTGGCAAAGAGCAGACATCATAGCAAAGTGCAAATTTAGATAATAAAAGTGCTAAGCGCAAATGAATTGTTAATTCTGAAATTATAAAAGGAGGAGCCCCTCCCTTTAAAATCAGATAATTGACTGATGTTAATGAACAGCTACATACCACAATGCAAGATGTTATTGAAATCCCTTAAATTGATGTAAAGTGGCTGCCATTTATTAAAAGATATGTCTTTTGTCTGAAATCAGGAATTGTCAGGAATCATAAACAGGTATAAAGATCCTCACTGGCGTTAAGACCTCCAGGAGTACGACTGTTTAGTTCCAAGATATAACGAGTCTCTAAGACCCTCAGTAATCCATCCCTATTGCCACCCCTCTTGAGGGGCAAAATACAGTCAATGACATAGTAAGTGAGATGTTTTGGATCACTCTCATGATTATTTTGAAAATGGCGCGCCACCGGATAGGATTGGTCATTATTGGAAATTGCTCTTATGTGCTGCAGTATTCTCCTGTGAACAGGAAGCCGAGTACTCCCTACATACCGGAGATCACAGGGGCACTGCAGCACATATACAGCAAACTCCGTTTTGCAGGATAACTGTTTTGTGATGAGCACAGGATCATCTTTGAATGGTGTATGGTATCGTGTTTTATTACATCCATTCTTACAGGCCTTACAAATGGAACATTTTAAAAAACCTGTTCTTAAATTCATAAAAGTTTTTGACATAGGTTGTTCCAGATGATTTTTAACCAGCCTATCTGACATAGAGGTTGATTTTCTGAAGAAAAATTCTGGTCTTTTACCTACTGAACATCCGATGACAGGATCCCCCGTCACCAGGTTCCAGTTGCGACTGAAGATCCGCCGGATCTCCTTGTGTTGCTGATTATATGTGACCACCACCCTAGAGGATTCTGATGGAGTGTCATGATGGATAGTGCCAGGCTTAGATTTAGGTGCCAGTATATGGGCTCTAGATATAGTGCTAGAGCGCTCCATTGCCTTGGCAATTGTTTTTGGCGAATATCCACGTGCCAGGAAGCGCAGTTTACTAGCTTCCATAGCTTTAGCACACTCTCCTTCGTCACTACATATTCTTTTGATATGAAGCATCTCCCCAAAGGGGATGCTTTGTATCAAGTGGTGGGGATGTTGACTGGCCGCGTGCAGGATAGTATTGCCTGCAGTTGGCTTTCTATATAATCTTGTCGCTAGGTTCCCTTCATTAATATATACCTCTATGTCTAGGAAGCATAATTGTGATGTACTTATGGTGGACGTAAACTCAAGATTTAGGTCATTGCAATTCAGTTTTTCTACAAATTGATATGCCTCCTGCATGGTACCCTGCCATATAAAGAAGAGGTCATCTATATACCTCAAGTAGAGGGGGATATATATACATGTGATCAAGGCTTTCTCAAGCCGAAACGCGTCATGGCGGACTGGTGCTGGGCTAAATTACTAAAATAAAAAACATTTGCACCAAACTACGGGTCTTGCTGGTTCCTGTGTCTTCTGATCGGCTGAATGCTGTGAGTTGCCTAAGGAGCGCCACGTACCTCATATATATATATATATATATATATATATATATATATATATATATATATATATTTATTACCTACTGGCGGTCGACAATAGGTATATATAGTTAGGATCTAGTTACCATAGGAAATTCCGAACATTCTATTGGGAATAACTTTGGTGCCGATTGAGGGATCTGCTTGTAATTTTCCTTAAATTTGCCTCGCTGCGCTTCGCTCCTTCCCTGAAAGTTTTGGGGGGATTCGCAAGCGGGGGCCGAGAAAAAAGGGGGGTCCCAAAACGTGTTTTCACCATGTTAATTTCCATAGGGACATTCTGACAAGGCTACAGCTCGAACGGCTGAACGGAATTACACCAGATTTGGCAAAATGGTAGGGACTGGTATGCAGCAGTGCCTTTTGTATGTTTAGTGTAAATCCCTCCAGTGGTTTTTGAGAAAATTGAATTTGAAATTTTTCAAATGGCATTTTCTATGGGACCTTTAGACACAGCTACAGCCTGAACAGCTGAATGGAATTACACCAAACTTGGCAAAATGGTAGGTACAGGTATGCAGTGGTGCCTTTTCTTTATTTGGTGAAAATCCCTCCAGTAGTTGTTGAGAAAATTGAATTTGAGCAAATTATATATCAATATGCGCTCAACATTCTATTGGGAATAACTTTGGCGCCGATTGAGGAATCTGCGTGTAATTTTCCAGAATTTTGGCCGGCTCCGCTCCGCTCTTTTCCTGAAAGTTTTGGGGGGATTCGTCAAGCGGGGGCCGTAAGGGGGGTCCCAAAACATTTTTTCCCCATGTTAATTTCCATAGGGACCTTTAGACACGGCTACAGCCCAAACGGCTGAATGGAATTACACCAAACTTGACAAAATGGTAGGGCCTGATATGCACATGTGCCTTTGCTATGTTTGGTGAATATCCCTCCAGTAGTTTTTGAGAAAATTGAATTTGAAATTTTTCAAATGGCATTTTCTATGGGACCTTTAGACACGGCTACAGCCCGAACGGCTGAACGGAATTACATCAAACTTGGCAAAATGGTAGGGACAGGTATGCAGTAGTGCCTTTTCTATATTTGGTGAAAATCCCTCCAGTAGTTGTTGAGAAAATTGAATTTGAGCAAATTATATATCTATATGCGCTCATCGTACGCGCACCGTACGCGTACCGTACGCGTATGTGCGCGTACCCTTACGTGCGCGAGCGAGTTTCTGATTGGCTGGCAGTCGACTGTCAACATTCCAAACTGTCCAAACCAGGAAGTGTTGGCCACCATCTTGTTTTTCAGGAGGACTGAGGCACAAGAGAGCCCAAAACAAGAGTGGAAAACACGAAAAGTAGGCAGGGTAGAGACCCCCCAACCCTCTAGCCCTTCTCAGGGGGTCCTAGAAGGACCCCCAAGGGCAAAAAAAAAAATGTCAAAAAAATCGAGGGGTTCGCACACCGTACGCGTACCGTGCGCTTACCCCGCGATTTAAAATATATATATATATTTTTGCACTTGGTGAATCAACCAATCAGAATGAAGCACCCCTCCCCAGTACCTGGGAGTGGCCACACCCATGCAGGTGCAGAAACCTACAGTCAGGAGAGCAGGAGGACAGACTGAGGAGCAGGCTTTCCTGAGCTAAGCTGAACAGCACCATGGAGAGTCAGGATGGACAGAGGGATGCAGCAGAGCGCAGAAGAAAATTGAAATTCAGCCCTGAAGAACTGCAGGTGCTTGTTGCAGAGGTTGTGAAACATTACAGCAAGATTTTTGGGAAACAATCTCTGCATGTTGCAGAGTCAATCAAGCGCACCACCCGGATTGAAATACAGACAAAGTTAAATGCCATTGGTGTCACCCACCGTGAAATTGACGATTTGAAAAAAAGGTGGTATGACCTTCGCATAATAACAAAAAAAAACTAGCTGCCCATCGTAAAGAAGCTGCAGCAACAGGGGGAGGCAGAATCCGAGCACCACGAATCACCGACATAGAGGAGCTGGTGGAATCCACCCTTGAGCCTGAATGCATCCATGGCATTGGTGACGCTGACAGCTCCGCAAGAGCTGCAAGGAAACAAGGTAAGCTGCATGTACATCATCATGAACCCATTTTCCTATTCCCCTGCCCACTCTGTGTGCCCGCATCTTACTCCAGAACAGGTATAACTAATGGCCAACAATGCATCATGGGAGACGTAGTCACAGGTAGATACCTCAATGCAGTCAGCATACCACACAGCAAGGGATGCGACACACATGTAGCATAAGCAAATGAGGGACAGGCAAATGTGTGACATTAGTGTGATTTAATCAAGAGACACAGGTGAAGTACTCCACTGACACAACGTCCATGTCTGTCCACAGGAGAGTCATCGCGCAGCACAGCAACTGAAAGGGAGAAAAGGAGAGAGGAAGCTGGTCCCAGCACAGTACATGTAGGGAATGACACAGAGCAGGCAGCCAAGACACCTGAGGACACAACCACACCACAGCCTCTGTCTCCTCTACTGTTTGGGAGTCAGGAGTCAGGAGCAGCTGCACAGTCCCCCACACCAACAAGTCTGTCACCTGTGCGGTAAAGGGCAAGGCGGCTGGATGTGCCCCCTCCCCGCATACTAGAGACATCTGAGGAGGAAGAGGATGAGGGTGAAATGGCAAGCAATCCACCAGAGTCAGCCAACGCTGAGCAGCAGCCCACTCCTAGAGCTGTGCGGGCCAGTGTCCGAGGACGAAGGTCACGGGAGAGGGCTGAAGGTCGTAACGATCAGGGGGTGTTCTGCGGTCTGGAGGCCACCATGGTCAAGGTCCAGCGCCTGCAGGCAAAAGCAATGATGGGAGTTCAGAGGCAGGCACGCAGCACCAACAACAAGCTGGACAACATAGACAAGGGCATAGAAAACATGTCTGAGAGCATGCAGTCGCTGGCAAATGGCATGACAGACATGACCCAGTGCATGACTGTCCTGTTCAACAAGTTGGACAGGGACCACTTGGAGAGGCGCAAGGCTCGAGTGGATGTGCGGCAGCAGACAAAAGCCCTCAACAGATTTGCAACTGCAACCTCCCTGCTGTGCAGATGGTCAGTAGCGATGCAGGATGCTATTGTTCAGTGCTGCACCAATTTATCTGTGGGCATGGGCAGAGTGACCTCTGCCATCGAGCTCATGCTCGCACAACAGACAGCCACTCGTGGCGAAACATGTGTGGCTGACAGTGAGGAATCCACCAGCAGGAGTGGCGCAAGCACTCCTGTACCAGAAATACGCAGGAGCGGCAGGCGTCATGCAACAGACACAGCCCACACCGAAAGCCATGACACACAGCCCCAGCAGTCCCACCCTGTAATCCGTGGACGTAAACATTGACTATGCCCTCCGCCCAAAAGAAAGGTTACCGTGGTGCTAACTGTAACCAACCAGTCATGGACATTGAAATTTCGTGTGACCATTGTGTGGTATCAAAGCACTTGCGTAGTGAAAATTAAACTACGTACTTCATGATCTTTGCCTGTCTGTGTCTCATTACTCACTCAGAAATATTGCTGTGTGATCTCGGGCCGTCTCAGTCTCCCATCTGTAGCTGGTGCTCCTACTGTAGCATGGGGCTCTGCCTGTTCAGTGTCATCGTCAATGTCCTCATGATGTGTGATCTCCACCTCTGTGCCTTCCTTGGTGGCGAGATTGTGTAACATGGCACAGGTATCTATGATTTTGAAGCACAGGATTGGAGTGTACTGGCGTGCCCCTCCACTCTTGTGGAGGCAGCGAAACCTGCTCTTCAGGAGTCCAAATGTGCGCTCCACAACGTTGCGTTTGGATCTGTGAGCCACATTGTACCGCCTTTCACTCCTGGTGGATGGGTTGAGGTAGGGGGTGAGCACAAAGGACCGCAGGGCATATGCACTGTTGCCTAGGGGGGGAAAGATTGACATTAGTTGCATGTACATGATACATTAATCTACTCTTTGTGTCAGGGTGTGTTAATTTCATTTACCTAGCAGGTATCCGTTTCCAAATTCTCCAGCAACTAGGCGTGTGTATATCCCACTATTCTGGAATATGTACGAATCATGGGTACTCCCAGGGAATTTCGCAACTATGTCTGTGATGATGTTGCCAGCGTTGCATATGACCTGCACATTGATGGAGTGCGTAGACTTCCGGTTCCTGTATATGTGTTCTGTGGCTGCAGGTGGACAGAGTGGTACGTGGGTGCCATCTATGCAGCCTGTCACGTGAGGGAAGTGTGCCAGTTGATAGAAATCAGTCTTGGTCTTAGCAAGTTCCGCAGGTGTGTCAGGGAATGATATATAATGCTCCATCCTCTGCATCATGGCGTCAAGGAACCTCCTGAAGAAGCGGGACAGGCAGCTCTGGGACACACCACCCACTGCAGCTATCACACTCTGGTAGCTCCCAGAGGCAAGTAGGTGTAAGCTACACAGGACCTGCACATGGGGTGGGATGGCGTGGGCCCTGGGTGTTGGGTGCTCCAGGAGTGGGTGTAGGTCCCTGATCAGGTCCTGGATGGTTTGGGGATGTAGCCTATACCTCAGGAGTATTTCAGGCTATGTCAATTGGAAAAGTGTTATCCTCTGCCTGTACACTTGTTCCTCCCTTTGCCATTCCCTCTCTTCTTCTGCCTGCAGTCTCTGCCGCCTTGCAATGACGTAGAAAGCCGCCATTCTGCTTACACTGTTGCATTTTGGGTCTCTATTTATAGCCTTCACCTGGTTACCACCTGCATTCATTCCATGGTAAATGCCGACTCATAACTACCGATTTTCTGTGAATTCGGTATTTTTAGGGTTACCTACATCTCCATGGCCATTATTTTACCGTTTCTTATTTACTGATTCAGTAAATATGAATTCGGTAAATATGTATTCGGAAAATTCCGCTTCGGTAAAAAAACGACTCTTATTTACCGAGTGGGAATTATTCCGACTCTTATTTACCGAGTCGGAATTATTCCGACTCATATTTTCCGAGTCGGTAAAAAATGGGCTCCTACATCTCGTTTCATGGTTACCGGTCGGTAACGGCCGAAATTACCGATTTTCGGCGGTTACCGACCGGTAATTGGCGACCTACATCTGGTCTACGCCTCTCACAATGGGTTTTTGCATTGATAAGGAACTAGGTATAAGATTCTTAAAAGGCAAGGGACAAACCAAGTCTTCGTACAAGTTATTTCTCCTCTTCATGTGTACCCTCCATGCAGCTCATGTGCTTGTGCGATATTTGTTTTGCAAGACAGCCAGCTGCCCAGAACTTGGAGTTTGTGTTTTTCGTCGAACCTGGGACAGATGTGCATGCTGGACTCAATATAGAATGTTACTTGTGTTTTTTGCTGAGGGATTTCCCTCCTCATCATTACACTGCATTGTATTGTAGAATTTAGATAGTGCTTCAAACGCCGGACAAGCATGCAAAACACTTTGTTTGTGTTCCTACTGGGCTTCTTCAGGGTGCATAGGTGGAAGTATGTGGTCTCATTTAGCTCAAATGAGAAATGCTGGGTGTATTACGGAAGGCTCAGAAATGTACTCCAGTCGTGTTGACAAACGCATAAAGCGTTACAGAAAAGTGTGCGAATAGTTGTAGTCACACGTGTAAGTTACTACTGTCTGGTATGAATAATATAATTATGTGACTGAAAATAAGATCACCAACCCTCAGTTACTCTGATAGTGGTATTTCTTGTTTCTTTCCCTCTATTACCTCAGTTCAATTTAAAGCTCTTCCCACCTAGGTTAAACCATGCCTTGCTGCCAATCTACCTGAGTGGTGTAAATTCCACTATGACACTTGCCCAGTGTGCTCAATGCTGATTCCTTCCTAAAGAGGGTCAATGCTCTTCTTATCTTTCACATAATATGCTGTCTGTGAGTGTGTCTTCTGACTGACTCATTTCTAGGCAGCTATTTGACTGGTACTAGCTGCTCATGCCCACTCCTTGCCACATCTCTGCTCTTATCTGCTTCTTTGTTTTCTCATTTGGGTTCCTGACCCACAAGTTCTACTTCATGGTTGCAGTCACAGGCCCTTTCTTTACTGCCGCCAAGGCCCTGGCAAACAAAGATGTCTGCCATACGATAAGGTACCTTACCTCCTTGGCCTACCATGCATTGAGGTTTCATGCCTTCCACCCTTTGTGATGCCCTGCCTTGATTCTTTCTCGTAATTCTTGACAGACCCTACTAACATTCCCTCTCTGTGTTGAACTACATAATTTATGTGCTATTTGGTAGAGGAATATTCCTCTGGAGCACAAAGGGCCATTCATAGCATCAAACATCTGTTTTACTTCTTTCGCTTATCTCTCAGAGTGTTGCCTGAAAGTAACGCAAACCAGTGTAAAGTATTGCTTCGCGTTACTCTGTGTCAAGTGGGCATTACTTGGGTGGCACTTGGGCATTTCCATGCAACCACACATGGTTTTTGACACGAAACCCTATCTATTAACAATAGGAGACAGGGCTTTGGGGTGTGCTCTGCATTGTGTGACAGGTCCCTAAATATGGCCCTTAGTGAAACTGGCACTGCGCATGCAGCACTGCATTGTGATGAAGGTTAGTAAAACTGGGCCTGAGTGTTTGCCGCCAAAGTGCACTGTTTTGCAGGTAAGCAGTGGAGACTTGTCTGTGGAATATATTTCATATTGAAAGGAAAGGCAACCTGGGCTCAAGGCCAGAGACGTTTTAAAGCATGGGCAGAGTGGGCTCTGGCCCAGGGCCCCAGCCTTACACGGGCCTGTTGTGTTCTAGTGTCTGCACGCCTGTGACGCAACAGGCGTGCAGCGTGAGGGTCACGTGACCGTGGTTTAATAAAGTGGGCCCCGCACGTACGTCGGCACTTGGCGACGGCGTGCAGAGCAATACAGTCACCCCAGTGTCCGTGCCTTATTTAATGAGTGGCCAAGTGACGGCCTTCGCGTGCAACCCAGGTGTCCCCTTGAGTGTAGGCCCCCTAGAGCTGGTCCCCAGTTACCACTGGCCCTCCGACACAACAGGGCCCCCGATAGAGTCCGCTCTATTCTGCAGAGAGTCTAGCCCTGATGACCTTCAATCATTATTAAATAGACTTGTTTAAATATTGTTTTCATGCAACATCCATATAAAAGTTTCTCTTAACTCAAAACAGGACCTCACGTATGAGAAATGGGGTGGTGCCACTGAGATATGCAGTAATATTAGTGAGCTGCTGCTGTGTTACAATATTGAAAATACACGTGACTAGCCGTGTATAAAACATATGTAGCATTTGGATGTTTGTGCCTGTGCACTGTCAGGGATCTGACCTAAAGGGCATGAAAGAGCTAAAACTGGATCATCAATTTAAAGCTGACCCGAACAGGGACCCCGAAACTAAATTTGTCCCAGGCCCCCATAATGCTTAAGGTGTCCCTGCTCGAGGCTGCGGACTGGTAGCTGCCCAGAGACATTTCCAGAAAAGTCTCTCAATTCTCACAAATCCCTCTCGCCAACACCCGCATTAGTCACTCCATGGCCAGCTTCACTGCTGGCTGGTCTTACAGTGCTCAGAAAGCCTCTTCAGATGAGTTAGTCACTAATGCCTCAATCCAGCCTTTGTATCTACAAACATAAGTGCTCCTCTGTGGGCAATCAACAGTGCATTAGCAACGTAGCAACTGTTTCTGGCAACTCCGCAACCCTATGATGGCGGCCATGGGAGGAGGCTTTCAATGACGTCAGTGGCTAGGGCGGGACACCTCAACAAGTTCCTCTAGATGATTGGCGCTGATTGCCCTTTGACTCTAGAGCATTGTTGGTTAATGGCCTCCCTCAGATCCACCAGTGGCGCTCGTGGGAGCATACTCCTTTAACCATGTACCTTCTTTTTTTTTCTTTCTTTCAAAAAGTGCCTTTTTAATTACAAGTATATGATTTAAAAAAAAATGTTTTCATTCATAAAGTAGCATCTCTATATTTCATTTCTATATTCTTCCATGTGCATCTGAGATAAGTGTGGAGGTAAAAATAACCATTGTAGGGCACAGAAAATCATCTAGAGGCATGACTGATCATGTTGCATTGAACATATAAAATAAGTGTATTAATTGTACTTTAATTATGTTACCATTGGTTGCTGCATAACTTTTTCAGCATAATTATTGACAAAAGCAGCAATATGATCCAAAAACGCTATCAGATATTGCAGTGTGCTTCTCCTTTGTGCACTGGTATCATTTTCTCTCTTTGGAATGACTAGAAAATGGTTACACTTCAACATATACCTCAATACCTTCAATGTAACCTCAGGGGGAGCAGCACACTGCATGAAAGAGATGTCTGTCTGCCTTTCTTGCACTCCTGCGCTGTGACCAGGCTTGACCACCTCAGTTGCTGTACTAATGAAAAGTCTTGCTTGGGTGTATTTCTGCATGAGCTATTCCCTGTGTGATGAGTGGCCCGTGTAAGGTGCAGCATTCTTCATGGACTTTTTCGCAAAAGTCCATTATCACATGAACCTTGCACTAATGCGCATTGCAACGACCACATGAACTTT
Source organism: Lissotriton vulgaris (assembly GCF_964263255.1). Lineage (NCBI taxonomy): Eukaryota > Metazoa > Chordata > Amphibia > Caudata > Salamandridae > Lissotriton > Lissotriton vulgaris. The sequence continues at coordinate 364,466,021 of NC_141698.1, forward strand.
AATTATTATTATACACATATTCTGTTTGAGTGTAATTTGGTAGATGGGTTTTAAGGGGTCTATGCAGAAGTTAACTTTCAAACTTGGGCCATATTTATTAAGCCTTTTTATTGTCCTTGATTCATGCAAGGCAACGCAAAGACAGCGCAAAGGCTTCAGGGATATTTACAAACGCACTGTAGGCCTGATTTGTGTGGCCTTGCGGGGCTGGTAAAGAAATGTTATGCAAGGCACCTGCTTCTCCTGCATTATGTTACACTTCAACCTGGGAGGTGTTCCACGGGTGGAGCATGGGCGTTCCCATGCATCTCCCCATGGATTTTGGCGCATTCCCAAATTTACAAAGACTTGTAAACCTGGGAATGCATCAAAATGGTACGCCTTCCCAAAGGGAGGCATATCAAGGAGAAATATATTCATTTCCCCTCGTTTTTTCCTCTTTCCGTGTCGGCTGCATTCTTCAGCACAAGTAGAAAGAGGAAAATGCCTCCAAGGGTGACCCTTCTGGCAAAAAAAACAATCCTGCCTGTAATGCAGGCACCTTTGCGCTATGGTGCAGGGTGCCTGCATTGGCGCTAGGCTGCACAGTGTGCAAGCTCAAAGAGAGAGCAGAAATGCTCCATATCTTTGGAAATACGGAGCATGTCTGCTCTCTCCCTTTCGCGTAGCGCAGTAACTTTGCTTGAAGTTGCGTCAAAGTTTAGTAAACGTGCCCCTTGGTTTCTTGGTGATGTGCTGGTGCAGGCCTTATGACAGATGTAACAAGTACCCTACACAGCACTAGGCCATTATGGGAGCTTGGATACTTTAGTCCATTGGTTAAAATTAATGTGCCTGGTGGTGGTGAAGTGTTAAATTCCAATCTATCTCCTTTACACCCAGTAACAGAGACAGAGGACAAAGTCAGTCAGTTGCAGATAGTTTAAGGATATGACTTGAGTGAAAAATACAGGGGAGACTTTCTGAGGAGGAAATAACTTGTAGCAAGGCAACTTTTGGCAGTGCTACCAAAACCCCAAATCAACTTACACCACTCCTTCTTCCCAAGACCTGCCCTCAGTCTGACAGGAAACCTTATATGGATTTCTTACACCCTTCAGGACATCTACAGATGCTAGAGAAAACTATGCAAAAGAGATCGCTTTCACAAGGCAATTTAGAGGTGAACCGCCATCTTGTCTAATAATCATCACGCCCTCAAGATAAATGTCAGCCTCTCAGCAAAGGGTACACCACTGTACATATGAATACTAAATGCGCCAATTCCATGCCACATGTCCTAACTTTTGATCCGTTTGAACTAGAAACAATTTTCTTTGTTAAAATCTGCAGGTTATGCGGCAGATTATAGATTATGCAGCAAATTCCAAATCATGTGACAAATGCTGAATCGCACAGTTCCAGTGGCCTTAAATTTAGATTACACCCAAAAAATCATCCATCACACTAGTTGCATTTAATAGGCCTGAATTAAAGGGACCAGGTATCTACAGACTGATAACAGACCTTCATAAATACACCGTCTTTAACATTCTTGAGTTAAATCCACCGTTAAAGCACCTATGCCGTTACTAGGTGAATGCAAATGGGAGGAGTGAATTTAACAATCGTTTTTTAACGCGGTGTTACCACATTTGTAACCACATTACAAATGCAGTGCTAGTGAATTGCACTTAATCTACACAAAGGATAACTGTGTGGCAGCAGGTTCACTGCACATTCTTGCCCAAAAGCAGATTACTGTGGCACACTATATGAGTCGGCCAGACTTCTTTAATCTGTTTATTTACCACCCACAACCCTAAATGCTTACCATCTTAACCCTGAAACGAATGTCTAATTATTTTTTAAATATACGTAAAATAAAACTAAATTATAACAGGAATAAAAGACTTTTAAGGGTTATTGACTCTACAAAAAAATGAAGAATTAAACAAGAAGCTTTCTCTTTCTAGAATAATTATACACAGTTAAAATAGGGCAGAGGTTCAAAAAGCAGCCTGCAATGGAGAAATATAGCAGCTGAATGGAAACATTGATTAGATCCTGGCAGAAAAGAAAGAATCACATCGGTAGTCAACACATTATTGATATTGGATCACGCAGCTCAGGAAAAATTGCATTTTCAGAGCCCAAACGCCCTGAGAGTATGTCCACTACCAGAGGTGACCACTGATGGATTCTGCGTCGCCATTTGATCCGCCACTGAGCTACTGCAATGAGAGATTCATGCACGTTACCATCCTAAAGTTAGTGGACTTTCCTCTTCATTAAAGTAACACACGCACCTCGCCACCTTTAAAAATGGATTTTATGGCAACTAAACTTTATTCTTTTTTTGCGTCTAACTTGAAAGCATCCAGGAAGGAATGAAGAGGAACGACAAAACTTTGCTGGCTTCGTCGCGGACGTCAAGGTATTACAGTAGCATCGCCCCAGGCTGCTGTGCTGGTGGCCTATGCATTATTATGCACCTTCACTTCAAATTGCTTTGGATACCTGTACTGAGAGGTAGCCTTACTGCCCCTCTGTCAATATATGCAGGCCCTTCTCACCAATTAGGAGGCCGATGAACAGCATGTGGATCTGGGTAGACAGTAACCGCAGCATGCGTCGCTGGGGCCAAGCGCTCCCCACCTCAATGTTTGTGTGCGGAGGCTGCTTAATGAAGAATAAGGATGTTGGTACCCACTGGGTTGTCTGGCTCTTGGCCAGGGAATCCCACCCTGACATTGGGGGGCATATTTATCATGTAGTTGCATTGCCCTTGCGCCGGCGAATCAGACATAAGTTCAATACAACTACAAAGTAAAATTTATCAAGCCACGCAAGGTCACCTTGCGTAGCCCTGCATGGCTTGATAAGTTTAGAGTAATGCAACACAGCGCAAATTGCTTCACCACACTTTGCAGAGGCCTTCAGAGGCTATGAGCCCCTCCATGCACTTCTACCAGGTTACCTGTATTTTTTGAGGAATGTGAGTCAGCCGTTCTTTGTTCCTCTAGCATCTGACCTGCAGTTTTGGGCCTGATTTAGCTCTTGGCGGACGGGTTACTCTGTCACAACATTGACGGATATCCTGTCCGCGGAAATATAAACTCCATAGGATATAATGGGATTTATATTTTGGCGGACGGCATATCCATCGCGGTTGTAATGGAGTAACCCGTCCGCCAAGATCTAGATCTAAATCAGGCCCTTTATCTCCGAGAGCTGTGTCACTTCCTTGCAGATTCTCATATGGCAGCACCCATAGCAGCTAAACATGAACAAAGGGACCCCCTCAAACAAATAAATTATGGCCCAGGAACCGAGGGGAGAAAGAATACACAAAGCTAGAAGGGTGTTCCTGCAGTGGCCGTATAATTCAATATTGTGAGTACATCTCTAATGAATCAACACAAATAGTGACAGAAAGAGAAAAAGTACAAACGAAGTTCCTTCAAAAATATATATTTTTTTATTTGCTTATTCTATTTTGTTTTTATGTGAGTATAAATACATATAAATTAAATACTTAATCAACAAATCTTCTTTATAAAGTTCATAAGAAATACATGGAGTGTTTGAAAAAATTCATAAAGAACACAAAACCAATTCTAAAATCCATAACAAATTAGTAGGAATTCCCCTGAAAGACAATCATACACGGCAACTCACTCTCGTGCTAGCAATCATACTGCATTCATACCACATACACAGATGAAAGAAGGAACTGCCCTTAAACTGTCCTTTGACATGACCTATTCCAGATTTAAATTTTGAGCTGCAATTTATTTTGAGAATCCTTTCTTCATTTTAGACCCTTGGTACATATCTTGCATACCATTGTCTAACCAGCATATCCTAGTCTTTCTTACTTCATTAACTGATAGCACTTGACTTAGACATTTCCCTTGATGGGCTTTGAACTTAACTTAAAATATAACCCTTAACCACCGTTGCATTTACGATTCCTAGACGTAGCCTCTCCTCTATCATATCAGAGCACACTTTTCTGTGCTCTAAGATCGTTAATACACGAGTTCGACAGGTCAGGCAGACTCAATATGGCCGCCACGTTGTAGTCCATCGTTTATTACCACGCTACCACACTCTCGCGGCCTTTGCCTTTCTTCCGCGATATCTCAAACCTGACACGTTGTAGTCCCTTGTTTATTACCAAGCTACCACACTCTCGCGGCCTTTGCCTTTCTTCCGCGATATTTCAAACCTGACACCTAAGTATAAATATGGGCGGACGTAAACAATGCCCGACGGAGATCCCTGGGGACGCGCAGATGCTTTAACGCTAACCGCCGAAACTAAAGGTAAGCAGAACAGGGGTACAGAGTAGTGTCTTGTCCGAACTGTGACACGGACCGGGCTTTGACGTGATAGCGCTGACTATCCATGTAACGAACCCAGACCTATGGACTTCCGTGCTGCTTTCCCATGTGTTTGCTCACATTACCGGGGTACTCACTACGAATATCCGCCTTCCCGAGCAACAAACCCTAGACTTACTAATTTATGTGTCTTTCATCTTACTTTTCGGTAACATGTAAAAATAAATGCACGTCACTCTGCACCACCGTTTTTACTTTGGTACCGAATTCTATACATTTTACCTTTGTCTTGCAGGGTCGCGTTGGCCTCACAGTATCAAATTACCGCGCAGAATGCCTGTTCTTTATGACAAATAATCGCCACTAAGAATTGTAAGTCTTGCATATAGCATCTCTAGTCTATCATGTGCATTACAACTTAATGACATCCATGTTGTCCCTGACAGACATATTGGCATCTCTTTTCTATATTAGAGATCGAAATAAAATAGGAATTTATGCACTACGCGGACCTCAGTATCCTGGGACCCTGTATTTAATAGGAGTATTTCTTCAGAATCCACAATGTAACGGAATCATCTTGCCCACCTCGGTATGTCTTTCTTTTTTTTTAGCATCTATTCTAGGCAGTCTAGCTAATTCAGAAGATTATAGTCCCCCCAGAAATGACCTTTACATGGGATGTCACACATTTCTCTTTTAGCCTACTATACAGAATCTGATTTTCAAAGACACCAAGATGAAGCTTTAAGGGTCACCTAGCACATCCGACTTGGCAATTGGGTAAGCTCAGTTACTAGGGGCCATGCATGTATACCATGGTTTTCTCTACACCAGAACCCATTTTAACAGTCTCCCCTGGCCCTTTTATAGATGCAGTGCCATTTGAGTGACCCTACCATTCTACACCTATAAAGAACCCGTTTTTGATGATAGCTGTTCTATCACTTTGTAAGTATGACTAAAAGATTGTACATGTCCTTGTATGGAGCACCTTTACAATCAGCCCGTGCAGAATAAGATACCTTATTGCACAACTGGTGCCCCATTATAAGATAGTGTGACCCGTGACTCTGGGACTATAGAATATCTTGTTTTTATACTATTAGATTTCTCTGTTCTCCTATCTAAGAAGCAGACTCTCTCTCTTATTAGAGTAACGAACCATGGGTTGTACCCAACAGTGAATGCATTAATGCTCATTTGCTTATAGAATTTTTGTGGATGTGATAGTGACAGACTTGTTCTTTCTTTTTAGGCCAATTGCTCTCTTTTCTGATCCCCTGCTATCCGCACAATTCGATGTACAAGGTCCTGATGAAGGTGGCTTGCCCACCGAAACGCGCGTAAACCCGCCACAAGGGCCAACAACTACACCCTGGAGCCCTTGTACCACATTAGCGTAGCCATCTTGCTAATTGGAATCCAGTTCCTTCTTTCATCTGTGTATGTGGTATGAATGCAGTATGATTGCTAGCACGTGAGTGAGTTGCCGTGTATGATTGTCTTTCAGGGGAATTCCTACTAATTTGTTATGGATTTTAGAATTGGTTTTGTGTTCTTTATGAATTTTTTCAAACACTCCATGTATTTCTTATGAACTTTATAAAGAAGATTTGTTGATTAAGTATTTGATTTATATGTATTTATACTCACATAAAAACAAAATAGAATAAGCAAATAAAAAAATATATATTTTTGAAGGAACTTCGTTTGTACTTTTTCTCTTTCTGTCACTATTTGTGTTGATTCATTAGAGATGTACTCACAATATTGAATTATACGGCCACTGCAGGAACACCCTTCTAGCTTTGTGTATTCTTTCTCCCCTCGGTTCCTGGGCCATAATTTATTTGTTTGAGGGGGTCCCTTTGTTCATGTTTAACATATTCGCGGTTTTTCAACCGTGGGATTTTCATTTGTAACTTTGAGATTCATTCAATTTTTAGCTTTAAGACAATTTCACTGTTGTGGTTCTCTCCTGTGGTTCTTACTTGCCTAAGAGTCCTCCTTCTTGGCACTCCTTCCCTGTTTTTCTTTACTCAAGTTTTCACATCTTTGTTTCATCTTATCTTTCTGCTCCTCCTTTTCAAAATGGATTCCTTCCAGACATTTGGTTTCACAGATGATGACTTTAACATCTTAATGGGAAAACTAGCAGGTGATAGCACTCCTACCCCCCCCCAACAACTAGGGAATAGTGAATGGCAGAATCTCCTGAATATGCGTAAGAGGCTTAAACGAATTGAATCACACGCCTTTTACATGTTCAAATATTTAGAAGCAGGTGTGATCCCGACAGGTTTGAGAGTACGTAATGCCCCAGCACTCTTTATTGACATCAAAAAGTTCCTGGAGCGGTGGTCACTCATCTCCAACCGCTGCTCCAGGGACTGGATGATGCTCATTATTGAAACTGCGAAGGATGTAGCAACTACCCTTCTGCGGGAAATTAATGACCTTGAAGAGAAACTGAGCACATCCACAGCTGTGGAAGATGGTAAGAACTGCCTGGAAAAAATCAAATCAGAGATGAAGGACTTTGAAACCTACCTTACTAATAAAAAAATGGACAAACTCAAAAAAGATGTGAGGTGGTTTACCAAAGAGAAAATCTATCCCTACCTCACCCCCAATTTTTACCAAGAGACACCACAGAGCAACTATAATCCCAACTATAATCCTAATTATAACGGCTATCAAAGGAGACGATACACCAACTTCTCCGACACAGGGTCCTCAGGCTCTGATGGAGACAACTACCAGGAGACGAACTATGGTCAGCCAAACCCGGGACCCTTCAGGGGAAGACCAAACCAACGTCCATTCAATGGGAGGGGTTTTTTACACCGAGGCCAATACAGAGGGAGGAATGTTCGCTGGCAAGACCAAGCGACCCATGCTCTAATGGACCCTCCACCTCCTCAACAATACGTGAGGACTCGCAACCAGCAGTACTGGTGGTAGAGGCAGGCAATGAACCTATAGCTACTAATGACTTACCTGTATATAATCTGTCCTCAGCCAATCTTCAACCAGAGGACATAAAAGTACTCAGTAGAGGCTTATCATTTGTCCCCAGCAACTATGTCAACAAATTCAAATTGCACGAAGACTTGTTTGCCTTCTTCCGTAAGATTAGACTGAACAAATTCTTTCAGGATCGTCCACCCTGTGAGGAAGTTAATAACCTTTCGGGTTGTAAACCAGCTTCCACATTCACACCAACCCTGGACATGGTAGGTGCAGAAGTACGCATCTTTGAACAGAGCGTCCTCCAAGATGTTGCTAAGGTCATTAAACACACTTATACTCCCCCTCCAAATCTTTCTCATTCAGAAAGAAACTCCTTGAATGAGCTCAAGACTAACTCCGCCATAGTCATCAAGCCTTGCGATAAAGGTGGGGGTATCGCAGTTTTTGACAGAACGAAATATGACGAGAAGATGTTAGAAATGTTAGCTGTGACTGAACATTATAGACCTGCCCAACGTAAAGAAATAGATCGCTTGAACAAACACATCCAAGAAATAACTCAGTTGGCCTTCATGGATGGCTATATCTGTGAAGAGGAACTTACCTTTCTCAACAAAACTACCCCTACCACTTCTGTTCTTTATGGTCTTCCTAAGACACATAAATCAGAGAAAAACCCACCCATGCGTCCTATCATTTCGACCATTGGCTCATGCACTGAGCCACTATCGAAATATGTGGACCGATTTCTGTGTCCATTAACTCAAAAATATACCTCATATATCCGCGACACAGGGGATATTATTAACAAAATAGAAGGTTTACCCTTCAACCCCGACACAGACATCTTGGTGACGCTCGACATTGAGGCGCTCTACACCAACATCCCTCAATGTCGAGCGTTACAAGCAGTTTCCACCCTTCTCAGGAGATACCCCTCTGACCGCCCTGATGCCTTCATTATTCAGTGTTTGGAGATTGTCCTCATGAACAATTTCTTTGATTACAATGGGAAAACCTATAAGCAGATCAAAGGGACATCCATGGGGGCTTCTTGTGCCCCCAGTGTAGCTAATACCTTCATGGGGGAGTGGGAACTGACAAACATCTTTAATGAGCTTGCACCTTTTTTTGAGAATGTTTTTGTCTGGAAGCGCTTTATTGATGATATTTTTTTTATTTGGAAAGGGTCGGAAGAGGAACTACAGACCTTCTACCTCTGGCTCAATGCCAGTGACACGAACCTGAGGTTCACTATGAATCTTAGCACTCAGCAGGTAGACTTTCTAGATATCAGCATCTTAGGCACTCACGGACAGCTATCGGTCAGTCTTTTCAGAAAAAGTACTGCCAAAAATACCATTTTAGAATTCTCCAGCTTCCATCCTAATTGCCAAAGGGAATCTATACCCTTCGGCGAATTCCTCCGGATTCGCCGGAATTGTACAGATATGAGTTCATTCCATCGACACGGAGATGCCCTAAAAGAACGACTACTCAAAAGAGGTTATCCACACCGTTTAGTGCGACAAGCCTACAAACGGGCTAAATATTTCAATAGATCGGCACTCCTACAGGCCAAACCCCAAAAGAAACACGAACGGATCACCTGCGTGATCAACCATTCGACTCTGAATCACAAGTTGAGAAACATCATCAACAAAAACTGGAAAATTCTGAACTTGGATGACAGTGGCACTGCACTTCCCCTACCTATGTTAGCCTACAGAAGAAACAAAAACCTAAGGGACATGCTAGTCCATGCGAGACCCTTGACCAGAAATACTCACCGCAATAACCAACTTTCAATCACTGGTCTCCCTGCAGTTGTGGGGAACCATAGGTGTGGCGGCTGCCATGCCTGTGACTCAGCCCTTGTCTCAGACGTGGTAACTTATAATGAAAAAAAGATTAAATTACGCCACCTCACCAACTGTCGCAGCAGCAACATAGTGTACATCCTGTTTTGTGACTGTGGTCTAGCCTATGTTGGCGAAACAGGACGCGAGTTTCGCGTCCGTTTCAGCGAACATAAGTCCGCTATTAGGACCAAGAAACTCTCAGCCCCATTAGTAGTACACTGCATGGAGAAATTACACAAAGAGGATGAGATCAGATGGTCCATCCTGGAAAAGGTCGCTCCGAAAATGGGTCAGCCCATTGAAGTGACGCGGAAAAGACGTGAGACTTTTTGGATTTTTTTGTTGGACAGTGTCAAGCGAGGACTGAACGAAGAGATATCTTGGTATGTCACCAAGTAAAGAACTCGGATCTCCTGTCCTTATCCCACTGCCCTTAAACTGTCCTTTGACATGACCTATTCCAGATTTAAATTTTGAGCTGCAATTTATTTTGAGAATCCTTTCTTCATTTTAGACCCTTGGTACATATCTTGCATACCATTGTCTAACCAGCATATCCTAGTCTTTCTTACTTCATTAACTGATAGCACTTGACTTAGACATTTCCCTTGATGGGCTTTGAACTTAACTTAAAATATAACCCTTAACCACCGTTGCATTTACGATTCCTAGACGTAGCCTCTCCTCTATCATATCAGAGCACACTTTTCTGTGCTCTAAGATCGTTAATACACGAGTTCGACAGGTCAGGCAGACTCAATATGGCCGCCACGTTGTAGTCCATCGTTTATTACCACGCTACCACACTCTCGCGGCCTTTGCCTTTCTTCCGCGATATCTCAAACCTGACACGTTGTAGTCCCTTGTTTATTACCAAGCTACCACACTCTCGCGGCCTTTGCCTTTCTTCCGCGATATTTCAAACCTGACACCTAAGTATAAATATGGGCGGACGTAAACAATGCCCGACGGAGATCCCTGGGGACGCGCAGATGCTTTAACGCTAACCGCCGAAACTAAAGGTAAGCAGAACAGGGGTACAGAGTAGTGTCTTGTCCGAACTGTGACACGGACCGGGCTTTGACGTGATAGCGCTGACTATCCATGTAACGAACCCAGACCTATGGACTTCCGTGCTGCTTTCCCATGTGTTTGCTCACATTACCGGGGTACTCACTACGAATAGCCGCCTTCCCGAGCAACAAACCCTAGACTTACTAATTTATGTGTCTTTCATCTTACTTTTCGGTAACATGTAAAAATAAATGCACGTCACTCTGCACCACCGTTTTTACTTTGGTACCGAATTCTATACATTTTACCTTTGTCTTGCAGGGTCGCGTTGGCCTCACAGTATCAAATTACCGCGCAGAATGCCTGTTCTTTATGACAAATAATCGCCACTAAGAATTGTAAGTCTTGCATATAGCATCTCTAGTCTATCATGTGCATTACAACTTAATGACATCCATGTTGTCCCTGACAGACATATTGGCATCTCTTTTCTATATTAGAGATCGAAATAAAATAGGAATTTATGCACTACGCGGACCTCAGTATCCTGGGACCCTGTATTTAATAGGAGTATTTCTTCAGAATCCACAATGTAACGGAATCATCTTGCCCACCTCGGTATGTCTTTCTTTTTTTTTAGCATCTATTCTAGGCAGTCTAGCTAATTCAGAAGATTATAGTCCCCCCAGAAATGACCTTTACATGGGATGTCACACATTTCTCTTTTAGCCTACTATACAGAATCTGATTTTCAAAGACACCAAGATGAAGCTTTAAGGGTCACCTAGCACATCCGACTTGGCAATTGGGTAAGCTCAGTTACTAGGGGCCATGCATGTATACCATGGTTTTCTCTACACCAGAACCCATTTTAACAGTCTCCCCTGGCCCTTTTATAGATGCAGTGCCATTTGAGTGACCCTACCATTCTACACCTATAAAGAACCCGTTTTTGATGATAGCTGTTCTATCACTTTGTAAGTATGACTAAAAGATTGTACATGTCCTTGTATGGAGCACCTTTACAATCAGCCCGTGCAGAATAAGATACCTTATTGCACAACTGGTGCCCCATTATAAGATAGTGTGACCCGTGACTCTGGGACTATAGAATATCTTGTTTTTATACTATTAGATTTCTCTGTTCTCCTATCTAATATGCTAGCACGTGAGTGAGTTGCCGTGTATGATTGTCTTTCAGGGGAATTCCTACTAATTTGTTATGGATTTTAGAATTGGTTTTGTGTTCTTTATGAATTTTTTCAAACACTCCATGTATTTCTTATGAACTTTATAAAGAAGATTTGTTGATTAAGTATTTAATTTATATGTATTTATACTCACATAAAAACAAAATAGAATAAGCAAATAAAAAAATATATATTTTTGAAGGAACTTCGTTTGTACTTTTTCTCTTTCTGTCACTATTTGTGTTGATTCATTAGAGATGTACTCACAATATTGAATTATACGGCCACTGCAGGAACACCCTTCTAGCTTTGAGCACCCATAGCAGCGCCTGTTATAAAATGTGTCTGCAGCCTTTTCAGTTTTATGAACTGAGGTGCCCATGAAAGAATTGGCAACTTTTGGCAAAAATGCCATAGTTCCACCAGTTATCAGGCCCCTCTATTGAGTGAGGCCTCTAATATTATAAATACAAAAGTAATCCAATTCTAGACAGCCATTTTTTTCGATGCAGTTTCATTGGACTATAGGGACAGTGCCGGATTGGGAACCAAAACCGGCCCTGGCAAAGTGCTTTGCCGGCCCCACCACCCCCCGGGGGGGCTTGGGGGTGCGACCGCGCTCTTTGCCAGGGCCGGTTTTCGGACGATTTTGTTACAGGGCCGTTTTTGCAGCAACGGCCGTGTAACAAAAATGGCCCGCAGAGGCCCAAAACCGGCCCCCACCCTTGCGGCGCACTGGGAGATTGCCCAGTGCCCTCAACGGCCAGTCCGGGCCTGTGTAGGGATCTACTGTAACAAAGCCCAATGCCTCTTTTAGGGGCATATTTGCAAGAACCTCCTTAAAATGATTGCCGTTTTATCGACAGGAAACTGCTGCTAAACGGCGATAATGGGCTTGCTAATATGCGTTATAGAATTCGAATAGAAGCCCAGGTTAGATGTGCAGGGCATCTAACCTGGGCTTCTATTGGAACTCTATAACGCATATTAGCAAGCCCATTTTCGCCGTTTTAGTGGCAGTTTCCTGCCGCTAAAACTGCGATAATTTTAATGAGGTGCTTGCTAATATGCCCCTAAGATGGGAAAGGATAGCCTCTTCTTCTCCATTAACTCTATAGTAGCCTGCAGCATCATAAAATATTTGTGTAGGAATACTTATTGCCCATGTGAGGAGATATATCAAGTTTTTTGTAGATTTAATAGGGTCTTTTGGGGGGTAATCGGAGTAATTTTGGAAATTCTGCTTGTTATTCTTTGGCGCAGAATTACCAATAATAACACTATTACTCTTGCTTGTGTAATTAAGAGTAATTAGGGAATGAAGAATCGTCCCGCAAAAGCACATTAAGCAAGTGCAAGTAGTCACTCTGGCTCGTTATTCGTGTTCTGCTGCATTTAGTACTATTTCTTAGCGCAAAATGTATTCTCTCATCTACTTTGGATGCAAGGGTGCATTTTGTGCTATGAAAATAGCACAAATGCCAGGAGTAGGTTTGGGGAAAATCCTACCTCAAGATCACATTTATGGAGCTCAAGCAGCTGCTTATGGTTGCTATTTGAGTTCTGTTTTTAGCATTATTTCTTAGCTCTAAATGTTTTCTCACGCCCATTTTGGATGCAAGGGAGCATTTTTTGGGTTAAGAAATAGCTCTAAATGCAGAATTACTCTTCTCGCATAATTATGCATAATCTCACAGAATTCTATTTTTTTGAAACAGTTTTTATTATTTTCATTACAGGTACAGCATACACATTTGACTCTGTATGTAAATGTATCAAAATAGCTATCAACAGAAGACATTGTTACATTTTCTTCATTTATCCAGCATATGGATGTAGATACACCGCATTCTCCCCTACTCTGTCTCTCCCCTCTATCCACTCTGTATTGTCTTACATTTCACTTTGAGTTGCCCCTTGTATCTCTCCTAATTTCGAAGAATTCTTAGGTAATTCCGCCTGATTACACTACAATGAATTACGTAAATTACGCCCACCTCTAGTCATCGGATGGGAACCTAATTTTTGCACGTGGTCAACAAGTTTTCTGCGTCTAGTTTGCAACAAGTGGCTATCAAAGATCCTTTTCTCAAACTACTTTTTTACACCTTCAAAGTTGTATCTCAAGAAATTATATTTGCATTTTCTCCCCATTTAAGAAAATAAAGCATTGATTTTTCATTTTTTTCCAAAGTGCCAAAGTTGCTTTTTGGCCTTTTGTTGTGATTAATATTTTTAAATAATACCCTATCTGTCTAAGTAACATGTTTTGCTTTTTATTTACATTTGGTTAAGATTGGGCTCTTGCCTTCCAATTCCTCGTTTGACTTAACTTCTTAGACACTTCCCAAAAAAAGATAATTTTAATATGTGTCACTCATGCTCGAAATGGTTGCATGCAGTACTGTGTAACATGCAACGTCATCTTTCTGGTTAATTACAGCCTTATAGCAGACTACTAAGGGCTATACTGGTTGTTAAAGGCCCTGAAACCTGAGTTATAGGTCCGAGCCCAACTGTAATGGCGGTTCCTGCCAATGCATTATAAATGACCACCTGATTGGCAGTCATTTAAAAATTTGATGGAGGGTTCCTCCGCCATGTGAATGGAGTAATTTACTCTATCTCCCTAGCAGTACGACAGGCCATCCACCAAATAATAAATCAGGCCCTTAATCCTGTGTGCTAGGGTACAATGTCCCCTTCTGAAACACCAGGTTTAAATCCATGTCATGACTGTAGGAAGCAGATATCAGTCACAGACCTGCACAAGATGTGCCTCTAGTATTTGTGCTCAGGATCCAACTCAAACTCGTGGAGCAGATTCTCCACCTTGGACCTGACGATAATCCGGGACCAAGAAGCAAAGCTCTATGTCGCAGAACATAAGAAGTCACATCCCCTTGCGTACCACTCCTGCTCCAAGTCGTGGGCTCAAACATTATCTTGCCCACAAGCAAGCAGCTTAGGTTCTGGATTTGTAGCTAACACAAGGAGATGACTGACGGAGCACTGAAACTTTTCAGACACTGACTCCCAGTTAACAGGTCTGGGTTGAATCCATTATCAATGGCAGGGTATGCTCAGACATGGGTCCCTTGAATACTTTGACACTGGATTCAAGCTAGCCTGGCTGATGAGGGGTGTTACCCGAAACCAGTCCCAGGATGCTTGTTTCTGGTCCAGGGATTTCCTGGCTTGGCAGTTCGGGCTGGACTGTTCCTATGAGGCACAGTGTCAAGACTGATTTTCATATAGCTGGGTCGGAACTGGGGTGGCGAAGTGAGCTAAAGAACGATGATGGATTCAACCCAGATCTGTGACTGGGAGAGAGTGTCTGAAAAGTTTCAGCGCTCCATCCATCATCTCCTTGTGTTTGCTCTGGATTTGTAGCTGTCTACAGTTGTAACCAAAATAAACTTCCTTACAGAAATTTTTCAGCCTGGGCTAGTCACATCTGAACATCCTCTCCACTTTAATGAGGATACCTTTATGAGCATGGTCAAAACCCTGTTCCTGCCCACTGATGAATAGGCAGGTGGCCTGGCATCCCAATCCGGCTCCTGGTCATCCTCCTTATCCCACTAAACATTCTACTCCTGAGAGCATGGTGGTTCAGGCTTCAACAAGACTCTTCTAAATATGGAGCCCAAGAAGACTGAAGCATTTGGAAAACTCATATTCGTTTCTGCTAGCATGAAATTGAGATTGGTAAATACCAGCAGTCCAGGGTGACAAAGGGACTTTCTGGCTCAGATAATTCATGACAGACAAGACGCAGCCAAATATGTTATTTGTGCTGACCTATATACAACTGACTGCCAGTCAAGCTAGCCGGGCTGATGAGAGGTGTTACCTCGAAACCGGTCCGGTCCTCGGATGCTTGATTCCGGTCTGGGAAAGATATGGCTGTTGTAGTTCGGACTGGACTGTTCCCATGGGGCACAGGGTCAGAGCTGATTTGCATAAAGCCATTATCTGACCCAGGGTGGTGTGGAGTGCAAAAAACGATGGATTTAGGCCCAGATCCTTGTACTGGGGTGAATGTAAGACATTGATCTACATTCTGTCCATCAAATTGTTTTTTTGTAATTTTCTCCCTGAGTGTACTGGGGTAGCTCAGACGTGGGTCCCAGAGCCTCCACACCACTGGAGTCAAGCTAGCCGGGCTGATGAGAGGTGTTACCTCGAAACCGGTCCGGTCCTCGGATGCTTGATTCCGGTCTGGGAAAGATATGGCTGTTGTAGTTCGGACTGGACTGTTCCCATGGGGCACAGGGTCAGAGCTGATTTGCATAAAGCCATTATCTGACCCAGGGTGGTGTGGAGTGCAAAAAACGATGGATTTAGGCCCAGATCCTTGTACTGGGGTGAATGTAAGACATTGATCTACATTCTGTCCATCAAATTGTTTTTTGTAATTTTCTCCCTGAGTGTACTGGGGTAGCTCAGACGTGGGTCCCAGAGCCTCCACACCACTGGAGTCAAGCTAGCCGGGCTGATGAGAGGTATTACCTCGAAACCGGTCCGGTCCTCGGATGCTTGATTCCGGTCTGGGAAAGATATGGCTGTTGTAGTTCGGACTGGACTGTTCCCATGGGGCACAGGGTCAGAGCTGATTTGCATAAAGCCATTATCTGACCCAGGGTGGTGTGGAGTGCCAAAAACGATGGATTTAGGCCCAGATCCTTGTACTGGGGTGAATGTAAGCCATTGATCTACATTCTGCCCATCAAATTGTTTTTTGTAATTTTCTCCCTGAGTGTACTGGGGTAGCTCAGATGTGGGTCCCAGAGCCTCCACACCACTGGAGTCAAGCTAGCCGGGCTGATGAGAGGTGTTACCTCGAAACCGGTCCGGTCCTCGGATGCTTGATTCCGGTCTGGGAAAGATATGGCTGTTGTAGTTCGGACTGGACTGTTCCCATGGGGCACAGGGTCAGAGCTAATTTGCATAAAGCCATTATCTGACCCAGGGTGGTGTGGAGTGCAAAAAACGATGGATTTAGGCCCAGATCCTTGTACTGGGGTGAATGTAAGACATTGATCTACATTCTGTCCATCAAATTGTTTTTTGTAATTTTCTTTCAAATAGTTCAGCATGGCTATGCCCTACCCTTTATTTTTGCCCCACCAAATTCCCCCCGCCACCCACACATCGGGTAACTTTCAGAGGAGTACCTGTCCATTCTGTTACAAGATGTGCAAATGTTACATTCCAGAGGGGCTATGAGAGGGTTCAGAACAGTGAAAAAGGAGAGGATTGTTACTCTAGTTATTTCCTTGTGAAGAAGACAGATAGGGCTCTTGACCTAATTTGGACCTTCAACCTCTTAATGTCTTCCTGTGGAAGGACACAATAAAAATGTCTATCCACACTGGCCCAGATACTGTTTTCTCTGGACTCGAAGGGGACTAGATGGTGTCCTTAGACTTCTGGAATGCATATTTTCATATACTTCTCCTGCAGACACACAGTGGTTCAGTGTAGACCAGGAGCACTTTCAGTTTGCTGTGCTCCCCTTTGGCCCCACCAGCGCCCCCTGTGTGTTTATGAAAGTGAGGGAGATGGTCACTGCCCACATTTTAAGGTCAGGGATATCAGTTGTCTGCTACTACAATGACTGCTGTTGAAGACAGGCTCACCGCAGTCAGTTGTAGATCGTATATAAATGATAGTAGACCTCAGTTAGGGTTCTCGATCACCGAGCCAAAGTCACACATGACACTTTTACAGACGCTTCCCAACCATTGGAGCTGTCCTGGATACAATGCAGTTTAGGGCCTTTCCTCCACTGCAATGAGTCCAGGAGATTCAGACTATGATCCTGAAGTTTCACTCTTGGTCCCATATATCAAGCCAAGCAGCTCTGACGCTTCTTGGACTTATAGCCTTAAGCATTCTCCCTGTTGATTATGCCAGATAGTACACACGGACTTTACAATGGATTCTGAAGTTCAAGTGAGCCCAACATTAAGGAAATCTATTGCATGCCTTTCAGATGACTCATGACCTGCAGTGATGGCTGCTTAAACACAATTGGTCCAGTGGCAGGCCCCTCTCCATTCCCACGCAGAGCTGATGTTGATGACGGACGCATCACTGCTGGGTTTGGGAAATTATTTGGGGGAGGAGGAAATCAAAGGACTCTAATCTTTGACTGAAGCCTGGCTCCCTATATAAACCTGTTGGAGTTGTGTGCCATTCGTCTAGCTCTGAAGCCCTTTCTGCCATCCATAAAAGGGAGGCTGATGCGGGGTCTCACAGACAATACTACCACCAAGGGGTACTGCAACAAGCAGGGCAGCTTGAGAGCCTGAGTCCCTTGTCCGGACCTCTGCGCTTCTGGTTTTAGGTGGAACATAAGGGCAAAACCCCGATTGTGAACAACCTGGCAGAATCTTCAGAGCTATGCAGTCAGCATCTGGCATCTACATCCTGAGGTGGCACAGGGCACCTTCTATCAGTGGGGAGAACCCTGGCTTCATCTGTTTGCACACATCGAGAATATACAGTGTCAAAGGTTTTGTGGGTTGGAGTTTCTGCATGAATACTCACTGTCTGGAATGGAATGCAGGACTCCTGTACCCCTTCTTGTCCCTGCTTCTCCTTCCCCGAGTTCTGAAAAAGATCAGGATTGACTGGGTACAAGTCATCTTACTGACTCTGGATTGGACCAAAGGAGTGTGGTTCCCAGATCTCTGGGCACAAGCATCTGCTCTCCCTCTGATCAGGCTACCATGCCAGTAGGATCTTCTGTCACATCATCAAGGGTAGGGTCCTTCACATGACCTATGCAGTCTACACCTCCATGCATTAAGATTGAGTTGCAGTAGTTGATTGTGTTTGATCTGTTACTTGAAGTGGTGATGTCATTCTTGCCGCCAGGCATCCTTCCACAAAGTCCATATATGCCGGATATTGGGAACAAATTGTGGCCTGGTGTGGTATCCACAAGATTGAAACTTTACAAGCAAGCTGTCAGGTGTTCTTTTGATCTTTGACCCAGCAAGGTGTTGCAGTGGCCAATATTAAAGGTTATATGTTGGCCCTTTCAGCCTGTTTATGTTTTCCAGACCATCCGGCTTTATTTAAATCACCACTTGTGATGAGGTTTGTAAAAAGTTTGTCACACATGTTTCCTCCCACTTTACTTTTCTCTTGTGTACGACCTGCAAGCTGATGCATAGCTGCTTGCGGCATCTCCTGACTTTAAAGGTTGTTTTCCTTTAAGTGATTACTTCAGCTCTTCGGGTGAGTGAGCTTAAGGCACAATTAGTGCAACCACCATACACCACCTGTATCCTAGAGAAACTGGTGCTGACCACTCAGGAAGATTGCCACGTTGGGCAAGCAGCCTCTCTCCCCAGGCGGCTTTTTGAACACCCAGAGGTACCGACGGAGAGAGCGGTGCCTCCCATGTCCTGAGCCGCGGCCAGGTGAGGCGAGGTCTTATCCTCTCAAAAGCCTGAAAATCGTCATTTACAGAGGAATTGTTATCCTTATCCACAGGTAAAGAGGTTGTATCAGTTCCAACTCTTTACACACGTTATATATTGTGTATATATAACATTCACTTGCAGTAGCAACATTTAAGGTCCCGACGAAGGCACAGGATAAGTTATCCATCAATTACTGAAACATGTTGTCAATTCACATCTAGACAGTTATTTGTTTAAGACTGTCGTTTTGCACTGTTTTTATGTTTTGATATCTGAGAGGCGTTATTAAATAATTTTGCTTTCCATTGGTCAATTTTAACTCACATCACATACACATCACTGCACTGCAAGCACGAGTCCCATATATTTGAGTATTCTCATCAGAGGTCTAGACACAGCGTGTTTTATCTCAATAAGTTAAACCATCTGCAAGCTCCCCTTTCCTTAAGCAAGGGTTGCAGCCCTTAGTGCCACTAGTGTGTCATTAGGAGGAGACCCAGTTGATGAAGCATGTCACCACTGGTGAGTGATGGGAATCCGTCCTCTTAAAATAATTTTTCTTTACTGAGTTGTAGAAATCAGATCAATCCCGTTACTAGTTTCTTACGTTTATCTTGCTTACCAGACCAATGGATATTTGTGTTGTTCATTCATATGTATTTGGGGAATATATCCATGCTAGGTCTATAAACTTTTCCCTTAGACCCTTCTTCACCTAGTAGTTTTTCTTTTTCTCAATCCGCCACCCTGCCAGATTCCTTTATTCCCCTTCATTGCTTGAAAGAGGAGGAAAGGTTTCATCTGTTGGACCCCAAAAAGGCAGATAATAAGCTTTTTGTGGTTCTCTCTAGGGCAAAGAAAGGTAAGGTATCTATTGTAGAGATGATGAACCTATGTTGGAAATATCGATCAGAAGAACAAGATACTTACCTCCAGTAATGCTCTTTCTGATAGGTACTAGATCTAACTGCAGATTCCTCATTGCCCTCCCACCTCGCTGTTCTGTGGAGTGGTCTCTTTTTAATCCACCCTCTTTTTAAGTCCCAAATCATCGCACTGGTACCAACAATTGTTCACACTCCCGCCTGAGGGCTTGGAAAGGGAGATATAAGAAAATTATGTCAGTGTGCAGTGGTTGTGCTTATATGTGGCTCCGCTCTGGCACTTCCGGAGCCAAGGCTGAGTCACACGGCACCGCCTAGTAGTGCGTTTGAGCATTGCTGGAGAGAAGTTTCTGGATCCAGTCTGGCACATGAAGAGTATTCCAAAGTGAGGAATCTGCAATGAGATAGGGTATCCAACAGAAAGAGTATTACTTAAGGTGAGTAACTTGTCCTTCATCAAAATACCGTGACAAAGCTAAGAGGTTAGCGTCCAGGCTAGGGATGGAAAAGAGAAAGAGAGACAAACAAAGAGAGAGAGAGGTCGAATCAGAAAGGAAACAGAAAATATTGAGTTAAAAAAGTGGGGATAAAAGAGAAAAATAAAGGGGTTTAAGGAAGAACGGTCCTCCACTCACAAGCACCCTTGGTATAGGTCAACCTCAGAACAAAAGTAGTACATGTTTTACCTGTTTTGCGTTACGTCTTGAGTGCCCCATTGGCACCACCAAGAAGACATTTTGATTTTCAGTCAAATTATTTAAAAAATCGGCTGTACTGTTCTTTTAAACAAAAACAAGTTCTTAAGAGAGGGGAATACTCCCGCAAAACCAACACACCCTCCTAAAATTTATAGGGACAATCAAACCCATTCTTTTTGCTATCTCGTAACTTAGAGGAATGGTAAAGGGGTGGGGGGGCATTTTAATTTTCTGACTGATCCCTTGTTCAGAACCTATGTGTTACGTGTTTCTACACATCCTGAAAGACTGATTTTCTACATAGCCTTCCCAAATGATTGCCTGTTGTATCATGCTTGGTCTGAATTTGACCAATTTTACTCTGGTTCGTTTGATAAAGATTTCTTTATTGCAAGTGTGTTTTGCTTTCTAAATAAAAAATGATGACACATTATAATACTGAGCTGCCAGGTTGTGTTATTGTTGGCACTGCACTTCACGAGGACAAGCCCTGTGTCATGTACCCTGTAAAATTACCAATCTGATCCTTTCTTCTAGGCCATGGCAGCTTTTCAGGAACTGCTCAACACCTTCAACAACTTGAGGAACCGAACCAATGACATACTGACGGACCTGGATACATTGAAGAATAACGTTGGAAAAGTAAGTCCTGCATTGTGTGCT